>NC_082710.1:105197107-105920989 GCF_030144855.1 Hypanus sabinus | reverse complement strand
ATTAAGTGCACAATTCTTTAGAGCTTCCATTGTGAACTCGTCTCAATGACTTATTTTAAAGGGGAGCAGATAGGTATTTGAAAAGTGAACAACAGATTATAATAGAAGATTCTAATCTTCATTATTCCAAAGTCATTTGCCTGGACTCTTTTGATTTTGTGTTTTTGCATTCTGAGTTTTCACTCATTTTTTCTTGTTGCAGTTTGCATGATTTGTTTTCTTTTGCACGTGGGGGGGGGGGTGGTTGACATTTTTCTTTGAACTGGTTCCATGGTTTTCTTTCTTTTGCAGCTGTCTGAAGAAGATGAATCTCAGAGTTGTATACCACACAGTAAAACTACTTTGAGCTTTGAAATATTATTATTCTCTCCATAGATGTTGCCTGATCAACTGGCTATTTAAAGTTCAAGTTTATTGTCATTCAACCAAATGCATATACACTGGCAAATGAAACCACGTAGCTCCAGACCTGGGTGCAAAACACAATACATATAGTCACACAAATAACATATAAAGTAATATTACCACAAGTAAGTGAAAAAAATAATAAAATATATTCTGGAAGATTGACATATATGTATATGACATATATAAGGTGCATATATGATACAAGTTAAAAAGCAAACAGTATAATATTACTGGAGCTTCATATGTGATGAGACTTGGGTAGTGTCAGGGGTTCAGTAGTCCCATGGCTTGAGGGAAGAAGCTGTTTCTCATCTTAACAGTCCTTGGGCTAATGCTACAGTACCTGCTTCCTGATGGCGGTGGTGGGGCAGGGGGTGTCAAAGAGATTGTGGGACCATTTGGAGGGATCATTAAGGCCCTAAGGGCCCTGTTCATGCAGCACTCCTGATAGTGTCTTGAATGGGTGGGAGAGAGACCCCAGTGATCCTCTCAGCGGTTCTCATGGCCCTTTGAAGGGACTTGCAGTCAGAGGCATACCAGATGGTGATGCAGCCGGTCAGGACACTCTCAATGGTGGTCCTGTAAAAATTGTAATTCCTGTCACTTTACACACAAAGATTAGGGCAATGTGAGTAGATATTCGGTGCAGTAAAGTTCTGTGATTTTGTCATGTGGAAACTTAGAACAGCAGCATTGATCGTAACATCTCCTGTGGTTCTCTTTACTGACCCAATTACAACCCATTAAATGCCTTCTAGATTCGGTTCAGGGATCATGAATACTGATAAAAGGGGCTTAGGAAAAGGAAATCTGAGACTTAAATAACATTTTAACAAGAATGAAACAAAAATCCAAATACATACCTGAGATAGAAGTACAAGCTGATATATAATAAACAAAATTTTAGGTACTTAAAGTACTAAGTTTTTTACAGATGCTCAGATTTTTGAAATAATCATTTTGAGAATTTAGAGAACATAGAAAAAAACAGAAACGGCAACTAGGCTATTCTATCCAAATTTATTCGAATGTTTAATACGATTATGGTTGATCTTTTATTTCAACACCACATTTCAGCAACTCCATTCCCTTGACAGCCTTAATATACATATAAAAATAGGTCAGTCTTCAGCAACTGAGCCTCCACAGCCCCCTTGTGTAAATGATTCCTCAGATTCATTACCCTCTGGGTAAAGGAATTGGATTCCACTCATGCAATTATTCTTTCAGGGCCTGCATGTTTATTCGGTTGTAATTGAGACTTGGCATGCCATTACAGCTCCTTCAACACTGTGTAACAGACTAGAAGTTTGGCCAGATAACGCACTTTTCCAGCAGTACACATAAGAAATGTAAAGCTTTTCAGACCACCCCACGATTACATGGTTTTACAGACTGAAATGGCCCTAATCCTTCCATTTCTCTGGTCTTCTCTCCTCGTGGCTCCCCTGCTTTGTCCCTTTTTTCCACAGTGTGCTTCTCCCATTCTAGGGCTATGTTCGGTTCTCCTGTTTGCAACACCAACTGCTTTTTGAACGAAGTGATTACCACATGAGCACGTTACTCTGCCAGCTGATTACAACAAAAACAAATTACCACTTCAGTCAATTGCCATCATCATCGTAATGTGCCGGGCTGTAAGACATGGGTGATCATGAACCAGAATCGTTCTTAGCAAATTTTTCTATAGAAGTGGTTTGTCATTGTCTTCTTCTGGGCAGTGTCTTTACAGGACAGGTGACCCCCATCATTATCAATACTCATCAGAGATTGTCTGCCTGATGTCAGTGGTCACATAACCAGGACCAGCTGCTCATACGACCATCCACCACCTGCTCCCATGGCTTCATGTGATGCTAATTGAGGGGCTAAGTAGGTGCCACACCTTGCCCACTGGTAACCTGCAGGCTGGCAGAGGAAAGGAGCACCTTACATCTTCTTTGGTAGAGACAAGTCCTCATCCCATCACCAGGAAGTCAATTACCACACCAACCAAAAACAACATTGATCGTTAACTGATTACCACACCAGCTGGTTACTGGGAGAAATCATTGATCAGAAATTCGATATGCCAAGCTACATTAATTCTCTGCTATAGGATGAGTATGGGAGCGAACTATCCTGCAGCACTTGACTCACAATCACCTTTTAGAACCACCTGTTGGACTCATCGAAAATGCAGAGGTGTACTCCTGAACACCGGAATGCATATAGCTCCAACAATTCCTAAGAAACTTAACAGCACCCAGGACAAAGAATGTCCCACAACCACCTTAAAGTACACAAAAATTCATTCCCTCCCCATATCTGTAAAATTCAGAGCACAGTCATTTATCACTTACTCCTAAAGTATCTCACAAAATCTCTATCCACAGCCTCTAAGTTTGCGAAGATTCAGCATGTCATTTAAAACTTTGACAGGCTTCTATAGATGCACAGTGGAGAGTACACTGACTGGTTGCATCATGGCATGGAATGGAAACACTAATGCCCTTGAATGTAAAAGCCTACATCAAGTAGCGGATACAGCCCAGTTCATCCCAGGTAAAGCCCTCCCCACCTTTGAGTATATCTACATGGAATGCTGTTGCAGGAAAGCAGCATCCATCATCAGGGACCCAGACAACTCAGGTCATGCTCTCTTCTGACTGTTACCATCAGTAGGAAGGAATAAGTATAGGAACCTCAGGACCCACACTACCAGGTTCAGGAATAGTTTTTATCCCTCAACCATCAGGCTGTTGAACCAGTGGGGATAAGTTCATTCAACTCAATAATGAGTTGATTCCTCCACATATGGACAATTTCTCAACTCACTTTCGAGGATTCTTCATCTCATGTTCTTGAGTATAGTTATTTATTTATAAATTTATTTGTTTGTTTGCTTATTATTTTGTTTATTTTCTTCTTTTTGTATTTGCACACTTAGTTGACTTTGGCACATTGATTATTTGTTCATCTTGTGTGAAGTCCTTCATTGATTCTATTGTATTTCTAGTATTTACTCTGAATGTTCACAATAAAATGAAAATCAGGGTAGCATATGGTGACATATATATACTTTGAATGTTGAAAAGGAACATAAGCTTCGGTTGCGTGTGAGCACAATAACCTGCACGTTCCTTCCCAACTCCCACACCCTATGCTGATTAGGAAATATATTAGAATTCCTTCATTAGTGCAGCACCTAAGTTTTGGAACTCCCTTCTTTACTCACAGAACAGTAGGAATACCATCACTAGAAGATCAGTGGTGGTTCATGAGGGCAGCTCACCACCACATTTCCACAGGAAATAAGGGAAGGGCAATAAATGTTGGCATTGCCCAGGTCCTGATGGACTTGTTAGGAATGAAAGGTGACTAGATGGGATGGTCAATGTGATTCTGCAACAGGCACTGCTGAAGAAGATTGATGGGATGGATGAATGGATATTTTGGGAAGTGGTTTGTTTCTCCTAGCATTTCCACTCATCATCTCTCCACCCCAAGGAATATTGAGTCATAATCATAGAGCGCTACAGCCCAGAAACTGGCCTTGGCTTACCTAGTCCATGCTGAACTAGTATTCTGCCTAGTCCCATCACCCCCCAGCTGGACCATAGCCCTTCATACCCCTCCTATCCACATACTTATCCAAACTTCTCTTAATTGCTGCAATCAAACCCACATCCACTACTTTCACCGACAGCTCACTCCACAATTGCACTATGATTTGAGTGAAGAAGTCCCTCCTTAGGTTCCTCTTAAATGTTTTATATTTCATCCTTAAAATGAGTTATTTAAGGGGAACTTGAGGAAGGAATTCTTCTCTCAGAGGTTAAAAATGTGTGAATATACTCACAGATCTCAAGGTCACTCTGTACATTCCTTCTCCATTTTAAGCAGGTCTGACTTGGATTCTTCCAAATCTCTGGGGAGGCTTTGAAAACGTGCTTGAATTATTTCTGCTGTCCTTTGCAATCACATACATTAGAAAGGAGATTTGGTTTTGGTAACCTGTTAACCGGTATACAGAAAACTGTGCCCAGCCCATGATTGATGTATTTATTTAGCAATTCAACATGGAGAAGGCCCTTCCATTCCTTCAAGCCACACTGCCCCATCAATCCCACAAGCCTGATTAACTCAAACCTAATCATGAGACCATTTACAATGACCAGTTAACCTACCCAGTACGTTTTTGGACTGTAGGAAGGAAGCTGGATCACCCAGGGGAAACCCAGGGGAACTCCTTACAGAACTGCGCTGGAATTGAACTCACAACTTCAGAGCACCCTGAGCTGTAATAAGGTCACGCCAACTGCTCTGCTACCATGGATACCTATCATGGAGGGCTTCAGTGCTGGAGTGTTGAGGTTGAAGGGAGCACTGATGTTTCTGTGTGCTGAGGACAATGTTGTTGATACATCTGCAGTGGGTTTGAAGTGACTGCTATCCACATCAAGAGATATGAAGGAGCACAGAGATCTGCTGTGCCCAGCAGACCAGGAGCTTAGTATTTAGCGTGAAGTCTTGAGCATACTTGTCAATTATTATTGATTACGGCACCAAATGATTAACACATTTACTGCTTACCTTGTCAGCCGATTACACACCAATTAATTGTTGCACTATCCGATGACTGCACCAACTGATTACTACACCTTTTACAAGGATTTTGCCCGGACCTGAGGACCTGAAGTAAAAGAGAAAGGTTGAATAGAATAGGACATTTTTCACTGGAGTGTAGGAGAATGAGAAGAGATCTAATGGAGGTATACAAAATTCTGAGGGCTGCAGGCTTTTTCCACTGAGGTTGGGTGAGACGAGGACTAGAGGTCATAGGTTAAGGGTGAAAGATGAAATATTTTAAAGGAAACCTGGGGTGGAGGGGGGGAGCTTTCTTCATTCTTCACTCAGAGGGTGGTGTGCGTGTGAACTGAGCTGCAGTGGAAGTGGTGAATTTGGACTCAGTATCAATATTTAAGAACAGTTTGGATAAGTTCTTAGATAGGAGGTCTACGGTCCAGCTGAAGGTCAATGGGACTAGGCAGAATAACAGTTCGGCACTGACAAGATGGGCTGAACTACCTGTTTCAATGCTGTAGGGCTGTATGATTCTATGACTCCATCACCTATTAATTACTGCACAAACGTCTACAGCATTCTTAACTGGCAAAGTTTTTGTGTGACTGGTATGTCGGGCAGCAATCTGAGTCAGCCAATGCTATCCAACCACGGTCAGGAGACAGAAAGTAGTTGCACAGGAAATATAAACCATCATTTGGAAATTGTGACAAAATGCAGTTGGGAACAATGCTGTCAAAATTATTTGTTGATAATGAGAAATTAATGCATTTTATAATTATAAATGACTGTGGGGCACCTTTCCATCCCCACTGTATTGTAAATTAGGGAATGATTAAATAGAATTACATATTGGTGTAATGAACATCTGGTATGCGAGGGTCACAAATGGCTTATCGGTTATGAGCAGTTTATGCTCCTCTCTGATCAGGAAGGTTTAGTCACTGCTCTTACACTGCAAAACCTTGTAACCTTGCATTCAGTTTGCCAGCTCTGTGAAAACTTCTGTAACACCAATTGTCCACTCACTGTGCAGAAATATCGAAATTTCTTACAGAAAAGAGGTGAGCATTCTCAATTATTCAACTAATAGCAGCCTACTAGCAATATGGTTCAACCTCTTAACTAAAATAGCATATCAGCCACTGAAGGATTGTTAGATGCTGGCTACAGTCTTATCAAGTCTGTCTGCGAACCAAACCTTCACTCTCATAACCGTGACTTCCAACTTTATCTGGAAAGAAACGAGTAAAAGAAATCCGAATTAGAGAAAAAAGGCACAGCAGGAAACAAATTGGGTAAAAAGAAACAGAAAACATTTGAAATGCAAATCTGTTGGCATCAGAAAGGAGAAAGTATAGAGTTCGGCCTGCAAATCAATATAGATTGCCGGCTTGGCAAGAGCTGCTTAAAATAACAACCAACACAGCCTTGCAGTTCACTAAAAATAAGTACACAGCTGCAGAATATAAGTGTACTGGGTAAAATAAATGACTGAAGATAACCCACAATTTTCTATCCGAATAATTTAACAGTCTCATTTGTAAAATTACCATGACACTGCAAAAGAAAAAGTGCTTGAAATTCCCTCAGGTCTTTCAAGGTTAATGGTGTGGTAAAAACAATACAGCTTGGGAAAGCTGGAGATTTGCTTTGATGAACGCATGTCATCAAGTCTGAATCTCACAGGTCACCTCAGCACCATCTGGAAGCTTCATCAAAGACTCCTGATGTGGTGTGCTGGTGTACAAAACCCCTGAAGACTGTGCTGGGAGAGAAAGAGCATGGCATGGAAACATCACACAAATCCTGGTGGTCTCCATACCCTCTCCTGAGTATAGTTCTACCTTCTATCCCCACTGCCCTAGAGGAAACTAGGCCTGTAATTCAATGCCACCTCAGTAAGTCTCGGACTAAGCCCTGCCTTCCTCAGGATCACAGGAATAACTCGAGGCAGAAGAAAACAACCATAGGTCATATTGACCTTTGGGTCATGAGAATGTCCACAGGTGAAAAGGCCACGTGAAGATATGTAGAAAATTTGCATCAAATAACAGGATCTAAAACATACCAAAGGCCTTATTTCTCTTTGATATTTCAAAATGACCACTGACCTCCTGAAGTCATCTGTCACCTTTACTTAGTGGCAATTCTTACTCCCCTATGATCATCTTCGCCTAATACATACACACGCTTTTATCATCTTTGGTTTTACTACATATTCAGAGATTAGATCAAATAAATATACAAATATTTGTGTAGAAATACCATGTAAACATTGCAATATTCAAGTAGATCTTTAAATCAAACATCAGAATCAGATTTAATATAACTGGCATATGTTGTGAGATTTGTGGCTGCAGTACATCACAAAATGCATAACAATAAAAATTATAAATTACAATAAGTAGATATAAAAATGAAAATTAAATTAAATTGGCAGTGTAAAATAAGTTAGTGTAGATTAAATCATCTGTGTTACTAAATTCAATGCATCAATTAAGCATTGGTGGTTGTCCTTTGTGTCCGATGATGTCAGGAAACCTGCACTGGAGGGTTTTGAAAGCAGAAAAGACATTACACTGAGGCAGCTTCGCTCCCTCGACCCAGAATCCAGTGGTAAATACAAACGTCACAACTGGGGTCTTTCTCGGCTGCAGTGGATGACCATGACATCCTCTGTGCCTTGTCATGCCCTTCGCTCTCCATGGAGCGTTGCAGTACCGCCTTCCTGGTAGCTGGATCTCAATGTAGATCTTATCTGCTCAGCTGACTTCACTTGCTAGGACAGTCATGCCCCTATCTCAGCAGAGTATGAGGTCGCCGGTTTCCCTCACTTGGTTTAGCCCGCCTGTTGAAGCGGTGACCGGGGTGTGGCCACTGTCACATGCCAACAGTGACTTGGAGCCACAGGTGAGGGCTGAGTGTCCGGTGGGAACCAAAGGTGAGTGAGCTGCCCCAAAATGGACACAACAAGCCCCTTCACCAGAGACGTTACCCCACCCTGGACACTCCACATACCTCAATTAAGCTTGAGTCTTACGCAATATAATAATTGACTAATTTTGGCAGTTTCATCTGTACTTCAATTGGCAATGATCTTACTATACGTAGTGAAAGTTCTGGAATCCGGTCGCACTTTAGCCACAGAATTGGCTTAGGTGCAGTACCAAGGGTGAGCTGCTCCACTTGACCAGTGCTCTTCTCTGATGTTAAACTCCAACAGATGGATGCAAACGATCCAGTGGAAATGTTATCAAAGGTTATGGTGAGAAGGAAGGAGAATGGAGTTGAGAGGGATAATAAATCAGCCATGAGGAGCAGAGCCAATGGGCTGAGTGGCCTAATTCTGCTCCTATGTCCTATTATGAAGAGCAGGGGAACCATTCCTCAACCAAAAGTACTACAAGCAGGTGATCTGGCCATTTTTTACTTTCCTGTGCGTGAGAGTTTGGCATCTGCAGGAAGTGCTCTTTGGTTACAAACAGGCCCTTCAGCCCATTAACTCCATGCCTAACATTGTATCTATTAGACTACTCCATTTTGCCTGCTTTAGGTCTGTAGCCCTTTATGTCTTTGCCATTCACGTGTCTGTTCACTTGCCTCTTGAATGTTGGCTCAGCTACTTCCTTTTGCAGTACCCTCCAGGTATCAGCTACAATGTGTGAAAAACACTCTGAATCACTCAAAACAACTGCTCTCTCTAGTTTAAAACTGTACCATTTTGTACTTGACATAGAACATTAATCCCATTTCCTTCTCCCCACATTCCCTCACCAACATATCAGCCAATTTATTTGAAACACAGCACAGAATAAGCCCTTCCAGCCCAAATAGGAATAGACTGCACTGCCCAACAATCCCTTGATTTAATCCTAGCCTAATCACGGGACAATTTACAATGACCAATTAACTTACCAAATTTACCACAGTTTGGACTGTGGGAGGAAACTGGAGCACCCAGTGGAAACGCACCAGACACAGAGAGAATATACGATCTCCTTAAAGGCAACAGTGGGAATTGAACCTGGTTCCTTGGTACTGTGAAGCATTATGCTAACCACTACACTACCGTGCCACCCCATTTATAGTGGTTGATTAACCTGCCAATCGTCTGTCCTTGGCATTTGGCAGAAATGGGAGGACCTAGAGAAAACTTGGCCATTAAGAGAGTATGCGAACTCCACATACATTTCTACTACTCCAGATTGAACCTAGATCAAGTGAGCTGTGAAGCAGGGATATACTAGCTGTGATACTGTACTGAACATTAGGATATCCTAAAAAGGATGTTGAAGATGTTACAGGAATGCATTCTTTTGTTTGGGAACTGCAATCAGTAACTTGGATTTATACAACATTTTTGGTAAAGAAGAAAATCTGTTTATTTAATGATAAAGCAGAGTAGACTCTTCCACCCCTTCAAGCCGTGCTGCCCAGCAAACTAGACTAACCCTAATCTAATCACAGGACAATTTACAATGACCAATTGATCTAATCGGTATGTCTTTGGACTGTAGGAGGAAACCGGAGAACCCAGAGAAAACCCACACTTGAAAAATAGAGGGCTATGGGTAACCCTAGATAATTTCTAAAATAAGTACATGTTTGGCACAGCATTGTGGGCTGAAGGGCCTGTATCGTGCTGTAGGTTTTCTATGTTTCTATGCCAGAAGAATTCTTCACCATCTTGTCTACCTGCAATGCCCCTTTCAGTTAACCTGGAAGTTGTTAAATGCAGAAAGTGAGAGACATTCATAGTGAGCTGTGCCAAGTGCATGCAAAGTACTGTGCAGAAGTCTTGGACAGAGATATATATTGCTAGGGTGACTAAGACTTTTGCACGGTACTGTACTTGTCAACGTGGAGCTCAGGGCAAGCTTATAAGTCTGGTGGGAGCAAAGGATGTTGGGAATGGCAAGGGTGGAATGTGACAGGAGGGCTGTGGGACAGATGGCAGGCAAGGTGTGCCAGTGGTGGTGGAGGGTTGTTGTCTGGCGTGGGTGCAGACACACCCAAAGCCTCAGTTTAGCGCAGAGCTGAGTAAACATTGCTGAGCAGCAATTTGGCCTGTACCCGGCCTTTCCAATTCACTCCGGCACTTAAATCAATCGAACTTTGAGTCTTTCCTCATCTTGGCAATGAGGTCACTGCCTTGCCTCATCTCGGTTCTAGCAGGAAGGACTAGTAGGGAGGATGCTGCAGTCAACATGGACCAGTGGGTCAAATAGACTCTGCTTCCATGTTGTATTGCTCCGTGACCTTACGACAAAAAGATCAAGTGTGTAATGTGGAAGTGGTACATGAAGGTGAGAAGGAAACCAAAGCAAAAGCTTTGCTGATATTTCAATGATAGATAAGCAAAGAAGGCAGAATAAGATAGGAAGATGCAAAGCGCCAATGGAAACAAACAGCTTATCTTTTATTTTATATGTCCTTAGAGGCTATTTCAAGGTAATTGATAAATATTAGAGCATTAATCTTCTAATAACTGAGAGGGTTTGGGAATGTAATCAACTTGGTTTACATCAATATCCGGGCAGATGAAAACTTTTCAGAAAATAAATTAGATCCATGGAGTCCATTATTCCCTTTATGTCTGGGAAAGTTTAACCAATAACTGATGAACAGGTGAATCAAAAAGTCAGAAGGTAGAAAGCAGTACTTACTTCAATGAGTGAGTGAAGATATTTGTAATACTTGGTCATCATCATCATCATGTGATGTGTTGTATGACATAGGCTGTCATGTTTCCAAGACCATGATTGTTCTTGACAAATTTTTTTACAGAAGTGGTTTGCCATTACCTTCTTCTGGTAATTGAGGTTAATGAACAGATTCTTTAACTCATACGTTTCCTTCCAATTTGTGGACAATGCAGCAACTTTAATCATATCAGTTTACTTTTCTTTCATTGTTTTGTGCACTTTCAGATATGTGGTGCATCAACAGGAGAGTGTAGAGATAATTATAAAAGTAACTCCTGCCTGTTACATTTGATTCTATCCCAAGCATTGTGATGCACCAGTACATGGAGCTGGTGATCATGGGAAGGTAGGCCAAGTCCACCCTTCCTGTCTATAGACCCTTGTCTGCACTTCTTGAGCTTCAGTTATGCAGCCAGCATAATTTGAGATCTCACCCACCCCAGATATTCTCTCTACTCCCATCTCCCATTGGTCTGAAGATACAAAAGCCTGAAAGTACATACCACCAGCCTCAAGAGCACCTTCTAACCCACTACGGTAATGATATTGAACAATTCCCTGGTATGATAAGATGGACTCTTTCTCTCAAAAGCCTACTTCAATATGGCCTTACCTCTTATCATCAAAGTCAGAATCAGACTCAGGGTTATAGAGCGACTTATTTCTGCTCCTAAGTCTTACAGTCTTATCACTGGTGTGTGTTATAGAATTTGTTGCCTTGTGGGATCTGTACAGTGTGGGGCATTACAATAAACAAATAAATTATGCAAAAGAAGGATATTGAGGGTTTCTATGCCATTCAAAGATATGAGGGTGAGGGGAAGAAGCTATGCCTAAAATGTTGAGTGTGAGTCTTCAGACTCCTGCGCCTTCTCCTTGATGGCAGTAATGAGAAGACCTGGGTGGTAAGGATCTTAACGATGGATCCCACCTTCTTGAGGCATCTCCTTTTGAAGATGCTCATGATGGTTGAGAGGATGGTACCTGTAACGGAGGTTGTTGAGTCTACAACCCTCTGCAGCTTCTTCCAATCCCATGCATCTGAGCCTCCATACCGTGTGGTAACGTAATCAGGCAGAATGATCTCCAGGGCACATCTGGAGAAACTTGCTGGAGTCTTTGGTAACATACCAATTCCCTCCAGGCTCCTAATGAAATATACTGCTGGTGTATCTTCTTAATGATAGAATCAATGTGTTAGGTCCAGGATAGAACCTGTGAGATGCTGATGCCCAGGAAGCTGCTCACCCTTTCCACCGCTGACCCCTCAATGAGGACTGATGCATGTTCCCCCGACATCCCCTTCCTGAAGTTGTCTACTTTCTCTGTAACTGTTACAATTTATTCTGCATTTTGTTATTGCTTTTCCTTAGAACAATCTCAATGCACAGTTGTAATGAATTGATCTATTTGACTGGTATGTTAGTCAAGCTTATCACTGTACCATAAACCAATTTACCAAGCTGTTCTTTGATTAGTAAAAGATCCAAGTCCCCAAAAGTAGATGAATCGGGCCTTCAGTCAAAGCTCACAGCTTACTGACACCATGCAAGATTTAGTGTTACCAAGTACATTCTAGTTCATTGGTTAGTAACAGAATATTTCACAAAAGTGCCATTCTAGGTAAAGAGAAATAAGGAGACAGATTCAATGAAGACTCATTTTCTTACTTCTATTGTTGCATTCAAAATTTCCCACAGACTCGTTATGCTTTAAAGTGACTAACAGTGGCCCTTCTAGCTCAACAATTAGTCAAGCTGAGAGAAATTTCTGGAAGGCTTTAGAAAAGCTATAACTAGCCCCATCAGCAAGGCAGAGCTCCACCCTGGTGGTCTGCAGTAAAGCAATGCAGTAATTGCCAGTGGAGCCAAAAACGACCACAACCAGCACAGGCCTATTTTGAGGGCTTCAACTAAGGGAGTGAATATGGAACCAGCATCATATGAGGCGAGGCAGGAGACCAAACGTTGTACAGGAAACCCAATACCCTGGACTCTGTGAACCCAACTTGTGACCAATCCAAGCATGTAGGATAGTTGAATAGTGATTGGGCCCTCAGACAGATACTTAGAGCCTAAATTAAGTATTGTTTGACTATCTGTGTGTTTGTGTGTGTGTGTCAATCGGTATTTGATCTGGATCTGACTTCTGTTTGCCTTGAAGGTATGAAACTCCAGGGTAAAACACACTGAAAGAGATATTGCCAGAAGTATTCAGAAAGCATAAGAGCAACAGCATAGTAAATAAACTGAAATATTCATGATTTGGCATTAAAACGTTTGCACTTAAAACCCTGATTTTCAGAATCAAGAAAAGCTGAGGGTTCTCTCCTTATCATGTAATCGAACTTACAAAGGTGTTAAAATATACACCCGAACACATCAGCTTCCGTGGTTTAGACACTCTGACTTTCCGGAATATGGTTATCTGGTACAGTCCTTTTAAAGATTTAGGCCCGCCCTACTAATTAACGGCCATGTTTTGGTGCCAGGGTTTTAATATTTAAAGAGGACCTGAACTGTGACTTGGTGTTCAATCGTCAGCTCTGCTTTGGATTCTGGCCTAGATTAGACCCCTGTCCTTGTCTCAATCTCATATTATGTTTTGATTCTAGTCTCGGATTCTCCAGTACTTGGGTCCTAACCATACTTGCTTAGGACTCTCGTCACAATAGGCTGGACTATAAAAGCAAGCCATCACCTGTGATTTAAGAGGCTCCATGAAAATGGGAAATAAATATAAAAGGTCATAACAACTAACTATCTAGTTTAAAATATTGCCAACAGAGTGACTGACTTGAAAGAATATATGTTGTTTTGACTGGCAGAAGAGCCCTGACCTCTGCTTTGCTATATGTTAAAACTGCCTTGACTTGTAAGTATCTCTGAACGTGTCTGGCATCCAAACATAACTAAAAACAATTAAAAATGAAGTACAGGATTTAAACATATGAAATATGCTTAACATTTAAGAGAAAGGTAAAATCAGCTAACACAATTTTAAATAATTGAAACAATGAAAAAGGATCTAATGCTTTCCTAGTGTATATGATGAATAAACTCTTTTCTGGTTTCCAGTATTGATTTTAACCAATGTTTTGATGACAAACTCTGCTATCTTCATCAGGGATGATGCCTGGGCATGTCTGGTATTTTCACTCCTGCCATCTTTTCCTCCTGATTGGTTAGTCAGGTTTTCTCTCTCCCACCTTGCTTACAATTGAGTTCCTTTTCTTACTTAGAGCGAGACGAGACTTCCGTCTTTGTTAAGATTCTTTTTCTCCAGTTTTATTTCGATGGCCTCCTTCATCAGATGGTCCCAAAAGCCATTGGCATGGCACAGTAGTTTTGCAAGGCCTATAGGATTGACTTTGATGGCACAAAATTACTGTGTCATGCCAATGGCTTTTGGGACCACCTGGTAAAGGAAGCCATTGAACAAAAGGAAAATGCTTTGGAATAAAGTCATGTTGTTTTCCTTCTAAAACTTCCTATTGCAGCCAATGTATTAGATCTTATCTGGGACAGGATCTGAGAGGAATAAGTGCTGCTGAAATGTGGGGGGGGGGGGGGGGAACTACCTCTGCCACTTTGCACCATGTGAATTCAAGCAGAGAGATGAATTAAGGTGTATAATGACAGTCATGTGTTTTTCATGAAGAATGAATGTGCAAAAGCCTAGGCTTGCTTGCTTGGAGGTGGTGGAGTTAGACACTTTAGGGCATTTAAGCAACTCTTATATATGGTCATAGATGATGGTAAAATGAAGGGCTGTGATGGAGGAAAAGGTTAGATTTATCTTGGAGTAGGCGAAAAGGTTGGCACAACATCATGTGCTGAACAGCCAGTACTGTGCAGTGGCGTTCTATGAAAATAAACTTGATTTTGACTTTAGTTGCAAGGAATGAGACTTGGGACTGAGATGAGAAGAGCTTTCTTCTCCCAGACGGTAGTGAACCTGTGGAATTCACTATCATTCAAAGCCAAAGATGCTGAGCTATTGGACATAGCTTAGATAAATTAGATAGAGAAAGTTAAAAGTTTGGTACAGCTTCATGGTCCAAAGGGTGTGTACTGAAATGTACTGAGTTCTGTGAGTTGTGCAACATCTAGCTCAGGGCACACTGATAAAGTTAATTTTATCTTTTGAGTATTTGACCAGTTAGAAAGAACACTGCTAATCTCTATTTAAGCAAGCAACCTCAACCGTAGTTCGCAGGCAGACTGAAGCTCCTTCCCTCCCAGTGCAGGCTGCTTACCTGATGCCATCCAACATGTTGAGTTCCTGCAGCAGACGATTCATTGCTCCAGATTACAGCATCTGCAGTCCTTTGTTTCTTTATCACGCTGTAACCTTTCATCCATTTCCAACTGAACTGCCAATTGACATTCTAATAGTTCCTGAATTGCATATTGAAAGAAAGCACGTAGGAGGTGATCGGATGGTGGAATAGACTCAATGGCCCGAAAGGCTGAAGTTTGCTCTTGGGGTCTTGTGGAGATGAGCCCGTTTCAGAATGTGTCCCTGGGTTCTGGCCCATGACGAGACTATTGCTGTAGCCAAGAGAAAGATGTGAAAGGCTGCCTGAATTCAGTGCTGGAATCGTAACTTGCAAAGCTGGTAGTTTGATCGGCAGATGAGTTGCAAGATGTCTCAGGTGGCTGGTGTACCCAGGAAAAGGCTATGGATTACCGGCACATCACATACAACACAGAGAGGACCTCACATCTGATGAAAGATTCTTTTCCGATTATCAAGGTGGGGGGAATCCCACATTCCCAGTTTCTGTATGACCATGTGCTCCCCTTAGTTCTTGGTGGATGTTCTGGCCCATGTTCCCACGTTCCTGCCTCCTCTTGGTCATTGAACTTGACAGTGAATGGAACAAAAGACTGGTCAGACTAGTTACTTTGCTTTTGCTGTAATTGATATTGGCAACTGAGGTCAAATTAGATTTTCATTAATTTGCAAAGCAACAGTGGATCTGAGTGGAAGATGGTGACAAATAAACATGTGAGTTTTTCCTCCAAAACTTACTTTATTGATAATATATACAGTGAATGCAATCAGAACATACAGTATCATTTCTTCACTCCCTGTACTAAACAATTTGTGTATTCTTTCACAAGATGTCAACATCACTAATCCTTAAACAATCCATCAGTGAACTGTTTGAGAGACCATGATATAGATTTCAGCCCCTCAGTATCCAGTAGCAGGATGCCATGGTCTTTGGCATGGCTGCGCTGAGGTTCAGAGTGGACCTCTGTATAAACTCTCAGAATGTTAGCAAGTGCCACTCATTAGCACTTACCTGCGTGTATCTCCTTGCACCGGAAGATCGATAAATTTCAAGCAGATCAAAGTACATTTTTTCTCAGTTTAATTTTCTTACAGCAACAGTTGATGTTTGTCTCGGTGTGTTTTCCTGGGACTAGCCTGTAGATACCAGAATATTGTGATGTGCAACTGCTTGAGATGGATTTTGATGAAAAGCTCTGCATTCCTCTCTAGATCATCTCAGCAAAACACAATCTATAAAATTCAAAATAAATTTATTATCGAAGTAATGTATGTCATCATAAACAACCATATACAACATCATTTTCTGAAAAGCATACTAAGTAAATCAAAGAACCACAACAGAATCAATGAAAGACAACACCCTACAGGACCAACAACAAAAGTAAAACAAACTGTGCAGATACAAAAGAAAAAAAAATAATAAGCAATAAATATTGAGAACATGAGATGAAAAGTCCTTGAAAGTGAGCCCATAGTTTATGGGAACAGTTCAGTGATGGGGCAAGTGAAGGTGGTGACAACCAGCTTCACTGTGGCCACCTCAAGAGCAATAGTCTGTAAGGTCAAGATTCAACCTGAAGGATCTGATTAACCAGCTAACCAAGGCCCTAGTGCTTACTTGATAGTTCTAGTGTTAAAGTGTTCTGCTGAATAACATTGATGGCTCACTCATGAAACCATTCCACAAGATTCACAAACTCCTCCTCCTGTAGGACCCCAGGGTCGTTCCACATAGACCTGGATAAGGATGCTTCTCCTCAGAAACTCTGCTATGAGGTACAGGTAGTGCAGCAAAGAATGAAACGTTCCATGGCAATGAGGCCAGACCTGTCCATCTCAAAACCAGAAACAGGGACAACCTCAGCACATAGTGATCCTTAGTGTTTGTACACTCTGACTATATACTCTGCTTAATGCAGTTTCTCACAAATTTGGCCCTCAAGATCAAGTCTAGGTTGATTTGAATTTCCCACTTAAATACTGGTTGAAGAAACAATTTTTGGCCAATGGTGAATGTTGGTTAACATTAACTAGGATGCCCTTACTTTTCTTTAGATAGAAACCGCTTCCATTTCAAAGTATTCAGGAGATAAGAGTCCCAGTTGCTGAGTTCCTTTCGTGATAATTTATTTTATTATATTGAGATACAGCACGGAGTCGGCCCTTCTGGCCCTTCGAGCCGTGCTGCCGAGCAATCCCCAATTTAACCCTAGCCTAATCACAGGACAACTTACAGTGACCATTTAACCGGAAACTGAAGAACCCAGAGGAAACCCACATGGCCACAGGAAAAACATACAAACTCCTTACAGGCAACAGCGGGATTTAAACCTGGATCGCTGGTACTATAAAACATTGTACTAACCACAATGCTACCATGCCACCCCAATAATCCAATGTGCGGAAGTCATTTGGAAAGCTTCATAGCTGCCAAGGGAGATCACCCACAAGAGCAACAGCCTGAACTACAGACCTCCTAAAGCAAACAGTTCAGGAAATTAGTTATGTATTGCTGTCTCAATTTAAACACATTTATTAAATATTGCTGAATAGGAAGGAGCAAGAATTTCCATTTATGTACTGTGTTTCATGCTCTTTAGCACTCCAAAATTTTATAGCCAATAAATTAGTATGTAGCAAAGGATACTTTCACTGTTGCATTGTGGGAAAACAGCAGTCAGTCTGTCAAAAATAAGGCCCCAAATTAGCAATGAGGTGTATATTATTCAGCTACTTATCACAACACATTGTAGAGACCAACATTCTTACAGCATCCTGTAAGATACCTCTAGTGTGGAGGCAACAATTAAAGAGGAGTTAATTGGCCCAGCAAAGAGGAAACTGGATTAATGGAATGGCTCTGCTGGGAACTGGTACAGATTCAATGGGCAGAATGGCCAGCCTCTCTCTTATAAGAATGGTCACAAATTGTGGAGCAAGATTTCATGTGTCAAATAAGTTAGGCCAAAGTAAATCTTGTTCCAGTTTTGTGCTTGTGTGCTTGTGTGTAGTCAGGTTGAAACTTGGTGCAGATGTAAAGGACAGGGAACCCTGCCCCCCCCCCCACCCCCCGGGACTGGGGAAGGGGAGATCATCTCAAGCTGTTTAGAATAATAACCATACCACCAGTTTATACAGAACTGGAGGAAATACAGTGGGCTTCAATATTAACAAACATTTAAACTGACTTTCACAGTACAAAGCAGTGACGAGAAAAGCAAAGTTTATTGCTTGAACCTCTGTCTAGGTGGCTTCAGCCAAGCAGCGTGATGTCTAGCTGAATCAGACTGACCTGGTGCACATCAGCTGTGACAGGTTAAAGTCCCATTGGTGTTTCATTTAACAGCATTGAACTAGAGTGCCTTGAGCATGGTACAACATCAGAGGTAGAAGCTGGTTTTACTGAAACACGATAAGCCATCGGCAGTTGAATTTTCATAGGCATTCTAATGTCAAATGTTTCAGAGGAGGCTATCTATTTAAACTTCCATCCCAAACATCATTTGATTTTTACAGAAGTCTGATCAAAATAAGCTTATTTTTGGGTTTATGGCAGATGATATGACTATTACGTGAGGAAAAGAATCTTATTTGAAGTTTTTTCAAATAGTGACTTTGCAACAGAAAAGAATTGCAGATCTCTGCCTAAAAATTCAGTCCTGTCAGTCGCGTTAAACATCCAACATTATAGCAATAACAAAGGGACTAAATTACAGGGAAGGAACAAGATGCTGCTGTTAAAAATATATTTAGTACTATAGGATGCTCTTCTAGACAGACTAGACTGGAAATGATTCCATGCTACTTTTTTGATGTGAAGGTTATATCAAAAGTAAGAAGTTTTCTGGCAGAATTCAGAGAACAGAGCTGTCAGTTGTCACTGTCCAATAGTATGCTGAAACTGACTGACATTGTCAGTTTTAGACTAACACTCTCTAGTGATGTGTAACTATTTCTCACAGTTCTCAGCATGTGGCTGAGCAGGTTTAAGCTTTCCAGCTAGCTCTTCAAGAGACTTAGTACAATGCAAGCAAAGTGAGGCCTCTCGTGGTTAGGGTCGAGCACGGATGTTGCATCCTAGCTGTCTACACAAGTCAGGACAGTGCAATATGGAGAGCAAGCTGCTGCCCATGTAGCAAGCTCCCTCTCTCCATGTATCTGTTGAACCCAAAAGAATGGCAGAGGCTGATACAGGTTGGCACCAGCAATGTCACAGGAGTTGCCAGTCAGCACTGAACTCAATGTTGGACTGCCTTACGGACTCCAACTCCAGACCGATTTTTCCTTTAGGGTTTACTTCCGAAGCCGTCCCTGTGAGTGAGTATAGTCACAAGGCAGTGGAGGTTTAAGGACAGAGTTTTCCTTCTCCAAGATGAGCTGCCAACCACAGATGATGAGCCCCAACAGCTCCCAAATTGACTGGTTTTAAGATGCGAGTAGCCCACCTTTGCCCCCTCTCCTATCAGCAGAAACGGTTCTGCTGGGCTTAGAAGCTAACATGGGAGCTGGACTTGGTTGTCAGAGGCTATTTGAGATACACGCCATTGGGAGCATTTAATAGGTAGTGGGAGCTTATCCCCAGTACCATTACAAACACCCCCCTCTTCCCCCTTCCTCCCACAATTATAGCAAGCATAAGGAACCCGGCAAATTGGTAAATTGGTAAATTAGTGAAAACACTCTTCCATCCACAGAGCAGTGTTGCTGACAACTGTATGATTTCTGTAATGATGAACAATTGTCACTGGTGCTCTCAAGCGTTTGGAGGGACCTGGCAAACAGCTTAAGAACAATATCATGGGCAGACAGATTCAGATTCAGAATCAGGTTTATTATCACTGACATATGCTCTGAAATGCATTGTTTTGTGGCACCAGTATAGTGGTACAGTGTAATATGTAAGGAGATACTACATATATATATATACGTACACACACAGTACTGTGCAAAAGCCTAAGGCACGTATATATAGCTAGGGTGTCTAAGACTTTTGCACAGTACTGCAGTAATTTTATATATTGCATTGTACTACCACTGCAAAAAAAAACAAATTTCGTGAGATATATGAGTGACAATAAACCTAATTGTGGACTGGGTGTGGGAAGGGGGCAGGGAGAGGAGAATCATGGTTACGGAAAGGGGAAGGAAGAGAGGAGGGAGCAGGAAGCTCCAGAGAGTACAGTACCATATATTATATATACACACACCATATAAATTATAATTTATTGATAATTGCGGCTTACTGTATTTTTTGTATTGAGCTGCACTGCTACTGCAAAACAAATTTCACAACATATATCAGTGATAATAAACCTGCTTCTGATTCTGATCTCAGACTTCCCTCGATGCAAATAATAAATTCTGGTAGATATTTTTCTTTGCAACACAGACAACGTGATTTTTTTAACGTTTGCTCAACAATCAAAAAACAAGGTCAAAGTACCTTGCCCAAGAGGAATTTCAACCATTCACAGTGTCCACTGTCATATCTGGATTTTGCTAACAGTACTGGAATTGATATTCCGTTCTTTCCAGATTCATTCCATTCCTCGTTTAGTCTGAGTCTTTTTTTTTGACAATACTAAAATAATCATTTCAAACAATTGTAGATGAAAGAGAAACAAATTGGAAAGAGGAAGCTGAAGAGAGAAAGAGACAGAAAGACAGAGAAAGAAAAAAACCTGGAGTGACAGGTTATAACCATGGGGAACAGAGAAGAGCCAAGAAAGAAAGAAGGACTTGTATTTAATCAACGCCCTTCACAGCCTCAGGTTATACCAATACACTTTTACAGCTGATGAGGCACATTTAAAGTTTGCTCAGTATTGCAATGTATAAAACAGTGCATTCAGTTTACATACAGCAGACAGCAGCCAGAAAATCTACTTACCAGTAATTTTTAATGAAAGGTTAATATGACCACAATTTAATTATCAAAGTTTATTCTAAAACAAATTAATACAGATGAGGCAACTCAACATTGGTGAGACCAGAAGTAAACTGGGGAACGGCTTTGACGTACACCTCCGCTCCACCTGCCAGAAGCTGAACCTCCTGGTGGCCAAACATTTTAATTCTGATTCCCATTCCCATTCCGACGTGTCAGTTCATGGCCTCCTCTTGTGCCACAGTGAGGCCACCCTCAGGGCAGAGGAGCAAAACTTTATATTCCATCTGGGTAGCCTCTAACCTGATGGCAGGAATATCGGTTTCCTCTTCTGGTAAAAACTGTTTCCCTCCCCCTCCCCTCCTCTTCTACTTTTCACTCCGGCTTCTTACCTTTTCTCACCTGCCACTCCTCCTTCCCTTTCCAGCCCTTTATCTTTCCTACTCTGCTATTCGGAGGAGTTTTGGGGCTTCAGTGTTCTGTGCAATATTGCATTTAAATCCGGGTAGTTCATATTCAGCTCACTTTGTGAGAGTGAAGTTTGATTATTTTGGCTCCCTTTTCCTACTATGTCAGTCTTGTCTCAGGAGAGCCCATAGATAAAAGCCATACCCATATAGGTGAAAAAGAAAGTACTGTAGATAATGGAAAGAGAATCCGTAAGTCCACAAGAGCATAAGACATCTGAGCAGAATTAGACAATTCAGCCCATCAGGTCTGCTCCACCATTCCATTACGGCTGATTTATTACCCCTCTCAACCCCATTCTCCTGCCTTCTGCCTGTAACTTCTGACACACTTACTAATCAAGAACCTATCAACCTCCATATTCAAGAACATGAGATGAAGAGTCCTTGAAAGTGAGTCCATGGGTGGTGGGAACATTTCAATGTTGGGGCACAGCCTCCATAGCCACCTATAACAATGAATTCCACAGATACATCACACTCTAGCTGAAGAAATACCTCCTTATCCCTGTTCTTAAGGGACGTCTTTGCATTCTGAGGCTGTGCCCTCTGGTTCTAGACTCCCACACAGCCTGACATGGAAACATTAATCCCCTTGAACAAAAATTCCTACAAAAAATCGTGGATACAGCTCAGTCCATCACAGCTGAAGCCTCCCAGCCATTAAACCCATCTACATGAAATGCTGTCACAGAAAAGCAGCATCCATCATCAGGATCCCCACCATCCAGGTCATGCTCCCTTCTTGTTGCTGCCTTCAGGAAGAAGGTACAGGAGCCTCAGGACTCACATCACCAGGTTCAGGAACAGTTATTACACTTTAACCATCAGATGTTTAATCCAAAGGTGATAACTTCACTTAATTTCATGTGCCCCAACATTGAACTGTTCCCACAATCTATGGACTCACTTTCAAGGACTCTTCATCTCATGTTCTTGATATTTATTGCTTATTATTGTTTTTATTATTATTATTATTATTATTATTATTATTATTATTATTATTATTATCATCATCATCATCATCATCATCATCATCATCATCATCATCACTTTTGGTATTTGCACAGTTTGTTGTCTTCTGTACTCTGGTTGAACACTCTAATTGTGTGGTCTTTCAGTGATTCTGTTACGGTTATTATTTTATAGATTTATTGACTATGCTCACAAGAAAACAAATCTCAAGTTTGTATCTGGTGACATCTATGTATTTTGATAATAAATTTATGTTGAACTTTGAACTTTCATAGGGAGCATCCTCTCCATGTCTACTCTAACTCGGCCTTTCAATCAAGATATAGCATAAAAACAGGCCCTTTGGCTCAATAAATCTATACCAACTATTTTACATTAATCCTATCATAATCCATTTTATTCTTCTCAATTTGCCCTTGATTTGCCAGAGATTTTCCCACAGCACAGACAATTTACATCAATCAATTCTCCTACCTACTTCCACATTTTTGGGATGTGGGGGGAAATTAAAGCAACTGATTGAAAAGCACAGGTCCACAGTCTATGCAAACTCCACACTGATGGCACGGATCAGGATCAAAGCCAGGCTGCAGATACTGTAGGACAACAACTCTACTAGCTGTGTCACTGTGATGTCCAGAATCAATGAAAGAAAATAGAAGAGCTGACATTTCCAGAAATCAGCCTTGAAATAATAACTCCCGTTAAATTCCCCATTGATGCTGCCTGACTTGCTGAATATTTTCAATGCTTTTTAATTTTATTTCAGACTTTCAGCATCTGCACATTTTTGGTTTCCAAGGATAAGCCTCCATCAGTAATTAATAAAAATTAGAATGGTCTGCTTTGCTCATCTATTTACAAAGACAGGCATCGCACAAGTGTTCATAGCCATCACAGAGCAGCTCAGATGTCAATGTAATTCATCACTACATTATTTTTACGCTGCACAATGCTTGCTCAAGAAGGGACAACCCTATGGCTGAGCTCTTTTTGGAGCCGCTGAGATAATGGAACTTGCTAAGACTGATGATCCTGAATACCTGTGAGGCTCACAGAATGTAAGACCAACCAGCAGCACTGATGATTGATGGAACATAACAGTGTTGACGTCAATGAGCAGCTGGCAGTATTCTGTTACTTCAGAAAACAGCTTTATCTTCGCTGAACTTATGAGAATTTACTGACCATTTACTAACCATTTACTGGATAAGTAGGAATATTCTGCAACTAAATACTAAGGAGACAGAAATATTATCTTTAAGTCTTATTATATCCATCAGAATCAGAATCAGGTTTAATATCAGTGGCATAAATTGTGAAATTTGTTATTTGGAGCAGCAATACATTGCAATACATAATAACAAAATCTGTAAATTACACCATGAAATATACATATACATATATTAAAAGATAAATAAGTAAATGCAAAAAGAGAAAAAAAGTAATGAGGTAGTGTTCATGGGTTCAATGTTCATTTAGAAATCTGATGGCAGAGGGGAAGAAGCTGCTCCTGAATCATTGAGTGTGTGCCTTCAGGTTCCAGCACCTCCTCCCTGACGGTAGCAATGAGAAGATTCAAGATTCTAGGTGCAAGTACAGTTATTATCAAAGAATGTATAAATTATATAACCTTGAGATTTGCTCACTTACAAGTAGCCACAAAACAAAAAAAACAAAAAAAAATTTTAAAAGATAAAAATGAAACTAAAAGACCAACATTCAATGTGCAAGAGAAAGAAAAAAAATACAAATTGTGCAAACAATTGAAGCAAGCCACAACAGCTTTCTGAACCAAAAATTAGTCCTCAGGTTGAAACCCTGCAGTAGCCCGGAGTAGGCCCAAAGCCACACCTATCAGCTCATCGTATTAGTGGGCAGGGAGCACAGCAGCCCGGGTAGTCTTCACAGCCTCAGCACCAAGGAGATGACCATCATGGAGAATGAGAGAAATCGACTCCTGTCCTGACCAAAACCCTGTTTTTTTTCAATTTATCTGGGCTGGTGTTTAAATTGACCCAATCATGGAGAGTGAGTGAAATCAGCTCTCGCCTTCCATCTGGGCACATCCTGGGTGATGGAGGTCCTTAATGATAGATGCCATCTTTCTGAGGCATTGATCACTGAAGATGCCCTGGATGTTGGGAGAATAGTGCCCAGGATGGAGCTGACTAAGTTTACAAATTTATACAGCTTATTTAAATCCTTTATATTTCCCCTTTCCCCATACAAGACAGTGGTGCATCCAGTTAGAATGCTCTCCATAGTACATCTGTAGAAATTTGTGAGAGCCTTTGATGAGATAGCAAATCTTCTCAAACTCCTAATGAAATATAACCACTGTCATGTGTTCTTTGTAATTGCATCGATATGTTGGGCTCAGAATAGTTCTTCAAAGATGTTAACACCCAAGAACTTGAAATTGCTCACCCTTTCCACAACTGATCCCTTGATGAGGACTGGTGTGCATTCCCTCGTCCTACCCTTTCTGAAGTCCACAATCAGTTCTTTGGTCTTACTGAAGTTGAGTGTGATGTTTTTGCTGTGACACCACTCAACCAGCTGATCTATCTCATTCCTGTACGCTTCTAGTCACCATGTGAATTTCTGCCAATGAAAGCTGTGTCAGAAGTAAATTTATAGAAGGCACTTGAGCTGTGCCTAGCCACAAAGTCATGGGAGTCAAGAGTGTAGGCCAGTGGGTTATGCATCGATCTTTAAGGTGCTTCAGCATTGATTATCAGTGACACACACAAAATGCTAGAGGAACTCAGCAGGCCAGGCATGGAGTAGAGTAAACTGAACTGTTTTAACACAGTCAATGACACACTCAGGAGCTCAGGTGAAGGGTCTCAGCCTGAAACGTCAACTGTTTATTCTGCCTGGCCTACTGAGTTCCTCCAGCATTTTCTGTGTGCTTGCTTGGATTTCCAGCATCTGCAGACTTACTTCTGTTTTTGATTATCAACGAGCTGGAGATGTTATTTCCAATCTGCACAGACTGCGGTCTTCCAGTGAGGTTGAGGATCTAGTATCAGTGGGAGGTACAGAGGCCCGGCTTCTCTCTCTGCCATTTGAATGTGAATGGGGTTGTTTAAAATTTCAGTACCCTTCATGACTCTGAGGTGCCCTTTAAGCAACAAGCCTATCGCTGACTTCCTCATCTTCATAAGAATGCCCAACATTACAACTCCCACATAGTCCAGTATTATTTTTATTAGGAGACGTTGAAGGGACAATACCAAAACTTAAATTGAATAAGTATCAGAAAAAATTTATAAAAATTGCATTGGCAGTAGCCAGAAAAGTTATCGCAGTTACTTGGAAATCTGATTTATATTTAACTATGGATCGTTGGAATAATGAAATACATAGTTGTATCCCACTTGAAAAAATTACATACAATCTAAGAAATGAATATGATATATTTTTGAAAATTTGACTCCCATACTTACAAAAGATAGGATTAAGTACATAGGTCCTTTGAAGATAAAATTATAAAGTAATTGGGGAAAGTAAAAATAAATATTAAAATTATTTTGAACTCCATGGAGCATGTGGGGATCCTCTGATATCCAGGCAATCTTTCCCTGCTTTCTTTCTTTTTTTTCTTTAGATAAGGGTTAAGAGGGGGAGGGTTAAGGGGAGGGGGGAGGGTTAATATTATTTTTCTTACTACTTTATTATCACATTTATTCTTGTAATTTTCTAAAATTTAATAAATAATTTAAAAAAAAAGAATGCCCAACATGTTCCATCTCATTTGCCACTAAAATATGATCCACATCCTTACTGCTTCTATATCTTACTTTTTCAGTACATTGGCGGCCAGCTTTTCTCCTTCTGACACCTGTAAACCTGAGTTTGTCCGAAACTCTGTAGTCTGTGTCCTATTCACGAGGAATTAATTTGTCTTTCAACATTGCCCATGCTGACTTTGGGAGATCTCCGGCGTATGAGAGGTCCGTTCAAGAGTCTGATAACAGCAGCAGAGAAGCTGACCTTTAACCCAGTGGTATGTGTTTTCAAGCATTTGTACCTTCTACCTGACAGGAGAGGGAAGAAGAGAGAATTATTGGTATGGGAGGGATCCTTTATTATGTTGACTGCTTTCCTGAGGCAGTGAAAAGTGTAGGTGGAGTCAATTGAGGGTAGGATGATTGAAGTGATGTAATGGGATGTGTCCATAATCCTCCATTATTTCTTGCAGTCTTAGGCAGTGTAGTTACCATAGTACCAAATCTTGGTGCATCTGGACTGGCTGCTTGTGTGGTTCATTGTAAAACTTGTTAAGAGTCAATGGGGAAAGTCACCAGGCGGTCCCAAAAGGCATTGGTGTGGCACAGTAGTTCTGTGCCTTCGAGGTCAATCCTCTAACCATTGAGAATACAATGTTTTGCTACCGCAGATTTCTCCAGGTAACCCAAATGGATACACCTTCTGTGCATCTTGTCTTGCCAATATGCGTTGCTCTGCATTCACAGAGAATCCTGTAAACGTCAGCTGACCTGAGCCTTAGGTCACCATTGACCTGCAGAAGCTGTTATTTGGCCTTCCTTACAGGTTTGTGGATTGCATTAATCCAATATTTCTTCAGGATCCTGGTGATCCTTCCAAAAACCGTGGAAATATAGGTAAGACAGGCATTAGCAACGGGTTCTTCCTCAAAACTAGCAAATCATGGGAGATGTGCGTCGAAGCGGGGTGGAAGCTGAGATTCCTGGAGGTGGTACAAACCACACTTCAACCAGACATTGTACTTTGGTCCACTGAGGACAGGAAATTCATCCTGGTGGAGCTCACAGTACCATGGGAGGAAGGATGTGAGGAGGCTTACAAAAGGAAGGCCCTGAAGTACCAGTCCTTAGTCCAGGAGTGCAGGGACAAAGGATAGGAAACGAGGATGTTCCTCATGGAGATCGGCTATAGAGGGTTCCTGGCAAGGCCAGCGTGGAAGTTGCTGTCTGCTCTGGGCCTTGATGAAAAGAGCAGGAACCGAGCAGCTCACAGGATGTGGAGGAAGCAGGACGAGCCTCTTGCTGGACTTGGAGCAGGCGGGAGGAGTTGAGATGGAAGTCAGGAGCAGATGGGCAGTGACTTGGCCACCATTGCTGACTTGCCAACTGGAGAGTGTGGTGGTTAAGGATTGAAACTCTCTAGCAAGGTTAGGCATCACCTGACAACATCTGTTCCTGGCCACAGGCTATGGTTACCTCATCAGGTAACTGAAGAGAGCACCCCTGTATATGATACAAGAGATACAACTCAGAAAAGGCCCTTCAAGCCTCACCAGAGTTCAAAGTTCAAAGTAAATTTAATATCAATGTACATATGTGTCACCATACACAACCCTGAGATTCAGTTTCTCGTGGACAAACTCGGTAAATCTGTAGAATAATAACCATAACAGAATCAATGAAATACCGTCCAACTCGAGCATTCAGCTAGAGTGTAGAAGACAACAAACTGTGCAAATGCAAAAAGAAAGAAGAAAAAATAATAAATATAAAAACAATAAATATGAAGAACATGACATGAAGATTCCTTAACAGTGAATCCATAGGTTGTGGGAAGATTTCAATGATCGGGCAAGTGAAGTTGAGTGAAGTTATCCCCTCTTGTTCAAGAACCTGCTGGTTGAGGGGTGGTAACTGTTCCTGAAGCTGGCAAAGTGGGTCGTAAGACTCCTGTACCTTCTTCTTGGTGGCAGCAACCTCTGACTTAACCCTAGCCCAATCACAGGACAATTTACAATAACCAATTAACTTCCTAATTGGTCCGCCTTTGGACTGTGGAAGGAAACTGGAGCACCAGGAGAAATCCTATGCATTCCACAGGGAGGATGTGCAGACTCCTTACAGTTGACGTTGGAACTGAACTCTGAACTCCAATGCCTTGAGCTGTAATAATGTGGTGCTAATCACTATGCTACCATGACTCACAGTACACACAATTTTACAGGAAAATGAGAAAAATTGTACATGAGAGAAATACAATATAACTGTTGAAACTGGAAGTGAGAAACAACAGCAAGAGGATCATGTAAAGCATAAATACCATCACATTTAACCATCCTGTGTCAGCCCTACATTCTGTCTCTCTACGTATATAATATACGACTGCAAGTGGCAGCTCTGTACTAGTGACTTATGACATCACAATCGTATCTTAGTTGGGTACCTAAATCTAACGAGAGTAACAAAAGAATAATGTTTAAATCTTTGGTTAAACTTCTGTAGCATCGAGGCCCGAGAGTGGAAAACAGACCTGTGCTCTGCTCCATTACAAGGCTCAAGAGCAGAAAATGAATGGGTGTTCAGCACTATCAGCCTGTGTTTGACACCTCCACCCCCCCTCCCCGCTACTACCATCGAGCACGAGGCGCAGGACCCTTGGTTCCCTAGCCGTTGAGTTTGGGAGCAGGTGTTGCCCCTGTGACCAACGGGATTCCTAAACCACCTTCACTCCATAGAACCGAACTGACTCTGCTTCTGTGGCCTGTTGGGGGCTCTGCAGCCTGATGTATCACATGTTTACTTATTTTTTTTACCTATTTGCATGATTTGTCCTCTTTTATACATTGGATGTTTGTCTGTCTTTGTTGTGTGTGGTTTTTCATGTATTTGATGGTGTTTATTTGCTTTGTAGCTGTCTGCATGAAAATGATTCTCAAGGTTGTACATTGTATACATACTTTGATAATAAATTTGAACTTTGAAATTTGAGTTTTTTTTATTGCTTTTGTGCTGTAGGACAGGAATTTAGATTTGGTATCAAACTGAGTAATTATATTTTTAAATGGATCATGGCAAAAAGCAAGAGGGAGACTGACAGCTTGCAATATCATCACTGTCAGCAGCCAAATCTGTGAACATAGTGAAACCAAAGCTGGCACTATTGTTTCTCCGAACCACCTTATCCTCACTCTGTCCCCTTCAACGCATTCCAGTGATGTGAAATTATCCTTTCTAATCCTTAAATTACTGTTTTTTAGCATAATGTTGGAGACATTTCTACATAATCTTGACTCCATTGTGACATTCTGACATTTGTTGAAACATCATGTCATGCTGCCATCGCGAGCATTGATTTGAGGATCATTTTTTTTTCATTGACTACCATACAGCCCAAGAATGTGCACCTGCCGTACAGTTAAACTTCACTGATAACTCAACAATAGTGATCCTAACGTTGTCAATCATGGAACATGCCTGGAATGCACACGTGTGAGGAACTTGTAGCATTCTCAAACTGACAGAAAACAATGGCCCATTGTATAATGTTAAAGAGATTGAATGTTTCAGAGAAATGTGTCAGGCAGAAGTGGGCTACTTGGCCCCTTATGTCCATGCCAGCTGAAAAAGTAGCTTTAATCTGATTTTCCAATTCAGAAGTTGTACCTTTATCAATTATTATACAGAGTGCATCTCAAGATATCTATTGAGTAGTTCTGCCCCTATCAGGCAGACCTCCACTGAGTACTGGGTGAAAAGCTTTCATTTCCCCTCCAATCAATCTTTCTGTTAGACTATGCCCCTGGCTATTGACTTCTCTGCTAAAGGTATATAAATCTTTTGCATCCACTCTGTCCAGGCACTTCAAGTTCTAAACACCACAATTAAATGTCAATTTTGCCTTCTCTGTTGCCAAGAAAGCAGTCCCTGCATAGTCAATGCTTCCTCATAGCTAAAGGTCTCCAGATCTGCGAATAGACAGTAGACAATAGGTCCAGGAGTAGGCCATTCGTCCCTTCGAGCCAGCACCATCATTCAATGTGATCATGGCTGATCATCCACAATCAGTACCCTGTTCCTGCCTTCTCCCCATATCCCTTGACTCCGATATCTTTAAGAGCTCTATCTAACTCTTTCTTGAAAGCATCCAGAGAATTGGCCTCCACTGCCTTCTGAGGCAGAGCATTCCATAGATCTACAACTCTCTGGGTGAAGAAGTTTTTCCTGAGCTCCGTTCTAAATGGCCTACCCCTTATTCTTAAACTGTGGCCTCTGGTTCTGGACTCCCTTAACATCAGGAACATGTTTCCTGCCTCTAGTGTGTCCAATCCCTTAATAATCTTATATGTTTCAATCAGATCCCCTCTCATCCTTCTAAATTCCAGTGTATACAAGCCCAGTCACTCTGCCATCCTGGGAATTAAACTCGTGAACCTACGCTGCACTCCCTCAATAGCAAGAATGTCCTTCCTCAAATTTGGAGACCAAAACTGCACACAATACTCCAGGTGGGGTCTCACTAGGGGCCTGTACAACTGCAGAAGGACCTCTTTGCTCCTATACTCAACTCCCCTTGTTATGAAGGCCAACATGCCATCAGCTTTCTTCACTGCCTAGTGTACCTGCTTGCTTACTTTCAGTGACAGATGTACAAGAACACCTAGATCTCATTGTATGTCCCCTTTTCCTAACTTGACAACATTCAGATAGTAATCTGCCTTCCTGTTCATGCCACCAAAAGTGGATAACCTCACATTTATCCACATTAAACTGATCTTGTAAATGTCCCCTCACACCCTCTGTTATTGGCACTGCAATGGACACGGGAGAAGTGAATGCCTCCAGCATCAACAATTAGCACTTCAACATCATTACTTGAATTGGACCTCTGATTAATTTGTGATCAATTCTACTGTAAGTGGACAGATTGACAAGGGAGATCTATTATGAGCCTTTGTATTGTTGGAAACTTGCACAGCACCCAAAAAAGTCACAAATTTGAACAACTATTCATGGCTTTAAAATGATTCCTCATGCATGTGTCGAGGGCAGCTATCTAAAACCCTTCTCACAGTGAAACAAGGGCATCTGTAGCCTTCGAGGTCATCATATGAAGGAGTTCAAAAAAAATAAACTGGCCACTGAAGTTTATATGGGGCCAGATTTCGTCATGGCCAGTTGAATCTGTTTGTTACATGGGTTACTGAAATTGACAGCAAGCGCAGTCCATTGCCCAGTAACACAGAGTCCTGTCTGGATCCCTGAACTACTGTTGTAGAGTGTGATGTTGACATTGGTTTACTGGGGAAGGTGTTCGGGTGAGTTATGCTCAGCAAACAGTACAATTAAATAGCCATGATTCATTCAGCAAGATGGGTAGAAAAGAGCAAAGAAATGTCATGGAATGTAGCTGCCAATGATTGTAACTTCTTCAAAACCTCTCTACAGTAGAAGGCGAGGAAATTTGAAATGCAATAATGATTTTTAATTGGAAGAAAAATCTCTCTCCCTCAAAGAGGTAAATGACTTCAAGCAGAGTCCAATGCTGAGTGTTCTACTTCAGTAAGCACAACTGTCTATGATACTGAATGCTAATTGGAAGAAGATCACTCCCTTTATATCAGCAGAAATTCAATTGGGAATAAGTGGAAAATAGGTAAAAGGTAATTATGAATGTGAATGATAATTTAAATTGCCCACGATGGATTTAGCAATCTCCTGTGCATATCCACTTCCATTAAAGAAAATGGAAGGAAAAATTACTCATGGTTTCCAAAGAGTACCCAGTTCAACCTCGGCAAGTTACATCATCACCGAAGATATATTTTTTGCTTGATGAGACAAACAAGTCATTGTTATGATTCAATCTTAATTACAACATTGAACACTCCTTAGTATGCTGCAAATATCTGTTAAATGATGATGTGAAAATTCATCAGAGTGTGTTCATGAGTCACTTTCAACCTATAATTAAAGTCCAACTCAATGTAGGCATTTGAATCAAGAAGTGAACCATCCTTGATCTACTACAGTGGACTGAATAGGATGTCCAGGGAGGGACAGCACCTCTGGTGAAGGAGCTTGTTGTGTCCATTCCAGGGACAGCTCACTCAACTTTGGTCCCCATTGAACAATCAGCTCTCACATATGGCTCCAATTAGCTGTTCATATGCAACAGCAGCCAGAATCCAATTCACCGCTTTGACAGGTGGGCTAAACCAGGTGAAGGTAGCCAGAAGCCTCATGCACTGGTGAGGTAGGAACATGAACGTCCCTGCATGTGAAGTGAGCTCTGGTGGACTGGGCCGATGAGTTCCATGACGAGATCCAACAGCAAGAAAGGTGGTTCTGCAACACTCCAAAGAGAGCGAAAAGCTTGACAAGGCACAGAAGACATCATGGTCATCCACTTGCAAGCAGGGAGACCCTAATTTATATTGCTTGTTTGTACCACTGGACCCAAACTTTCAAAGTCAAGGGAGTGGGACTGGCCCAGAACAATAGCTTTTCCACTTTAAAAACTTTCTTGCGCAGGTTTCTTGGTATCATTAAACATGATGGACAACTACCAAACCAATACTGCAGAGGACAAGTATCACACTTAGCAGAAAATCTAAGTGGAAAAGGAGTTGAATCATTGTGATGGGTGGATGGATGAGCAATCTATTAGAGTGCGAGGGAAAATCCAAAGCTTACCTAAATCACTATGATGCAGTCTGCAAGAACCCTCATTGGCATACCTCCTAGCAATGATCCAGATATGAGCTATCTCATCAATAACATAGTAAAGTCCTTAACCTTCCAACTGAACCTTCCAAACTCTAACTAATGCTCCCATTATCATAGCATAGGCACAAAGGGCCAAACAGCCTCATTCAGTACTGTAACCGTTCTATGTTTCTGTGATCCAAGCACTGATAGCAATGTAGACCAAATCAGATGACCAAGACATAGAATGGGATAGAAGAAGGCCAAATAGATAGTTCTAGCTCTTTCAAAAGGTTTCCAGTGCATGCCCTTTCCTATATCCCATGCATTTTATTTCTTTCTCCAAGTGCTCATTCATTTTAATTTTTGAGCTACAATGGACCCTGTACCATTACAGGAAGTTCATTTCAAATTCCAAATACATGCTGGATTAAATACATTTTTAATGCCAACTTTCAATTTTGTTAATTATTGGAGATACAGTATGGTAACAGGCCCTTCTCATCCAAAGAGTCAGCATGTGATCGATTGACCAACTCACCTGTATGATAACCAGATCATCAGGAAGAAACCCATGTGGTCATGGAGGAAAACGGGCAAACTCCTTACAGGCTGTGGCGGAATTGAACCTGGGTCGCGAGTGCTGTAATGACATTATGGTAACAACTATGGAAATCACTTTGCATTTGTATCCTTACGTTTTGAATCCTTCGTTCACGAGGAAAAGTTTCTATATAACTAACCCCCATGATATTCAATGGGGTTATCAGATTTACTCTTTGCTTTCCCTGTTCTGGAGAATGGGTTAAGTATCTCAATTCTCTCTGAGTAAAAGAACGCCAACATTCCTCAAACCATTCCAGTAAGCAGAATGCCCATCATAATTGCATTGTCCTTGGGGACTTGTGGTTATAGTCATTCTAATACTTCCCATTTGACATGCATTTGTTCTGCAGATAGTTATTGTTTCTGGGGCTTTAGAAAATTCTTCCTTTTTTTTGTGTGAGAGCGAATAGAGACATGATAACAGAGAAAGCTTTAATTTCAAGAAGTAATTTTGAAGGGATGTAGAAGCATTTTACTAAGAGCAACAGACTCATATAAAACCTTTGACCAAGAAATTCTGCCCAATAGCTAACATTTTAATGCAATGTATGTCAGTTTTTTCTGAAATACCATTTCAATATTTTATATGTCCACAATGCACGTCTGTAAATCTGATCATGTTTTCCTTGCAAGAAGATGCCCGTGCAGTAATGTCAATTGGCATAAAATGCACAATTGATGCCATATGCAATGTGGAATGACGTGTATGAAATGCATAGATGACATGGACATGAAACAATGCAGCAGGCCTCAACCTGATGTTAAACACTTTCTCATGCATTAGTTAAAAGATTGATCAGAGCTCAGGAAAAATAAATATTGATCTTCCTCAAGGTAAGTTCACCTTTTCTCTTTACACCCAATGTCCATTCAGAAATCAGATGGCAGAGGGGAAGAAGCTGTTCCTGAATCGTTGAGCGTGTCTTCAGGTTTCTGTACCTCCTCCCTGATGCTAACAATGAGAAGAGAGCATGTTCTGGGTGGTGGGAGTCCTTAATGATGGCAGCCACCTTTTTGAGGCATTGCTCCTTGAAGATGTCTTGAATACTATGGAAGCTAGTGCCCATGATGGAGCTGACTAAGTTTATATCTCCCTGCAGCTCATTTTGATCCTGTGCAGTAGACGCCGCCCCCCCCCCCCCACCATAACAGTGAAGCATGACGGTGAAGCAGCCAGTTAGAATGCTCTCCATGGTACATCTGTAGAAACTTGTGGGTGTTTTGGATGACATACCAAATATTCTCGAAATCTAAATGAAATATAGCCTTCTTTATAGCTGCATCAATATGTTGGAACAGGTTAGATCCTCAGAAATATTAACACCTAGGAGCTTGAAATTGCTCACTCTCTCCACTTCTGATCCCTCTATGAGGAGTGTTGTGCGTACCCATGCCTTACCCTATCTGAAGTCCATAATCAGTTCTTTGGTACTACTGACATTGAGTGCAAGGTTGTGCTGTGACATCACTCATCCAGCTGGTATATCTTGCCCCTGCATGCCCTCTTGCCACCATCTGAAATCCTGTCAACAATGGTTGTACAGTCAGGAAATTTACAGATGGCATGTGAGCTGTGCCTAGCCACACAGTCATTGATGTAGAGAGAGTAGAGCAGTGGGCTAAGCACACATCCCTAAGGTGTGCCAGTGTTGATTGCCAGCAAGTTGCAGATGTTATTTTCAATCTGTACAGATTGGGTTCTTCTGGTTAGGAAATCAAGGTTAAACCTCCCTCCCAATCTCCCCAGTCTTTTCCAGTCTCCCCCTTGCTTCCTGCATATGACCTCCCACTCCAGATCATCCAGTTACCCACATATTTGCTCCAAATCTCACCCCACCCTTTATCTCCTCTTCATTTTCCTTTCCTGAGCCTCCTGATCTTCACTATCCAATCTTTCCCATCAATTACTCTTCTTCATATTGACCATCTTCCTCTCTCAACACACATGCAATGTGTTCCCTTGCACTCCTTCAATGGGATGTCCACCCTCTGTTTTGCTGGTAAATTTGGGAGGAAATCAATCTCAATTCTGCACATAATTTTCTTGTTATAATATGTAACAGTTACAACTTTGCTTTCGGCCTCCTATGTAAGCACTCTTAGTCCTTTGCATTAGGGCATCCTACATGTACAGTACTGTGCAAAAGTCTTAGGCACATATATATGGCTAGGATGCCCAAGACTTGTCCACAATACTGTTGTAATTTTATGTATTTTGCTATACTGCTGCCACAAACAAGAAATAGATTTCATGACATATGTGAATGATGATAAACTTGATTCTGATATGGGTCTCTATTGTGGACTGAGAGTGGGAAGGAGGCAGGGAGAGAAGAATCATGGTTGAGAAAAGGGGATGAAGTGGGAAACACCAAAGAGACTTCCTATAAAGATCATTAAACCAATTGCTTGGCATCAAATGACATTGCCTGATGTCTCGGGGCTGGGTGTGTCAGCCCCCACCCTTTCCTGCATTCCTCTCTGCCACCTGCCCCACACACCCCTCGCAACACTCCAACCTTGCCATTCCCAACATCCTTTGCTCCCGCCCGATTTACAAACTCACTCTCCACTCTGCATTGAGAAATACAGTACTGTACGAAACTCCTAGGCACCCTTTCTATGTATATATGTGTATAAGACTTTTGCACAATACTGTATAGAAACTGTTTGATGTCTGATACCCAAGATAAAAGAAGGTCGACAGTTCATTATTTCTTTGGATAAATCTATGATCTGTGACCTTCAGGCCTTTATGTTACGGATTTCAACTTAGAAATTCATCCTCACATTCATAAGACCATAAGATATAGGAGCAAAATTAGGCCATTGGGCCTAACATGTCAGCTCCACTATTCAACCATGGCTGACTTTTTTTTCCAATCCCATTGTCCCACCTTCTCCATGTAACCCTTTACCTATTTAACATTCAAGAATTTTCTCTTGTACACTGAATGACTTGGCTTCCACCGCCTCCTGTGGCACCATATTACATAGATTCACCACCCACAGACTAAAGAGATTCCTCCTCAGCTTAGTTTTAGCTCCTATTATCCTGAAGCTGTGTCCTTGGATCCTACATTCTCCTACTAATGGAAAGATCCTCTCCACTTCCACTCTGTAACTCTAACCCCCACCTTCCCCATCCTTCTGAACTTCACTGAGTACCGACCCAAAGCTATCGAATGCTCCTCATATGTTGAACCTTCAACCTTGTGAATCTCCTCTGGCCCACCTCCAGGACCAGCTCGTCTTTCACTAAGTATGGGGCCCAAAATGGTCAAACACTTCCAAACGCAGTCAGACCAAAGCCTCATCAATACATCCTTGCTTTTATATTCTAGACCACTCAAAGTGAATGGTAATGTGGTGCTTGCCTTCTTTACTACCGATGGAACCTGCATGTTAAACATTCACTGAATCAGCCTATTAGTGTTTGTGTTTATGAGTACTGAATTTCTTCTCCAAGCAGAAAACTTGAGTGAAAACTAGTTTTTGACATCTGAGCAACAGCAGAGCATAAAGTACTTACAAGCTGGTCTATTTTTCTATCTGTAGTGACAAAACACTTTTTTTTTATATCATTCTGTTTGTTTGCTTTCTGTGGTGTGGCCATCTTGATGAAATTGTTTCATCAAGACTGACAAATACATGTTGTTTTTAATTGTACTTAACTGGCTTCAATAATAGACTCTGTAAAGGAGTAAAGTGGATAATAAGTCCTGAAACACAATGCTTCAAATGTAATCAGGTGGGCTAGATTTACACTATATCAGAGGTTCTTAACTTACTTTATACCATGGACCCCTTTGGCAGTCTGATTAAGCCTATAGACACCTTCCCAAAATAATGTATTTAAATATATAAAATAGAATACAAAGGATTACAAAATAAACCAATTATATTGAAATACAGTTATCAAAATATTATAAAATTTCAAACTAACTATATAATATTATATGAACTTCTTTATTAATGCATTAAATATCAAGACTATACATTTAAAATACAGGCAAGTTAAAAATGAAAGTTTATGTTTTAAAGACGTATCAGTGTGAAGGCTGTTGTTGTGAAGCTTGAATAAGAACATTAAACTGGGGCAACACACACATCATGTTGGACATCCAATTGCAGGGCTGCTTGATAGCTGGTTGGCCAGCTATGTCAGATGAACATCTGCAGACAGAAAGACTGCAATCTCATTTGATTTAGCCACGCGTCTAATAACTACCATAATTCTAAAATAGCGATGACCATGCCATAAATGATTTTATGAGTTGGTTGTAACAACTGTAATGTGATATGAAAATATCTGTAATTTCGATTGGTGACAAAGTCACAGGTACTATTAATACCACTGTGGTTTGTTGTCTGCAATCATAGTTGAAGAAAATGCTAAATTTCAGTTAGAGGTTAGTGAAAATAAAGATGTAATTTTTTCCCATCCAAGTTCAAGGACCCTCTGGAGTCTATTCACAGACCACCATGGTTAAGAATCCTTGCACTAGTTATATAAAACTTCATGTCACCATGGCAGAATTCTACTCAATGAAATGTTCTAATTATATCCTTGTTCTCTTTGGCTGTGAAGTCATCTTTACTGGCTCAGTTAATCTACTCAATCCCTGCACTTGTAACTGTGATAATCTTCAGTTTGAACTCATGAATTCATTGTCCCTGTATCAAAAAAGACCAAGGTAATGTGCCTGAATGTCTGACATCTTGTTGAACTCACCTCAATAATAAGCAAATGCTTTGAGGGGCTGGTCAAGGACTACATCTGCACCATGTTACCATCCAAACTCGACTCCCTACAATTTGCCTACCGACACGACCAATCGACAGACAACACAATGGTCACTGCTCTACATACCGTCCTTACACATCTGGAGAAGAAGGATGCTTATGTGAGAATGCTGTTCTTGGACTACAGTCCAGCATTCAACACCATAATTCCATCCAGGCTTGGCAGGAAGTTCAGAGACTTCAACCTTGACCCTGCCTTGTGCAGGTGGATCCTGTACTTCCTGTTAGATTGCTGGCAGGTGGTAGAGTGGACTCCCTCACCTCCAACCCTCAGGAGCCCCTCAGGGCTCTGTACTAAATCTCCTCATTTACTCCCTGACTGTGTCGCCACCCATAGCTCTAATATGTTAATTAATTTTGCTGATGACACTACACTGATTGGCCTTATCTCAAGCAATTATGAGGTGGCCTGCAGGGAGAAGTCATCTCTGACACAGGGTTGTCAAGAAAGCAACCTCTTCCTCATTTTGCAAAACAAAGGAGCTGGTTGTGGATGACAGGAGGAATGGAGACGGGCTAACCCAGGCATGGGCAAACTACGGCCCGGGGGCCATATGTGGCCCGTTAAGCTTTTTAATCCGGCCCGCAGAACTTGATGAAATTATATTAATAAACCTTGTTACTGTCTTTTCCCCGCAATTCTGGCGTTTTCCCAATAGTTGACGCACTCTATATACATTGACCTTTGTTGAGGTGCAGCGTATTACTCCACATTTGCACTTTACTCTTTGTTCGGCTCGACCTATTTGTGTGAACAGGCGTTCAGCGTCATGAACAGCAACAAAGCCAGCCACAGATCCAAGTTAACTGACCAACACCTCAGATCCATCCTGAGAATCGCCACAACAAAACTAAATCCAGACTTTGATGCGCTGGCTAAAAAGGGAGACCAACAACACTGTTCCCATTGAAATTAAAAATAACTTTCTTCGTGGTGTTATGTAAAAAAATGCATTTGAAAATATTTTTTTCAATAAGCCTTACATGTTACATGTCATTTCTGTTAAGTGATGGACATGAGTAGTGCGCAGGTGCACATACGTTCTCAAAATAAAAAATGCGCTCCAGATCAAATAACGCGCTCTGCATACTGGCGCGCTGTCACTGTTCTCTCCTTGTGCTGGTCGTTGTTGAGTTTTGGCACTGGGGACAATTGAATAAGAAGGAGCAGGACAAGTAGACCTGCATCTCCTACCGTTTTTGAAATAAAGACAGTCAGGAAGAGAGTGATGATGATAATATCTTGAAGGATAACAGAAGTTTCAATGCTTTAAAGTAATAACTGTTACTATTAAAAAAAGCTGTATTTTATTCATTTAATTTTCAGTGTTTTAAAAGTCATTTCAATAAATAGCTAAATACCATGGGACTTCAAAGACAGATATTTTGTTGTAATGCATTTGTTCATTTTCAATTGAAATTAAAGCACATGTTTTCTACATATCCCATGATATTTTATTTTCTCTCATGAGCTGTATTACCAAAACACTCCGTCCATCTGCTCCTGGTCCAGCCCCCCTGTCAAATTTTAGAACGATTTGTGGCCCACAAGTCAAAACGTTTGCCCACCCCTGGGCTAACCCTTATTGACATCAATGGATCTGAGGTTGAGAGGGTGAACGGCTTTAGGTTCCTCGGCATCCACATCACCGAGGACCTCATGTAGTCTGTACACACCAGCTATGCGGTGAAAAAGGCACAACAGCGCCTCTTTCACCTCAGATGGTTCAGGAAGTTTGGTGTGGGCTCAATTGAGAGCATCCTGACTGGCTGCATCACTGCCTGGTATGGGAACTGTACCTCTCTTAATCGCAGGACTCTGCAGTGGTGCGGACAGCCCAGCACATCTGTAGTTGTGAACTTACCATGATTCAGGACATTTACAAGGACAGGGTCATTGGGGACCCAAGTCTCCCCACCCACAATCTATTCTAGCTGCTGTCATCTGGGAAACAGTACCACAGTACAAAAGCCAGGACCAACAGGCTTCAGGACAGCTTCTTCCACCAGGCCATCAGACTGATTAACTCACGCTGATTTGAGTGTATTTCTACGTTACATTAACTGTTGTATTTATTAATTAAAATGCTTATAAATTACTGTGATTGCGCATTGTACATTTAGACAGAGACGTAACGTAAAGATTTTTACTCCTCATGTATGTGAAGGATTTAAGAAATAAAGTCAATTCAATTCCTTTCAGCGTATGAAAATAATAGTGAGTGAATTATTTTAAAAAGTACACTTTACAGAAAATCTGCCTATTCCCTTAAGGATCAATGCCTCAATTGAAAACATACACATTCATAATAAGGCACCAATTAAGGCTCTCAGACTGCCTATCAAAAAATGTTACTTATGACAGAATCACAAAGCATCAGGAAATAACTGTACCCCCAACGAATCTGCCTTTGAGGATTGCAACATTATTGATTAAACTAGTTGTCCATTTTTAATAACTTAAAAACCAATCGAGTGGGAAGTTAAATAGTACTGGGATTTCACAATTTTCTGAAATAGTCGTATTTAGTAACGTAGTGCTTTTATATTGTAACACACATGTTTCCCTTTCCATTCAAACCTTGTCTGAGTTACTTAGATTGTTTTTGATTCAAAATATTATTTTAATGATCTGTATTTCTTATTGACAGGCCCAATGCTGATGAAGGATTGGTAATAGAATGTTGTTAAAGTAGAGATATGAAAGCCTGGGGATGACGTGTAAGTATTTACAGAATGACTAGTGCCATTCAGAAGCTTTAATTTCCAGCATGTGCAAGTCAACAACTGGAGATGATGGAAATCTGATATCTGTCCCTCAAGGTAGGCTGATGCAGATGATTAAGAAGCATAAGTTCCACAGCAACTTGGCAGTTTGGACTCAGAATTGACTTGCTATTGAAGGCAGATGGCAGTGATCGAAGTGTGTTATTCTGACTGGAGGTCCTTGACCAGTGGTGTTCTGCAAGGGTCAGTGCTGGGACCCTTGTTGTTTTTGATATATACATGAAAGCTGGTGGAGTTGTGGACATTGCAGAAGGCTGCCAGAGGATTAAGCAGGATATAGTGCAGTTTCAGATATGGGCAGATAGGGTGGTCAAGAAGGTATATGGCATGCATGCTATCATTGGTTGGGACATTGAATTTAAAAGTTATGAAGTCACGTTGCATCTACAATACCGTGCAAAAGTCTTCGGCTCATATACACAGCTAAGGTGCCTAAGAGTTTTGCATTGTAGTGTAGTAATTTTATATTTTTCACTCTATTGCTGCCACAAAAAAATCAAACTCTATGTGAGTGATGATAAGCTTGACTCTGATATGAGTGTGGGAAGGGGGCAGGGAGAGGCCACTTTCGTGAAGCTATGCTCTTCCACCCATAGGTCTTTCTGTTCTACAACAATCTCCAGGGCCCTTCTATTCGCCTTCCAGAATCCCCTCCAGAATGGTTCCCACCACTGATGACAGGCTCACTTGTTGTCTTGTGGACTACAATAGAGGCACAACATTCCCCACCCAGCTTTCCAATACATCACACCTGTGTAAGGAAGCTACAGAAATGTAACTGTTTGTTTATTGGGATCCAGTGTGGAATCGGCCCTTCGAGCCAAGCCACGCAGCAATCCCCCAATTTAACTCTAACCGAATCACAGGATAATTTCAATGGCCAATTAACCCACTGGCCAGTATGTCGTTGGAGTGTGGTAGGAATCCAGAGAACCTTGAGGAAACCCACCCAGTCACAGGGAGAATGTACCCCTTACAGGCAGCAGTGGAAATTGAACCCAGGTCACTGGTACTGTAAAGCGTTGTGCTAACCACTACGCTACCATGCCATCCCTTTGCCATTGCTCCAACCACTTCTTTGCTTGCTTCCCATAACATCCTGTGATATATTTGCTCAGGCCCCAGGAACTTTGACCACCTTTATGGACCTCAAGACTGCTAACACCTCCTCTTTCGTAGTATCAATATGTTCTCCTTTTCCCTGATTTAATTATTTTCCACATTAAAGTCCATGCTATGGTCTAGGGGAATTCCAGATAAAAATATCAGCCAGCAGTTTCTGAGCCACAACTGCAAAATAACTGCCATTTGTTTCCAATTATTATTTTGATGCACTCCATATTGAACACTGTATAACTTCTATGATTGTTTTCCTCCAAGTAGCATTACAGTACTTTTAAAAAAATCTTCCCTGATTATAAATCTAAATTGTAAACTGAAGAGTTTTCCTGAATATGTTTCTGATGCTATTCCACGTCTTCCAAGCGGACCACAAACTTGTTATAGGGTTTGGAGGCTTGTGTGCCTCAATGACCGGAGAGCTTTGTTGGCTGGATTCAGGGCTTTATGCTTTGGCTCTTGGTAGGTTCACCCATGCCAAAAGGTCAAAGGGTAGAGTCCAGACTGAGAGTTGTCCACTGGTTCTCCAGTTTTGGGGGTTCAGCTGTGGCCTAACAACCCTGACTGGGCAAAAAAAAAAATTGTTGCAGAAACAGCAATGAATAATCCTCTATCTGTCTACAACTGAGGACCCTGAACCACACCTGGGGAAGTATGGAGGAGATGGCCAATGACAGACAGAGGTAGAGGACTTCCTTTGCTGCCCTAAATGCCAGTAGCATAATGGACAGTGAGAGAGAAGAGATATTAGCTCATGTGCTGTAAGTTCCTGAAAACTTGAACTGTAGTTAACTGATCCTAAATGTGTACTGATGCACCATCAATAACTCTCGGAGATGGGAGGTGAACGATAAGCTTTTATTAGCAGCAAAAGGGAGCACGGCATCTCGGAGACTGAGGGAGGACCAGTGCCTCCAATCGCCTTTATACAGGGGTCTGTGGGAGGAGCCACAGGAGCAGTCAGCAGAGGGGCGTGTCCAGACAGGTATACATAGTCTACGACATGTACTAGGTACTTCATAACTCTTTACATATTTAACTGACTATTTTTTATTTCTTAGACCACTTCAAAGGCAAAAAATCTAACAGTGCAAGACTGAATGACATTGCAAAGATTTGCAGTGGTTTATTATGAATCACTACCCTTCAGCATTGTTTTATCTTACCGTTGTTTTATTTATCAAGTGAATATCTAATGATAACAAACCCCTTCTGCAAAATGCTAGCTTTTCCGGAATTGCTGCCACCCTTCTCATTGATTTACCATATATGCCAACTAGCAACATACCCTTATAAAATAATAACATTTGAACAAGTAACACTTGTCAATGAATATTTATTTATTATTCCCTGATAATACAAAACCTTAAAGATGTTCATATCATTTCAAATAAATGCATTCCATTTAATTATTCTTTTATGATAATTTATTGCTGAGAAGCAGGTGTGTATAATCCACTGATGTTTCACACTGATTGTGCCCCATGCTAATCGATAGCTACTGGCACTGCTGAGGGTTGTCAACTAAAAATGCAGCTGTCAACGTATGTATCTGATATGAGTTGAGACAGAAAATAATTGCTTTGACTATGCAGCCTGAAGGAGTGATGCCTTGGTAAAGTTCATAGCCACTTACCGGGAGCTAATTTAGACAGTGCTGGAAAGCAGGCATGGAAGTCATGATGTGTGATTAATGTATACATGTTTTATCTTGCATAGGAATGACGGAAAAGTTTGTGGAGGTCGATGCAGTAATTGAATCCCCAGAATCCTGAATGCAGCTTTTCAAAAATGTTAATGTCCTCTATATGTTGTCAAGGTCAGTGATTGCAACTTCAATCACCAACTGCATCATTAGCTTGAAAAGACAAAAGCAAAAGTGAGTAGAGCTGTGGTGGGAAGTTGACTGAGCTGAGGTGCATGGTTGTACCATGTTCTGTTTATAAATAAGTAGATAAATGTCTTAGTGGTTGGAGTGTGAGTAAGGTGTAATTAATATAGTGAACCTCTCCTTTATCAAAAAATGTTTATTAATCAAGGTTCAAAGTTCAAATATGTTTATTATCAAAGTATATATACAGTGTTGGCGCATGGCCAAGTGGTTAAGGTGTTTGTCTAAGTATCTGAAGGTTGCTAGTTTGAGCAAGGCACTTAACCACACATTGTTCTGCGATGACACCAGTACCAAGCTGTATGGGTCCTAATGCCCTTCCCTTGGACAACATTGGTGGCGTGGAGAGGGGAGACTTGCAGCTTGGGCAACAGCTGGTCTTCCATAAAAAAAAACCTTGCTCAGGCTTGTGCCCTAGAAACTTCCCACGGTGCAAATCCATGGTCTATTGAGACTAATGGAGGCCTACACACACAGTATATAACCTTGAAATTTGTCTTCTTGCAGGCAGCCACAAAACAAAGAAACACTATAGAACCTCAAGGAAATTCATAGAGAAGTTTTATAGAGTACAACAGCACAGAACCTGGCCCTTCAAACCATCTAGTACATGACCTGCCTTGTCTCATCAACCTCCATTTTGGCCATACCCCACCATTCCTCCCTCATCCATGTACCTATCCAAACTTCTGTTAAATATTACAATTGAACTTGGGATGCATCTCGTTCCACACTTTCACCATCCTCTCAGAGAAGAAATTCCCCATCAGTTTCACCTTAAATATTTCACCTTTCACCCCGTATCTGTGTAGAGATCCATAATTTCTTGCACGTGTCATCACAAGTCATAGCAATAGGGTCATAACGAGTGTGTTGGTATATTTGTCTTCATGAGTCGGGGTGTTCGGTATAGGAGTTCGAATGTTATGTTGAAGTTACGTAAGATGTTAGTGTGCAATCAGATAGTAAAACTGAAGACACTCTTAACTCTGAGAGAGTTCGGCCACCAGCTCAGCTACAGAACTTAGCCTACAGCCAAGATTAGCTTAGTGGTGGAATCTCCAATCTGGTGACCAACTGGGGATGAACAGAAGTAGAATAGATGCCACCTACCCAGAAGATGTGGTCAGACACATTCCGTTGCTGAGAACATACAGGAAAGCTTTAGTGGAGCGACCTGCAAGAAGTATTTGACAGATGTGCTCAATGAGAAACAGCAGAAAACTTTCTTGTAATGTCAAGCAGATAGGCAAGGTAAATCCATAACCGCACACCAATCCTCTCCAGTATCAAAGTGAAGGGAAACTGACCCATGTAAAGTTATATCACCAGTGCCTTAGGTTTGATTGTGCTGCTGATATTTGGGAGCTGCAGTGGAAACTGAAGCTTTCATCGTAGAACTCCTGCTTCTGCCATACAAGTTCAGACTGCTTTCTTTCTGCTGAGACTATCGGTGCTCAAAGTGGCTCAGCTGCTGTCACAGTCCGCCTGCCAGTGCTAGTTCAGTGTTTAGGAATGTGGTAGAACATTTTGTGCTATGCCAAAGAACATTCAAGACAACTGGTTTAAAACAACAAATGTCAAAGCAGCCAAATGACCTTATATTACATAATGGAATGGAATGTTGAAAAGAGCAAGGAGAAATTCCCAGCAAGTCTTTCAACTTCCTACAAATTTCAATTTCCTGTAAAAAGTTATTAAAAGTTATGTCTAAATCAGACTGGAAACTGTAATTGCACTTACTGCCAGATGAATAAATCATTTTTGATGCAAACATTCTGATTATGTAAAATGATTAAGTCTCTTCCTCATTAGAATCCAGGTGGGAAACATTGCTCTTTGGTTGCGGTGTTGAACACATTGCACTGGAATCTTATGGAAGTGACAGCAACTGTTAGTTAATATCTTGTGCACATTTAGAGGCGCAAGCAAAGACAAATTCTTCTGCTTGAGAAAATCTAATCAGAAAAATGTTCAGGAGCGCAACTTCTTTTGTGTGAAAAGCTGAGCAGAGAAAATGTAATTATTTCATGTAATGGGAATATTTGCATCAAAAGTTACTTACTCATCTGGCAATGAATGCAATCACAGTTTCCAGTCTGATTTAGTCATGATTTAATAATAATAGTAATGATAATGATAATAATAAAAACAAAAATAACAATAATAATAAATGCTTTATTGATCCCAAGTGGGAAATTATTTCATTACAGCAAAATTATTGCAAAGTTGTTATAACCATCCAAGTAGGAATTCTAAAGAGTTACTAGGAATTTCTCACAGCTCTTTTTAACATTACATTCCATTATACAATACAGGTTCATTTGGCTGCTCTGGTGCCCATTGATTAAACTAGTTGACTAGAATTTCATTGTCATGTGGGCATAGCACAAAACTTTTTTACTGCATCTCTATGAACTAACCTGGTACTGCCTGAAAAGCTATGACACCAACCGAGCCACTTTTATCACTGATAGATGCAGCAGGATGGAAGCAGTCTGAAATTTTTGGACAACACACACAAAATGCTGGTAGAACACAGCAAGGCTAGGCAGCTTCTATAGGTAGAAGCGCCTTCGACGTTTCGGGCCGAGACCCTTCGTCAGGACCCTATAGATGCTGCCTGGCCTGCTGTGTTCTACCAGCATTTTGTGTATGTTGTTTGAATTTCCAGCATCTGCAGATTTCCTCGTGTTTGAACTTCTTGGAAATATTTTGCAGATCCGATGGAGAGGGTAAGTGAGTTAACATTTAAGATTTATGTATTTGTTACGTGTACATTGAAACATACTACAGTGAAATGTGTCAGTTGTGTTAACAATTAACGTACTGGAAGGTGTGCTGGGGCAACCCACAGATGTTGCCACACGTTCTGCTGTCAACCTAGCATGTCAGTAGTGTTCAAGGCAGGCAACAAGCAACAAACAACAAAAACAAGCCCCGTTCTTCTCTCGCACCCACACGTAAACACAGTCCTTTAACCCACCAGCAGACAAGGACTTGGGCTTCACCCTCCACAGTGGACTTTCAGAGATATTCAGACTTGGCTCTGGTCACTGAGCCTCAATCTCCAAACTTCTGACCGATGCTCAGGCCGCGATCCTCAGGATCGACTCATACTTCAGGTGAACGACCAGAATTGGGGTAAGTTAGAAATGAAACTGCGTTTAAATTACAGAGCCAGCAAGAAGATGAAGAGGGAATGAAAGGGAAGCTCCCTCATGTTCTGGAGACCGGAAGAGATTGAATTGATGGTAGCCGCATGAGGGACTGGAAAAGATCATGAAAAGGGAGGTATAAATCAGAAGAAGAGAGGAGAAAACAAAATGTTGAAATTGTGTATTATAAATCTAGAATGGCTGATTATCTGACATTGTTGAATTTTATGTTGAATTCTGAAAGCTCTATATGGTTCTACAGTGCAAGTTAGGAGCTGAGTGACTCCCACTTGAGATTGCATTGACTGAAAAAGTGCAGCAAGTTTTGTATTAACGTAGATATATGTCATGGTCGGCATGGATGAGCTGGACTGAGAGTATCTGTCTTGGAGAAGTCCTGATGAAGAGACTTGGCATGAAACAACGACTCTTTATTCCTTTCTGTTGATGCCGTCTGGCCTGCTGAGTTCCTCCAGCATTTTGTGTGTGTTGCTATGGATTTCTGCAGAACCTCGTGTGTTCATGAGCTGTCTTTGTGCCGCACGACACTATAAATCATAGCATTAGAGCCAAGCCACCCACGATTATAATTAGGACGTGAAAATCAGAAATTTTTCAAAAAAACACAGAAAATACTATTTTATAAAGGAACAGAAAGTACTAGCCACAGTAGTGTAGTAATTAGCGTGATGCTATTACAGCTCAGGATGTCGGATTTCGGAGTTTAATTCTGATGTCATCTGTACATCCTCCTAGTGGAATTCACGGACTTTCTCTGGGTGTTCCGGTTTCCTCCCATGATCCAAAGAAGTACTGGGTGGATTAATTTACTATTGTAAATTGTCCAGTGCTTAGTGTAGGGTTAAATTGGGGTTGTCAGGGGCTGTCTGGGAGATGTGGCTTGAAGGGCCAGAAAGGCCTATTTTACAAATAAATAAATGCTCAGCAGGACAGACGGTCTCTGTACGAGGAGAAATAAAGTGAACACTTCAGATCAACAACCTTTCATCAAAACTGGAAAAGAGAGAATATGTTTATATTGTAACACACAAAATGCTGGAGGAACTCAGCAGGTCAGGCAGCATCTATCGAAATGAATAAACAGTCGACGCTTCGAGCCGAGACCCTTCTTCGGGACTGAGAAGAAAAGGCGAAGATGCCAGAATAAAAAGCAATGGGGGGATGGGAACGGGGGCCAGCTGGCAGGTGATAGGTGAAATCAGGTGGGTCAAGGGTTGCAGAAGAAGGATTCAGATAGGACAGGTGAGTGGACCGTAGGAGAAAGGGAAGGAGGGGGGGCCCAGGGGAAGTAATAGGCAGGTAAGAAGAGGTAATAGGACAGATTAGGGAATAGGGGAATGGAGAGTCAGGGAAAGTTTATATTTCAGAGACGTGGAGAAGAAAGAAAGTGCTTGTGAGTAGGGTACAGAAATCAGGAAAGGCATTCTTACACACACTGAAGAATTTTGAAAGAATTTTTCCAAAAGATTGCGGATGCTGATTTAATTTTGTCTTTCAAGGATGTGATTGAATAATTGTTCTTTGGTAATGGAACCAGGGTTGGCAAATGAGGTGGAAATAGAGCATAATCATCCATGTCACAATGGTACAGTAGAATCGAGAGACCGAATGGCCTGCAGATATTTCAAAAGCATTTTCTTATCCTTTCCTAATGGTGAGACACCTTGCCAACAGTTAGATAATGCATCTCATTTTGCATGAACTGCCAGGGACTCTGTGACACAGTTGGCCACTATATCACATGTGATAAACGGACATACATATCCTTGCTGATGAAGCCAGCTTGGGACTTAAAGCAACAAAAATAAATGATTCAAACAACTTTGTGGGACTATGACCATAATAAATATGAGCAATTTAAGTAAAATGATGCTCCAGTAGCACCCCTGATTTTCAATGCAAATCTCTGTTATTAAGCTCTGTTCCTTAATTTGTAGTGCCCACACTATATGAGTTGACATATTGGATACAAGTAAGAGTTGCTGCTTTGATCCATCAGTTATTGTAATGCTGTCACAGTATTGTTTAACTTTGACTAAATATGGCTACACCCAGGCAACATATTTTCAAGAACAGTAATGATCAAATGAGAAGCAGAACACCTGTAAAGCTGGTCTTGCATAATAACGACAGAACTATTCTCATTATAACTAATTTAACACAAAATTGCTGGGGCAACTATATCAAAGAATGAATGTCTTTCTCTGTGTTGAAATATGGCTTAACGACTGGATCTTAATGCTTTAAAAATCAAATTAAAATAATTATGACTGAATTCAAAATTGTTTTTCTTTCTTACCTCTACCTTAATTTTAATTTTGAGGAGTGAAACAACAGACACTAATGATGTCATCTGGTTGCCAGGTCTTACAAAGTGGGAGCTACATTAACATCAGCTGTTTCATTAACCCAGACTGCTTCAGGAGGTGTCACTTCAGCAAAGAGATCCATTCATCTTCCTAATGCTATTGCATTCAATGGCTCTTTTAAGTTAGTCCTCCAAAATGTGTAAGCAGCACTGTCATGGCAACACCATTATTCTAAATCTGTTGCAGAAATAAGGAAGGATATATACAGCAACACACACAAAATACTGGAGGAACTCAGCAAGTCAGGTTGTGGAGAAGAAATAAACTGTTGATGTTTCAAGCCGAGATCCTTCTTCAAGACTGAGAAAGAAGAGGGAAGATGCCAGAATAAAAAGGCGGGGAGAGGGGGAGGGAAGGGAGGATAGCTATAAGGTGATAGACAAAGCCAGGTGGGTGGGAAAGGTCAAGGGTTAGAGAGGAAGAAATCTGATTGGAGAGGAGAGTGGGCCATAGGAGAAAGGGACATCTTTGTTTTATATTCTAGCATTGAAATAAATGCTAACAATGTATTTGCTTTCAGTACCACGGACAACCTGCAAATTAACCTTTATGGAATCCTACATAAGAACCTCAAAGTCCCTTTGCACCTCTAATTTTTGAATTTTCTCCCCTTTTAGAAAATAGTCTATGCCTTTGTTCCTTCTTCCAAAGTACATGACTTTTCTACACTATATTCCATCTGAAACTTCCTTTCCCATTCTCCCAATCTGTCCGAGTACTTCTGCAGACTCCCTGCTTTCTGAACACTGTCCCTCAACCTGTCTTTGTATCATCTGCAAAACCGGCCACAACACCATCAATTCATTCATCCAAGTCATCGAAAAGTAAATCAGTGAAACGAAGTCCCAACACCAACCTGTGGAGAACACCACTAGACACCAGCAGCCAACCAGAATAGGCCTCCTTCTCATTCTTCATCTTCTGCCAGTCAGCTAATATCTTTATCTTTAGCTAATATGCTAATATCTTTCCTGTAATACCATGTTGTTAAGCTGCCTTATGTGCAGCACCTTGAATTTAGTGATTCGTGTCAGATCATTACCAATGGCTCCACAATTTCTTTTAGCTATGCTACCTCTTTCAGAACTCTGGGGTGTAGCCCATCTGGCCCAGGTGGGGTGTCTACCTTCAGACCTTTCAGCGTTGTAAGTACTTTCTCTTTAGTAATGGCAACTGTCACTTCTGCCCTCTGACCCTCTTGAATTTCTGGCATACTATTAGTGCTTTACACAGTGAAGACTGGCACAAAATACTTACTAAGTTTGTCCACCATTTCTTTGTCCTACTTTAGTATCTCCCCAGCGTTATTTTCCAGTGGTCCAATATCCACTCTCACTTCTCCTTTACTTTTTATATATCTGAAAAATAAATTTGTATCCTTTGTCCTATTATTGGCGAGCATACTTTTAGACAATCTTTTCTCTCCTCGTGGCTTTTTTAGTTGCCTTCTGTTGTTTTTTAAAAGCTTCCTAATCCTCTAACTTGCCACTAATATTTGGAATAGTATATGGTCTCTGTTTTGCTTTTATGCTGTCTTTCACTTTCCTTGTCAGCCACAGTTGCATCATCCTCCTTTAGAATACATCTTCATCTTTGGGATGCATCCATCCTTTGCCTTTCCAATTGCCCCCAGAAACTCTAGCCCTTGCGGTTCTGCCATCATCCCTGGTAGTGCCCCCTTCTAATCAAATTTCACTAGCTCCTAACTCATGCCCCTGTAATTCTCTTTACACAGCAATACAGTTTCCTCTCAAACTGCAAGGTAAATTCTGTCACTGGCTCCTAAAGGTTCCTTTACCTTAAGCACCTTAATCAAATCCAGTTCATTACACAACACTCAATTGAGAATTGCCCTTTTCCCTAGTGAACTTAAACATAGCTGCTCTGAAAAGCCATCTAAATTCCCTCTCTTGAGATGCTGCACCAACCTGATTTCCTCAATCTACCTGCATATTGAAATCCCCCATGACTATCGTAACATTGCCCTTTTGACAAAGCTTTTCTATCTCCCATTGTAATTTGCACCCCTCACCCTAGCTACTGTTTGGACTTCTGCATATAACTCCCATCAGGGTCTTTTTATCCTTGCAGTTTCTTCAACTCTACCCTCAGGGATTCTACATCTTCTGATGCTACGTCCCCACTTTTCTAAGGATTTGATTTCATATTTTACCCACCCTAACTGCCTGTCCTATCGATACAATGTGTACCCTTGGATGTAAGGCTCTCAACTAAAGTCTTCATTCAGCCATGGCTCAGTGATGCCCACAACATCATACCAATCTCTAACTGCACTACAAGATCATCCACCTTATTCCATATACTGTGTGCATTCAAATATAACACCTTCAGTCTTGTTTTTATCATCCTTTTTGATTTTGCCCTCATCTTACACTTCAACTCATCCCACTGACTGAATTTTGCCTTGTCATCTGCCTTTCTCGCAGTCTTACTACACACTACATCAAGCTTTACAGCAACTGCCACATCCTCAGCCTAACATTGCAGTGCCCATCCCCCTGCCAAATTAGTTTAAGCACTCCCCAACAGCTCTAGCAAACCTGCTCCCAATGACATTAGTTCCCCTTGAGTTCAGGGGTAACCCGTCCTTTTTGTGCAGTTCATAAGTTCCCCAGAAGAGATTCCAATGATCCAGAAATATGAACCATGAACCATGCACCAATGTGTGCAACAACTTACTGGTAGTTCAAAAGGCAAAGCATTCGACTAAAAACATTACTAATAACACCTTTTCTGAGTAAATTGTGGTCAAGTACTATCGCTGCAAACAAAGAAGAAGCAAGCAGGGGCAACTTCGATTCGAAGGATGTGGAAGGGCTGTGTGGGCGCATCGCAAAGCCAAAACACAACATGTTCAAAATGGTGTCACAGATGGAGTTGGTTTCGCTGTCACTACTGGAGTGAGTGATTTGGAGAGGTGTTGATGTGGAAGAGTTTCGATGGCCATCCACCTAACCCAAGTGCAAAGTCAGATTGCTCCAAGTACCGAGCTGATTTGGTGAGATTGGGAACAGCTTCAGGCTGTGCAGCTGGAGTATGTCACTGCGCCAGGATCTGGGTCCTAAAGCGGGGCACTACCCAGTGCTTGGACAATCTAAAAGCTGGTCCTGATAGACTGGAAAGCCCAGGGTCAGAATGATTATGTTTGCTATTATGGGAGCTGGAGGGGGGCTTTGGGGCTCTAATGTTTAACTGTCATTCATTCTTTGGGCACTCTGTTTTTGTGGATGGATGTGAAGAAAACGAATTTCAGGATGTATGTTGTATACATTTCTCTGACATTAAATGTAGCTATTGAGTTTCCAAGGAACAAGCATGGCTAGTAATATGCATAAATTATTGCTGGAGAAAGGCCAACAATATCATGATGGAACCCATTCACCCCACCTATGAGCTGTATGTCCCACTTCCATATGGGAAGAGTCTAAACAGCATCCACACCAGGACCATCAGACTCAAAAACAGTTACTTGCCCCAACTGATTAACACCTCCACCCATTACCCAACCCCATCTCCACTACTTTATCATTTCCTGTCAGGGGCATCTTATGTACAGACACTCCAGTGCCTAGTGTCACTTTATGTACCTATGATCAGTCTATGTATAAAAGCTAATCTTATGTATTTAGATTTATTGCGTTTTTAGTGTGTTCTTTATGCTTCCACTTCTTACTGTGTTTTTATGCCACATTGGAATAACAATCATTTCGTTCTCCTTTACACTTGTACTGAAGAATGACAATAAACAATATTGAATTTTGAAATACCCATTTTTCATGTTTGCTCAGGAACTGCCAAGAATATTGCACAAAGAATTACATTTCACTGAAAAATCATCACAATTATGTATAAACAGAGTTAGTTACATTCCAAGACAACAGCCAACAGGCTTGTGTCTATTTGAATGAGTCATATTTTCCTTTGCTGGATATTATAAAGCAGAATGTATAATGACAGCCAATCAGAGCATTTGCACTACAGATATATAAGCGTAAGAAACAGAAGCAGGTGTGGGCCATGTACTTTGTGCCTGCTCCATTGTTCAATGAGATGATAGCTGCTTTCCTACACTAACTTCACATCCCTTGATTCCATTAACATTAAAAAGTCGGTCCCTGTCTTAGACTCATTCTCAAGGATTCTTCACAACTCATATATTTTTAACACGGTTTGTCTTTTTTTGCATGTAGTTTGTCTGTGTGTGCATAAGCTTTTGTAAATTTTATTGTATTTCTTGTCTCCTCTCTAAATGCCTGCAAGAAAAAGATTTCAAGATCATATATGGTAACCTTTATCTATGTAGTTAATAAATTTACTTTGAACTCATCATCACCAATATCATTCATCAGGTACCCCCGCCACCCAGAACGTGCTCTCTTCTCGCTGCTGTCATCAGGAAAAAGGTACAAGAGCCTCAGGACTCACACCACCGGGTTTAGGAAGAGTTACTACCCCTCAACCTTCAGGCTTTTGAACAGACTTCTCTTGCCCCATCATTGAAATGTTCCCACAATCTTGGACTCACTTTCAAGGACTCTTCATCTCACATTCTTGACATTTATTGCACATTTATTTGTAGTATTGTTTCTTCTTTTTGCATTTGCACAGTTCATAGGCTTCTACACTCTAGTTGAAAGCCCTAGTTGGGCATTCTTTCATTGATTTTGTTATAATGATATTTCTATAGATTGGTTGCATTTGCTGACAAGAAAATGAATGCCAGGATTGTATATGGTGACATATGTGCACTTTGATAACAAAATTTAGTTTGAACTTTGAACTCAGCTGCCCTCTTGAACAGAGGATTCCAAATGTTCACTAGCTGGATAAAGACAATCCTTTTCTCCTCAGTCCTGAATGGCCGACTCATTATCTCAAGTCTCACTCAAGAGAATAGGCTGCATTTCTTTACTATATCAACAAACGAGAACCTACAACACCTACTGTATGAGAGATAGTAAGGAGTATGCGCATTCTCCCCAGGAACATGTGGGTTTCCTCTGGGTGCTCCAGTCCTTCCACAGTCAAAAGACGTACTGGTAGTAGCTTAATTGGCCATTGTAAATTGCCTCATGATTAGGCTAGGATTAAATTGTGGGATTGGTGGGCAGCATAGCTCGAAGGGCCTGAATGGCCTGTTCTGCACTGCACCTCAATAAGTAGATAAAATAAATAAATTTTCTCCTTTGCATGTTTCTTGAATGCAACATTTCATTTCAGCGCATGATCAAGCAGTCTTGCAAGTAAACAAGTTTTTTCTTTCTTTATTTGGATCAAGTCACCTATCCACCCTGGTAAATTTTAAAATCTGTATAACCTTCCTCTGAATGAATAAATAACACTACAATGCATGTGTAGAGTGAATTTAATGCTGTAAAAAGCCTGAAGCACTTTACAATGTATTATCTGACATATTTCAACAGTGAGGCCCATAAAGTTATATTAGGGTGAGGACGCAAAACCTTACAGCTGTAGATTTAAATCAGTATCTTAAAGGAGGTTAGGGAGGTGGATAGAAAATTTCCCAGTTCAGAGCTTGGGCTCAACACACTTAAAGCATGACTACCAATTATGGGTGGAAGATGAATGGGTGCCCGAGAGCCCAGATCTGAAGCAGCACAAAACGTGAAGTGGAGGGTGGGGAGTGGTGGGAAGCTGTTGGTGGTGAAGCTGTGTGAGGCTTCAAAGAGACATGAACATAAAAGCATGTAAAGGTCTGAAGAAAGGGATAAGTATTGCAGACTTGAGGCATTACTGGATTGGTTCATTAATCCTTATAGTGAATATGGAGGATTTTACAGAGACAATGTTAATGCTATTTTGCCGGTGCCCATGACAGATGCAGTAAGCAGTATTTTGGCGGGCAAGGATCATGGTGTACAGATGGACTTCAAGCCATAACCTGCGGACACTGTATGGGAGATAGGGAGTATCTGTAAGGGTCTAGAGGGGTTCATGAGAATGATTCTGGGAATGAAAAGGTTAAAATATGAGCAGTGTTTGACTGCTCTGGGCCTGTACCCACTGGAGTTTTGAAGAATAAGAGGGGATCATATTGAAGTATATTTAAATATTAAAAGGGCTAAATAGAGTGGATGTAGAGAGGATGTTTCCTGTAGTGGCTGAGTCTAGGACAAGAGAACACAGACTCAGAATAATAGATGTACATAGATTTAGAACAAAGATGAGAAGGAATTTCTTTAGCCAGAGGATGGTGAATCGATTGAATTCATTGGCACAGACAGCTGTGGAGGCCAAGTCATTAAGATTACATAAAGGTAATAGGTTCTTAGTTTGGGGAGAGGAGATTATGCGGGAAAAGGTAGGAAATGGGGTTGAGAGTAATAACAAATCAGCCATGATGGAATGCCGAGCAGATTTGATGGGGTAAGTGAGCTAATGCTGCTCGTATGTCTTACGATGTCACAACCACGGATCCAGGAGCGCAGTAGATACGGCAATTGCGCTTGAGAATTTGCACGTGTCAGGCAATTATTATTTAATTGTTATGGTATTTAACTACATTCTTGTTGTCGTAGTGCTTGTCGAGACTTGGACAGAACATAGCAAAGCTTCACTGCTGTTTTGCCTTCGACCTTCCCTGAGCCATTGGACTTTCAAAATCAACTGACTCTGGAGACTAGCGGTATTCATTTAAAGTTTAGACATTCTTTCTGGCCGCACTGTAGGCTTTGTTTCCCTTTTGAGAGTTTTAGTTAACGGCCCTCTTTGGCCCAGCATTTATTGTTTTATTTTCCTTTTTTTGAATGAAAGCCTGGGGAATATCGACCTGCGTCAGTGTCTCTCACTCCACACGTGGGCCATATCCGAACCGTGGTGACATATGATCTTAGGTGTTGTCTGAGAAGAGCCAGGTATGTGGGATCCTTGATGATAATATTTCAGGGCTGAGTTGATGACGATGACAGTATAGGTTAGGCAGTGGTGTGTCCAGCAGTCATGGGTGCCTGTTAAGCTGTGTGGCTGATGTGGAGGTCCTTGTCATCCATCACTTGAATGATGATCTAATCTAGTAGGTTCTGAGTTTGGATTGATGGTATTGTCATCATGTTTTGAGCTTGTCTCTCTAACAAAACAAGATATTTATTATGATGTGATTGTGTGTAAAGAATTCATCAGTGGAAGAATCACTTAGGAATCAGTCTTCCTTCCTCTGTCCATGTTGATCACATCTTCTCAAAGCATGGTTTCCCTTATTATCCCAGTGTTGAAGTCAGCCAGGAGGATCAGAAGGCCTTCTCTCAGGGTTGTGGACCAAGATTTTTTTTGAAGATCAGAGTAGAAGTCCTCCTTGTCATCATCCAAAGCTTCAGGAATTGAGATGTTAGCACTTGTAACTGTTTTCGACCATAAGACATAGGAGCAGGGCCATTCAGCCCAATGAGTCTACTCCATTCCATCATGGTTGATTTATTATCCCTCTCAACCCCATTCTCTCATGTTCTCCCTGGAGCCTTTGACTGCCTACTAATTCAGAACTTATCAAGTTGTACTTTAAATATACCCAGTGACTTGGCCTCCACATCCATCTCACAATGTTCCAAGTGTGGTCTGACTAGTGCCTTATAAAGCCTCAGTTTTACATCCTTGCTTTTATATTCTAGTTCTCTCAAAATGATTGCAACATTGCATGTGCCTTCCCCAACACCGAGTCAACCCCCAAGCGAACCTTTGTGGAATCCTGCACAAGGAATTCCAACTCCATTTGTCCCTCTGATTTCTGAATTTCCACCCCACTTAGAAAATAAGATTTCATGTTGTTTCGGCGTTGAAATGAAGCAAAGGTGAGTCAATTCAGAAGGGCGTGTGCCGAGTCAGAATCAGCTCATTCTCGATAGCAAAATTCATTTGATAAAGCTGCCATTCCTCTTCCACTGTGGCCAATGCTTTGTTCTTTCAATTGGTCAGGCCCTGCTCATCATGTCTCACTTGGTGTCAATGCGAAAGGTGCTCAAGTGGAATTGCATTCAGCTCTTTCACTATTGGGATTATCTATGAGTTTGCCAAAGTAAGGTCTTGATCCAGCAACAAGAGATTAGCTTCACCATTAAATGCAACATACTGCAGTCAGCAATGTCAATTTACCTAATTAAGGTGAAAGCATTTTTCTGCTGTAAATGTGGTTAATTCTCTTGCCAAGGTCAGGCTTTGAATGACTTTTCCACACGTCTTTAAATGTAAATACGATATAATTGTACATCTATGTTCTTCACAATGGAGAAAATAATGAGCTTATTGTGTTCAGCACATTTCTTTGCCAGAATCAGGCTTAGCGAGATAAGAGGATGCAGTTGCCCCTAGCAAAATGCCACTGTCAGAGCTCACTAATTTCCATTTGAAACTGCTTTATTTCAATTATTTTCTATATTAAATAACAGGATCAAATTTAATATCATTGGCATATGTTGTGAAATTTGTGGCTTTGTAGCAACACTTTGCAATACATAATAATAAAAACCATTAACTGCAATAAGTTTATATAAAATAAATTACATACATATTGCAAAAAGAGAGGTAAAATACTGAGGTAGTGTACATGGGTTCATGACCATCTGAAACATGATGGAGGAGGGGAAGAAAATATTCCTAAAATACTGAGGAGTGTATCTTCAGGCTCTTGTACATCCTCCCTATTGGCACCAAGAGAAGAGGACATGTCCTGGGTGATAGGGTCCTTAATGACAGATTATGCCTTTTTGAGGCATCAACTTTTGAAGGTGCCCTGGAGGCTAGTGCCCATGGTGGAGCTGGCTGAGTTCACGTCTTTCTGCAGCTTTACCTGATCCTGTGCAGTGGTAATTAAAGTTTCAGTGTAAGACTCTCCCAGATGTAAAAGATTATTTTCAAGAAAGGCAAGAGAAGTTGGCACTGACTAGAGGGGCTGAAGGGCCAGTTTCTGTGCTGTAGTGTTAAATGACTCTAAGTCCATCCCCAAAATTAATACAACATTAATTTAAAGATTACACATACAGTACATTAATGTATCTGGACTTTGTGGAATTTGTATGATTTGTACTCACTTGGGTTGTGTTCAAATTCTATTCAAATTCCTTTCTTTGTAATAATTGGTGCAAGCTAAGATTCAAAAAGAATTTCCCACTTTTCCTGTCACTTTTCCTTCATTTCAACAATGGCTGCATTTTACCTCAGGCCACAAATGATTTTGGTCATGAACGACATTACATAGATTGTGAGGTATTAACTCAATGTCTCTCAGTATAGATGCTGACTGACCTACTGAGCATTTCCATCAAATTGTTTTATTTAAAATATGGCATGCAATCCTTTATTTAGTGTTAACCAAAGGTTTTCATATCTTGAATTGTTTAAGTGACATTGCATCAGGTTTCGTATTCTAAGGGCAGATTGGACGATTTCGATTGGCTATATTACCCTACTATAGCGGGCGCGGAGCCAATAAAATGCCTGCGTTCTATCCCCTAAGGGAAGATATCCATTTATTTAATGTTTTCATGGCCGTGTCATAACATTAAATGATTATGGCATCGCAGCTAATATTTTTAGCTGCTGTCGTCTATAATGTAAGTTTTTTTGTGTAAATGGAAAACACCCCCGCCCCTTCACCGTAACTTCCTTTTACCCCTTAGTCTCTCCACGCGTTCATCCTGATCACGAGCTTTCCGTATATTCCTTCTTTTGCCGGTAAACCTTAGCTGTCATCAAAGATCATCCAGGCTAAAACTTGATCTGTTTTGCTCATGTCGGCAGACTGGCTGAATATTTGTAGTATTTACTGTTCGTGGCTGGGGTTTTTTTTTTGGTCTGCCGTATCTAAATGCCATTTCCATTGAAAACACGCGGGAAAAGAAATTGCACTCATTTCGACATTGCTGCTGCCCAGGCCTGGTGACGGGTATTTCCCGGCCCTCGCCGCTTCCTGAAAACACATTCCTTCCAATGTGTCTATTAAAGGAGTTTTGATCTCATGCTTCCGAACCCAAAGTCTGTGCTCTGTCATCAGTTTAATTACTTCCCGCACAAAGCTGCTTCGATTTATAATTAAACCTCTCGGTCCAAATTCCAGATTGAGAATAGATGCACCGCTTTTGTTTTTCTTTGTGCTTGGTTTCCTTCGCAATTCTGGTTTAGTGTTACTGTCCAGCAGACCTACCGATCTTCTCGTGCTCCGATCGCAGACGGAAGAGGGCGACTGTTAACACGCTTTACCCCGACTCCCACATTATTCGAAATGCTCCTTGCGAACGTCGTGGCAGAAACGTGTCTGGGCAAACCACTCATCTTCTAACTGGTTTTACAAGCAGCGCCTAGAATCTTAAACTTTCAATCTGTCTGGAAAATTCTGCGTTCACCACCGCACGTTGTGTGAAATCCTGTAGATCCACCCTCCCACCCCACCCCCTCATTTCAGGCGCGATTCTTGTTTAAAAGTTTTACCTTTAAGATTATTTTCCACTACTTGATCCTAGGATTAAGATTGTTCTGTTTGGTGAAGCCGTCCTGTTCTGATTTACATATAAAAACTAGAAACTGATAGTCTATTTATTAGAACCACATGTAAAAATGTCTAACTCGGATAGTGCTTAAGATATGAAAATTAGTGTGGAAGTATATTGGTACTACAGTACTCTGTGCGTCGCATAATAAAGGTGTATCAGGGCTTACCACATACAATCCACATTTCCTCCAATGTTCTGCAAAGCTATATATCGTGGCGACCCTTTTGTGATCATGCAAGCTAAGCCGTGTGCATCCAGACCAGTACTTAGCATGGGTGAATAAAACTATAGGCATGGAAACATTATCAGCACAAGATACACCTCCCTATGTCGAAACAGTAGGAATGAAATGCATTTTTTTTACAATAGCAATATCGGTAACATTTAAAATTAATGGAAGCGTATCCGAAGCTAGGAAATATAGAATGGCAGGAACACAGGCTGTCTGCTCCTTGCTGACAGGTCACGTACAACACACCAGATTGATTGACAGACAGAGTGACCAAGCGGCTCACCCTGCGAATTGGAGGAAGGCGGGCGCTACAACATTCTCAATGGAATTGGTAGAGAGCCAATCAGCGTTTGGTGGAGGCGGGACTTGGAGGCGGGACTTGGCGGCGGGCCGGCATATGATGGAACGCGGTGTCTTTCGGGAGTTGTAGTGGATATAGCTTTTCTCATCGTGACAAAGGCTGAGTATCTGACTACTGTACCCAGCGCGGCATGAGTCATCCCTGTATTTCAATGCTCACCGAATATAGCAAATGTAAAGCGCACTACATTCCTTATATGGGAAGAAGGCGGGGACTAATTGTTACCCATCTCAGTGACGGAGCTCTCGGATTGGCAGTGAGATGTTATATTAGGAGGTGCACACCGCCCAAGTAAGAAACAGTTGTGGGTAGTTACGGAGGTAGGGAACAGGTATAGGCTGGCAGGTCTGGAGCTCTCTATTTGCTGGACGAAATCACCCTTGTTTCTACGTACAATCCAGCGAAAATTTATTGTTTTAACACCCCCTCCAAATCCACGTCAATGAAGGAAAGAAGATCAAGCCAGAAACTCACCAAAAACGCGATGGATAGTCAAACTGTGAAATGCAAAATAGTTGTGGTGGGCGATAGTCAATGTGGAAAAACCGCGTTGTTACACGTTTTTGCTAAGGATTGCTTCCCAGAGGTATGTTACCCATCCGGTTTACTGGGCGGCTACATGATTTTTGAATAAATCTTCTAGCGCACCTGTTTGAGGACTCACCTAATTTTATACTGTTTTGTTATTATTTCACATTACCAGGTCCTATTTTTACTAATTTTTTTAGCCATCTTTTTAGGGATAATTATATATTCTCCAATTTAAATCAAAATTGTTACGCGAAGGCTTATTTTAAGTATGTGTTACTGTTTGAGTTAATTTAATTGAATTTGAATGTTTAACTCGATATTTTAAAGCCTTTCCTATTCTTTGTGTTTAGAGTTACGTACCCACGGTCTTCGAAAATTACACAGCGAGTTTTGAAATTGAAACGCAGAGAATAGAACTAAGTCTCTGGGATACTTCAGGTAAGAAGCATGCCGGCTTCTGGATTCATTTTGTAACAAGTTCCGTCTTCCTCGCGGATTTGACCTTGTATGGTGGATTTAAAAAAAACACGAGGGATTTTAAGCATTCTTGAGTCAAAACTACGTCCGTAAAGTCCTTGGACCTCGACCAGTGGCGAAATTCAGTGTTTCCTAACTGGTATCTAACACAGATCGTGAAACTGTTAGCAGCCGAGTGTTTTTTTCTGGGGGGGGGAATTTTTTTCCAGTTTAACGATTGTTTCTTAAACCACATTCTCACTTAGATTACGAATGTGCCAAAGATCTGCGAATAAAGACTTCCTCGGGACAAAGATAATTGTCTAGAGTGTCGTAACTGGGCTTGGAGCGTCATTTGCCAGTGGGGCCAGTTAAGGAAGGGCGTGGGTAATTACGGATAATAATTCTAGATAATAGAAAGGCAGGTAGATAACCCACGTTTTCTCATTACTTCGTAAGGGATTGCTAGTGATTGGGGGGATATTGCAGCAGGGACTCGGATATCCACGCTCCCTGCTGTTAGCTATTTTTTTCAGTCCAAAGGCATCAGGGACTGGGGAATGTGATGTTAGGAAAGAAAGGAATCCTTTTCTTTTGTGAAACGATACTACTTTAACCACTACGTATTCACCTTCAGCCTCAAATGAAGTCGACATTGCTGATGGAAAATAAAATCGTTTCTCAAATTCTTGATTTCCGTAAAGGCTTTGAGATTTAAAATGAATTGGTTAATTTAAAATACTTATTGTAATACATGGATATAATTAAAATTCAGATCAGTGAAGTCGTCCACTCTCCGCGCGCACGATGTATTTAATGGAGCGTTTTGTATTTCTGGGTGGCGCATTCTAAGCAGAATTTATAACACATTTTAGACAGAATGCAGTGACTGGTCCCGGATTCTTAAGCTTCCCTGTTCGGTACTAAATTGCCTTTTAAAAGGTATTAGTGCAAAGGTTAGAGGATCGTCATTAAGGCATATCAAAGAGCCGAGATAACCACCAAGGGAGTTTAATTGCTTGCAGAGGTTTGTGTCCGTCAGACATTCTTCAGATGGTTTCCATTTGTGATCCAACACTGCTGGCATTTTCCCTTTCCAGACTGGTATGCCAGGAATTGCGTTGACAACCCATAGAAACTCCGGAGCTTAAATCACTCTTTACTGGGCGAAGCGGCGGGAGAGGAATATCGCCCCCTATGCAGATCGGTTGCCATTGTGCTGGTTCTCTCTCATCCCCGCCTCTCGGCAGACTTCCTAGACGTCGGTTTCCTAACTCCTAAAAATCATCCCCGTGTCGCATCGTCTGCGTTGTTGCAAAGTCCAGAGATTAGTTACGTAGCAGTGGAATTTTCATAAAGTTGATGAGGAAATTTTCTTTCCTCCGCCACACACACACACCTTTCTCTTTGCTCACACTGTGAGGTACCTCTGAGGCTCAGTTCTCTCCTTGAGAGGAAAACACTCGAAGGAGGTCCACTGGAATTAAATACAGATTAGGAAATGGCACCAACTTCTATTTAAATTATTCATGATATAATTACTTGTGCTTTCTCTTGATTAAAATACCTTTTGACAACTGGCTGCATGAACAGACTGTTCAGAGACATTCCAGAGATTAATAAATTTAAAGTTGTGCATTTTAATTATTTTTTTCTGTAGTTAGCATTCTAGCACTGGTCGGATTTTCAGTGCCAAACCTAATTATGTAATAGCGTCATACTTCAAGTATTGGTGTGTTAGAAGTTTCAGTGACTTTGCGGTCCTTCAACTGCATTCAGATTTAATTAAAAAAAATCTGCTGGATAAGTTTATTTAATCATGATTAGCTAAATTTTCATACTTTTAATTGGAGCTGGGACAGGGTTGTCAGACTGCTCCCCATTCTAGGCCAGTTAATTGCGACATTTGCGAATGATTAATAATCTTCCACTGCTGCACAGTTGTACTAGCAATGGAATCCAAAACATTGCTCCGCATTGAATCAGAGAGAGCACTTTAGAAGTTTTAGTTTATTATTTCAAGATTGCTTGCCTGCTAGTACAGAGCAGCAGGGAGATCAAGGTTTTTAAATCTGCAATCTTCAAGTTCAAAGTGAATATATGTGTTTACAGTGCAAGCAAGCCACCATGTATTCCCTTGAGATTCATTTTCTTGCAAGCATTTGCATGAAAATAAAGAAATGCAGTAGAACTTGTGGAAGTTTTATGGACATACATCCAATGTACAAACAATTTTTAAAAAAAATAATAGTGAAGCTGGAGTTGGAGGCTCCTTGAAAGAGAGTCTATAGGTTATAGAGTCTATTCTGAAGTGAATGAAATTACCCACAGTGGTTCAGGAGCCTCATTGTTAGGCGGTATAATAGTTCCTGAGCTTCTGTCTGTTTTACAAGAGCACTAATGTGGGATTGATATTCAGGAGCTAGAGAATATTGTTGGAATTGTCCTAGATAAGAACTGTAGATAATCAAATTGTGTTGATTCATTCACATCCATTTCACCTGGATATCAATCTCTTGGGAACAATGGCCTTATCAGTGATAGGGATATGTTCTGTTTTTATACTTGAACTTTTATTTGACTACATCAGATCACTGCTCACAGTTGGAACTTACTGGCCTTGATGTCAGAGCTGGCTTTTCTGCAAGGCTGTTCTATGTCCAATTCAATTTCTGTGAAAGACATTTTTTTTTAAATGACTGTACAACTCTTATCTAGAACAATTCCCACACAATAGTCTCTAGCTAAGCCTTTAAATAACTGATCTGCTGTTTTGTGCAGTTAAAATGCTAAGAGTTTTTAGGAAAAGATTTGATGACATTATTTGAATCTTGAAGCATGGTTATTCTTCTCTGGAGTTCAGTGTAATTCTCATTAGATTCTCATTAGTGGCAGTGCAAACTGCTGTTTTAATGGAAGTATTGTTAAATGCATTCAATGCAGCATACAACACAGCTTGACTGGCAACTTAGTTTGTTGATCCAATTTGGACAAGTCTGTTATTAGAAAATGTAGTGGTCCCAGAAGTAAGACTCCATGTTTAGTTAAATGACTACACATACCTTAATACAGTTTGTAAGTATCAATGGCATACAGTTTGAGGCCAGCTACTTTCTAACATGTAAAACTGCAATTCTGCGCATTGTTAAAATCTACTTAAAATAGTGGTCATATTTGATTGCTAATCTTATCTCCACTAGGGTCAATAAAACAGTAGTCCAAACTATGTCCTCATCCCGTTCTCCTAACAATAAGATGGGTGAAATGTGAAAGACCTATTTCTCTTTATCTAGAAAATGCTGATTGCTATTCAAGCAATAGGCCCTTTAGTCTAGTATTATGTTGTAATTAGTGTTTCCTTCAAATAGTGATATAATTATGAAATGCATTAATTTATTTTAAGCAGATTACTGCAAAATGTGCTTGTACAACAGCATAAGATAATGTGTAAACACTAGCCACTTGATACCTGTACATTGCATTAGCAAAGAATTTGATTATCAATGTGTAAAGAAGGCAGATTTTTGAGTTCACAAGATTATTGAATTTCCCTCATGACCCACAACTAATATACTGAGTATAATTCATTCCTTCTTCCTGGAATGAATGTTTTTGGGTTGGGTACTGGTTAGATTGGCTGCATGACTTTCGATAAAGCAGTCTGGAAAAACAAAGTTTAGATGAGACAGTTCTTGTATACTATCATGGGTTTGATTAATTGCTGTTGAAATTCAAAATTCTATGAAGCTAAGAAGGAAATCCAATTATTTTACAGATAGCAGTGCTTGATATGATTTCATTTGAAAGTGACTGAGAGAATTAGGATTGGAGATATCTAATAACACTGCTTGTAAGAACAAGTGTGCTCTGCAGAGACGTTCAAATTGCCCTTTCAAAAACAATCATTTTGTTTAGCAACTGTTGGGTCTTTTTGTCAGTGTCACTGTCAATCAGCCTTTATTGACCATCCAAAAACAATTTGCTAATCCTGAGTGACAGTTGAGTCGATTGTCATTCTGTGGATCAGGGTTCATCTACATCAGAACGGTTAAGAAATTAGGTTTTCCTTTCCTGACAAAAAACATTAGAACAAGACAAATTTTGTAATTTCAGAAGTGGTCACTGTTTCTGATTGTGGCTTTTATTTTATTCAACATTTATTTAGCTGCAGTTGTGAAGGTGAGATTGGAGTACACATCTTAAAAAAAAATTAAAGATTGGTTTTATTTGTGATTTGTACATTGAAACATGCAGTGAAATGCATTGTTTGCATCAGTAACCAACAGTCTGGCGATGTGCTGGGGGTGCCGTGCCCTTCTGTGCCATCATTAGCATGCCCAAGGCTTTGGAATTTGGGAGGAAACCAGAGCACTTGGAGGAAACCCTCATGGCCATGGAGAGAATGTTTAAACTCCTTGCAGATGGCAGTGGAGTGTAGTGGGTCTGTGGTGCTGTACTATAACCACTGCACATTAGTAATCCAGTTCTTTGTATTTTGCCCTGTAATTTAACTGCTATGTATCTGCATCCTATGAGAAGCATTTAGGTATTGACTCATGGATCTTAGAGGTATGGTGGAGGAGGCTCTATTTTATGTACTAGCAGAATTACCAGCTGTGATAAATGTTGGCTTTGTAAACGTGCTGCAATACCGAACTACATTGTAATTGTGTTCCCTTTGTCAAGGTGAAGCCTGCTTTTTATCCATTTTAACTTCTGGAATAATTCCCCCAGTTGTGATATCTCTGATCTTTGTATCAACATTCTAAAAACTATTTGTGAAACCCACTGATCTCCTATTTCCTCAGTAAATCCTTGTTTAGTTTCAGGACTGAAAGGAAGGGGGAAGATGCCAGAATACAAAGGTGGGGTGGGGAGGGGAAGGTTCATATGAACATTGTTCCCTCAAGCCTATGAGTGAGCGCTGGGCCCTATGAAGCTGCCGGTTGCTTGTTTGCATGTTAAAATTGTGTCCATTCATCTGCATGGAGAGTGCAGCTTGTGCCTCCCTTTCTCCCATGGCTCGTATGCCTCTCCTGTTGGATTCCTTCTCCAACCCTTTACCTTTCCCACCTTGCTGGTCTCACTGGTTTCAGATATCTTCCTTTTCCTCCCCACCTTTTTATTCTGGCATTGCCCCCCCCCCCTTCCTTTCCAGCACTGAAGAAGGGTCTCAGCACTAAACACTGACCCTTCATTCATTTCCATAGATGATGCTGGCTGACCTGCCAAGTTCCTCCAGAGTCCAGCATTTTGTGTGTTGCTTTGGAGTTCCAGCATTTGCAGAATCTCTTGTGTTTATGGTTGTTAGAAGTTGTGAAATGCTAAAACCATCAGTGTTGTCCAGTGGCTTACTTTTCCTATTTAAGAGTTGGTAGCATCCATGTGTAACTGTTAAGTGCTGTTCTCAGATGATTGGTCATGAGAGATCAGGCTGCATTCAATCTCACATGGGAATGTTTGCAAAAGCTAGGTAAATTAGCCTTTGCTTCACTGCAGGAATTTCAATTGCCTTGAATATGAAACGGGAAAGGTTGCATTAATTTTCAAATGATAAACAGTGAAATGAATTTTAAGGCAAAACACTTAACGCAGTTGGTGCCAGAGAAAAGGAGCCAAAAGTACGTTGGGTCCTGTATTCACCATAACACCTGAGTAAGCGTTAGAAAATTTTGAGTATGCTTACCAATATATTTTCCTATTGTCCTAATGTAAGTAGTTGATGCACAAGTGCTTATCGATGTGTGGAGCGGCATCTGGTTAACAATGTGAATTTAAAACCGTAATGTTTAGTCCTTTGAAATTGATTAAGTGATTTCATTATGTCAAGTAATGCTGGAAATATGAGATAAAAAACAAAATGCAGACAATACTCAGCAAGATGGACAACATCTTGGAGTTTTTCTAGCAAAAATCATACCCGATGAAAGAGTATGGACTTGAAACATAAGTGCTTTCTCACCCCCCCCCCCCCCCCAGTATTGTGTGGGGAAGTGTTGTCATCCAGTAAAGAGCATTTCCTTCACTGTGGGTCCAGATTCCCAGACCTGAAAGATTCTGGACCAAAGGTAGATGAGCTTTCTTTGAACACAAGATTCTACAGATACCGGGAGTCCGCAGAAAAGCACATCAAGTGCTCGGCAAGTCAGGCAGCATCGATGAAGGGGAATAAGCTACAGCAATCTGCCTTTTCCAAACAGCAAAACTTCATGCGGTTTTAAAAATTTCTTCCCCCAGGCAATTAATCCAATCGATCATTCTATTTGGCCCTAAAATATGTTTTATTGGTCACTGCACTGTAAACACTTTAAACCACTTTTTATAATGTTTGCATTGTAAGTATATGCTGGTATTTATGAAGATTTTATTCCTAAAGTGTATTTCTAACATTATTTTCCTCTTCCCCTCCCCTCTTCTGTTCCCCACTCTGGCCTCTTGCCACTTCTCAACTGCTTATTTCCTCCCCAGGTCTGCTCCTCCTCCTTTCCTTTCTTTTATGGTCAACTCCCCTGTCCTATCACATTCCTTCCTCTCCAGTCCTTTCCCTTTCGTACCCACCTGGCTTCACCATCACCTCCCAGCTGTCCTCCTTCCCCTTTTTATTCTGGCGTTCCCCTCCCCCCCTCCACCTTTCCTGTCCTGAAGAAGTGTCCCAGCCCAAAAACGTCGACTCTTTATTCATTTCCATAGATGCTGCCTGACCTGTTGTTACTCCAGCACTTTGTGTGTGTTGAATTTCCAGCATCTGCAGACTCTCATGTTTATTTATATAATTTTTATAATGCTCTTTTTATTGTTGCTTAATGTGTGAACGCAGCAAATTCCTATACATGTAACGTATAAGGTGAGTAAACTTGATCTTGAAACAGTCGACATTTCAGGTCCCTTGATCTTAATTTGAGCATTTAAAATACGTGTTTGATTTACTGGCAGTAGATTCTCATGGTCTGCGTTTATTTCCCAGTAGTTGTCATTTAGATCTATGGCACATGATTATGCCTCTGCTGTTTGCAGCTTGATGCAATACAAAGGAAACTCTGGAGTAAACTGGTCTGACCACATTAGCTTTGTATGTACTGTTCTACTAATGACTGTAGCAAAGTTGAGAGATTAAGACTGCTTTTTGTTTAAAACAAAATTCAAGTTAATTGTGTAAGATTGTCTTGGCAACTAAATAAGGATTGATGCCCTATCCACTGTAATCTTCAACCCAATGCCCACTGGGTTAGATTGATGGGTGTTACAATAGAGCTACAGCGCAGTCGTGCTTGGAAAATGGTTTGGGGGTGGGGGTGGGATCCTGTGAGAATGGTGATGGTAGAGCAGTCAAAGCTCTTATCAGTAGCTTAATGACTTACCTCTCATTTGAATGTGCTTTCTAAGCCCATTCCATTAAGTTCATCCCATTGTGGTGAAGTGATAATACTGCATTTAATGGCTAATGCCAGCCTTTCAGAGCTCGACTTCACTGGGTTTAGTCCTTCATTCTTGACCCACACCTGCTGCTTCGGCAAATGGCAGTGATGATGCCTCAGTCAATGCCTGACTCTGTTCCTGCAAGTAATGCGATCGCTTTCTGAAGAGGAATTTAAATGTGTTGAGCTGCAATATGAAATGGCACAGCTATGATTGGAGTGGCACATTATTCAAATGCAGCACTTAAAGCATTCTGAGTGATGGCTTTGTAGAAATAGCTGTTCACAGAATCAAAATTTTGGTGATTCTGATATCATTGGAAGTTGTGTGGTTGGATGAGAGAACAACTGAGCCAAAGAGGTTATTGGGTGAGTGTACTCAGCAGCTATCTCAGTAGGTGTCTCGTGTACCTCAAAAAAAAAGTAGTTACTGAATGTATGTTCGTGCTCTTGTTGTTCCTAGCCCATCACTTCAAAGTTTGACGTGCATTCAGAGATGCTGTAGTGCACCCTGTTGTATCACATTTGAGTTGCTGTCAGCTTGCACCAGCCTGGCCATTCTCTGACCTTGAATGAACAAGGTGTTTTCATCCAAGACCTGCCACTCACTGGATGTTTCTGGGTTTTTTTTTGCACCATACTCTGTAACCTGCTGGTGAAAATCCCAGGAGATCAGCAGTTTCCGAGACTCAAACCGCAATCATTTCATGGTCAATGTCGCTTGTATCACATTTCATCCCCATTCTGATTGGTCTGAACAACAACTGAACCTCTTAACTCTGTCTGCATGCTTTTATGCTTCGAGTTGCTGCCACATGATTGCTGATTATATATTTGCATTGAACTGGTGTACAGGTGTACCTAAAAGTGGCCGCTGAGTGTATTTACCAAGAGAAATGAGTTAAGCCACCTTAATTTTGTCTGCAGTTGCTAGCCCTGTTTGCATTCATGTTGATAGACTAAGGTACAGATGCTAAAACTGCTTTAATATCAGCTAAGATTCCTACACGCCCTCTTCTCAGTGTTACCATGTAGGAGGAGAGACATTCAATGTTTTGGGAACAGCTTCTTCCCCTCTGCAATAGATTTCATAAGGACAATGAACCCATGCAAGCTGCAAAACAACAAATTTCATGACGTAGACTAGTGATATTATACATGATACTGTTGACGATGAGATCTGTCGATGGCTAAGACCATGAACCTGTAACATTTAGGCTACCAATCTTTGCTTCCCCTCTCGTTAATCTCAGATTATACAATGCAAGTTTGTAAGTGGCAATAAGTGCAGACAGTTTTGTTACATGGTCATTGGTTATTTGTACTATACCTAAAGAGAAATACTTGTGCTTCCCTTTTGTGAACTGAAATGTATAATGTATCATGGTTAGTAGTTTTAGAAATAGTGTACTTTGATTTGCTCATTTTAGATAATGTAATCCTTTCCCGATTTTCATGTTAGTGATATCTCCTTTCACCTTTAACTCATGACCTCTAGTTCTAGTCTCGTCTAACCTCAGTGGAAAAAGCCTATCTATACTGTAGATCTTTGTCAAATCTCTCCCCCCCCCCCCCGCCCCCCATTTTCCTGCACTGCAGGGAATAAAGTCGTAATCTCTGCAAACTTTCCCATTGACTTGGGTCCTTAGGTCCTGGCAATATCTTTAGTCCTCAAAATCTACTTTGGAGATATCAACACCATCTAGATTGACACTTCAGTGTTAGGCTTTTGGTGGGAAGGAAAAGCTGTCAGTACCAACATCATGCATGGCTTTTCATTGTGATGGCACGTCCCATGAAGTATTATCAAAGGCATTTTCGGCATCAATCTATGTGTGGAAGTGAAAAGGGTGTTGGTGAGAGGTATGAAGGCTTGCAAGGGTAAGAAATTTGGAGGGGGAATTCTGGAGTTTGTGGCCAAAAACCTGCTAATTGTACAGCTGCCACTGTTGAAAAGCAGAGCAAGTGTTCAAGGGGCCAAAACTAGAAAACAGTTCACAGTTTGTCTGTATTTGTATAGGTTGCAGAGCTAAAGAGGCAAGGGCAAAGTTGAAAATGAAGATTAGAATTTTAAAATGGAGGTGTCCCATCACAGTAGATCGGCACATGTAATGAGTGTAGGTGAGAAGAACGCACAGCACATTTAGAGTAGAGCAGCAGAGTTCTGTATGTAAATATGGGTGATGCACTGAAAGAGTATGGAATAGGCTATCCAGATGTAACAAAGATAGGCCAGGCTTTTTGAATGTTCAGGTAATATAAACATACTGAAAATAGTTGGTATCTATCCTGAACGTACAGTGGATTCTGTTTATTTAGGCCATTGTTAATCAGGGCAGCTGCATATTTGGGACAACTTTTAAAGAACAAAAACAAATTGAGAAAATAGCTGGGATTCCCTTTGTTGTTTTTGGACAGGATGTTGCTTAATTGGGACAGAAAAGATGCTGAACTGTTTTTAAGTAGTGTTAGTCGAGTGCACTTGTGTGGCCATTAGTCACTACACAGTAATTGGACCAAATGGTTTCTAAATAGTGTCAGTTGTATTTGTTGGTGTTTGAAAAGCAGTGGTTTTGTCACTGATAGTTGCTAGGGAAGAAGCAGTAAGAAAATTCTGAACTGTTTTGCTTACCGCAGTTTCAAGCATTATGGCTTGGAAATGCCAGAAACTACAGGGACAGTAAATGAAACTTATTTCACTGCAAGTTAGGAAATAGGAAAAAAAAATTAAAGATAGCAACAATCATCTTGAATGAAGAATGAAAATCAAGATTTGGAGAATGCAATCCTCAGTTATCTATTATCTGCACTTGGTGTCTACACTGATTTAGTTCATTTACAGTCAATCGAAAGAGCATAGCAGCGTACACTGAATGAATTGAACTAATGCACATGTTTACAGTACTGTAGTACTTTTAGTGTTTGAATTTGTTCTGTATTTCATTTAAATATATAAGTTCTTAGTTAAAGGTGGTTTGCCTTTTTTTATACATTTTTAACTATTTCCAAGAAACTTCACCTGATAGGGGCAGCCACTTAATTGGGCCAAAATGTACTGTTTCTGATGTGTCCCAATTAACAGGAATCCACTGTATTACCTAAACAGGTACCTTCATTACTTGTAATTGACATCTGCATTTACAACCATTTGACATATAATCATATATCTGACTGGTGTCTAGATGCTGCTGTAATGGCTTTAAGAGCCTTGTTGAACCTCTTTGTGGTTTCTTAAAAGTAAATGTTATAGGAGATTTCTCCAAGGGACCCCAATTTGGGGTGTTGGGTGTTTTTTTTAGAATCAAACCCAAACTACCTTCTTGGTACCAAGAAGTTCTGTTGCTGAGAGCTGGGATTGGATCTCCTATTTTAAAACTATGGGTGGGATGTGGGGGCAACTGAAGAAATCCCTGGTGATCTAGAACAAGAAATCTTTGTAAAATGCAAATGTTTGTGAATATTGCTTAATTAAGAAAAAAACTGCTTCACAGATATGGCTTTGAAAGGTGTCAGCAATTACAAACGTTTGTATTCCATTTGTTTGAAGAATCAGATTGTAATTACTGCAGGCTCATTTTGTGAAGTTTAACAAACATGATTTAAAAATTATTTTGTGTACAGTTCCATAAGGAACCCAATTATATCTTCACAGAAGCTTGCTGCATTTTCTTTTTCATATACTTGTCTGATTTGAACTACCATATCTCCACTTGAACTGTATTCAAATTAAAGAACAAAAGACCGTTGATGCAAGCTGGAAGAACACAACAGGTCAAGCAGCCTCTGTAAGGGGAAAGTAATGGTCGAGATTGGGAAGTAGGATCTCAGCCTGAAGTGCTGACCATCTCTCATTAATGCTGCTTGACCCACTGAATTCCTCCAGTTTTGTTTTTGTCTCCAGGCTGTATTTTGCTGTGTGTGCTTTCTGCAAAATGGTGATTGTCTAACTGATTTGGGCTTGCTTTTGTGTCTAGGTTCACCCTACTATGATAATGTCAGACCACTTTCCTACCCAGATTCTGATGCTGTTTTGATTTGCTTTGACATAAGTCGACCAGAGACCCTTGACAGTGTCCTTAAGAAGGTAAGTGTAATACAGATGTTCCCTATTTAATTGTGATTTGGGATTAATTAATGGGCAAAACAGAATTGTAACCTGTATTCTGATGCGCAAAGGAAATTAATTGCATTTCACACCAGTGTCTCCCAAGTAGAATGGCATTCCAGCCACAGAAATGCCGTGATTGATTTTATTTGCAACCCCTTGATCAGGGATTCACAGACTACTTGGTTAATGGTAGGGTTCCATGACATAAAGGTTGGGAGCCCCTTCTCTTGATTAACCATCTATATTCAAGACTTCCTTCCAATACAAGCATTCCAACATTCATGTTGAAAACACGTTCTTTGGGTGCATTGAATATTGTTCTGGCAAGTCAAAATCCTTGACTGTGTAGAGAATGCTAGCTCCTTTGAAGTTGGTATGTATCCATTTCCCAAAAGGAGTCTGAGTAACTGTTGGCTCAGTTTCAGAGCCAGTAACAGCATGGATCTGGTACTCCCCGGAAATGAGCTGACCTTAGTGGAACGTGGTGATGTAATAGAAAGAGAAATGTCAACACAGCTGTGCCTGCCTTTACGCTGACAACTAATCAAAAAGAGCGGAACACAAAGATATCAGGAGCACTGAAGGAAAAGGCACATTGGGATTCCATAATTTCTTTACAATAAATAAGATAGCCAAGAGTGCTATGTGAGCCTGTTAATAATTTTTTTTATGTTGATTGACTTAGACTCGATCTATATTTTAGAAATCTATTTAGTTTTTCCTTTAACATTTAACTTCTCCCATTTTTTAAACAAAAAAATAAAAATAAGCCAAAATGATATGAGCAAAAATCGATGACTTCTAATTATCTAGATTAAATTCAAACATTATAACAGCAGCAAATATCACCAGGAGTTCAAATGGCTGATGTTCACTTCACAGTGGGGGGAAAAAACATGTACCTTTCTAAAGGAGCATTTAGAATGACAGCTTTGTGTAAGCTGTCTGGAATGCTGTATCACTGAAGAGGCTGGAGTTTGTTTGCAGACTTCTGCGTACCTGTTAAACTTGATTCACATGAGGTGTAAGTGAGTCATCAGGATGACGAGGTTGGCCACTATGGCTAATAAACAGCTGCTAGATCTTTCAAACTTGGGTATCACTGTTGGGAATTATGATAAAGGATGTTTATAACTGATTTGGGGTTCAGCACAGATGACTCACATTCTTAAAATGCTTATGAAATGCAATGACTCTTGGCTTTCAATATTTGTGTGATGGTCCCATTCATTTGGAAAAATAACATTTGAAAGGGAAAAATGTAATCTTTTTATATAGTCGTTAAACCATTGACTAATGTTCTAAGCTTCCCCCGTGGCTGCCTGTTGGTATTACTTATACAGTGCAAGTTTTGAGGCTAATAGGAAAAATGTTCTTCAGCTTCCAGCCCTCCCACATACCATTTGTTCTCCTAAACATCCAGTTGGCTTTGAACCTAATAGTATGATCCCTCTTGTGTTTCTGCTGTCTTTCACGTGACCTGTATGATGGTCTTGGTGGAAGTTTGACTGCTGTATCTCTGCCATTATAGTTATACTTCCTACTGTTTCTCATGCATGACCTATATCTTGGCTTGAAAGGCCTGGCCAGCAGTTAAGTCTTGGCAATGGCACATTTTGTAATCAATTTACCCATTTCATTATTAAAAGATATTTTCGAACTTCCTTTGAACAATTCATTATGTGTGGAGAAAAATGTTAACAAATGGAGTATTGCCAATTATTTGTGATAGTAAATCACTTTATCACTTTTGGACCAGTTCAATCATTGTACTAGTCACCCTTGAGCACCTCTTTGTACCTCACGTGATTTGAGGATACCTGAATTTGCCAGGACTGTAACATTTAAGCTACAAGGAAAGAATGGATTTGCTGGGATTATTTTCTTTGCAACAGTTAAGGCAAAGTTGAAATTGAATTCAAGGACCTCTTAAGAAGGACAAGTTAAAGTTAAAAGTTCCTTCTAACAAGTTCAAAACCAAGGTGCAGCTCCTAAGCAGAGGATTTAAAATTCTGTGGCTGATAAGGTGCTGGAAACAGATGTTATTAGTGCATATAAAAAATTCTTGGCTAATTATAAACTGTAGGGCTAGAGTCTCAGTGCCAGAACATGTTTTGTCAGCAGCATGCAAGGCTAGCTGGAGGGCTGCTGTGTCACTACCAGAGCTCACCTCCGATCTCAGGTCCTCCAATACAAAGTTCAAAGTAAAATTTTATCGTCAAAGTACATAAGTCACCATTTACAACCCTAAGATTCATGATTCATGTGGGCATACTCAACAAACCTATAGAATAATTATTAAAAATCAACGAAAGATCACCCATAAGAAGGAAAATAAATAAGTAATATAAATCAAGAACGTGAGATGAAGAATCCTTGAAAAGTGAGTCCATTGGTTTTGGGAACGTTTCAACAATGGGGCTAATGAAGTTATTTCCTCTAGATGCCGACTTTTAGCTCTAGTGTGGGAAGAACTTGGTGGTTAAGGAGGGAAGTGGAGAGTTGATGTTTCGGGTCAAGATCCTTCATCTGAACTGGCCCTCTATAGTTCCCTAACATTTCCTTCTGCTTCCATTTCCCTGCTGCTGCAGCCTGCATTCCTGTTCTTTGATTCTCCAGATTAAACTAATTCAGCTCTCCAGCCTTGCAACTTCAATAACTTAGTGTTTGTTAAATTCCACATCCTGCATCCTTGGCCTTTCTGGCTTTCATTGGCTTCAAATTCATTGGTCATTAGTATCTGATTTTCAATGACAGTTTAAAAACTTGGAACCCAGTGTTTGCCAGATAGACAAATCTGAAGAGTATTGATAATATCTGGGGTCACCCATCTTATAAAAACGCTGCCCAGAAGAAGGCAATGTAGAAAAATTTTCTACTTCTGTAGAAAAAATTGCAAGGAACAATCACGGTCATGGGAAGATCATCATTGCTTACATCATATGGCACGACAAATGGTGTGTTCAAATCCATCTGTCATCTGAAACCTACCTATTTTACAAACCTAGTTTAAAGTCATCAAACATTTGCCAGTGATTCCATACCCCAGAGCACTGCATTAGGCACCTAAACTATCTTTTGTTCTGATTATATTGACATGAAGTGTTTTTCGCATGGGTCTCCAATATAAAAGTAAATACTGAGCAGACTATAACTTGTACAGCTGCTGTCAAATTCCCAACATGTATACTATTCTGAGTTCTGTCATAGGAAGAGAGGGGGAGGTTGAGAGTTTCCTTGAAATGTAGAACTCCCTACTGATTCCATGGCAACCTCTGGTCCATGACTGTTCAGTGGAGATGCACCAGTCAGGATGGAATTGAGACCTTGGCCATGAATTGAAAAACACCAAGTTTCTCAAAACCAGAGTACAAACAAGTCATCCTAGATTTTGAGAGACTAAGAACCCTGAAATTGTACAGTGAGACATGTACAGTAACTGGGATTCAGTACAGTTCACAGTAACAACAAAAGCACAATCAGTTGTAACTTTAATTGCAATCTTATTTGTACATGCAGCAAGTTACTAAAAACTCCTGACATTTTAAATATTTATTAACCTGGCTGTGCACTGTACAAGTTTTATGGGTTAAATGGATATAATTTGATTTGTGTACATGTTCAGTTTGGCAGAAAGATGTGCAGTGCCTTGTTTTCTTACCTTCTGGAATGGTTTGAAAAATACTAACTCGGTGTTGTAACAATAAGCAGAAAAGTATGCTTCCCTTTTACAATGGCACACATCAAAAGATCCAACATATGCTAAATCCATGCTGAACTCAAAAGAATTTCATTCAGAATCAGGTTTATTATCACCGGCATGTGTCGTGAGATTTGTTAACTTAGTAGCAGCAGTTCAATGCGATATATAATATTGAAGAGGAAGAGAGAATAAAATAATAAATAAAACAATTACTGTATGCATATATTGAATAGATTAAGAATCATGTAAAAAAACAAAATATTAAAAAAAGTTGAAATATACCTGCACAATTCCACCTGCAGTATATTGTCGCAACTGTTGGCATGCTACTGTAGTGTTCTGTAATTGCTTAATATTGCATTTGAGAACCACATGCTACCTTGGCAGGCGACTCAGTGTATGGATAAGCTCACTATTTTGTTTGTTTTTTTCCAGTGGAAAGGCGAGATCCAAGAATTCTGCCCAAACACGAAAACCTTGTTGGTTGGCTGCAAATCAGATCTGCGTACAGACCTGACCACATTAGTGGAGTTGTCCAATCACAGACAGAATCCAGTGTCCTATGATCAGGTAGGTCTTGATTACTTAGTCGCGACCATTGTTCTGGCACAGAGGAGTGTGGGTGGTATGCACACAAAATAAATGCTTGGGAATAATGAATTCAACCCACAACACCTCTAGCATGACAAGGTTGCCATGGGGACATCCCATGAGTTTTTGTTGTGCCAGTTTAAAGGTGAAGCAGCAGCCTTGCTGCTCTGATCACCCAGGTTCAATCCAAACTTGAAGTGCTGCCTGTGTGGAGTTTGTACGTGACAGTTCGAATTTCTGCTGAGTAATCCTATTTCCTCCCACATCCCAACGATATGGTATGTTAATTGGCCCTGTACATTACTCTTCGTTTTCATGTGAGTGATAGAATTTGAAGAGAATGTGGGGAAAAAAAATTTAAAGCAGGATTAGAGAGATTAGAGATTAGTGACAGGCATGAAGTCTGTGTGCTAAAGGGTTGGTTTGACTTCAGTTATGCAGCCTGGAAATAGGCCCTGAAACATGGCATGTCCGTGGTTATCTGAGATGGCCCAACTTGCCTGCATGTGGTCCTCATCCCTCTTCTGTCTGAATCACCTTCAACCTGATGGCATGAAAATAGTTTTCTCCATCCAGTAAACAAATCCTCCCCACTCTTCTCACCTGTCGATGACTTCCCCCCCATTCCCTCCTCCTTCCCTTTCTCCCATGGTCCACTCCTCTCCAATCAGATTCCTTTCACTCCAGCCTGTGACCTTTCCTGCCCACCTGCTTCACCTATCAACAAGCTATCCTCTGTCCCCTCTACTACTTTTTTTTTATTCTGGCATCTTCCCCCTTCTCAGTCCTAAAGAAGGGCCTCGGCCCAAAATGTCAGCTATCTAATCATTTCCATACATGCTGCCTGACCAGCTGAGTTCCTCCTGCATTTTGTGTGTTGTTCTGGATTTCCAGCATCTGCAGAATATCTCGGTGACTTGTCCCTCTAACCCCGATAGTCAGGATTTCAGTCTTTCTTTCCTTTTTATGCTGTATGGCATCAGATCTGGAGTAACACTTGTTTCATTCTCCTGTACTAGAAATGACATTAAGCAATCTTGAATTTTTTTCAAAGTTTTGCATACTTCGGTATATTCAGAAAAAAATTATAAATATTCTTATCAATGTTTTATATGGGAGAAGAGAGGAATCACCAACAGTATAATGAACTCATAACAGATCATAAGACTGAGTTTCAGTGTGAGTTAAATCAAGTAGCATTATCTGGGAGTCTAGGCTCCCTGCAATGGCTTGTACACACAATCACTTCCCTAAGCATTGTACTGTTGGTGATTCCTCTCTTCAATATAAAACATAGGTAAATAATAATATTTATCATTATTTTACTCTTACTGTTTACATTTATCCAATGTAGGTCCAAACTGATTAAAATCCCCATAACAGGATATTGATCATAGAATATGCTTTTTGCCAGCAGTGCCTGAATTATACAAGCTACTGAATTGACTTTTTTTTAAAAGATTACACTTTAAAACCTAAAGTTTAAACATTGATTCTTGAACATTATATCTTGGCCATGTTTCAGTCCTTCGTTAATTCAAAATGATGAGGTGTGTCGATAGGGGAAAATGCAAGCAGGCTTTTTTCTGCTGAGGTTGGGTGAGACTATAACTCGAAGTCATAAGAAATAGGAGCATGCTCCACCTTTGAATAAGATCATGGCTGATATGACCACCTCCGCCTACCTGCCTTTTGCCGATAACCCTTAATTCCCCTACTTTGCAACAATCTATCCAACCTTGTCTTAAATATGTTTACTGAGGTAGCTTCCACTGTTTCATTGGGCAGAGAATTCCACAGATTCACAACTCTCTGGGACAAGCAGTTCCTCCTCATCTCTGTCTTAAATCTACTCCCCCTGAATCTTGAGGTTATGCCTCCTAGTTCTAGTCTCGCCTACCAGTGGAAACAACTATCCTGCCTCTATCTTATCAATTCCTTTCATAACTTTGTTTCTATAGTATCTCCTTACATCCTTCTGAATTCTAGTGAGTACAGTCCCAGGCAACTCAATCTCTCCTCATAGTCTAACTCCCTCATCTCTGGAATCAACCTGGTGGACTTCCTCTATACCACCTCCAAAGCCAGTATGTCCTTCAAGTGAGGAGACCAGAACCGTACACAGTACTCCAGGTGCAGCCTCACCATAAATTCTCTGCTCTTAAATTCAATCCTCTAGCAATGAAGGCCAACATTCCTTTTGATAGCCTGCTGTACCTGTAAACCAACCTTCACACACAAAGCATTCCCAAGTCGCTCTGCACAGCAGCATCTTTTACTATAATAATAATCTGACCATGGGATAAGGGTGAAAGGCATGCTGTTTGAGAGGAACATGAGGGAGACCTCTTCACTCAGGGTGGTAAGAATGTGGAACATTCTGCCCGTGCCAGTGGTGGATATGAAGATTGGATAGGTACATGGAAGGGAGGAGTATGGAGGGCAATGGTCCAGGTGCAGGTTGCTGGAACTAGGGAGTTTAATGAGGTTGGCATGGACTAAATGGTCTGTTTCTGTGCTGTCGTTTTCTTCTATAATTCATGGCTGTTTTCTCTTCAGGGCACGAACATGGCCAAACAGATTGGAGCAGCAACGTACATTGAGTGCTCATCGTTGTCATCGGAGAACAGCGTAAGAGACATTTTTCATGTGGCTACACTGGCCTGTGTAAACAAACCAAACAAAAATGTGAAGCGCAACCAATCAAAGCGGGCCACAAAGCGAATTTCACACGTGCCCAGCAGACCAGAACTGTCCTCAGTGGCTCCTGACTTACGGAAGGACAAGGCGCGAAGCTGCACTGTGATGTGAGGACAGTGGGACTGCAGGAAGCAGTCAAAGGTGGTCAGCTCAAGTTACAATGATGTGGAATGAAAGGCTATTTTGAAAAAAGAAAGGACTCCGTTCAGTGCGCAGCATCATTTACATACCAATGTGTCTCAAATCGCATTTGCAAAGATATCCTTCACCTTTTTTAATGAGTGCGACCTTGGGGTTCAACAAATGGAATGACCTGGCTTGGAATAAGCTGGGTGTAGATGCTGCCAGTGGAATTTGTGAGACAATATCCTAAAGGAATCCAGGTCAAAGACTTGCAAAGGCCTCATACCAGTTAAAGAAGGCACGTGAGCTTGTTAGGAGGGGAGGGCGAGAAAAGGAAACTGTTAAACCAGAAAGCATACTAACATCCTACTTCATTCTTGGGAGAGTTCCGAGGATGTCTTTCCAAGACCCTCTGATGGGGCCAATAATCTCCAAATAATATTGAACATGTAACAAAAGCTGTAGTTGCACTTTGTCCATTATCATTGAAAGAATGAGGTCATTCCAATGTTTTGACACCACTGAACATATGGTTTCTTCACTAAACAATGCTGTATGATTGGTGCATCATGATGCTTTAGGGTGGTATTATAATGGCTGGCAAAAGCTTCTCTGTAATAGGTATTGTAACCTTTTAAATTATGTTTTCAAACTGTAGAGCGTCTTACATTTTTTTTGAATGTTGAAGTTTGTATGTCCATTCTAATGTTTTGGCAGTATTTATTAAGGTATAGTTTTTTCCCTTGGAAAATGTAATCAAGTATTGATGTAAATTATTGCAATAATTCATTTTAAAAATCACAGTTAGAAATATTCAAGCAAACTTCTGTACCTTATCACGAAACTGTATTTTTAATCTAAGCTTATTGCAGCTTAGATCTATAAACAAAGAATACTTATTTCTTTGCCAAATAAAAAAAAAACTCTTATCTTTTGGTTTTCTGTTGTTTGGTGTGCAGAGATATATTTCGGATTGATATATAGGTGAACTAATCCTCCATTATACAAAGAGACTGAAGAAGCAGCAATTGTGAGAATAGAGGTTGGGTTGCTCCAAGAGGATCACAACCTTGTGGTCTGGATGCTTGTATCCCTCAATGACCTGGAGAGCTATGTTGGCTGGAGTCAGGGCTTTATGTTTTCTCTTGGTAATGGCATCCAAACAGCTCAAAGGTTAGAGGCCAGACTAAGAATAGCCTAGTGGTTCTCCATGTTGGGTGGTTCAGTTCAGGACTATCAACCCTGATTAGTAAAACAAAATTGTTATGGACACAGCAATGAGGAATCCTTCCATGTTTGAGTGCAATGGTACTCCTGAGTCGCCATCCAGAACTTGCATGACTGCTGGTAGTGAAAACAGTTACTAGCATGATGAAGGAAGTCCTCTCGGGCAGAAGACCTCTATTGCTGCCTTAAATGCCAACAATGTAACAGGAAGTAGGTAGAGGTGTTCAAAGTTGAATCTACCAAAATTAAAACCTATTGAATATTGAACGGCCTTAGATAGTGGATGTAGAGAGAATGCTTCCTATAGTGAGATTCTAGGCCCAGAGGCCACAACCTTAATATGTCCTTTTTACAAAAGAGATGTAGACTTTCTTGATTAGTCAAGGGGTGGTGAATCTGAAATTTATTGCCACAAATGGCTGTAGAAGCAAAATCGGATATACTTTGAGTGTTGATGTCTTGATTAGTCAGGGTGTCGAAGGTTATATGGAGAATGGGTTTGGGGAATAATAAATCAGCCAAGCTGGAATGGTGGATCAGACTCAATAGCTGAATGGCCTATTCTTCTGTCTCATGATCCTGAAGTATTTCAGATTTGGGCATAGGCAAGTCTGCCAGAGGACCAATGTGAAAATGCAGTAAGAATTGAGCCAAGATGTCTGCTTGCTCTATGATGCAGTTGATGCTACTAATAGATCATGAGCTTCTAATATCAGCTGGGAATGAAATGGGTTAGGGAAAGCAAACAGGTAATCAAAACAACGCAGGTAGGCTTAAGAATCTTATACCTATCTCTTCTGATAAATCAAAGTTAATAAATTTACTTCCAAAGTACACACTATGTCACCATATACAACCCTGGCATTCATTTCTCATGTGGAAGTATTCAACAAATCCAGATAGAATAATAACCATAACAATGCCCAACTTGGATGTTCAACCAGAATGCAGAAGACAGCAAAATGCAAAATCAAAAAGTAGAAAATAATAAATAAGCAATGCATATTCTGAATATGAGATCAAGGGTTCTTGAAAGTGAGTATATAGGTTGTGGGAACATTTCAGTGATTGGGTGAGTGAAGTTAGCTCCTTTCATTCAAGAGCCTGATGCTTGAGGGGTAATAACTGTTCCTAAACCTGGTGGTCTGAGTCATGAGGCTCTTGTACCACCTTCCTGATGGCAGCAGCGAGAAGGGGGCATTTCCTGAGTGGCGGGGGGGGGGGGTTCCCTGATGATGGATGTTGCAATCTTTCGACTGTTAGATGGTTAGAAAGGTGAGTAGACTATATGAATATGAGAAACCAGCTGGAAAAAGTAGGAGATCCCCAAGTCTGACTGAATACTCAGAGAACTAGAAACAAGTGAGCCACTTTGCAGCCCTATAATTCAGCAGAAATTGAGTATGAGACTGCTCTCCATGAATGTAGCTGCTATGGAGATGACCACAGATGAAGAGCTCTCTGTAAATTTGCAAACACGGATACGAATAATGCATAAACTCCTGTATGGAGTAAAGTGAGGTGAGTTGTACATCTGATTGAATTCAATCCACTAACAAATACAGCATGTCACACTTGACTGGTGTTACTGCATGTATTCCCACTGTGCAGGAAAATTATTACCTGGATATGGTGATTTAAAGGATTGTTAAAGATTCATGACCACTCACAAGTCTGTAACAGAAATGGATAACATTGTTGTTCAAAATGCAAAGCGTGTTTTTCTTTATATATCCTATTTAGTCTTTATCTCGAATGCTTTGCTTTGGAAAGCTGCAATAATTACTCCAGCCCCAGAAAAGTTAACATGTTGGCCTACATGTCTGAGCTCTTCCTGTGTACTCTGGGTGACTTTGACCCAGAAACCATGCTTCGATTCACGGAAGAAGGGTCCAAGCCCTTTGAGCAGGGAGAGTGTGCCTGCAGTGGAAGTATTTAGAATCGTGTGGCTATAAGCTGAAAATTTTACTCTACAGCCGAGGTTCCCAAGCCTTTTCATGCCATGTACCAATGCTATTAAGCAAGAAGTCTGTGGACGTCAGGTTGGGAAATCCTCCTCTAGAGGAGTAAACTTTTAGCTATGATGGTCTTTGTAATGAAAGTATCATACCCAATCTGATCTTCCCCACATTACTGACTGTTGTGTATTTCTGGTTTATATAGAGCTAAGTAATGAAAAACAATGGAAATGCTAGGGAAGGTAGTGTCTGTGGAGAGGGAATTAGTTGATATTCAACTGGAAGGGTCCTACCCAGAGTTGGGATATTCCGTATAAACAAATTGGTGAAAACATATAAAAATACGGACAAGAAAGACATGTGAGGAAAATGTCTTTGATCATGGAGTGGTTGTTGGTGCCAGATGGGGTGGTTTGAGTATCTCAGAAATTGCTGATCTCCTGGGATTTTCACACACAACAGTCTCTGGAGTTTACAGAGAATGGGGCTGAAAACAAAAAAAAAACATCCAGTAAACAGCAGTTCTGTGTGTGAAAACCCTTGTTAATGAGAGAAGTCAGAGGAGAATGGCCAGACTGGTTCAAGCTGAGAGGAAGGCTATAGTAACTCAAATAAACACGCGTTACAACAGTGGAGTGTGGAAGAGCATCTCTGAACACACAACACATCGAACCTTGAAATGGATGTGCTACAGCAGCGGAATATCAGGAACATGCACTCAGTTGCCACCTTATTAGGTACAGGAGACACCTAATGAGTGCCCAAGGAGTGTAAGTACATAAGCATGGGTTTTGTTTCTCTCGTTGTCTGTTATTTAAACCATTCACTTTAATGCTCCTCTTGAGTTAGCTAATAGTCTACAATAAAATACAAAGGAATTTGGGAGACATCAAGCTAGCAACGGGAATGTTCTGACATTGGAGAGGACTCAAAAGAGGTTCATGAAAATTATTCCAAGATTGAAAGGCTTATTATATACAAAGTATTTGATGGCTCTGGCCCTGTACTCAATGGAATTCAGAAGAATAAGGGGAGGATCTCATTGAAGCCTATTGAATATTGAAAGGCCTTCATAGAGTGGATGTGGAGAGGATGTTTCCTATGGTGGGAAGACCAGAGGGGACAGCCTCGGAATAGGATGTCTTTGTAGAATAGAGATGAGGGGGAGTTTCTTTAGCCAGAGGGTAATGAATCTGAGGAATTCATTCCCACTGGTGGCTGTGGAGGCCAAGTCATTGAGTATAATTAAGACAGAGGTTGATAGATTCTTGGTTAGTCAGGACATGAAGGGATATAGAGAGAAGGCAGGAGATTGGAGCTGAGAGGGAAATCGATCAGCCATGATGAAATGGCGCAACAGACTTGATGGGCCAAATGGCCTAATTCTGCACCTGTAACTTATGGTCTTTCGGTCTATATTCCCACAGTGAAAATGATGAGTTGCATCTTCAAAGAAATCCAGCAAAATAAGTGCAAGAAGCAGCCTGCAGTACACTTACTGCAGCAGAAATTGCATAAATAGGTTCATGCAAACTTAAGAAATATGAAGAAACAAGAGAAGCTAGTCAGATTGCAGAAGTTGGGTTGGGAATGCCAAAGAACAAAATGCAGTGATGCATGAGTAAATAAAGCTTTTGCTAAAAGAGGGTTTGGTCGCACTAGCTAACATCTTGGCACCATTCAGTGCAGCTACTGTCCAGCTTAATGAGATGTTAAAGGCTCTTTCTGCTCCTGTGTACTTCAATGTTACATAGGTAATCAGTTCATGTGGCATTGTCGATTATGTTGTACACTGCCGACACCTGATGTGATGTTGTCATCCTGGAATACTTCTGGATCAGGTGTGGAAAGGCACAGGAGCTTATTGACACAAAACGCTGGTGGAACACAGCAGGCCAGGCAGCATCTTCTCGGCCCGAAATGACAGTGCTCCTTCCTTTAGATGCGGCCTGGCCTGTTGTGTTCCACCAGCACTTTGTGTGTGTTGCTTGAATTTCCAGCATCTACAGATCTCCTCGTGCAGGAGTTTATTGATTAGCTTTTAAATACATCACAGCTCAGTTTGTGGGATTGCTCTTCCAATAAAGATGGCCCAGAAGAACAAAAAGGAAGCCTGAGCCTGTTTGAAGAGTCAGTGGGCCGTCGAATCCACCTATCATTAATAAAGCAATTGATCACGGATTTGCTTTGCATTTCATATGTTGTGTCAGTAGACTTCCAGGAATAGCCTGCACTTGTGCAACTACTGTCGGCTAAGCAGAGCTGTAATGGTAAACCTTCTGATTAAAACTGAGCTTTGGTGTGTCACCCTAGTAACGGGGATTGTTACTTATCAGAATTTCAATAGGACACCATTGTGGCAATATATTGTGAGTGCAGTCAGAGGCGTTATTAAAGATCCAGGGAGAAATAATGTGCATGTTTTAATAATGACAGAGAGATAAGGTTACCAATGATTAGGTACAGAGCCTTTGAATAGGCTGGGCATGAATCTGCACTATGAACATAGAACTGTGACTGAATAAACTGCTGATGCAATGCATGCATTTGTTTATTTTTTGAATATTGTGACATTGTTGGTGCAGAGCTCAAATCCTAGCCACCAGGACCTTTCTGTGACAAGCCCAGACCTGATTTTTGACAGAACAAGTGAGAGAGGAATGTAAAAGATGGAACAACATGAGGTTTTGGTTGAATCCAACATATTGAGTGGATAACACATTATCTCAAAATCAGATAAAGTGGTGCATTTATGTGATAATTACACATTTTTTCTGAACGTTAATAATGAAATGTTCTGCTTCGGTCTATCTTCTTCTGGTTTGAGTCAGGGCTAGGCACCAGCATGCACGTATGGTCTCTTTGGAAGATTAAACAGACACCAAAATATTTTGAGGTGGTTATCCTGCAAAGATATTCATTTAAAGATGTTCACACCCAGTACATAGGCATGGTCCACATTAAGCTAAAGGGTTCATCTTTTGGCCAGAGTTTGACCACAATATTAAGCATCTGGTTAATGTTTGTGTAATGTGTTGTGTCTGCAAGAGTGCAGTCAGCTGGAACTCTCATTCAGCTCTGGGAAAGGTCCACTCAACGACTGTAGACAGTACATACAGATTATTTTCCCCAATGGCCTCAAGGCATCGACTTCAAGAAGCTAAATTGCAGTTCTATAAAACGATGGTTAGAACGCATCAGGAATATTGCACTCAGTTCTGATTGGTCCATTATAAGAAAGATATGGAGAAGACAGAGAAAAGATTTACCAGGATGCTGCCTGGCAGGTGTTATGAGGAGAGGTTAAACAAACTTGCAATGTTTTCTCAGGAGTTGTGGAGACTGAGGGAGACCCAACAGAAGGTTAAAAGATTATGTGTGGTGGAGAAAAGTACATTTCAAAGTACATTTATTATCAAAATATTAATACTATGTACCACCTTGACGTCCATCTTCTTTCAGGCAGCCACAAAACAAAGAAACCCAACTGAATCCAGTGAAAAAGACCGTCAATCACCCAATGTGTGAAAAAGGAGCAAATTGCACAAACAATAAAAAGTAACCAAATAACGTTCAGAACTATAGTTCACGAAAGTGGATCCACAGCCATGAAGTCAATTCGTTGCTGCAATCATTCCAGGAGCTACTAGTTGCAGGCACAGAGATAAATAAACCTCATGGAGCAGTGAGCTGAGCTGAGCAATGGCCTGTCCATCACTTCTGGCCCCAACACCCTGACCTTTTCAATCTGGCCCAGCACCCAAATCAGCCGAATATCGGCTGGTTCCTCACTCTCGGACCTGGGAATTATTGTTTTGATTTGTTCCTCAGTGAGCTCCAGCAATGGCCAAAGCTCGGCTCAGCCCTTGCTCTCGGGGCCGGGTCTCGTCACCACATACAGGTGGTTCAATAGTACAACTCTGAAAGGGAAGTTACAGGCTCGTGATTGCAGTGATGATTGTCCAGAAAGATCTGCAGATATCCTTCTCTCAGGATCAAATTGTCTAATATTGAGGATCATGCATTTAATGTGCAAAAGGTAAAGTTCAAAGGTGGGTGCCTGGAATGAGTTGCCAGGAGTAGTAGTGGAGGCCAATTCAATTGAGATACTTAAGAGGCCCTTAAATAGATACATGAATCAAAAAGGCGCAGTAGCGCCTTTATTTCCTGTGAGGCATCAAGAAAGCTCACCTCTGTCCCAGTATACTGACGGGCTTTTACCGCTGTACCAGCTGCATCTCAGTGTGGTATGGCAATTATCCCGTATCGGACCGCAAAGCACTCCAGCGTGTGGTGAAAACTGCCCAGCGGATTTTCGGCACCCAATTGCCCACCATTGAGAACGTCTACCATAAACGCTGCTTGGGCAAGGTGAAAAGCATCATCAAGGATGCATCTCACCCTAACCATAGACTTTTTACTCTCCTTCCATCCGGTAGGCACTACAGGAGCCTCCGTTCCCGTACCAACAGGCACAGGAAGAGCTTCTTCCCTGAGGCTGTGACCCTGCTGAACCTCACATAACAGCGCTAAGCAGTATTGCACCCATATTGTATTATCTCAGTACTTTTATATTTGTGTCCTGAAGCACTTACTTTTTATTCGCAGTTATTTTGTAAATAACACTATTCTTTGCATTTCTGGTTAGGTGCTAACTTCATTTCATTTTCTCATTCAGGTAGAAGGCCACTCAGAATGGTTTGAAGTGTTGTCAATGGGGCCTATCAAAGCATGCAGTCAATCACTGAGGCACCATCACTAATCCTTTGCATTCATGACCTTGCAGAAAATTTGGTCTCTGATAAGGCACAGTGGCAATGCAAAGTTTTACATCCTTTGTGGACTCGGTGCAATTACGTGCAGTTTGAAGTTTCCTTATTGTACAGTGACCAACAGTGAGGCTAAATGGTCAGTATGAACAGTGAAGGAGATGTTGAAAACAAACTCAGTTGGTCAAGAGAGACAATCAATCAGTGATCTACAGTATGCGAGCACATAATTCCTTTTCCTGTACAGAAATGGTCCCTCAGTTTAGTCCAGTATCTCCTAATTTGGAACAAAGGAAGAACAGCCAGATGGACCAGTCTCTGGCTCAGAGTCAAGACATAGGTAGGAATCCAGGAGACCAAGCTCTGACTTTTAGGACAAATGCCATTGTCAAGGTGGATCCATGGAATCACTGTAGAGTGCTTTGAATTGTAACTTTTAGTAAATTGGGGGACTACTTTATCAAGCACCTGCGCTCTATTCCCACTTTAACGAGTTGGTCCATAGCCTCCTTTTGTGCCACAATGGGGCCACCTTCAGGGTAAGGACCAACACCTCATCTTCCACCTGGGTAGCCCCCAACCTGATGGCATGAATATAGATTTCTCCTTCCAGTAAATAAAACTTCCCACCCCCTCTCCACTTCTCCTGTTCCCCATATTGGCCTCTTATCTCTTCACCCTGCCTATCACCTCCTCCTGGACCTCCTCCTCCTCCTTCCTTTCTCTTGTCGTCCACTCTTCTCTCCTATCAGATTCCTTCCTCTCCAGCCCTTTATCTTTCCTACCCACCTGGCTTCACCCATCACCTTGTAGCCACCTTCCTTCCCCTCTCCCTACCTTCTTATTCTGGCATCTTCCCTCTTCCATTACAGTCCTGAAGAAGGGTCTCAGCCCAAAATGTCAACTGTTTGTTCACTTCCATAGATGCTGCCTGACCTGCTGAGATTCTCCAGCATTTTGCTTGTGTTGCTTTGGATTTCCAGCATCCACAGAATCTCTTATGTTTATAGTTAAGGCAGCTGAATTACCCTTAATGTTGCCACTGCACTATAGGAAGGATTGGAGAGGATGCAGAAGAGATTTACTAGGATGCTGCTGGATTAAAGGGCAAGTGTTATAATAAGAAGGTGGACAGACAGCGTTGTTTTTTTCTGGAGTGGCAGAGGCTGAAGGGAGATCTGACAGAATTTATAAGATGATGAGAGACATAGATACAGAGCTGATATCTTTTTCTCATGATGTATATACCTAATATAATGCCGTACATTTAAGGTGAGATGGGCTAAGTTCAAAGGCAAGACCTTCATAAATCTTCATATTGAGTACAGGAGATGGGTTGATATGTTGAAGTTGTATAAGACATTGGTGAGCCCTAATTTGGAGTGTTGTGTGCAGCTTTGGTCACCTACCTACAGGACAGATAACAATGAGATTGAAAGAGTTCAGAGAAAATTTCTAGGGATGCTGCCAGGCCTTGAGGACCTGAGTTATAGGGGAAGGTTGAATGGGCTAGGACAGGCATGGGCAAACTACGGCCCGGGGGCCATATGCGGCCCGTTAAGCTTTTTAATCCAGCCCGCAGAACTTGATGAAATTATATTAATAAACCTTGTTAACATTTTTTCCCCGCAATTCTGGCGTTTTCCCAATAGATGACGCACTCTATATACATTGACCTTTGTTGAGGTGCAGCGTATTACTCCACATTTGCGCTTTGCTCTTTGTTCGGCTCGACCTATTTGTGTGAACAGGCGTTCAGTGTCATGAACATCAACAAAGCCAGCCACAGATCCAAGTTAACTGACCAACATCTCAGATCCATCCTGAGAATCGCCACAACAAAACTAAATCCAGACTTTGATGCGCTGGCTAAAAAGGGAGACCAACAACACTGTTCCCACTGAAATTAAAAATAAGTTTCTTCGTTGTGTTATGTAAAAAATGCATTTGAAAATATTTTTTTTTCAATAAGCCTTACATGTTACATGTCATTTCTGTTAAGTGATGGACATGAGTAGTGCGCAGGTGCACGTACGTTCTCAAAATAAAAAAATGCGCTCCAGATCAAATAACGCGCTCCGCATACTGGCGTGCTGTCAGTGTTCTGTCCTTGTGCTGGTCGTTGTTGAGTTTTGGCACAGGGGACAATTGAATAAGAAGGAGCAGGACAAGTAGACCTGCATCTCCTACCGTTTTTGAAATAAAGACAGTCAGGAGGAGAGTGATGATGATAATATCTTGAAGGATAACAGAATTTTCAGTGCCTTAAAATAATAACTGTTACTATTAAAAAAAGCTGTATTTTATTCATTTAATTTTCAGTGTTTTAAAAGTCATTTCAATAAATAGCTAAATACCATGGGACTTCAAAGACAGATATTTTGTTGTAATGCATTTGTTCATTTTCAATTGAAATTAAAGCACATGTTTTCTACATATCCCATGATATTTTATTTTCTCTCATGAGGTGTATTACCAAAACACTCCATCCATCTGCTCCTGGTCCGGCCCCCCCTGTCAAATTTTAGAACCCTTTATGGCCCAAAAGTCAAAAAGTTTGCCCACCCCTGGGCTAGGACTTCATTGCCTGGAATGAGGAGAGGTTGAGTGGAGGTATACAAAATTATGAGGGGTATAGAGAGAGTAAATGAAAGTGGGCTTTTTCCCACTGAGGTCCTGGGTTAAGGGTGAAAGGCGAAATGTTTAACAGGGACATGTGGGAGAAACCTCTTCACTCAGAGGGAGGTGAGAGTGTTTGTGATGAGCCGTCAGCAGAAGTGGTGGATATAGCTTTGATTTCAACATTTAAGAGAAATTTGGATAGGTACATGGATGAGAGGAAAGTGGAGGATTATGGTCCAGGTCCAGGTCAATGGGACTGGGCAGAATAAAAGATCGACCCTGACTAGATAGGCGAAAAGGCCCGTCTCTGTGCTATAGTGCTCTCTTGCTCTTTGACTCTCTGGCTCTATGTGCAGGACAAAGTATTTCACACAGACAGTTGTGGATGCCTGGAATGTGCTTCAAGTGGTGGGGGTGGAGGCAAATGTGACAGAGGCATTTCAGAGACACACAAATGTGCAAAGATTGGAAAGATATGGACATTATGCAGGCACAATGGATTAATCTAGTTTAATTAGTTTGGCACAACACTGTAGGCTGGAGGGCCTGTTCCTTTGCTGTACTGTCATCTTCTACGACAGCATCCAGGAAGTATCACTGTAAGGAACAAGCAACCAGCATGACCTGCATTTAGATGCGAGGCAAATATAAAACATGTCTGCTTTGTTAATGTATCAGGGAATTAAAATCATCCTTTGACATGCATAAATCTCCAATTATATAAAGCACTTCTTGAATGTAAACCAGCACTGTTCATGTTTTCCAAGGAGGAAGCAGAGTGAACATCAGTCATTATACAAGCCAGTGGAAAGGTTGATGGGAATCAATAGTACCTTCAGAAATTTGGTCACACAGCTCTCCACTTCGCCTTAGGTCACCTCCGCAGCATCAAGAACATCTTCAAACGGCGATGCCTCAGAAAGAGGGCAAATATCATTAAGGACCCCCATCACCCAGGATGTACCCTCTTCTCATTGCTACCCTCAAGTAGGAGGTACAGAAGCCTGAAGGCACACGCTCAACATTTCGGGATCAGCTCTTCCCCATTGATTTTTGAGTAGACAATGAACCCACAAACACTTCCTCAATACTTTCCCCTTTTCTTTTCCACAGCTTATTTAATTAAATTTAAAAGATATTTTAAATTGTAATTTATAGTTTTTAAAAATATATATGACTATGTATTGCAATGTACAGCTGCCACTAAACAACAAATCTCATGGCAGTGATAGTAAACCTGATTGGGAATTATTACAGCATTGTATATAGCATGCCTTAGATTCAGTTGGGACTCACGTGCCTCAATAAATAGATATAATTTCCTTACAACTCCCAGTCAAAGTGGGCTATTTGATATTCCACAGTACAGTACAAGTATGCTTTACAGTGATCAGCTGGAACAGTTGAACTCAGTAATGAATTACTGTGCCTTGAGTTTTTGTTGAGCTGTGTTGGAGTGGTGTGGGAAAATGAGAACAATGAACTGAAACTGGTCATTATAGGGATTGGTGACTGGAAATTCAGAGTCTTAATTGTGGATAAAGTTGTTCCACGAAGTTGTCACCACATTCACACTTGGTAATGCTTAAACCATTACATTAGCTGTTGGTTCTGCTTACATCTAAAGAAGCAATTACAGTTTGTATATGCGCTCATCACCGATTGTCACCTTGCAATGGTTTAATGGTTCACTTTAATATCAGAGAATGTATACAGTATACAACCTGAAATTCTTACTCTTCATAGACAGCCACAAAACAGGAAAATATCCAAAGAACAAATGACAGAAAACATTAGCACCTCAGAGCCCTCTCCTACCAAGCACAAGCAGCAGCAGAAGCATTAACTCTTCCCCCTCCCTTGCCCCCACTTGCTCCAGCAAAGTATCAATCCCCACCACCTGCCATGCAAGCAGTAGCAAAGCCCCCTTTAAGAGGTTAGGCAGATTTTTCCCAAGACATTTATTTCCTTTGACTTTTGTTTCTTCTCAGAAATTATATGACTGGCAATGGAGTGAATTGCACAATAACAGTTTTGGATTAACCCAACATGCCAGAGAATCTTTCCCTGTCCTTTAGTTTCACATAATAATTTAATGTTTTTTTTTCTGAGGTTGTTTCCTCATTCCACATCCTTGAATCCTCTGCTGGAGGGAATATTGTATAATTTTCTCTGTCAGAATAGTTTGTATTTTTAAAGGTTTTTTAATTAAACTGTTCTCACTTTGCAATACTTGTATGGGAATATTCCAATGTCTAAAGTAACTTCACATCTCCTTAGAAAATGAAGCAGTTTTTATTTGCATGAAGCAAGATTGGGAAAATTTTCAAGCCTGGCTCAATCATTGGTAAATAATGTTCACACCGAAAGATCATTTTCATGAGAGTGTATTGAACCAACCACCCTCGACGTTCAGTGGCACTGCCATTGAAGAATGGCTGGAAGTAATTGCTGACCAGAAACTCAGGTAAGCCTGGTCATTAAATATTGTGGATACAAGATTCAGGAATAGCTCCTTCTCCTCTGCCATCCAATTTCTTAAAGGACATTGAACCATAAACACTACCTTATTATTTCTTTTTTTCACACTACTAATTTAATTTAACTATTTACTTGTTACTGCAATTAAAGACTGTAACTCACAGTTTCTTTCCCTTTGTTATTATGTACTGCAGCCACTAAGTCACAACACTTGCTGGTGGTATTAAATCTGATTCTGAAGAGCAGTGAGCATCAGGGTATCCTGCAGTGAGTATTTTACCTCATTGACAAGGCATAGGACAGGAGAATTTGCTCTATGACTCTGTGATTAATACAGTGCCAACAGCTTTCAAGAGTTGGAAGACCCTCAAGGCAAACCACTCCACAGATGGCACCTCATCTCTTGCCCTCAACATCTAATCCATCTACTCTGCACACAATGGATTCACCGACTGCTATCTACAAAATGCACAGCAATTTTGCACACTGGCTATCCAACTATCATCTCTCAATGAACTTTCCTGTTTGAAAGGACATGGTCATCAGGTAAATGGGATCAATACTACCTGGAAGTTTATTTCCAAGTAACACAGCTTTGGAAAATATCACTGATGCATCATTGGTACACCGTCTAGTGCAAGAACTTTATCTGCTTCAGGAGACTATGGGAGTACCTTCACGGGCCAAATTGTAATGCTTTAGGAAACACTATCTTCTCAAGTCAAGTAAAGTCAATCAGTTATGCTGCAGCAGCTCAACACATGAATGCATTCAGTTTTGGGTCAAGAGGTTCAGTTGTTGTTCAGACCATGCATCAGAATGGGGAAGAAATATAATCTAAATGCAAACAGACTTTATTTCACAGAGATTGGGTGGGACTACAACTAAAGTTTAAGGATGAAAGGTGAAAAGTTCAAGAGGAACATAAGGGGAAACTTCTTCACTCAGAGGGCCGTGAGAGTGTGTAATGAGCTGCTAGTGCAAGTGGTGCATGCAAGCTTGATTTCAATGTTTCAAAGAAGTTTGGATAGGTGCATGGATGGTAGTGGTATGGAGGATTATGGTTCAGGTGTATATTGATGGGACTAGGCAATTTAAATGGTTTAGCATGGTCTAGATGGGCCAAAGGGCCTAATTCTCTGCTGTATTTTTCTATGACTCTATAACTCTATGTGACTTTGACTGTGGAATGATAGTTGGTGAAAAATGGTCTGGTTTGAGTATCTCAGAAACTGCTGATTTCCTGGAATTTTTGCGCACAACAGAACGGTGCCAAAAACAAAAAAAAAATGCAGTTAGTGGCAATACTGACGGTGACAACACCTTGCAATGAAAGAGGTCATAGGAGAATGGCCAGACTGGGTCAAACTGACAAGAAGGTGACAATAACTCAAATAACCACCCATTCCAACTGTGCTGTGCAGAGGGGTGCACAGTATTCTGTACACTCTCTATTGTGAGGCACCCAGATCTGCTCACAGCTCTCTGACTGTGGCCTTCACTTCACTTTAGATTTATTGTGGGCTCCTCAGTATTTTTGTACATTGTGTTTGCTACATGTCAGCTTGGCTTGGCTGGAAGGTCTGACTCACTGAATTTCACAGAAGAGGGATTCAGTGATTCAGAGAAATTCAGCTGTTCAGCTTTGTGGTCTGGGAAAAAAAATAAATGAGAGTGTCAAAGGATACGAAATTACATGAATTCTGCAAGAAAAATTACTGAGTTTAACGTTTGTGGCTGAGTCAGGAGGCTGATGGTTTGAACTCCATTCTTAAACATGTACGCAGGGTCAATGTTTCAGCAGTGTTGATAAGAATGTTGCATTGTCACAGACCGCTGCGTGCTCGATGGGGCCCTATATCCTTACTGTGGTTTCAGGAGGATTTAAAGGCTCCCATACATAATCAAAGAACCTTCTTGGGCAAAATTTTCCCAGCATTAGACCGGCATTTGTGGTCAGTTATATAATAATGGTAACCACAGTAGAAAGTCATTCATTGTATATTGAAAGGCAGAAGGAGAACAATATCCATCTTAAAGGAGGTACAAAGAGCAGCAAGTTGGCTGACCTCTAGACTCATAGAATGAAGCTGTTAAGGAATTCATCCATAATCTTTAACTCTCACAGTGGGATTTGAATCATAATCCACTTGTCAGAATAACACAACAAGTTCAGGACTGCACACTTGTGAGAAGGACATTAAGTCACTTATTTCATCATTAAATATTTTCCCTCAGATTATAGAGTGCTGAAAGTTATATTCGTATCCAACCACTCTAGAACGAATATCTACATCTGGTTTTATTTCATTGTTGTTTGATCCTTCTTGAGAGGGAAGTGGAGTGAATAAAGGAAATGTTTCCCTCTCCATAGATGCTGCCTGACTCATTGAGTTCCCCCAGCATTATGAGAGTATTGCTCAAGATTTCCAGCATCTGCGGAAGCTCTTGTGTCCATAGTTTTCCCTTTTGTTCTCTCCACCTTTCCCTCTGTGCAATCTTAAAAAGTATTTGTTTCCTCCTTTTTCAGGTCAGCTTGAATCTCTCTCTCTCTGCTGCCTGACCTGTTAAATATCCCTGCCTTTTACTTTTTACTTTTTGATAATGCTTTGAAGTCCTCTTCCAGAGACTTGAATGCAAAAATCTGGACTGACTCTCCAGAGTTGACATTGGTGGCTCTGTCCACATCCAGACAGAGAACTAGGATGAATTAGAGTAAGAGGAATACTTAATATTTACCCCTTAACCAACTGCTGAAGCAGATAATCCAGCCATTATCGCATTGAAAGTTTGTTGTAAGTGAATTGGCAGTGGTGTTTTCTACATCAATGATTACAAACTGGGGAAGTACATTGATGAACACCTCCGCTCCATCTGCCAAAAGCTGACTATCCCAGCGACCAACCATTTTAATTCCTGTACCCACTCCCGTTCTGACGTGTTGGTCCTCTTTTGCCATGATGAGGCCAGTCATGTGGAAGGAACAATACATCTTATTCTGTCTAGGTAGCCTCCAGCCTGCTGGCGTAAACATCGATTTCTCCTTCTGTTAAATTTTGTTTCCTTGCCTTTCCCTCTTCTATCCTCCTCCCTGGCCTCTTACCTCTTCACCTCCCACTGCTGCCCCTCCTGTTTCCCTTTCTTCCATGGTCCACTCTCCTATCAGATTCCTTCTTTTCCTGCCCTTGACCTTTCCCACCCACCTAACTTCCCCTACCATGTTCTAGCTGGTCTGTCTTCCCCTCCCTCCACCTTTTTATTCTGGCATCTTCTCCTTGCCTTTCCAGTCCTTGTGAAGGTTCTCAGCCCGAAACGTCAACTGTTTCATTCATTTCCATAGATTTTGCCTGACCTGCTGAGCTACTCCAGCATTTTCAGTGTGTTAAAATCAAACCCACCAGCTCTGTCATCATTCCACACTCTTGCCACCCTCTGAGTGAAGGAGTTTCCTCTCAGTCAGGTTCCCCCTTAAATATTTCACCTTTCACCCTTAGCCCATGATCTCTCTTTCTAGTCTCATCCAACCTCAGTGGAAAAAGCCTATCTATACTTGTAATTCTGTAGATCTTTATCAAATCTGTCCCTCCTACTCCATTTTCTTACACTGTAGGGAATAAAGTCCTAATCTCTGCAAACATTCCCATTGACTTGGGTCCTTAAGTCCTGGCAATATCCTTGTAAATCCTCAAAGTCCACCTTGAAGATATCAACACCTTCTAGGTTGACACTTCAGTGTTAGGCTTTTAGTAGGAAGGAAGAGCTGACAGTACCAACCTCAGTGTGAAAAATCTGCTTGCATTAACCCCTCATAATTATGTTTATCTCTATCAAATCTCCCCTCATTCTCCCACACACCAACACAACATCAATACAGTTGAAGGAACTGCAGACCTCCTTCTTCATTGAAGGGGTTATGTAATCTGGTGGATTGTATTTGGTCCAGCCCGTAATACAGATTTGCAAACCCTGGAGCCTGCCCAGACTGGGAAGATTCAAAGCAGGCTAAAACTCTGCAGGAGGTGAGGCAGAGTAAGCTCTGAAAGGTGAGTCATACTCAGCTGACCCGCTGCTGAGGCACCTCTTAAAGCCATTTAAACCTTATTCAAGTAGATTTATATGACTAAAACATAATAAGAAAATACATATATAACTGAAAATATGTTGAAATACTAACAAATGGTTGAAAATATAAATACACAGGTGAAAACTAAATAATGCACTCATCTTCATGCAAATGGTCCAAGTTCAAGTTTATTGCCACTCAACAGTGCACATGTAGACCACCAAGTGAAACAACGTTCCCTGGGACCAAGGTGCACAGCACAATACATATGACTCACACACATAACACATAGAGTAATATTACCACAAATAATAAGGTGCATATATGATACAAGTAAAAAGTAAACTGTATAATGCTGCTGGCACTTCATACAGAATGAGACCTGGGTAGTGACAAGGAGCGTAATGGTCAGCTAAACGCTTTACAGTAGCAGCGACCAGGATTCAATTCCTGCCCACTATCTGTATGGAGTTTGTATGTTCTCCCTGTGACCGTGAGGGTTTCCTCCGGGTGCTCCTCTTTCCTCCCACGGTCCAAAGACGTAGCAGTTGGTAGGTTAATTGGTCATTGTAAATTGTCCTGTGATGGGCTAGGATTAAGCCGGGGGTTGATGGACAGCACGGCTCAAAGGTCCTGAAAAGTCCATTTTGTGCTGCATCTCACGATCTCACGGTCTGAGGGGAAGAAGCTATTCCCCATCCTAATGCTACGGTTCCTCCTGTCTGATGGTGCGAGGGGGGGGGGGGGTGTCAAAGAGATTATTGGACAGACGAGAAGGATCATTGACAATGCTAATGGCCCTGAGTATACATTGCTCCTGACAAACATCTCAAATGGGTGGAAGAGAGACCCCGATGATCCTATCAGTGGTCCTCACAATCATCGGCACCCAACTGAGTGACAGATTTCAATCAACCATAGAACAGCCAGCTCTGGTGTGTAACTGAGGGACTTGCTATAAATCGTATTCAGCCCCTTTCTCCAGCACATCAATTTTGTGAAATGGTTAACTGGAGAAATGGGAGCTTTTGGAATAAATATACTGCAATAGAAAGTAACTATGCAGGAACCTTGAATTGCTATCTTCTGTGTTGTATCAAAAAAAATTGCCCTTCACCTGATTGGTGAAGGACAAAGTGAACAGGTCAGGCTGGGACAGTGGATTTATCAAAGACACAGGACCTGCAGTATGGGATTGGTAAAGCAACAATAAAGGAAACATGTACAAATTCCTGCCAATGAGGAGAACACAGCCTACATAAGCAATCAGGAATGTGTCACATACTGATCATGTTCCCACCACCAGTAGATAATCAGGATACTGCTGTCAGAGGAATAGTTGATCTAATTGGTAGGCAAGTGCAATGTTAGCATCCATTTTAAAAGGACTAAAGTATAAAAGCAAGCATGTAATGTTGAGGCTCTTTAAAGCATGGGTTAGATAACAATTAGAATATTGTAAGCAGTTTTGGGCCCCACATCAAAGGAGGGAATTACTAGCGTTGGAGAGGGTCCAGAAGGGGTTTACGAGAATGATCCTGGGAACATTATAGTTAACGTATGAAAAGCTTTTAATGTCTCTGGTCCTGTACTTGCTGGAGTTTAGAAGAATAAGGATCTCAGTGAAATCTACTGAATATTGAAAGGCCTAGATACAGTGTACTTGGATAAGGTATTTCTAATAGTGGGAGTATCTAGGACCAGAGTGCACTGCATCAAAATAAGAGGATGTCCATTTAGAACAGAGATTAGGGGCAATTCCTTTTAATGTAGGCCACAACATGGCAGGTAATGTATTTCTCTTCCATTACCTCACAGACAAATTGGTGCTTATCCATGATAAGGCCCTTGAAGAGCTACCATTGGACAGATCTCATTGGGAAGTCCATTGTTGTCATATTGGATTTGGAGGAAACATTTTTAGATCAGAATGATGGGCTCAAAGTCTTCACCTGGGTGTTAGTAGAAAAGATTGTTTGTTGTTCCTTTCCATGCCTTGCGGCACATTGGGTGGCAGCCTTGCTATTCTTTTTAGCATCTTGACTGTTTTTTTTAAGAGGGCAAGTTTCTAACTTGATGCTCAGCCCAACACAAATGGAAAGCGTGGAAGGGGCCAGACGGATTCGAATCCAGGACTACTCACCTTGAAGTCCAGTGCTGATGCTACTACACCATTGGCTGGAAATAATAGAAAAGAAGATCAGGAAGAACAGCACAACAACACTTTTACCTTATTAGGACACATGCAGCAACAAGAAATTATTTGCTGGAGGAATTCAACTGGTTAAGCACCATCTGAGGGACAGAAGGAACTGTCAACTTTTCAGGTCGAAATCCAGCACCAGGATTTCCCTTATTTTTACCCTAAATCCAACTGGTTGTCCAGCCCAATAAAAGTGGGAATGAAATATATTGTTTTTATTGAGAAATAGTTTATACGTCTTAATTTATTAGCGTGACGAAACCATAGAGATATATAACACAGGAAAAGATCCTTCACAATACCAGTCTGCACTGAAAATCAAATGCCATTTCTCCAAATCCTCGACATCCCATTTTTATCCCCCCAACTCTTTCAATGAATTCTACTATTCGCCCACACATGACCCACAATGAACAACCAATTAACCTACTAATCTACTGATGATTTTAGTTTTTATCAGAAGGTTTGCAAGTATGATGAAAATTTAAAATTACACAGTTTGCATAACTTTACATCTGCGTGCACTTGTTTTTTGGCATCAATATAAACTGAAGCTTTAGTGTTTACTCAGTGAAACGTTAATGTAAATTAATTGAAATAATTCTGCCTTCTATTTTGCTGGAGTAGATAATAACAACACCCAGCATAGAAATAAGCTACATAATGGATTCACTGCTGGTTTTTTTTAGATTGTGGAATGATATTTGAAACTCAACCAGATCCTGTTTCTACAGTTCCACAAACAGATATGGAAAGCCAGCTTAAGAGAGAAAGTGCTGGAAAATCCTCGGCAGGTCAGACAGTGTCTGTGGAACGAGAAGCAGTCTGTATTGATAGTTAACAGAACCAATTCAGGTGAGAACCTGAAAGCTTTTTCTTTCTACTGCTGCTGCCTGGTCTGCTGAGATTTTCTAGAAAATTTCCATTCAATTTTGTAAAAATATTCCATTTCAGAATTCCAGCATCTGCGATTATTTTTATTTTTCATGACAAGACAGTTCTGCTCTTGAAGATGCTACTCTCTCAATCCTTTTATTGAGCAGTGATGATCTGGGCACTATCAACACTCTTTTAGTGGGCCAAAATAGAAATGATTCCTTATTTGGCACCAACTGGAACTGTCTTTGTTTGAAATGGTTTGAAGTTGAAGTAAGAAACATACAATTAGATTGGTGCAATACAAATTATCTTCCAGATTTGGAGATCTCTATATATTGTTGTACTAGAGGAGAATTTTACCTTGAATCAAACCATGTATTTGATTGAAGTCAAAGTTCTAAATAAATTTATTATCAAAGTACAAATATATCACCATATAGAATCATGAGATTAATTTTTTGTGGGCATACTTGATAAATCCATAATAGAATAGAAACCCTAACAAAATCAATGAAGGACCATACCAAGTTGGATCTTCACCAGTGTGCAAAAGACAACAGACCATGCAAATATAAAAAGAGAGAACTAACTAACTAAATAACTAAATAAATAAATAGATAGATAGATAGATAGGTAGATAGATAGATAGATAGATAGATAGATAGATAGATAGATAGATAGATAGATAGATAGATAGATAGATAGATAGATAGATAGATAGATAGATAGATAGATAGATAGATAGATAGATAGATAGATAGATAGATAGATAGATAGATAGATAGATAGATATCAAAAACAGGAGTTGAAGAGTCCATAGGTTGTGGGAACATTTTAATGCTGGGGCAAGTGAAGTTGCATGAAGTTATCCTCTTTGGTTCAAGAGCTTGATGGTTGAGAGGTAATAATTGCTCTTGAACCTTGTGATGTGAGTCCTGAGACTCAAGTACCTTCTTCATGATGGCAGCAGCGAGAAGTGAGTATGGCCTGGATGGTGCAGGTCCCTGATGATGGACATTGCTTTTCTGTGACAGAGCTCCGTATGGACGTGCTGAATGTTTGGGAGGGCTTTAACCTTGATAGACTGAACCATATCCACTACCTTTTTCCGTCATTCAAGTAACCATAAGTATGCCACTGGGGTATGTATGTATATTTACGTACTGTATATATGTACTACAAGATAGCATTTATTGCTTTTCCCTAATTGCCTTAGGAGATGGGAATGGGCCACCTACTTGAACTGCTGAAAGGAGTTCCAGAATCCTATGATCTAAACCCAGTAAAGCTGAAGGTTGGTGTTACATTTCTAAGCCAATACCAGATGCATGCATTGAAGGTGAGAGGAGGTAGGTCCAAAGGCGAAGTGAAAGGTAAGTTTTTTTTTTGTGTAGACAGTGACCGTTGCATCAAGGGATATGGTGAGACAGCAGGTGTATGGCGTTGAATGGGATCTTGGTCAGCCATGATGAAATGGCGGAGCAGACTCGATGGGCTCATGGGCCTAATCCGGCTCCTATGTCTTATGCTCTTATCGTGGAAGCCTGGAATGCCCTCCCTCGTATGGTGGTAGAGGCAAATAAGTTAGAGGTTTTTAAGAGATGTTTTGATAGACACATAAATATGAGGAAGATGGAAAGATATGGGCATTGTGTAGGTAGGAGGGATTACTTTTTGGGGATTTTTGATTTGGTTTTTAGTTGGTTCGGTACAGCACTGTGGGCTGTTTGACTTGGAGGGGAACCTACGGGTGTAGGTCTTCTCAACTTTGTCCTCTTTCAATGAAGCTCATGGGTTTGGTAGGCACTGTCAAACCTAGAGAACGAATGCAGTAAATGTGTAAGTAATGCATATGACTTTGATGCGCCCATTTCCAGTGCATATTCTATTCACCCTTCTGTGCGCAGACTTGCAATCATTCAATTCCATCTGAATTCAGGCAGACTTATGTCTAGAGTTTCTACTAGAGGCCATAAAGTTAAGGTGAAAGGGGAACATTTTAGAGAGGGCCTGCGAGGCAGAGAGTGGTGGGTTTTCAGACCCAGCTGACAGAGGAAACCGCGTGGTTAAAATTAAAAGACAATTACACAGGTACGCGCATAGAAAAGTCTTGGTGATATGGGCCAAGTGCTCAGACAGACATTTTGTCACAGTGTGCCCTTGGAGGACTGGACTCAGGTGAGGAGGAACGGCAGGCTTTCTTTGTCACGGAAATCGCTGGCACTGACTCAACCCAAGAGTTGCAGACAGCAGGCTCACAACTTGATTCACAAGCAGAGGAACAGCAGATTCCCAGGAAGAGGCAGAAACAAAAGGTTTGACATAGAATACCAACAGAACATCAGAGTGAACAACACCACGAGACAATTCATTCTCTCCAACACAATGACTCCGCTAAAGCACTAAACTAGAGTCCTCTTTAAATAACCACTGAATGCGGGAAACATGTGCCAATCACAATTAACTTGACCAGATAAAACTGAAAGCACAAGGACTGAACGGCTCTAGTTAAGATAAGGGTTAGTAAAGACAGGTGTTCATGACACACTTTGGTCAGCATGGACACTTTAAGCTGAAGGGGCTACTTCTGTGCTGTATAATTTTATGACTGTATGATTCTATGCTGTTACTGTCACAGTCTGAGCCTGTCATTTCCTTACCACCCCAATGTGTACAGAATGTAATTGTATTGCAATGGAATGATTCTTTACCAGTTTCATGCTTTACAAATTTTGAATCCACATCAAATATTTACTCCTGTTCTTGGGATTTTCTACATATGAAACTTGAACCATTATTAACCACGATTGTCCGTACAGTCATACAGTCAGTAACTTAACAACTGAACTTCAAAATGTAGTAATAGAGAATGAGATGGTTATTGTGTGATGTTAAATCGCTAAGGCCCAATGTGAATCATCAGTGTCACAAACACGGAGTGAATGCTCGCTGGATGCTCACGACTAGCGTGACGCTGCTACAGCTCGGGAGTTCGGAGCTCAATTCTGGCGCTAAGTAAGGAGTTGGTGCGTTCTCACTGCGAACTGCACCGGTTTCCTCTGGGAGCTCTTGTTTCCTCCTGCAGTCCAAAGATGTACTGGTTACTGGGTAAATTATTCTGCTATTAGGCTTGGGTTAAATACTGGGCAGGGTAGCTCGTTTGGTCAGAATGGCCTATTCCACATGGTATCTCTAAACAGAGTAAAAAATTATAATAAACTTGAAGATAATTTTGCTTCTACCTCGAAAACAAAAGTAGCACTCTCTAGCTTGGCTGTCCATTTGCTTTTGCTGAGCAATTTTAACGAAGTCGAACATCACCATTATTATGTGTCTTATGACATGGATGATTGTGGTCTTTCCACGACCAAGATTGTTCTTGGCAATTTTTTCTACAGAAGTGGTTTGCCATTGCTTTCTTCTGGGCAGTGTCTTTACAGGACCAGTGACCCCTAGCCATTATCAATTTCAGGGTATCGGGCAGCGGTCGCTTAACTAGGACTGGTGATAAGCTCCAGCTGCTTAGATGACCATCCATCACCTGCACCCATGGCTTCACGTGACCCTGATCGAGGGGGCGAAGCAGGTGCTACAGCTTTCCCGAGGCTGATCTGAAGGCTAGCAAAAGGAAGGAGCACCTTACTCCTTCTTTGTATCTCCACTCTGCCGCCCTGACAAAGTGGATATGGTTTTATTCTGGTAGTTGATTCATAAGACCATAAGACAGAGGAGCAGAATAATGTAATTTGGCTCATCGTGTCTACATCGACATTCCATTTCACCAGCTATACCATTTCTCTTTAACTGTACTGATCAACATATTTTCTTCTCTTTCGTTGTTCCTTCTCTTAGTACGCTTTCTGCCAAACTGATCAGGGAAATGCTCAGCACGTTAAGTCTCATCAAGGTTGGAAGTCCTTTGCAGGCAGCTCCTGCAGTTCCAGAATTACAGGAATTGCATTTCCATTGGGATTCTCAGTCTCAGTTGATGCAACATCCGCCAAAACTATCAAGAAATGGCGCAAGCTTCTTTTACCTTCTTCAAGGGATTTTCACAAAATTACAATTTGAAGAACTACAAAGAAATGGCAAGTAAGCTGTTCTTCCATTGTCTAACCTGAAGGCAGGCAAGATTCTTTAATATACATCTCTGCACATTCTTATTATGCAAGTTAGCTTTTTAGACCCAAATAAATTCAATCTAATTTAAATATATGTTCAGTATACCCAAATCTACCATTTCAAAATATGCACACCTGCTAAAATAACATAGATGTCAGTAAGTTCAAATTTATAATGAGTGTAATTAATCGTACTCTTCTGCATTGCTCGCAATGAGTCTATATGTTTTCCTTTGTACCACCACGATATACTTATATACGGAATTATGTGTCTGGGTGGCATGCAACAAAAGCTTGTCGCTCTTTCTCAGTAGGTCTGACAATAATAAACCATTTCCAGATTGCTGACATGTTTGCAATCATTTTCTTAAACATCCCGGTGTAGTTAATATGCCAGCTCGTTGTGTCATACTGTGATCTAAACACAACTGTGTGATCACTGTGGATGGAGCAAAGAAAACATTAAATACTGTGGGCACCGCAGCAGTGTTAGTGCAGTAACTATTGCTCAGGGTGTTGAAGTTCGGAGTTCACCTCTGACGTCATCTGCAAGGAGTCTGTCAGTTCGTGTGGAATGTGCATCGGTTTTCCCTGGTGCTCTGGTTCAATTCCAATGTCATCTGTAAGGAGTCTGTACATCTTCCCTGTGGAATGCGTAGGTTTTCTCCATGTGCTCCCGTTTCCTCCCACATTGCAAAGACATACCTGTTACAGGGTTAATTGGTCATTTACAATTGTCCTGACGTTAATCGGTTATTTTAGTTGCTTAGGCCAGGGCTAAGTCGGAGATTATTGGGCAGTGTGGCTCAAAGGGCCAGAAGGACCTATTCCGCGCAGTATCTCGATAAATAAGTAAACACGGCCGAAATAAGTGCTGTTTTCATGCTTTTATTACGATCTAAATTTAGTAATCAAACCTCCCAAGACTTGATGCAAACAAAATGCTTTAAGAATGTTATATTGAATAAAGAACATGGAGGTTTCATTTCAGGTGTTCTGAAGCCGCATCAACAAAGTAGCTGTCTAATTGCCTGAGGCACCGAGGTAGCCAAAAGCAATGCAGTTACAGTGCCAAGATTGGAGAGGCTGAGGGGGGCTTTATGCATCCCGAATGCAATGCTGACACTGCTGTAAGTTGAAGCAAAACTGTTGGTGGCCTGCCAGTAAGTTCTTTGATAAGAATAACACTTCATTCCCTAGATCCTCCACTGTTGTTTGACAACAGCTGCTGCCAAAATGGAGATTCTTCGGCTGTGTGCATTTGCCATTGTTAGGCATGGCTGGAAGTTATTCTGCATGAAAATTCTGTCTCGTTTTACTTCACAAGCACGGTACATAGCGGCTAGCACAACACTTTACAGTACAGGTGACTCAGTTCAATTTCTGCCACTGCCTGTAAGGAGTTTGTACGTTCTCCACATAACTGTGATTCCTCCCACAGTCCAAAGAGTTACCAGTTGGTAAGTTAATTGGTCTTTGTAAGTTGTCCTGTGATTAAGCAAGGATTAAATAAAGGGTTGCTGGGTGGTGTATGTCAAAGGGCCTAAGGGCTGTGTCTCAATAAATAAACATATTCTGCTCATATGTAATGTTGGAGTATCAGATTGACTTGTTCTCTGACTGAACTATTTTAATGGCAGCAGGTTTTAATGCTTTTCAAATTGGCCACTAGTGTGGTAACTGCTATTAACGATTAATGTTGCATGTGAGGTTTCTGAAAACAGTAGCAAACATGACATTGGCTTTCTGCATAGATAAGTGTTAACGTTCCCACAGACAGGATAATCTCACACCCTCCCCTCTTCTTCTATTCCCCAGTCAGACTTTTTTCTTCTTCTCATCTGCCTATAACCTCTCCCTGGTGCCCTCCTCTTTCCCTTTTTCCTATGGCTCATCCTCCTCTCCTAACAGATTCCTTCCCCTCTGGTACTTTACCTCTCCTACCCACCTGGCTTCACCTATCGCCTTCTAGATATCATCCTTCCCCTCTGCCCACCTTCTTATTTTGGCATCTTCCCCCCTTCCTTTCCAGTCCTGTTGAAGGGTTTCGAGCCGGGACATTGATGGTTTATTAATTTCCATTGACGTTGTCTGACTTACTGAGTTACTCCAGCAATTTGTATGTGTTGCTTAAGCTAATTCAGTAGTTACTGAAAAACTGAGTGGCCTAGTTAGACCAAAAAGCAGTTTTAATTATTTCTGGGCATGGCTGAGACCAACAAATATCTGTGCATTAACAGCATATTTTCATAATTGTATTCTGTCTATTTAATATAGTTTTGAACATATTTTGGAGACAAAGGATTGATCCACAGGCACATAAGCCTTGAATGCTTGCTTCATGCCCAGCAAGAGCTGCTTTTTCCTATCTGTAATTAATGTACAGAGCCAGCTGCCCAGTGAGAAGGAACCACAGATACTGGCCCTGACTTGGCGGCCTGATTAGGGACATTTCTCACACTCCTTCCATCTGGCCAACCTGCAGTCCATGTGATCATGGCACAGCTGGGGTTCTTTGAGGCAGTTCTGGCTGTGGTTCAAGCTGCAATGATGTTGGGGTCACTGAAAATCATATTCACTTGCATATTACTGTCAGCGATGATGAAAAGATCTCATGCTGGCATTTGTGTGGCCTCGGCCTAAATATTTTACATTGTTAAATTGGTAGAAGCAAGATTTAACGTGATAATGCATTTAATTGTTCTTCTTAACACCACAGGGAGGCCAAATTATAAAACTTCTAAACCACGTTTATTGTTTCATTTTATTTAGAGATACAGTGCAGAAAAGGCCCTTTGAGCTGTTCTGCCCATAAACTCCCAACAGCTCCAATTTAACCCTAAATTAATACTGGACAGTTTACAATCACCAATCAGCCCTGAAGAGGGTACGGCCCGAAACTTCGCCTGTTTACTCTTTTCCGTAGATGCTGCCTGACCTGCTGAGTTCCTCCAGCATTTTGTGTGTGTTGCAACTGGTTGATCTACCTGGTGCGTATTTGGAATCTGGGTGGAAGCTGGAGGACCTGAAGCAGATCCACATATTCCACGGGGAGGACATACACAGACTCCTCATGGTGGATGCCAGGATTGAACTCTGAACTCCGACTACCTGAGCTATAGTAGCACCATGCAAAGCGCAGCGCCCAAAATGAAGGACCATGTTAAGTTCTCACTCAACAGCTTAACAGTCTTTAGAATATCTGACTTCTCTTGAATACATATGTTTTTATTTAGCAGCTCTTTATATCACATGAAGGAAAAGCAAATCACAGAAAAGCTAATACATAGATGAGAGGTAGCAAATGTTATAGAATTTTAGAAATAAAAAGTGCGGTACCACATGAGTGAACTAATAAAGATACTGGCAAAATGCTAGAACATAGGTCCTTTATGTATTTACTAATGAATAGCATTGACTCAGAAGTTATTTTGCTGGATTGCCTTCAATAGAACTAATGTACTGTACTGGTCTTATACAGAGTAGTAAAAATTGACACTCTCTTAGCCAAATTCTACAATAGCCTCAACTGCTATTAACACTTAATTGGGCCACTTGTACTGATTGTGATTATGGTATATGTCTGAGCAGGGAGCTGGAATATTTTTCCGGAGACAACACGCTATGTGATTGCATTGGAGATATGGCTGTTTAATTGTCCGCCTTGAACATTTTTGTTCCCTTTATGAACTGTTCATCATCACAAAATTAACTTTCATTTTCAAGACTGGATAATGTGAGACAGAAAAGTCTGAGAGACTGTATCAGTGCAGTCAATTAATCTGTGCTTTTATTGCTATGTGTGTCACTGTTTCTTCCTGACTCTCATACAATGTAGGAGCAGATTTAAGCCACTTGGCCCATCGAGTCTGCTCTACCATGGTTGAGATATCTTCAACCCTGTTCTGCTGCCTTCTCCCCATAACCTTTGATGCCCTTACTGATTAAGAGCCTAAATATACCCAATGACTTGGCCTCCACAGCAGCCTGTAGCAATAACTTCCACAGATTCACCACCTTTTGGCTAAATAAATTCCTCCTCATCTCTGTTCTAAAGGGATGTCCTTCTATTCTGAGGCTGTACCCGCTGGTCCTAGATTCCCTCTGTTGAATACATCTTCTCTTCAACCACTCCATCCAGGCCTTTCAATGACCTCCCCCTTCATTCTCCTAAATTCCAGTGAGAACAAAGTCAGATCCATCCTTGGACATTTACCCTTTCATCCTAAGAAAATTTTCATAAACCTTCTCTGGACCCTCTCCAATGGCAGCACATGCTTTCTTAGGTGTAATTCCAAAGCTGCACAGAATTCTTCAAATGCTGTCTGATCAATGCCTTATAAAGCCTCAGCATTTCATCCTTGATTTTATATTTTATTGCTCTTATAATGAATGCTAAAACTGCATTTGCCTTGTTGCTATTGACTCAAGCCCCCTTGAGTTAACCTTTAGTAAATTCTGCACTCAGACTGCCAAGTGCACATCTGTTTTCTGAATTTGCTCCTTGTTCAGAAATAACGCCTGTCTTGATTCTTTCTAGCAAGATGCATGCACCTCCCTACACTGTGTTCCAGCTGATTCTTAATTTCTCATTCTCCTACTCTGTCCAGGTCCGTCGGCAGACACCCTAGCTCCCCAACACTACCGGCACCTCCACCTATCTCTATATCAGCCATGTTCTTGCCCATTAGCAATTGGTTCCATTATCCATATCATTGACACACAGTATTATGTGAAAACTGGCAGTCCCAACACTGACCCCTGCAGAACACCAGCAGCCAACCAGAAACGGCCTACTTTTTGCCTTCTGACAGTCAGCCAATCCAGTATCTTTCCTGTATATATTACATGGAATATATTATATTATATATTATATGGAATCTTATCTAGTTTTGCAGGCTCCTGTGACTGGAACATCATTCCTTCACAAGAGTCAAGTCTTCAACAGGTTGCTAGGAACTTCTGGAAATTAGAAATGCAAGCAGGAGATGTCTAGTAGCCCTCTTAGCCCGCATATCTCACGCCTTCAACAATGTTCAGTATTGTTCACTTCCATATTCATAATTTAGAAAATATGGAAAATTAATGGAATACTACTTGGGATCTTAACTTTCTGTGTTTCTGCTACCAGGAATGAAAGGGGGCTGTCATTATGCTTGCAGAAGTGAAAAGCTTGAGATCTTGCCCTTCCTTGGTATCCACCCCCTCTGAATACTTCTTTGTCCTATCTGGGACACAGGACACATCTTCAACCTATCACTCTGACAGCCTGTCAGCACCTAATACATTGGTCATATATGGATGGAACTATCGTAGCAAAGACATCATTTAATGTATTTCCCATTATTTATGCTGCAGGAGAGCTGCATCCCAGAGATATTGATAGCTCCAGTATACTGCATTGCTATGGCAACAGAAAGGTGATTTACTCTCTTAAATTCCAAAAGAATGTGTCATCAATCAATAGAACATTAAACAAATTAGTTGTAATGAATTTGTCAATGCCAGTTCTGCACCACTGCCACATTTACCAAGGTTATTTTTTAAATTCAGTTTTTGTTCACTGGCAAGGCAGGAATTCATTGCTCATTCATGGATTCTTTGAGAATGTGGTTCCAACTGAGTCATGCAATATATGTGTGTTTGTGTGTGTGTGTGGAGGTGGGATGTCAATTCAGTCCAACTATCCCTACAATCCTCATTACTGCATGTTTATCATGGGGATCTCAGATGTGGAAGTTCTCCCAGCCTCACAAGATGGTGAGTTAAGTGGAATGATCCAGAAGTAATCATAATTGTGTTTTGCTCAAGGAAAACAAAATCCATTGTGAATTGCATAATGCACAAAACAAAACAAAAAAAATCTAGACACTTTTATTCCATCTGTTTCTTTCTTTGGCTATTCCTTCAATGAAACCTCACGTGTTTACTCCAGTGTTGAATATTCCAGGCCATTCTGATTTATCCTCCATATGGTCCCTCCATAGATGTCTGGTCATATGAGAGTCTATATTTTGTATTGAGCCAAGCTACAAATTCCCTAAAATTACATTGGCTCTGAATCTGTCAGATATTCCAATCTTGTACAGTCCTCTATCTCCTTAACTTCGTGACCTATAACTTCCCTAATACTTCCTGATCTTCTGTTATCAATCATTTTTGCAAGTCCTTCTTTCACCATGTCATTGGCAACTATCTGGGAGTAATTCTCCAGATTTCCCTCCTTTCACTTAGCAGCACCTCTGAGCTGCTGTTCCCTTCTTTGCAATAGTCCTTGGATCCAAATTCTTTGCTCAGTTAATTGTTGTTACATTTTTTCTGATTCTGATTTAGACTTGTTTATTTATCACATGTACATTGAGACATACAGTGAAATGTGTTGTTTGTGTGAACAACCAACACACGCAAGGACTTGCAAGTGTTGCCACACATTCCAGTGCCAGCATAGCATGCCCACAATGTTCAGCAGAACAACAACACTACACACAACAATACAAAGAGCAGCAGCAACAACAGGAACACAACCCCCTTTCCCACCCACCCACCCTCTTGCAAACACTGGCCTCCTACATCCAAGTTGTTTTCAGATGTGAAATTGCTTACTTTCTGCCCATTATGCTGCTGGCATTTTGGATGGCAATGAACATCCTCCATCTCTGTTCAGATGTGAAACACACTATAATATTGTATCTCATTATTGGAGGTGTTCAATGTAATTATTCATTGGGTATGAATACCACTGTCAAAGCCACCATGTGTTTGCTCATCCAGTGGTTAGCTTAGAATTAACAGTATTGTTATCGTTTATACTCACATATAAAACAGACGGTGTAAAAATGGCAGATTTCCTTCCGAAGGGGATATCAATGCACCAGACACATTTTTAACGACAGTCTGGTGATTTATAGCCAACTCAACTCACATTAGCTTTTTATTCCAGATTTATCTAATTATTTGAATTTGAATTTTCCAATATAGCGGTAGGATCTGGAATAATACTCTAGGCTTCCAGTCAAGTCTGGTAATTCAATTACTCCTTTACCAAATAGTGAGTTGATTTTGCTGTAAACAAAAGGAGCTAAGTATAACTCATTTGATGGCTATAATCAGTTAAGACTCACCATTCCCTCTTTGGAGTTTCAGTCATTGTTTCTAAAAGTAAAAAGAAGTTTATTCTAAATTTATCCTCCTGCATTGGCTTCCTTCAGTATTAAACTTTTTTCAAGGCATTGAGACCTGACCTACACTGAAGGAACGTTCAGTAACTTCTGAAAATGAGTCCCCAAGGTTTGGATTTGGAATATGGTACACGGATACTTCAGACACATATTGGTAACAGGAATAAAGCAAACATCATCATTTTGATGCTATCTTTTGTTAGCTCTGTGGTTGTTCTATTCTTGAGTATAGAAGAGTACAGCGCAGGACCAGGCCCTTCAGCCCACAGTGTTGTGCTGAACCAGTTAAATTAGTAGTCAAATGGCTAGTTAAACCAGTCCCAATGCCCGTAACCTTCCACTTCCCTCACAGTCACGTGCTTGTCTAAACGGCTCTTAAACGTCCCTGAGGTATCTGCTGCTACCACCACCCTAGGCAGTGCATCTCAGGCACCCACCACTCTGTGTAAAAACTTACCCCTCACATCTCCTTTTGAACTTAACCCCTTTTACCTTAAATACATGCCCTCTGTTATTGGACATTTCAACTCTGGGAAACAGATACTGTCTGCTTCCTCTATCTATGCCTCTCATAATCTTATAAACCTCAATCTTCCCTTAGCTTCTGTCACTCCAGAGAAAACCACACAAGTTTGTCAAGACTCTTGTTATAGCACATGCCCTCTAATTCAGAGCAGTGTGACAAAAACTTGTAATGAAATGACAAGCTTCTCCTAGAGTTAACATAGCAAAACTCTCGCAGTGAATTGAGAAAGTGGATAATTGAAGTTGGAATAATGGACGGTTACTATATGCCTTATTAATACTTAGACCTTGAAGTTTGAAATTCTGTGTCTCCAGCCTCGAAATGACACTGATTTAAGTAATTTGTTCCTCTCCGCTCTTTCCGAGCGACTGCCTCTAATTAAGTACAATGTTTCTGAATCCACTAATGTGCACATCACTCGAGTTGGCTTCTTCAGCTGCAAGGGTGTCATCTATCATCATTGTAATGCTGATTGTCACATTGGTTACACGTAGACCTGTGTGGTAGTGAGAAAGAGGCCTCGATATTCTCCCAAGCATGCACACTCTATTTTGAAATAAAGATTGAATAACTCCAAGAGATTTTTCATTCCTTTGATTAATCAATAACAAATATTCCATGAGTATGTTAGACAGTGCAAAATTTATGATTTTGAAACAAGTCATTAAATAAAAGCTTCCTCAACTCATCTATCAGATTAATGAAGGAAATCAATCATCATTTAAAATTTGATAAAAATATTAATTATGCCGGGTGCTCAGTGTCAATGATACCTAGATTCTCAGGTGAAGAGGTAATGGAGATAAATTCTGGCTTAGATCTCTCCTTTAATAAGGTGAATTTAACTTCAATTGTTTTAACAGAAGCAGCTTATTAAAAAAAGAGCATGACTGAGATTTTAGCTCATAAGAAATCTGACATATGGATGCTGAGCTGGATAACTATCTTTGAAAAGAACAAAACCCCTTTAATACGCTTTGAAAGCCATGGGGGTTGGCAAAGAGGAGCAGATGCTGTGTCGAATTCTGAGTTTGTTCTGGTGCACAGCCGCAGTGGTTTAGTTGGGCCTAACTCACTCACCCCGCAGTAACAAAACGAGCTCTGGCCAGCTCCACTCTCCCTCCCTGTGCATACATTTCACTCTCAAGAAATGAATCTAGGTATCCACTCAAATGTGTCCTTATCTGAGAGTTGTAGCGTCATGATAGAGAGTGTTCTTTCTATTATTTAATCTGCTTGTGTGTAACCAGTGATTAGCAATTTTGCTACTTGACAGTATCTTTGTTTCAGCTGCTCCACATTGTTACACAGCCCATGAAAAATCAGCATTGAAGCCATGAGAACCTTTGTCATTCGAAACCCTGATAGAATAAAGGCTTCTGCGCTCCCTTCCATCAAAACCAAGGGAGTCCTTTCCTGTTAATTATCATGAGAGATGCAGGATCTGATGCATGACAGACCTCAACGCACCAAACAAATGGTGGTAGTTATTCAAAGGTCTAACTGGTACCTATTTATAAAGTAAAGCTCTTAGATTCAATTCATTCCCATTCATCTCACTGTTACTTATGATAATTTTACATGCGGTTATTCAATGTCATGCTGAAAATGTTCGCCTGTTACTATGATGAGGGAAAAAAGCCAATTCAAAGCTCTATCACTTTTACTCATTGATAATGATGGTTTAATAAAATATTGATGAAGACCTGTGACCCTTTGAGAGTTACTCTTTGCAACTACTTGAAGCCTAGCTGCTGCCAGTATGACATAATTCCATGAAATCAAATGTATTAAATTAATCTTCAGAATAATATTAAATCAAAAATTACTTAGGCGTAAATTTTTACTTGTTCCAGACAAAATTTTCTCCTGTCACCCACAGTCTATTCATCCTAGCATCTTTTCCCTACCTGAATGGGACTGCTAAGGTGATTGGAGGGGAGAATAGTGAGATGTCAGAGGTAGGGTTTTTCCACAGAGATGGGAAGTAGAGTGATGGTAGAGGCAGGGACATTAGGGATATTTAAAAGATTCTTATCTAGGCAGATGAATGAAAGAAAAATGGAAGGCTATATGGGAGGGAAGGGTTTGATTGATTTTGGACCACAGAACGACAAGACATTGGAGCAGAATTAGGTAATTCAGTCTATCAAGTCTGCTCTACCATTCCATCATGGCTGATTTATTATTCCTCTAAACTCCATTCTTCTTCCTTATCCCTATAGCCCTTGATGCCCTGACTTATCAAGATTCTATCAACCCCTGCTTTAAATGTACCCAAACACTTGATCTCCACAGCCATCTGTGGTAACAAATTCCTCAGATTCACCACCCTCTGGCTACAGAGATTATTCCTCATCTCTGTTCTAAATGGATGTCCCTCTTTTCTGAGGCTGTGCCCTCTGGTCCTAGACTCTCCCACTATCAGAAATATCCCCGCCATGCCCACTCTATCTAGGCTTTTCAATATTCAATAGGTTTTAATGAGATTCTCCCTCTATCTTCTAAACTCCAGTACATTCCACATACATTAACCCTTTCATTCCTGGGATCTTACAGTTTCTGGACCTTCTCCCTGGTAATGGCAACTACACTTACTTCTGCCCCCTGAAATAGATTAAAAGATTGGCATAACAAGATGGGCCAAAGGGTCATGCTGTGGTGTGCTGTTCTACGTTCTCTGTTCTCAATCCCTTTATTAATCATTGGATAGAATAGATTCCTGTCCACTACCAGATTTTGTCTGTCAGTTGAGTTTGTTACCACATGCACACATATACTGTATGTATGCACAGGTAGAAAGAATAATCTATTTGCTGCAACATCACATGCACATACAATCACTGGGCACAGATTTCCAGTGTTAAGTAATAATAAACCTACATTTATGGAAAAGAGTCATCGCTTCAGGCCGAGACCCTTCATCACCGTTCTGTTGAAGAGTCTCAGCCCGAAAACATCAGCTGTTTACTCTTTCCCATAGATACTGCCTGGCCTGCTGAGATCCTCCAGTATTATGTGTGTGCGTTGCTCGGATTTCCAGCAACTGCAGATTTTCTCTTGTTTGTGATTAAACCTACTTTTGCCCATTTTGAAGTATTGGGCTGCAACTAGAAGGAGCATGATTGAGTTTCATCATCATTATGTGCCATGGGTGATCATTCTCTACCATCAGTCTTTAAGCTGAGAAATTCTAATGAACTCTTCAAAACTTTTCCCTGTCCTCCCTTAATGTAACTCATGAATGCTAGGCACTGTCAACCGTGACATTTTCTTCCATCAGTTTTTCCCATCACTGCAAGATGTTCGAGCTTCTCTTTCCTCAGTACATGTCCCAGAAATTCCAGCTGTCATTTCTTGATTGATGCTATCAGCTTTATTGAGTTTAGAACACAAAAACCAGAAGAAAACTAACAAGTAGGAGTCTGTCAGGTGATCCCTCAAGCCTAACCAATCGTTTTATGTGACCCCAGGCCTCACTCTTCCCCTCTTCCAGATCCCCATAACAACTTGGCCGTCAATCTTTCAAACTTTTACCTTCCACTTTCAATGTAACTAATTAATGACCTCCACACACTCTGGGGGAGAGAGTTCCCGAGATTCACCGTTACCCGTGATAAGATATTTCTCCGTAACTTTGCTTTAATGACCTTTCTCTGTTTTGAAGCTATGTGCCCTTGTTAAAGGTTCTCCCAAATTGTTTGTTATATTTCCTGCTGTACATATCAGGAAATTATAAAAGCTGCAATGTGACATGAAAACATTTAAAAAATTATTTTAATTAATATTTGCATTTATGTCTAGTCACAATCCAGCAATTGGCTCACTGTCTTCACAGATTGCTAGGAAACAGGGAAACCTTCCTAAATTACTTTCAGAAAGAAGGCTATATTTCATTAGGAGTTTGGTATGTCAACAAATATACTCACAAATTTCTACAGCTGTACCATGGAGAGCATTCTGACAGACTGCATCACCGTATGGGGTGCAGGGTAGAAATAAGCTGAAGAGAGTTGTAAACTTACTCATCTTCATTCTGGACACCAGCCTCTGTAGTATCCAGGACATCTTCGAGGAGCAATGCTTCAAAAGGGGAAGTCCATCATTAAAGAACCCCATCACCTAGATTATGTCTTGTTCTCATTGTTTCCATCAGAAAGGATGGCACAAACCCAGTAATTCAGGAACAGCTTCTTCCTTTCTACCAAATGATTTCTGAATCAACATTGAACCCATGAGCACTACCTCAATACTTTTTTGTTTCTATTTTTTCACTATTTATTTAATTAAGTGTGTGTGTGTGTGTGAGAGAGAGAGAGAGAGAGAGAGAGAGCGTGTGTGTGTATATATGTACAGGGAGTAGAGGCATGATCACATTGGCTCGTGCTATCTCCTGTTCCTGCCTCCTGTTTTTGCGAGCCGGTTGACAATTAGGTTCTTCAGTAGGGATTAGGGATGTCCCCAATTCCTTTAGGTCAGTAAGAAGCAGTATCTCAATCTTACTGTCAAGGGTCCGTGTTAAGAATTGGCAGCATACATATAAGAAGGTATTAACATTTGTCACCAGGACTTGGGAGATTAATAGCAGCTGTTTTCCTTGAGTAGAGTGGGTAAGTTCCAGGAAGGTGTGTAAAATTGCCCTTGTTCCTTTGGATTTATTCATTTTCACACCACCCAGTCATGGACCCTGAGGATCTTATGTTTCATTAAGATCACCTCTCACTCTTCAAAATTCCAGAGAATACAAACAGACTCAAGTGTTCTTGATGGAATTATCCCAGGATTCAGCCCAGTGAATCTCTTCTGCTTCGTCTTTGTTGTTACTCCATGCTTTCATAGGAGAGGAGACAAATCTCTGTGCATAATCCAGGGAAAAGAAACAAAGCTAGCAACATTTCTCCTCCTAATCTAGTGTGGTACTGTGAGATTGCTTGATTCTGTTTGATGTAATATTCAGTCCAGGTCCTGGTACCCTCTGAGGTGGATACAAAGGTGGCACGGTAGCATAGTGGTTAGCTCAATGCTTTACAATACAGGGGAAGAGGTTTCAATTCCAACCGCTGCCGGTAAGGAGATTTCACCTTCTCCCCATCACTTCATGTGCTTCCTCTGGATGATCCAGTTTACAACACAGTGCAAAGGCATACTAGTTGGTAGGATAGTTGGTCATTGTAAACTGTCCTGTGATTAGGCTAGAAATAAATTAGAGGAAGGCTAGGTGACATGGCTCGAAGGGCCACTACGGGGCCTATTCCGTGCTTTATCTCATTATCTCAATAAATAACTAAAAAAGTAAAGGATCCCACATTAGACCACAGACCATATAAGAGTATAGTTCAGGACAGTCCATTCAGTCCATAATGTTATTCCAAATTTGATATCAATTTATAGTAAATGTATTCATGTTTATCATCCATTTCCCTCCGTTCCATAAGACCATAAGATTTAGGAGCAGAATTGAGCCATTAGGCCTATGGAGTCTGCTTCACCATTTCATCATGGCGGATCCACTTTCCCTCTCAGCTCCAATCTCCTGCCTTCTCCCTGCAACCAAGAATTTATCAGCCTCTGCCTTAAATATACCCAATGACAATGGACAACCTCCAGTGATGACTAAACCCTAAAGCACCCTTCACATTCATGTGTTTGTCTAAAACTCCACCAGACTACCTGCTTCCATTCTATCCCTGGTAAACTCATCTAGGCACCTACCACTCTGCATAAAATACTGCCCCTTATGTCACTTTTAAACATACCCCCTCTAACATTAAAGGCAAGTCTTCTGGTGTTTGAAAATTCTACCCCAGGGAAATGATTATGAATACCTCCCCTATCTACGGTTCTCACAATAGTTAAAACCTAATTAGTTCTCCCTTTAGCCTCTGACGCTCCAGGGAGAGCAATGCAAGTTTGTCCAACCCCTTGCTTATGGCCTGTATGTTCAGGCAGTGTCCTGCTAAACCTGTTCTGCACCCTCTCCACCGTCTCCACAACTTCCCTGTAATGGGGATATCAGAAATGGATGCAATACTTCAAATGCAGTCTAATTTAAGCTTATTTGTAGCTGCAACACGACATTCCTACTCTTAAATTCAACACCCCAACCAAGCATTCCACGTGTCTTCTTTGCCACCATATTGATTTGTGTAGTCACTTTCAGTAAACTATGGACCTGGACCCTAATGCAAGGTACCTCATCGCGGGATGCTATTTTGGTGATAGAAGGTGTAGCAACACCTGCAGGCTGCCCCAGCAATCCTTTGATTGATTGATTGATCTATTTATATATTTATTTATTCATATAATAACCATATAACCATTACGGCACGGAAACAGGCCAGCTCGGCCCTTCTAGTCCATGCCGAACACTTACTCTCACCTAGTCCCACCGACCTGCACTCAGCTTATAACCCTCTATTCCTTTCCTGTCCATATACCTATCCAATTTCTTTTTAAATGACAATATCGAACCTGCTTCTACCACTTCTACTGGAAGTTCGTTCCACATAGCTACCACTCTCTGAGTAATGAAGTTCCCCCTCATGTTACTCCTAAACTTTTGCACCTTAACTCTCAACTCACATCCTCTTTTTTGTATCCCCCTACTCTCAATAGAAAAAGCCTATCCACATCAACTCTATCTATCCCCCTCATAATTTTAAATACCTCTATCAAGTCCTCCCTCAACCTTCGACACTCCAAAGAATAAAGACCTAACTTGTTCAATCTTTCTCTGTAACTTAGGTGTTGAAACTCAGGTAACATTCTAGTAAATCTCCTCTGTGCTCTCTCATTAATTCATTCATTATTTATTTGAGCAGTGCAGCCCAGCAACCCCCAATTTAATCCTACCCGAATCATGGGACAATATACAATGATGAATTAACCTACCAACCGGTACATTTTTGGACTGTGGGAGGAAACTGGAGCTCTTGGAGGAAACCCACACAATCACGGGGAGAACGTAGAAACTCCTTACCAGCAGTGGCGGGAATTGAACCTGGGCTGCCTGTACTGTAAAGCATTGTGCTAATCACTATACTACCATGCCACAAACAATATATTTCACTGTATGTTTTGATGTAAGTTTTAAATAATTGAAGCTGAATCCAAATCTGAATCCCTTTGTACCTCAGTGTCATCAAAGGGTTTACCATTAACTGTATATGCTCTCCTTTCATTTGACCTCTCAAATAGCAACACTTCACACCTGCTATATTAAACCCCATCTGCCGTTTCTCTACCCTGATGTGTAACTGATCTATAGCCCACTGTTTTCTTTGATGGCCCTTTACTCCACCAGCATGGCATCATCCACAAACTTCTTAATTGACCCATCTACATTTTCACCCAAATCATTGATAAGGATCACAAATAACAGAGGTCCCAGCACTGATCCCACTGGTAATGGACCTCTAGCTAGAGTAACTGCCTTCCACTCCAACTCTCTATCTTCTACGGGCAAGTTGGTTCTGAATCCGAACCTGCAATACACCCTCGATCTCATTCATCTTTATTTTCTACCATGGGGGATCTTATCAAATGTCTGAAAGAGAACAAGGGAGATTTTGCTGGTCATCTAACTTCTAATCAGTGGCAATTTTATCAGATACAGAAGTGGCCTCAGGAATGGAACCAGATGTTCTCTCCTGCTGCTGTAGCCCATCCACTTCAAGGTTCGATCTGTTAAGCATTCAGAGACGCTCTTTTGAACACCACTGTTGTAATGCGTGTTTATTTGAATTACTATAGCCTTCCTGTCCGGTTGAACCAGCCTGGCCATTCTCTTCTGATCTCTCTGATTAGCGAGGCATTTTTGCCCACAAAACTGCAGTTCACTGGATTTTTTTTGGTTTTAGCACCATTCTGTAAACTCAAGAGACTGTTTGTTGTGTGTGAAAATTCCAAGAGGTCAGCAGTTACTCAAACCACTCATCTCTGGCAGCAATAATCATTCCACGGTCAAAGTAATTTAGATTACATTCCTTCCCTGTTTCTGAACAACAACTGAACCTCTTGACCATGTCTACATGCTTTTTAGCATTGAGTTGCTGCCACATGATGAGCTGATTATATCTTTGAATTAATGAGCAAATTTACCTAATAAAATGGCCACTGATTGTATACATCGCTCAGTCTACAACCATGAAAGATTACTTTTCATCATCATTATTCCAATGTGTGGGGAGTGGCACAAATTGTCATTACTCCTATTCTACAATAGAGTGTTTAATTTGGTCTGAGCCACATTTGAATATCACAAGTTTATGAAATATGCAATGTGACGTTACAACATTTTGGTTAACATTTGCATTCAATTCCAGTCACAATCCAGCAATTTAGTTTACAGTCTTCTCAAGTCATTGGGAAATAGAGATTCCTTCCCATATAATTTTGAGAGAGAAGGCTCAGCAGCCACAATCACATTGGCCAGGACTGTTTCCTGTTCCTGACTCAAGTCTTGGCAAGCTGGCTGACAATTAGATTCTTCATTGAAGATTAGGGATGTCCCCAATCCCATCAGGTCAGTAAGAATTAGTATCGCATTCAAGACTTCATGTTAAAAAATGACAAACTAAATGTAAGAAGACAATAACATTTGTCACCGTGACTCAGGAGATTAAGCACAGCTGTTTTCCTTGAATGGAGTGGAAATAAAACCAGGATGATGAACATATATGCCCTTTGGACACATCCAATTTCTTGTAAAGCTTTCATTTCCATTTACAAGAGCAGATATATATTTTGGACGAACTCAAAAAACCCAGTTTAAAGTTCAACGTTGAAAATTCAAAGTCGATTTATTATTGAAGTATGTATGCAGTATACAACCCAGAGATTGGTCTTCTCCACAGACAGCCATGAACCAAAAATACTATGGAACCTGTTCAAAAAGAAATATCACCCCCTTCACGTGCAAAAAAGAACAAATCGTGCAAACGGCAACAAGAACATCAACCCCACCCCCTCCACGCACAACAAACAAATCACACAAATGGTTCAGGGAATGCTGTTCAACGTTCGATTTGATTGACACAGACTACATGAGCCGAAGCACCTACTTCAGCTTTGTAGTGCTGTATGATCATCAACTGTATAAGTTAGAATGGCCACTTCTGTACATTGTTCCTCAAGGTTGCTGTTGCCAACTTTTATGTATTTTAATTTAATTCTGATCCATTTCTGGAATTATTTTCATTTCCTTTTTCTCAGTTTCACTTTGATCATTCATGAACTGTGGATTCAAGCTCCTTGAATCTAGATGTGCAGGCTAATACGTCAAGATAACAGTGAGGCAAGGTTCATTACTTGGAAATTCCAAGGTTCAGTGCAATAGTAGAATTAGTACCTATATATCTGTACTATCCTGCCGCAGGCCTTTATGTCGGAGCCCATAATTCTCTTAGTGCCTTGGGTATGATGCATTTCAGACCATTAATATAGATTAACCAATCATTGTTCACTTCACTTCCATTTGTGATACCTTGCAAATTGGTAGCAATACTAATTTAACACTGATAGTTATTCTCAATAAAGGGATCAGATAGGTTCTAGAGTTTATGGTGTGCAAATTTAAGACAGAGATTTTGCAGCCTATGTTTCATGTCTTGGCTGATAGGTTGCCAAGTCCAATTGGTTATGTTCCAGGAGATTACACCCCATCCCATGACTGGCTCCATGGCAATCTCCAATATTGTTCTAAGTAATCATAAAGTAATCGGATACAAATAAAGAAGCCGGTTTCTCCATAATGGTTGATGTTATTTTTAACCTCGGGTTGTTCAGTATATTGTCCAGAAGATTAAACTATGATTTCCTGATGCAGTAGGGGTCTGAAACACCCACAATTCAGTGTATTAACTCCAGCGGCTCAATCCCATTTGATGTGCCAGTGTTGTTATTAACACTGAGAACATAGAGAACTTCATTTTAACCAGATCTAGACAGATGAGTTCTGTTCTAAACTTCACACACAGACTATCATTTCAAGAAAGCACTGATTCATTAATTATACTTTTAAGAAAAGTGTTTAATTATAATTTTTCAGTCAGAAGTACAATCTAGATAGGCCAAGAACAAATATAAAACAAACTTAGCCTGGTCACATTTAAAGTGATGAATCAGAGATTTAGTAATAAAGGCTGAAAGCAGTGGGAAGCTCAGAGAAATGAAATGAAAAAAACAGGGTTTGATGGTGAATTTAATTTTACTGTAGAGTTAATTATAAAGCTTGTACTTCATGAGTTTTTCACAGACTGAGATTAGGGTGGACAGATTAAAAGTGCCTGATGTAATTAGTTATGCAGCTTCTTCAGTGGAGAAAGATCATTGGTATTCAATCATGTTATTTATTTATTTATTGAGGTACAGCTCAGGATAAGTCCTTCTGGCCCTTCGAGGTACATCACCTGGCAATAGCCAATTTATTTCTATACTAATCACAGAACAACTTACAATGACCAAGTAACCTACAAACTGGTTTGTCCTTGGACTGTGGGAGGAAGCTGGTGCATCTGGAAGGAAGTCCATACATTTCATGGGGAGGACATTCAGACTCTTAACAGATGACTTCAGAACTGAACTCTGAACTCCGATGTCCCAAGCTCTAACCACTGCACTGCTGTGGCACACACATTCCAGACCGCCACTCAAAAATAAGTCATGCTAACAGCATCATTGGAGTGTTGAACTTGCTGTATGACTATTATTATGACTATTGTTACGTACTCGTGACACATGACAGTGGAGCCCTTGTCATGTGACTGGGGTTGAAGCTGTACTGGACTTGAGGTGATGGTCTTGTGATGGTGGAACGATGTCATTTTCCCGCCAGTAGAGATCATGTGATGGGTTTTTTTTACAGGTTATAAAAGGTAGACCCCACCCTGTGAGGAGGGGCAGTTCGTGGCTGGATTTGCCAGGTTGACTTCATGCCACTGCGTGTTTTAAGAGATGACGCAGTTTAGTTGAAGAATGAAGTTTTTATTTAATGCCTAAAGTTTAAAAGGTTATTGCCAGCAGGTTATTTATGATTCTGTTAGTTCGAAATTAGAGGAGAGTGAAGATTCGAAGTTGGAAGTTAAAGATCGAGAAGAATCGCTTTCTACGGTGAAACGGGGGCGACCTTTGTTTGATCCTTATTTGGAAGGATTTCGTTGACTATCTTCGTGTTAATCCCTAGGTTTACCTAGAAAGGATTGAAGGTAGTGAAGAAGGAAAGGTCAGTGCCTTTAAGCAGTTCTGTTTCGTGAATTCTTCGTGAGAAGTTCGACGTCGGGGATCGGAGCAAGCGACGTGAGAGAGAACCTAAATCGTCCTGTAAAGTCTCTCCTTTTAAATGGACTGTGAGCATATCGAACTTTTGGCAATACCACTTTAAAGAACTGTTTTTGGAATATCACTTTACGAACTGTTTGGGCTGCCGCTCAGCAGCTGTTTCCGGTTACGGTAGTGTTTGTTTACTTTTGGGGGGTTTGTTTTCTGTGTTTAATAAACGTGTTGTTTGTTATAAGAAACCCTTGCCGATCTCATATATTTATTGTTGCCTGAATACGTAACACTATCATGGATTTAATTTTTAGGATGTTAAGGAATATTGTTGAACTGAAGTACTTTGGAGTTCAAGTCCAAAGATCCCTGAAAGTACCAGTACAAGTAGATTAGGTGGTGAAGAAGGCCAGTGGCATGCTGGCCTTTAGCGGTTGGTGCACACTACATAAATGTTGGAGATTGTGTTGCAACTTTACAAAAGACTGGAATGACCCTGCTCAGAAAATTGTGTGCCATTCTGGTTACACACTATAGGAAGGATGTGGTTGTTCCAGGGAGGGGTGCAGAGGAGATTCATCAGGGTGTGGCCTGGATTGGAGGACTTTAGTCATGGGGAGAGATTGGATAGGTTGGCTTTGTTTCCCTCGTAGTGAAGGAGGCTTTTCATCGGTCCACGCCACTTATTGTATTGTGATTTAAAGGGGATCTCCCCACAAGTGTCACCACACATTTCATAGCAAGACCTCAATGCTCAGCAGTAAAACACAACACCACAAACAGAACACAGCAAGCAACAAAACAATAGCAAAATATTGCAGATGGTGGAACTCTGAAACAAAAGTGGACAATTCTATAAGTACACAACTGGTCAGTCAGCAACTGGTGAGGGAAAAGCAATCGCGAACCTGAAATTACCTCTGCTACTCTCTGCTGACTCACTGAGTGTTCCAGCATTTTCTGTCTATGTGTATTCATATTCCGAAAACTTTACTCAACAGCACCTTTTGCAAGATCCTTTTAATATATTTGCTTCGTTTTAGGCCCTTAGTTCCCAGCTCCCACCTCACATCTCCACTGTCAATGGTATGGTTGGAATTCATCAACACTTCTCCAATTATTGTATCCATGTACAGGGAATTGGCCTATTCAGCTTCACCGGAGCCCTGTTGGCCAGCCTTACCCATTTCCAACTCTCATGATGGGAACGGAGGGTTGGACTTTGAAAGGCTTTTATATCTTATATGTGCCAAATGCTGTGTATGACTGTTGGTGTTGTGTTTTGCACCTCGGCCCCAGAGTAATGCTTTCCATTTGGCTGCATTCATGTGTGCTTGAATGAGAATTAATCTTGAACTTGATTAAACTTAAACTTTCAGAGGAAGTGTCATTGACCACAGCCTTATATGGCAGGATGCTCCTGAACATCTTCTCCTTATTATGAATTCCCCATTCCTACAAAAGCACTTTTAAAACTTACCTTCCTGATCCTCTCTAATAAACTACACCCAACTTGTGGGTCACCACGGCTCACTCGCTATCGAGCAGTCTTGTACCTTGGAAGGTTTAATTATATTAAAGGGATCGTAATAGTGCAGTTGCTGTTACTTTTGTTATTAATGTTCAAAGGCAGAGTTTGTGAGGGTGATTAGTTCTATGGATTAATGCTTTGAAACATGCCTAGGGCTGTTGATAGAATGCACCTTATCAAATAGATGGTAAATCCAATAAACCATTTTGAAGTGATTATGCCCATTACACCCTTACAGATGAATAACATTTCCCAACATGCATATTTTGAAAGGAATCCAATATAATGTGTGTGCTAATAACCAATAATGTTCCTCAATGTCTAAGCATTAATTACTACTATGTGTTTGAATCAGAATACATAAATAAGTCAATGGACACACAAAGGTTTATGACATTGCCATTAAATAAATTCTCTATAATTTACTTCCCCGATGTACCACTTCCACTCTCAATATCTGGCAGTGGAAGAGCCTACCAGGAGCAACTGGATTTGTTATGCTAACTGCCTGTTCAGAATACAAATAATGGGAGCATTACTACTCATCTTCTTCAGCTAATAATTCCATTTATTTCATTCTTTTTGTTGGGAAATTAACTTCAATAATTCACAAAGACCTTGTAGGATTAACTTTGATAACTCACAAACACTGATGATGTAATTTCCAAAATCCAGGATTTGAATTGAATATTGCCCTCACTATCCTTGTCCAATCGATTTTGCGATCTAGTCTTTTAAAATAACTTCATTCAAATTGTTTTTGCGTACTTCAATCATTTTCTAACTTTTCCATCTGAGTGACTGAGAACCAACAAACTGTTCTTTCCTCAGAGAGATTCAGATTTGTTTTATTGATCAGATGTACACTGAAGCATAAAGTGAAAAGCTCTGTTTGCATTAACAACCAATACATACTCAATCAAAGGGTAGCCATAGGCACTCATATGGGCCCCAGCTGAGCCTGTCTCTTTGCTGGCTGTGTAGAACAGTCCATGTTCAAAGCCTTCCCTGGTAATACCCCCCATCTCTTCCTCTGCTGCAATGACAACTACACTGGTGCTGATCATGCACCCATGCTGTGCTCATCAATTTTGCCTGTTATTTCCACCCTGCCCTTAAATTCACATGGTCAACATTTGACACCTCCTTCTCCTTTCTCAATCTCTTTGTCTGCATCACTGGAGACAGACTGTCAACCAACTTCTTTAATAAACCTACTGATTCCCATGCTTATCTCGACTTTACCCCTTCCAACCATATCTGTTGTAAAAATGCTATTCCCTTTTCTCAGTTTCTTCGCCTCTGCCGCATCTGTTCCCAGGATGTGGCTGGCTTTCCATTCCAGGACATCAAAGGACAGGGTTTCCCTCCTACCATTATTGATGCTTCCCTCAGCAGCATCTTCTCCATTTCCTGAACTTCCATGCACACCCCATCTTCCTACCACGTCAATGGTGATAGAGATCCTTACCTACAACCTGATGATCCTCCGTATCCAACACATTATCCTCCACAACTTCTGCCATCTTCCAAAGGGATCCTACCACTAAACATATCTTTACCTCCCCCCCCCACTCCACTTTCGATAGGGATTGTTCTCTCCACGATTGTTCATTTGTCCATCCTCCCCTCTAAACTCCCTCTTACCACTTATCACTGCCTAAGTGCTATGCCTGCCCTTTCACCTCCTCCCTCATTCCATTCAGGACCCCAGTCCTTCCAGGTGAGGCAACACTTTACCCACAAATCTTCTGGGGTCGGCTATTGTGCCTGGTAATTTCGACGTAGCCTCCTTTATATTGGTGAAACACATTGTAAGATGGGGGAACTGCTTTGTCGAGTACCTCCAAGCCACCCACCACAAGTGGGTCTTCCCAATGGCCAAACATTTCAATTCCCAGTCTCATTCCCATTCTGACATGTCAGTCCTTGGTATCACCTTGTGTCAAGATGTGGCCACATTCAGGGTGGAGAAGCAACTCATTATATTCTGTTCGGGTAGCCTTGATTTCTCATTCTGGTAAACAAATCCACCCCCATTCTCCACTGTGAAATTTTACCTCTTCTCACCTGCCTACTACTTCCTCCTGAGTTCCCTCCTCCTCTCCTTTCTCCACGGTCCACTCTCCTCCCCTATCAGATTCCTTCTGCTCCAACCCTTGACCTTTCCCACCCACCTGGCTTCACCTGTCACGTTCCAGCTAGCTTCCTGCCCCTGCCCTCATCTCTTGTTTTTCTGGCATCTTCCCCCTTCCTTTCCAGTCCTGAAGAAGGATCTCGGTCAAAACATCGACTTCATTTCAGTAGATGCTGCCTGACCTGCTGAGTTCATCCACTATTTTGTGCATGTTGATAACCAGCTCTTCAGAAGGACCTATGTCTAAAAAATGTGTGAAGTTGTGTGGGAAAAGCCCCAGGCTGATCAGCTTTCAGCCCAGGACAGAGGGCTCTGTGCGAGCTGCTGTCAGCAGCCTATTTCCCCCCAGATGGGCTGATGAGATTAAGAAGAAGAATAGAGGGAGACTGGTTCCAGTAATGCTCTGAGCTGTGTCCACAGCTCTTTGCAGTTTTTGGTGGTCATATGCAGAGCAGTTACCTTGCCAAGCTGTTATGCATCTGGATAGAATGCTTTCTGTGATATATCAGTGAAAGTTGGCAATGGTCAACATGGACATGCCAAATTTCTTTAGCCTTCTGAGGAGGTAGGGTGTTGGTGAGCTTTCTAGGTGATGACGTCAATATAGTTCAACCAGGACCAGCAATACAAACTCCCCCTCCATGGACTCTGTCTAAACTTCATGCTCCCTCAGTAAAGCAACTGCAGAATCAATGAAACACTGGAGGTGAAGAGCCAGTTTAGATAAGGGAGGCTTGCTACTTTTGGCAATTATGAGAGGTTATTGGTGATGTTCACTTCTAGGAACGTAAAGCTCTCAACCACAACATTGCTGATATAGACAGGGGCATGTACATAGCCTCACTTCCAAAGACCAGCTCTTTTGTTTTATCAAGATTGCATGAAAGATTATTGTCATGAAACTGAGCTCCCTATCTGCTTCCTGTACTCCATCTCATCATTAAATGAAATACGGTCCACTACAGACGTATCATTTACAGACAGTAGAATCTGGCTGTGGACTTTATCTATGCCCCACATAATCTTATAAACCATTATCAGGCTTTCTCTTAGCTTCCATCACTCCAGAGAAATCAAACTAAGTTTGCCCACTCTCTCCTTTTAGCACATGCTCTCTAGTTTCACAGTGATATCTTACTGACTAAATCACTAATTCCCTTTTCCCAAATCAAGTCAGTATTTTCCTCTAACTCTCTCTTCCCCTACCCATCTTAGTAAACTAATTCATATACACAGTGACCACTTTATTAGGTACACCTCACACCTGCTTGCTAATGCAAATATCTGATCTTGTGGCAGCAATTCAATGCATGAAAGCATGCAAACATGGTCAAGAGGTTCAGTTGTTGTTCAGACCAAACATCAGAATTGGAAAGAAATGTGGTTTAAGTGACTTTTACCTCAAATGATTGTTGGTGCCAGATGGGGTGGTTTGAGTCTCCCAGAAACTGCTGATCTCCTGGAATGTTCATGCACAACAATCTCTAGAGCTTATAAAAAATGATGCAAAAAGAAACATGAGCAGCAGTTCTATGGGTAAAATTGCCTTGTTAAAGAGAGAGATCAATGGCCAGACTGGTTCAAACTGACAGGAAGGCAACATTAACTCAAATAACCTCGCATTACAACAGTGGTGTGCAGAAAAATATCTCTGAATGCACAACAACACGTCGAACCTTGAGGGCTACACCAGCAGAAGACCATGGACATACGCTCAGTGGCCACTTCATTAGGTACAGGAGGTACCTGACAAAAGTAACTGCTAGGTCAATGTGTGTTTCTGCTCCAGTTATTCCCTTCCAACCTTCCGGTGATAAGATTTTAGAATTCCCTATCAAAGCTCCAGTTCTGTTCCTTTATTTTCTCCTTTAAAGCACTCATTTCCCTTTGAGCACCTCTATTCTTAGACTGATGTCTGTTTTCCCATATACTTTCCAGTGGAATAGCTTGAGGATATTTCAACGTGAAAGACACAGCATGAGTGATATTGTTATTGGCGTGCCAGCTGTCAGATATGTTATTGTCATTCCGAGGAAAAGTGAAACCTATTTTATCACTGCTTTGGAACATGGTATTATTTTATGTCTTCTGGTTCTTTGTTGCTTCTTAGTGGGCCAATTCTTGATAAATCAGGTGAGAAAATGACTAACTTCTATTTCTTTAGGATCATTCCAAAGTATTTCACACCTAATGAAATAATCTTGGAGGCTGATTATTCTTGTAATTTGGGAAAAGCAGCAGCCATTTTGTGCACTGTAAGCTCTAGCGTTCTACCACTCAATATAATCACAGGTAATCCTCCTCCTCAGTGTTATATTCCCTGTCCACCTACTTCAGCACATCCAGAAATTCAGCCTCCACCTGGAGTCATGGGATCAGGTCTTGCAGCAAGGAGACACATCCGTCAGCCCAAATGGGATACGCTGATCACAAACAAGAGAAAATCCGCAGATGCTGGAAATCAGAGCAACACACACAAAATGGCGGAAACTCTTCGGAGAAAAAGCTGAGGAGTAGAATTAAAAGATGGAAGGAGGGGAGAGAGAAACATCAGGTGATAGGTGAAACCTGAAGGGGGGGGGGGGGTGAAGCAAAGAGCTGGGAAGTTGATTGGTGAAAGAGACAGAAAGCCATGGAAGAAAGGAAAGGGGCAGGAGCACCAGAGGGAGCGAATGGGCGGGCAAGGAGTTAAGGTGAGAGAGGGTAAAGGTTAAGGGAAATGGTGAAAAGGGGGATGGGAGGCATTACCGGAAGCTTGAGAAATTGATTTTCATGCCATCAGGTTGGAGGCTACCCAAATGGAATATAAGGTGTTGTTCTTCCAACCTCAGTGTGGACTCATCATGATAGTGGAGGAGGCCATGGATGGAGATATCAGAATGGGAATAGGAAGTGGAATTAAAATGAATGGCCACTGGAAAATCCCGCTTTTTCTGGCGGATGAAGCGTAAGTGCTTGGCGAAGTGGTCTCCCAATCTACGTCGGGTCTCACAGATATATAAGAGGTCACGCTAGGAGCATTGAACACAGTAAGTGACCCCAGCAGACTCACAGGTGTTGCCTCACCTGGAAGGACTGTTTAGGGCCCTGAATGGTAGTGAGAGAGGAGGTATAGAGGCAGGTACAGCACTTGTTCCACTTGCAAGGATAAATGTCAAGAGTGGGATCACTGGGGAGAGACAAATGGACAAGGGATCCCACCTGCAAGCACGACTCACCCCCCCCCCCCACCACTTCTTGCTTTCCACAAGGTTCACTGGCTACGCAACTCCCTTCCCAGTTCTTTATTTCATCCCCCTCCCTCTTCAGGTTTCACCTATCACCTTGTTCTTCTCTTTACCCTCCCCCCACCTTCTAAATCTACTCTTCAGCTTTTTCTCCAGTTCAGCCGAAGAGTTTCGGCCTGAAACGTCAACTGTATGCTTTTCCATAGATGCTACCTAGCCTGCTGAGTTCCTCCAGCATTTTGTGTTGTCGCTGGGCTATGCTGAGTGTAAAAAATGACTGCGTGCATTTACCCTATCTACGCTCCTCTTGATTGTATGCATCTCTGTAAGATTATGCTCAAGGGAATAAAGTCCCAGCCTGTCCAACCTCTCTTTACAACTCAGTCCCTCAGGTTCTGTAACATCTTTGTAAATCCTTTCTACAGTCTTTCAAGCTTAATACAATCTTTCCTATAACAGGGAGACCAGGACAGAACACAGTACTCAAGTACAGCCTCACCAGTGTCCCGCTTAACTGCACTAAATCCTCCCAACTTTTAATTCTATGTTCTGACTTATGTGGGCCAAAAGCCTTCTTCACTACTCTGTCTACATGTGACCCCGCTTTCGGTGAACCTGATGACCTTACATTTTCTGTGAAAGTCCGACCAGTATCTGATATTCCTAAATGTAACTCCTCACACTTATTCAATTTATCCTCAGCAGATCAAGATCCCTCTGTAATTTTTGGTAATCTTTATTACCCATGATGTCACCTATTCTAGTGTTAACTCCAGATCTACAAACCATGCCTTGTACAATCTCTACTTATCTAATGTGTTGATATAGATGACAATATCAAGCTCAAGTTTATTTTCACCTGTTGGTTCATTATGTACCATGTTGTATGATGCGGGTAATCATGGTCTTTCCATGACCATGATTGCTCTTGGTAATTTTTTCTATAGAAGTGGTTTGTCATTGCCTTCTTCTGGGCAGTGTCTTTACAAGATGGGTGACCCAACCATGATCAATACCCTTCAGAGATTGTCCGCCTGGTGTCAGTGGTTGCATAATCAAGACTGGTGATATACACTGGCTGCTCATACAACTGTCCACCACCTGACTGTACATGCTGTATATACAAAACAACATTGCTCCGGACCACGGTGCACCCACAAGTTATATATCACACACAGCACAGAAAACAAAATGCTACAACAAATCGCAATGGGCCCAGCACCAGCCACCGAGGCACACCACTAGCCACAGACCGTCAGCCTGAGAACCAATTTTCTACCATCACCCTCTGCTTTATCTATCAAGCCAAATGTGCATCCTATTAATCAACTCTCCCTGGAGTCCATGCAGTCTAATCTTTTAAAGTAGCCTATCATGTGTAACTTTATCAAAGGCCTTATATAAGTCCATAGAGACCATGTCTACCACCCTGCCCTCATCCACTTTCTCGGTCTTCTCATCAAGAACATCATAAAATGTGTTTTCCCCATGTACAAAACCATGCTGGCTACCCCTAATCTACCTCTATCTTTCCAGATGTTTGTAAGTATTATCCCTCAGAATCTTCTCCAGCACCACAGATGGTAGACTTAATAACTTGTAATTCACAAGTTTTTCTTTGCCAGCCTTCTTAAATAAATCACAACATTCACTAACCTCAAGTTTATCATGCAGGTACCTCAGCCAATGCTCCCACAATTTCTTTTCTAGTTTCCTACAGTGTTCTTGGATAAACCTAGTCTGGTTTTCTCCCTTCATATATTTCAAGATATCCAGCACCTCCTCTTGTGTAATACAAACTATTCTTAAGACCGCCCCATATAATTCTGGTGGTTCTGAAATCTTCAAGCATTTTTCCATAGCAAAATCAGAGATTATGTATCTATTAAGTACCTTACCCATCTCCTGCATCTATACATAAAGGTGTCCCACCTGGAAGCTGAGAAATCTTACTCTCTCTCCAATCAACATGTACAAACAAGCTGGATGAACTCAGCAGGTCAGGCAGCATCCGTTGAACAGAGCAGTCAATGTTTTGGGTCGAGACCCTTCGTCAGGACTGAAGAAAGAGGGGGCAGGGGCCCTATAAAGAAGGTGGGGGAGGGTGGAATGTGCCAGCTGAAAAACCAATCCGAGGAAAGATCAAGGGGTGGGGGAGGGGAAGCAGGGAGGGGATAGGCAGGAGAGGTGAAGAAAGAATCTAAGGGGTAAGCACTATGGGTAGTAGAAGAAGGCAAAATCATGTGAGAGGTGATAGGCAGCTAGAAGAGGAGACAGAGTGAAAGTGGGATGGGGGAAGGGAGAGGGAGGGAATTTCCGGAATTGGAGAATTCGATGTTCATACCAAGGAGCTCGAGACTACCCAGATGGTATATGAGATGTTGTTCCTCCAACCGGAGTTTGGCCTCATCATGGCAGTAGAGGAGGCCAGGTACGGACATGTCCGAATGGGAATGTGAAGGAGAGTTGAAGTGAGTGGCAACCGGGAGATCCTGTCTGTTGTGGCAGATGGAGCAGAGGTGGTTGACGAAGCGGTCCCCCAATCTGCGTCAGGTCTCACCAATGTAGAGTAGGCCGCACCGGGAGCACTGGATGCAATAGATGACCCCAACAGACTCACAAGTGAAGAGTTGTCTCTCTGGAAGGACTGTTTGGGGCCCGGAATGGTGGTAAGAGAGGAGGTGTAGGGACAGGTGTAGCACTTACGCTTGCAGGGATAAGTGCCCGGTGGGAGATCTGTGGGGAGGGATGTGTGGATCTGGCACATTCCACTCTCCCCCCACCTTCTTTATAGGGCTCCAGCCTGCTCCTGCTTTAGTCCTGACGAAGGGTCTCAGCCTGAAATGTTGTCTGCTCCGTTCAATGGATGCTGCCTGACCTGCTGAGTTCATCCAGCCTGTTTGTATGTGTTGATTTGACCACAGCATCTGCAGCACACTTTGTGTTTACTCTCTCTCCAGTTTCTCTTTTTCTCTTAATATGTGTATAAAATAAGTTTGGATTTTAGACCCAGTCCATAAAACATTGGAGTAGAATTGGGTTATGCAAGTGTCCTCCACCATTTGATCATGGTTGATTTATTATCCCTCTCAACCATATTCTCTCTTCATAACCTTTGTCATCATTACTAATCAAGAACCTATTAGCCTCTGCTTTAAATATACCCAATGATTTGGCCTCTACTGTCATCTGTGGCAATGAATTCCACAGATACACCACCCTCTGGCTAAAGAAGTTTCTACTCATCTCCACTCTCAAGAGACGTCCTTTTATTCTGAGCTCTCCGATCCTAGCTTCTCCTACATTTAGCAACATTCTGTGCACATCCAGGCTTTTCACGAGCCATCAAGTGTGCTTTATGCATTAACCCTTTCACCCCAGGATGAGTCTCATAAACCTCTTCTGGACCCTTTTCAATGCCAACACGTCAGATATGAGGCCCAAAACTGTTCACAATATTCAAACTGTCATGTGCCAATGCCTTAGAAAGCCTCAGCATTACCTCCTTGCTTTTATATTCTAGTCCTCTCGAGTTGAATGCTAACATTGCATTTGCCTTCCTTACCACCACCTGAACCTTCAGGGAATCCTGCACTAGGACTCTCAAGACACTTTGCACCTCCAAATTTTGAATTCTTCCATTTTTTATGAAGTTAGTCCACAAGTTTATACCTTCTATCATTCAATTCCCTACACTATATTACATCTGCCATTTCTTTGCCCATTCTCCCAATCTGTTCAAGTCCTCTGCAATTTCCCTGCTTCCTCAGCATTTCATTCTCCCTTCTCCCTGGTTTTGTATTAACTGCAATCTTGGCCACAAAGTCTCTAGTTCCATCATCCAGATCATGAAAATATAGTGTGATTTTCATTAATATTCTCTGTCAAAGTTATCTCTTAGCTCAACTCATTTCCTTCTTGAGTATGTTTCTGCATCCAATTATCCTCCTCCACAGATTCACTTGACCCTGGCTGCCTGAATCAGATTCATATCTCCTTGCCTTTCCTGGCCAAGGTCTCAATATCCCTTGTCATTCAGGACTCCCTATTGCTATCATCCTCAGCCTTCACTCTAACAGGAACATGAAGACCTTTAAAAGCCTTCTGCCGTCTGTCAAAGGATCTGTCGTCCCTTTGACCACAAACAGCCTACTTCAAGCAACATCTGCAAGCTCCTGTCTCATACCATCAAAATTCACCTTGCCCCAGTTTAGAGCTTGAAATTGTGGGTCAGTTCTGTCCCTTCCCATAGCTATTTTAAAAACCAATTGAACTACAGTCAGTGGCCACTTTATTTGGTACACCTGTACCCCTGCTCTTTAAAACAAATATCTAATCAGTCAGTCATGTGACAACAACTCAATGCATAAAATGATGCAGATCTAGAAGCTCAGTTGTTCAGACCAGACATAAGAATGGGGAAGATTTGTGATCTGAGTGACTCTACAATGAAGTAAAGAAACTGCAGATCTCCTAGAATTTTTGTGCACAATAGTTACTAGAATTTACAAAGAATGGTGTGAAAAGCAGAAAACATCCAGTGAGTTCCGAGGGCAAAAAAAACCTTGCTAATGAGAGAGGTCAGAGGACGATGGCCACACTGGTTCAAGCTGACAGAAAAGCAAGAGTAACTCAAATAAGCATGCGTTGCAACAGTGGTGTGCAGAAGAGCATCTCTGAATGCACAACACATCGAACTTTGAAGTGGATGAGTTACAGCAGCAGAAGACCATGAAGGCACACGCAGTGACCACTTCGTTAGAACAGGAGTTACCTAATAAACGCCGGCTATGGAGCATTTGACACAGGAACATCTACTTATGATTTGACCGTGAAGCTCCATTAGAACTGTGATACTGTAGTGTTTTGTGAAATGATCTTTCTAAGGACTTCTCATCAACGTGCAGATGTAGTGGAGATGGCAGATGGAATGCTTTGAATATGAATGGTAAATGTCAACAATTATATGGAACTGTGATTTTTACTGACATAAAGATGTAGCTTGCAAAATAAATTTACATCACCTGCTTGAAGAAGCACGTAATAAATGTTGTGTTTCAGGAAGCCATTTTAAATGTTTGTTTATTAGCAAGCTGCATCTGCAACTATATTGTTAGTAGATTCTGTTCTCTAAATCTTTTTTCTTTGAATTGAAATATTTGATACTCAGAAACTCATTTCATTTGCAGAATGGATGCAGTTCTGAGGTAAAGCGCTTCATCTGTTCAACCGTGACTCAAAGATAATAGCATGCGGCTTAAAAGAGCTTATTGAATAATAAATTGTCCATTGATGCAGCTTTTGGCATTCTGAGACACAGGCTAACTCACAATGATAATACACTGAAGGCTTTGATTGTCAAGACAATAGATGCCACCTTCTTTCATTCACTTCCATATATTTAATGCAGATGTACCCTTGCTATTTAAGGACCTTCAAGTGTGACTGCATATTAATTAAGAAGATTATGCAATTAGGAAGACGAGTTTTACGTAGCACTGGCAAAGAGATGCCACAATGGCATCAGGGAGGATGGCAGGATATGGCCCCATTTCAATTGTGCAAAGAGGTTGCTAAAATATACGTCAATTGTATGTTCTGTTATTGTCCTGATTGTGATGGTAATGTAAGCACATAATTATTAAAAAGCTCCTACTTTTCATTTGCCTAATTGAAATGCAGAGTAATGGACACAGTTCTTTGGGACTCAAGAAGCCCTTTCAATTGTTGAAGTGGTTAGAATAGAAAATCCTACAAAAGACTGGATGAGTTGGCCTGAGTTCAATTTTAATTGCGATCTGTGTTGGTGTTGATTTGATGAAACATCTTTAATATATTTTATATATTACTGCATATATTATATTGATGAAATTGTTAGATATATTTAATATTTAACATTTATAGAAGTTTGGCTCCTTCTTTAAGTTTCTGATCATTCTATCCTTGCTGCCCGCTGTGCTGTCAGTGTTTAGGGCAGCAATAAAGGTCCTCCATCTCTGTCTGTCCTTGGCCACTCAGATGTAGAAGGATTCTTCATTGCTGGTTCAGTAACAATTTTGTTTCAGCAGTCAGGGTTGTTATCCTCCAAACACGGAGGACCTGGTTTGCTCGATGCTGATTGTCCTGTGCTGTGAGCTTTCCATTGTGACTCCAATTAGAAATTCATGGACTTTTACTGGGAAGAAGAAATGCAAATTATATCCTGAGTTGCATTAGCAATGCAAGATAGATGAAGCTGACATCTTGGAGTTTCAATACAATATTTTATATCCAGTAAATTGGTTCAAGGACATATTACTTAAAATACAATTGGTGGCCACTCTATTAGGTACCTGCATTATATTCACTCACATATATTTAATCCAAATGTAACAGAGAACGCCCAGACTGTTTCAAGCTGACAGAAAGACAACAGTAACTCAAATAACCACACGTTTTAACAGTGATATACAGAAGAACATCTCCGAATGTACAACTCACCGAATCTTGAAACGGAGGCCACTTTATTAGGTACAGGAGAGACTATCTGTTAGATAAATAGATAGATAGATAGATAGATACTTTATTGATCCCAAAGTAAATTACAGTGTCACAGTAGCATTACAAATGCACAGATATATAATATTAGAAGAGAAATAAGAAAAATAAAAAAAAGTTACCTTAAAATACAATGTACAAGATTTACAAGTCAAAGATTACAAGATATACAAGATCTTCAAGTTCACACTGATGAGGTGGTAGTGCAAGAATTAACTGTAATATTACACAGTAATGAGTGCACATTCATATTGTCCAGACAAGAAGTGATGATAATATTGCACAGTATTGCATAGGGTGTCCGTGATAGCTGGGTGTGGTAAACAGAGCTAAACAAAGATTAAACAGAGCTTTGGTAAACTGAAGTTAATAACAGTCTTAAGGGGGGTAGGGGTCATAGGTTATAGGTTGACTCATTATAGAGCCTAATGGCTGAGGGTAAGAATGACTTCATATAGCGCTCTTTGGAGCAGTGCAGTTGTTTCAGTCTGTTACTGAAAATGCTCCTCTGTTCAGCCAAGGTGGCATGCAGAGGGTGAGGAACATTGTCCAGAATCGTCAGGACTTTCCAAAGGGTCTTTGTTCTACTACAGCCTCCAATATGTCCAGTTAGGAAGATAGGAAGCATTCTGGAGTTCAAAGTTTCAATTATTATCAAAGTTTGTATATGGTATCCAACTTTGAGAATCTTCTTCTCCAGATAGCCATGAAACAAAGTAAACCATGGATGTCAGTTCAAAGAGAAATAGCAAACCCATTCCACCACACAAAATGTAGCAAGAACATCAACACCCACACAAAAAAACAATGAAAAAGAACAGGGAACAACACAGAATTTAAAACCATGAACCTGAAAAAGTCCTCCAAATCCATAAACGCAGAATCTCGGTAACACCTTCTTACTTTCTCAAAACAAAGAGACACAGTTTGAAAACTGTGCCTGGATTGGAGAGCAAACCCTATGAGAATAGGTTGAGTGAACTTGGCCTTTTCTCCTTGGAGCGACGGAAGATGAGGGATGACCTGATAGAGGTGTATAAGATGATGAGAGGCATTGATCGTGTGGATAGTCAGAGGCTTTTTCCCAGGGCTGAAATGGTTGCCACAAGAGGACACAGGTTTAAGGTGCTGGGGAGTAGGTACAGAGGAGATGTCAGGAGTAAGTTTTTTACTCAGAGAGTGTTGAGTATGTGGAATGGGCCGCCAGCAACGGTGGTGGAGGCGGATACGATAGGATCTTTTAAGAGACTTTTGGATAGGTACATGGAGATTAGAAAAATAGAAAGTTATAGGTAAGCCTATTAATTTCTAAGGTAGGGACATGTTCGGCACAACCTTGTGGGCAGAAGGGCCTGTATTGTGCTGTAGGATTTCTGTTTCATGTTTTTAAGTAGAAAAGTTGTTTCCATTGTTAGGTGAGACTAGAACTAGGGGACATTGCCTCCAGATTCAGGGGAGAAGAATTAGCATGGAGGTGAGGAGAAACTGTTTTTCCCAGAGTGGTGAATCTGTGGAATTCTCTGCCCAGGGAAGCAGTTGAGGCTTCTTCACTAAATAGATTTAACATATAGTTAGATAGATTTTTACATAGTAAGGGAATTAAGGGTTATGGGAGATGGAGCTGAGATCAGATCAGCCATGATCTTATTGAATGGCGGGACAGGTTCGATGGGTCGGATGGCCTACTCCTGCTCCTATTTCTTATGTTCTTACGAGGTGTGATTGATATGTTTGTGGCTTAAGGTAGAAGGAGTCAATTTTAGAAAACCTAGCACATTTATTTTTCAACATAGTCCCCTCCTTCACTTACACATTTAGTCCAGAAGTCATGGAGCATACGGATCTTGGACCTCCAGAAAGTGTCCACAGATGGGTGATTGATAAGTTGGTAGCCTAAAGTAGAAGAGGATAAGTTATACAGTTCTCATTACATGCACATGCATGTTAACTCTTTGAGTGATTATGCAGAAAGTTCGAAGATAATAACTCATCTGCTTCTACCTTAGGCCACAAAATTATCAATCACCCCTGATGCATTAATAACTGATGAGTCATTAACTTCAAACTTTCAGCATAATCACTCAAAGAGTTGAACTGCATGTGCATGTAACGAGAGCTGTATAACTCATCTCCTTTTACCTTAGGCCACAAACTTATCAATCACCCCTGCTGTGGACCACCTGGAGGTCCAAGATCTGAGTGCTCCATGAATGCTGGACTAAGTGTGTAAATGTTGGAGGAGACTATTTTGAAAAGTAAATGTGCTAAGTTTTCTAAAATTGACTCCTTCTACCTTAGGCCACAAAGTTATCAATCACCCCTCGTATAACCCTGGCCAGCCTTTGACCCTGATTACCACTATTCATAAACCCTTCAGCCCCAGGGAGAAGCAGAACATTTTGTCAGAGTTTCCCTCACTTAAAGTCATCTCTGGGAATTCAGAATTCTGAAGCAAGCCCAAAGATAGGTTAGAAATTCTCCAGATACACATGTTCGTAAAAGCAAAATGCCTGAAGGACCAGAGAGTCCAGGATATTACATAAATAATTACCAGAAGTGCCAGCAATGAAGAAAGATCTCAATTCTTTAAAGGGGAAGTGAGGCAGCGACTGGGGGAAGGCTAGGGTAACTGCGAATTTATAACATCGATGGATCAGAGAGCTGATGGGCCCGACATGGATTATGCAGGGTGTAAATATCAAGCTTATGAAAAGTATTTAAGGTTAGACAATCCAGGGAGGGATGATCCAATCTTCCTGAAAATGCTGAAGGAAGGCCTGTAAGATTTGGGGATGGTGGTGGGATTGATGCACACCATGACTGTATTATGGGCAGAAGAAATAGATCGGAGGAGGCGGAAGAGAAGTCACACAAGGATGTAGTGGATGTAGCTGCTATGAAGACACAGAGAACTTGCTTTGTGTGCCAGCTACATGGCCACCTAGCAAGAAACTGCCAAAATAGATGTAGAAAGAAGATCATATGTCTTAGCTCTAGCCTGTCAGGCCGTCGTTGGAGGCAATGTCCTAAAAAAAGGGAAAGGTGTGAGAGACACCCACTGGAACAGGCCGAAATCACAGAAGTGCCCTTTCTGTACAAACAGGTTATAGAGCTGGTGAGGTCAGCATCCAGGTCAGAGAAATGGCTTGCAGCATCCTCTATCGTCAATACTCTATCGTCAATATCGTCAGCCACAGACATATCGTACACAAATATATATTTTTAGAGGGCCAACAATGTGTTGTGTCAGTGGACTTAGGGTCGTCAGTATCAATAGCTGATCTACCGTTGCCCGTGACTAGACGATTTACATTACCAGTGCAGGAGAGAAGGGCGGAGGGCGGAGAAAAGTCAGCCCCAGGTACTCCAGAAGATTGAGGAATGCAGCTTCTATAGATTTTTGGGTGTGTCCAAGCAATGAAGGTCCTACCCTAGGGATAGACACACTGAGTAAGGCCAGTGCTATCATAGACTCATGAAACGGAGAAATAACACGGACAAGACAGGAACAGCGGACATGTGTGATCAAAGAGCAGACAATATCACTCACTGAGAGACAGCAGCCTCAAGCAGAGACAGGAGACAGGACAATGATCAGGAATCACATCAGGAAGCCCCAGGGTAGGGGGCCAACACAGACAAGAACTGTTACAAGCAGTGCAGCTGCCTGCAGAGGCAGCAGCAATTAAAGGCTCACCAGAACGGGGATAATAAGGAGCAGAAAAGGAATGAGTGGGCAGATCACGAGGCAAAGACTGCATCAGGAGAACAGGAGATGACAGAAATTGAAGAGGAATAAACTACAGGAGCCAATTTAGTAAGATTATGTGGAGATGTGAAGGACCATTTTAACCAGGTTAACAGAGCAAAACAGCAGAAATTGGAGAAAGTGTGTAGAAGAAAAGGTAGCCCTCCCCCAGCCGGATGACCAGGTCATGGTAAAGGAGCTGCCTGACAAGGCAGGATTCAGTCCCAGGTGGATAGGATCACAGGTGGCACTCCTGTAAAATGACGCCTGTGTTTGCGTACAGACCGAGCGAGGAGCCAGTGGAAACACTGGACTCAGGTTACGGCATATAACTCACCTTCTTGTCACCCTCACAAAGGATCAGGGCCGCCCAGTAACAGTATCATTGCAGAAACTCCAAGTGACAAACACCAACCTGCTAATCACATTTAAATTCGCCTCGTGGAAGCAGGCCCACAGATGAGGGGAATGACAGCGCAGGTGCAGAAGACACAGAGAGACCATGCCAGCAAGCCATTAAAGTAGAACAGCAACAGTACTTTGTAAGGAAGGCTTGTTCTGGGAGGTTGCTGATTGGTTACATCGGGGGTCGGCAACCTGCGGCTCCCGAGCCATTTGTGGCTCTTTCACCTCTGTGCTGCGGCTCCCTGTGGCTTTGGGAAATAATTGGTCAGTATTTAATTAAAATGTATTTTATGTTAGTTTGTTAGCTTTTGAAATGTAATTATGGTGATCTTGTACAACCTAAGTGTAGCGACACATTTCCTGCCACATCCGAAACGGCTCACAATTAGCCAGCATTCCGGCTAAGGGAGATAGCCTACGGGGGTTTGTGAGTACGCGTCTTTTGCAGCATCTGCGTCCATGGGGGCTGGGTTGAGGGAGGCTTAAAAGCAAGGCTGTTTAGTTCGAATAAAGCTATCTTTGACTGCAGTTTACTGACACCGCTACAACGTGTTTTTATCGCTGGCTGTCCAGACGGAAGGTGCTGAAACGCTTTGTCGCGTGTCTGGAAGAAGTGAAAACTTTCCTGGGCAGCAAAGGGCTCACCTTTCCTGAGCTGGAACAGCCAGAGTGGCTGGAAAAGCTACACTTCATGGTAGACATGACAGCGCACCTGAACACGCTGAACACAGCTCTTCAGGGGAAAGGACGTACAGCCCTGCACATGTTGGAGGATGTTTTGGCACTCGAGCGCAAGCTGACGTTGCTTGCCAGAGATTTACAGAAAGGCACTTTGTCTCACTTCCCCAATTTGAGAGAGTTCAAACAAGGTCACGACATGATAATTTCGGAGTATTTACATTCTGCAATCATCGCAATGCAAACATCGTTTGGGAAACGCTTCTGTGAGTTCAGAGAGGAAAAAAACACATTATCCTTCCCGGTCACTCCCTTAAGCATCGATCCTTCCCTACTGAATACGACTGCATTGGCAGGTGTGAGTCAACCTGATCTTGAGATGGAACTGGCCGACATAGCCGACAAAGACATATGGGTGTCCAAGTTTAGACGCTTGACAGCAGACCTTGAAGATGTTGCCCGTCAGAAGGCCGTTCTTGCTCAGAAACACAAATGGAGTGATATTGAAAACCTCACAGATGACAGCTTGCGATCCTGTGTAAAGATGAAGGTGACATCATACAGCCCTGATGTGCAGACGCTGTGCGCTGAGGTCCAGGAGCAGAAATCCCATTAACCAAGTATGATAAATATTTTAATTGCCTATTATTTTACTTATATTCATATTTTTTCATTGTTCAGTGAAATAGTCCTTTCATTTTTCAGGATGACAGCTGGCTGACGTTATTTTTGGTTTGCTGCTGGCGGAAAATTTAAGTTCGGCGTTTTTCATAAATACAAGAAGGACTCAAATAGACATTGAATATTTTACTTAAAAGTAACTTTCAACCCAACGTCTTTTTTTCGGAGTTCAAAATGTTTTTGTTGCATGCAGAAATGTAATTTCGTTTTCTCTGCAGGAGTGCATCAATTTCATAAATGCAACACATTATAGTTTGTTTATACATAGCATAAAGGCAAAAAAAACGTTGTATGCAGTGTTATTTCATTTTAAATGTCAAACGGGTTTTGCGGCTCCCAGTGTTTTCTTTTCTGTGGGAAACGGGTCCAAGTGGCTCTTTCAGTGGTAAAGGTTGCTGACCCCTGGGTTACATAGACCAAAATGGAAATATATTAGGGAAAACAGATGGAAAGGGATCAGAGTTATAGTGAGTTTCACAACCTCGATGACAAGCATCTGAAGGCCAGCCTGAATGAGGAGTGAACGCAAATGAACTGGGACCTTTCTGTAGGCAGGCCAGAAGTCGAAAGGGCAAACCAGGAAGGAGTGCCACCAGGGTAAGGTCCAGGCAGCCATTCAAATAGAGACCATTCCAAACCTCCTGTAGATCAATCAAAGGGAATGACAGGCCTGTCAGATTCTTCTAATAATCTTCTGTCACTGCATGGAAGGTGAACTGTTGCCTGTGAACCTGATAGTTGCCTTGTTGGTGCCTCTGTCCACAGAGTAAATACTGAGAGCCACTGCCAAGTTTTACCTATCAGATATTGAAGAGGTGAAGATAAGGATATGTAAACCACAATGGGCCAGCGGGAAGGAGGCAACACCACATGAATGACAAAGCTGCACTTTAAAGACTGGTTGACATTGAGAGGAAAAAAGCATCCAAGAAGAGGATCTGATCAAATCCCTGGAATGCTTCATTGCCACTTCTGCTTAATCTTGTAGATGGCCAGTTAGGGGTGATAGTGTAGAGTAGATGCACATAGGCACATAAGTTAGTAAGTGGTGAAGGAATCTGAAGTGAAGGGCACTTATGCTGCCATATTTAATTAGATCTTTCTTAATGTTTAGCCTTCCTGGGATAGATTTTGTCCAGGGTCCAAGAGAAGGGTATGATAAGGAGTATTCTGGAGTTACGTGAATATGGCTGATATTAATTCAAACAAGAACCAGTCTTCATTTCTTAATGTAGATTTGTAAATTGCAAGCTGTAATGCAATTAAAAGCGCAAGCAGCCCACAGACTAAGAGATAGGGTTTGTAAAATTGTGCCTGTAAGATGTTTGCATATCTATTAGCTAAATGTTAAGACACTGGGGTTGTGCTAATTGGCCTGCATCAAACAAGGAAACATGGGCAAAGTTATTTGTATCATTGTGACTGAGTTCAGTCACAATGATACAAATAACATTGCCCATGTTTCCTTGTTTGAGTTCAGTCACAATGGCAGATCAAACTAATGTTGTCACTTGGCATATCAAACGTGGTCATAGGTATTGTTGCAATCAATAGCTGATCTATTATGTACTCCATAATTTAGCTCTCCGTCTTCAAAAGATTTTAGACTACCTGTGTCGTTTGTTTGTCCCAGCAGGAGTGTTTGAACAATCAAGATTGTCTCCCACTGTAGGTACATACTGTAATTAAAATGAAGCATTGTCAACCCAAGATATTGAAGTAAGTGATGTCATTGGAACCATTGAAATTGTATTGAATCATTTGCTGATACCTTTGATCTTAAGGGCACAAAAATGCAATGCACTTTTGTGTTTGTGAGACTCTACCAAGAGTGTCTCCAGGAGAACTCCTGCTTGTTGTCACAAATAAAGACTTCTATACCACCAGCCTCTGATGACTTCGGTCACAGTCATAACAAAATCCTCTCTTATGCCATTGTGGCATGTCTTTGCCATTGCTGCACAAAACCCATTATACCAATGGTCTTAATTGCATAACCTTATTAATTAATATGCTGCCACACTTGAATGTCCTTATTTATAGAGATGAATGCAGTTGGCTTCACTTTCACATCCTTGCAGCCACCACACTGGCTTTAGCTCCTTGGTGGAGATGATGGGAGAATGAACCATTGTCACACCAGGCTACTGACGATTGGCTCGAGCAGATCTCTGCAGCAGTACCACGGAGTGATTTGTGACAGTTTGCATCACCGTATGGTGTAGAGGTTTCAATGCACAGGATTGCAAGAGGCTTTAGCAGGTTGTATGCTCAACCAGCTCCATCATGGTACACGTCTCCGCAGCATTGAGGACATCTTCCAAAGGCGGTGCCTCAAGAAGGGACATCCATCATTCAGGACCCTCACCATCCGGAACATACCCTCTACTCATCACTATCATCAGGGAGGTGGTACATGAGCATTCAACATTTTAGGAATAGCTTCTTAGTCTCTGCCATCAGACTTCTGAATGGTCTGTGAACTGCGCAATCTCACTATTCCTATTTCACGCTATTTGGTTATTTAATTACTTGTAACTTTTAATAACTTGTTATGCCTGCACGATACTGCTGCCACCAAACAACAAATTTCAGTCTCTGATATTAGTAGGGGTCTTGGAGATCATTGCCCTGTAGCTGAGAGAGGAATGAAACAAAAAGAATCATGATGTTGTAAACAGGTAAATGGAACTTGAATTTCATTCTTCATTTTCATTTGAATTCTGTTACACAAATCAAGTGGTTCCTTTAGACTGGCAGTAATGCTTAAGATATGCTAATATAGGGCTAAGAATGGGATCATGTTATGGAGCCAAATGTGTAAGGGCTAGTTAACTTTTAACCCATACACTCAGTCAAAATAATACAGTATGTCCAAACAGAGGAATGGCATCTAAGTAAAGGCTAGGGACAAGAACTCACAAATTTGTTTGTATTGCAAATCATCTTATATTTGTGTGGACTTAACAAAATAGCAATCCTTTTCGCTCAAGCCCAACAGACAGACTGTTAGACAGATTGTATGAAGCATAGGAAGAAACGCAGGTTGGTGAATGATGACAGTCTAAATCGAATTTGTCCATGACTGCACAATATTTGAAAACTTCTTTTTAATTATGTGAGCAATTCAATTCTAAAGCTAGCGCATTCAAGGAGAGGAAACTAAAATTAATTCTTCACGTGGAAGGTGCAAGAAAAATGGTCTTCTTCAGATGCTCTTGTGATTAATGGTTTTAGATCTGAAAATGGTAACTTTAGCTAATCAAACTTTTTAATAGAGAGCACAGAAAAGACTTTTGATGGGCTGAATGGTCTGCTTCTGTTCATTTATTTATAAGCTCCCTGCAGTGCAACAGAATTAATGTGAAATATAATATCATATCAAAAGCTGTCATATTCCATTTTCAGACTGCACTTTCTTTCTACAGCTAAATTTATAAAAAAACATACTGTAAGTTACATAAAGTTCAGAAGAAATATGCTGCCTGAATTTCACAAAATGGACTTGTTTGAAGATTTTTATTTGAATCAGTCCAACCAAAAAGTTCTGATGCTCGAAAAGGTTGCATCTTCAGTCCCCCATTCCACTCCCTGTCCACTCATGACTCTTTGGCCAGATTCTACCCCAACTCTATCTACAAGTTTGTAGATAATATCATCATAGTGAGCCCCATCTCATATAATGATGAGTGGGGCTACAGGAAGGAGACAGAGAGTTTAGTGACATAGTACTACACCTTGCCCAAGAGTGACCTGCAGGCTAGCAGAGGTAAGGAACACCTTACTCCTCCTTTGGCAGAGACATATCTCCAATCTGCTGCCCATCTACTTCTTTAGGATAATAAGTAAAATAGTCATGACACCTTTAACCCTCACCAATTTTTATTGATGCATCGTAGAAAGCATTCCGTCCCTGTGCATAACTGCTTGGTATAGCAACTGCGCTTCACGTGACAACAATAAACTGCAGAGAGCTGTGGACAGAGCTCAGCACATCCCTGGTACCAGTTTTCCCTCTATGGACTCTCTCCACACCTATACTCTTCACTGTCTCAGTAAAGCAGGCAACATAATCAAAGCCCACACGTACCCTAGACATTCTCTCCTCACTTCTCTCCCATCAGGTAGGATATCTGAGAGACTGAAAGCAAGTACCACTAAGCACTCAAGAACAGCTTCTATCCCACTATTATCTTGAATGGGCCTCTTGCCTGATAAGTTGGACCCTTGGCCTCACAGTCCACCTCATTATGATCTTGCTTCTTAATGTGTAACCCCCAGGCTCGCCCAGCTCGTGTTCGTCTAGGGGAATCAGCCTTCAGCCCTGCCAAACTGGGTAATCATGTTTGTGTGAACGCTGTGTAATGTACCCCCAGTTACAAACCCACATCGCTAAATATCAGACAGTACACCATATGCAATTAAATGATAAACTTTATGAATCTTAATCTGAATATAGGATTAGTTATGAAAATAAACAAAACAAAAAAAAAGGGCCCAAGTCAAAGTCCCCATTGGAGCTCACTCAGTAGTCATTCTTCCAGCATCGGTCTCCTCCAAACGTCACCGACCTTCGGACCCTCAGATCCCAGTCTGTTCCGTCCGGTGGTCTACCAGCTCTCTCCTCACGCGTTCTCCCTCTTCATCTCTCCTCAATGAAAGACAAGAAAGAACAACATTTCTCCCATTGGCTGGCCACTGAATTCCAAATTCCCGTTATCTCTGGTCATAACCCAAGCATTGCTGCTACAGAGAAACCATTACCTTAACAGTGGAACATTACATAGAAACCATTACAATAGCCTTAGCAGTGAAACCTTACAACGTGTTACACTCTCCCCCCACCAAATTCAGTCATGTCCTCATGACGTTGAGATAATTCGCCAACCCTTCCTGAAAAACATAAAGCCCAATCCAGATGCAAAAGGCAGTAACATAGCTCCCCAAACCAATAGAGATCATGCCCTGATCCCCAGGCGCTACTTGGTGAATCCTCCCTCCATCTATCACTCATGTCCCCCTGTAACTTGGAGCCCTCTGTCCCGTGTCCAGGCCCCATTTCCTCTCCTTCAGGCTCCTGCTGTAACCCAGACTGTCCCCAGATAGCAACCCTCACTGCACCTGACTCAGTGCGAGAAGGGCCAGGAGTCTCTTCCTCAATCAATGGGAGTTAGTGAAAGGCAGCATGTACCAGACATCCAGATCATCATTCTCCGAATCTGTATCCCTTTCATGGGTGGGGCCCAGCCCAGCCCCTCCTGCTGTGGGCCCAGCAGCTGCCCCACATTTTTGCAGAGTCCTCTTACTAGGTGTAGGCTCCAAGTCGGGCTCTGGGTCTACTTGCACCTCTTGCCTCAGGGGCAACAGGTGGTTCTGATGGAGAATTTTGACAGGCCTTTTCCCTTCCTCCAGTTTCACCCAGAAAACTGGAAGGTTTGGCATCTGACTCTCCACCACAAAGTGTGGCTATCCAGCGGTCAGCGAACTTGTGCTTTCCAGGTAATCCCAAATTCCTTATGAGGACTTGGTCTCCTATCAGGAGTTGGGAAAACCTCACCTTCTGATCATACCTCCTCGTATTTCCACGATCCTCCTTGGCAGCTGTGACCCCAGTCAATTCATAGGCCCTTTTCAGCTCTCTCCTCATATCAGACACATACCTCAGATAAAGCTTCAGTGGTAAGTCATCCTTGTCAGTCCTAAAACAAAGGTCAATGGGCAACCTCGCCTCGCACCCAAACATCAGATAATATGGTGAGTACCCAGTAGCTTCATTTTATGTACATCTGTAACAATGAACCAGATGCCCAATATGTTGACTCCACCTGCTCTTCTTGCTGATATCCAGGGTCCTGAGCATATAACATATAACATATAACCATATAACAATCACAGCATGGAAATAGGCCATCTCGGCCCTCCTAGTCCGTGCCGAACTCTTAATCTCACCTAGTCCCACCTACCCGCACTCAGCCCATAACCCTCCACTCCTTTCCTGTCCCTATACCTATCCAATTTTACCTTAAATGACACAACTGAACTGGCCTCTACTACTTCTACAGGAAGCTCATTCCGCACAGTTATCACTCTCTGAGTAAAGAAATACCCCCTCGTGTTTCCCTTAAACTTCTGCCCCCTAACTCTCAAATCACATCCTCTCATTTGAATCTAGCATGTCTAGCAAAGTCCAATTAAACCTCTCAGACTGGGGATCACCCTGCAGGTGATAGGGCTTGGTCCTCGACTTCTCATCTCCAAGCATGCCCAGTAACTCATAGATGAGTCTGCTCTTGAAGTCCCATCCCTGGTTACTATGTATCCACCTGGGAAGGCCATAATGAACAAAATACTTCTCCCATCACACTTTTGCCACTGTAGTCGCCTTCTGGTCCTTGGTAGGAAAAGACTGAGCATATCTGGTGTAGTGGTCCGTGATGACTAACGCATTCGCCGTGTTGCTGGCATCGCGTTCTATGGACAGGAAATCAATACTCCCCAGGTCCAGAGGCCCTGCACTCTGCAAGTGGGACAAGGGAGCTGCCCGCTTAGGCAGTGTCTTCCGCCATATGCATCTAATGCAGTATTCTTCAACCTTCGACTTCATTCGGAGCCAGTGAAACCGGACTTTGAGCAACCCATAGGTCCTTTCCACCCCAAATGTCCAGAATCATCATGAAGTGACTTCAACACAATCCTCTGATACTTCACTGGCAGAGCCTGTTGGCAATGCTGAGGTCAGTCCAGGGGTGACGTGACCCGATATAAGATCTGGTTCTTCAACTCCAGCCGAGGCCATTCTCACAGTAATGGAGGTACCAAAGTGTGTTTTGTCTTCTCCACCTGAGCCATGTCTCTCTTTTCAACCGCAGACCAAATAGTGCCAATGCCCGAATCATCTCGTTGAGCAGCTGCCACTTCCCCAGGACTCAATTCTGGCAGCTGATTTGTCGTCAGAGCAGTCAGTTTACGGTAACCTTGTGGTATGGCGTCATCAGAAGCCCTCAATTGATTCACTGCTCGATCCGGCCTCTCCTTTCCCTCTGCCTTCACAGTGATGGGAAACTGACACATGGCCTTCACCCCAGGGTCAGGAATGCTCTCCCACTCCTCGTCCATGTCCATTCCCTCATGCCCCTGTCAGGACAATGCATCAGGATCAATATTCCTGCTTCCCGGCCGGTACTTCAGGCTGAAATCATAGGCAGACAACGCCGCCAACCACCGATGGCCTGTGGCATCCAGTTCCACTGAGGTCAGGATATAAGTTAGGGGGTTGTTGTCCGTCCTCACCTCAAACTTGGTCCTGTAGAGATAGTCACTCAGCTTATCCACCACAGCCCATTTCAACACCAGGAATTCCAACTTGTGCTTGGGATAGGTTCTCTCGGAGGGCAACAAACTCCAGCTGACCAAACGACACAGGTCTCAACCCAGTGCCCTGATCCTGACAGGATGCCCCCTAAACCCTCTCGGCTGGCATCTGTGTGCAGTACATACGGCAATTGGGGGTCTGCAAAAGCCAGCACCAGCGCCTGGGTCAGCAACACTTTCAGCGACTGAAAGGCCTCCTCACATTATACATCCCACCTTGGTCCAAAGGGCTCTGACAGGTTTAGATATTCTCTACTCCCCGTCCCTTTCTTCTCCAAGGGAGGGTAACCACAGAGAAGCTGATTCAGGGGGTGACTCACTTTGGCATAGCCCTTCACGAATCTCTGATAATAGCCACAGAACCCAAGGAATGAGTGCAGAGCACTCACAGTCTGGGGCCTTGGCCAAGAGGTCACCATTTCTATCTTAGCCGGGTCTGTAGCTACTCCATTCTGTGAGATTTTGTGTCTGACATAGCTAACAGATGTTTTGCAAAACTGGCCCTTGTCCAGGGAAAGTTTTAACTCTTCAGCTTTCAGGCGGCCGAGCACCTTCAGTAGCCTCGCTTCATGTTCCTCCAAGGTGGATCCAAACACTGTGAGGTCATCCAAATATGCCAACACCTCAAGCAAGTTCATATCCCCCACTGTCTTCTCCATTACCCATTGGAAGGTTGCAGGAGCTCCCAAGATGCCCTGGGGCATCCTTTCAAACTGGAAGAATACCAGGGGACATATCAAGGCCGTCTTCTCTTTGTCAGCCTCACTCTTCGGGATCTGGTAACATCCACTCCTCAAGTCCAGCACACTGAACCACTTTGCACCACCCAGACAGGCCAGTGTGTCTTTGACCCTTGGGACTGTACACTGGTCAGGGACAGTGTACCTGTTCAGAGTCCTATAGTCCACACACATCTGTACCTTTCCGTTCTTCTGGGCCACTACTATTGGAGATGCATAAGGGCTTTGGGACTCAGTGATGATCCCAGCTTCCTTCAACTTACACACATGCTGCCGCATGTCTTTCATGTCTGCAGGGGCCAGTCGCCGTGGCCTCTCTCTAAACGTCGTGTCCTCGGTCACCCGGATAATGTGATGAGTGCCCTTGGAACAACCCACATCAAACTCGCCAGTGGAAAAGACACCTTCTAATTTCAACAGCAAACACGAGGAAATCTGCAGATGCTGGAAATTCAAACAACACACGCAAAATGCTGGTGGAACACAGCAGGCCAGGCAGCATCTATAAGGAGCAGCACTGTTGACGTTTCAGGCCGCGACCCTTTGTCAGGACTCACGAAGGGTCTCGGCCCGAAACGTTGACAGTGCTTCTCCTTATTTTCCACCAGCATTTTGTGTGTGTTGTTCCTATTTCAACATCTTCTCTACCAACCTCTTCTTCCAACCTGGCAGCACCGGGGAGTCCCCAAAGTTGAATGACTCAGTGGTCAACTTTTGCCTCTTTTCCAATAGTTTCTCCCTGGCTTGTCTCACAGGGATACTGGACATTACCATAATCGGGAACAAATGTGCCAGGGGCATCCACTGCTTGAAGGTGACCTCCCTCTTCGAGGTGTTCCTGATGATCATTGCCATCCTGCTTGCCTGTACAACCGAGGGCTTCTGCAATTCAGGCCTCACCACTACCCCAGCAGGAAATCCCGACTCCCCCCCCCCTTGTGGTCTTCTGGAGCGTCCCCTAAGAGGGCTTTGCCCTCAGGCACTCTGGGAAATTTGGGGGTCCCCATCAGTCTCACTACTTCCCCGGGCCGTACCACCATTGGTTTCGACTGCGTGAACCACACAGTCCCTCGTTTAAATTCAGTATCTGGTCCAATGCTGCCACCCACTTCCTCAAAAGCAGCTCAAAACACTGGGTGCATGGACAATGTTCCCAGAAAGCTCTCACCTGCCTTCTCCTTGCAGGCCCCCATGAGCCTCCTCACAAGAGGGGTGTTGGTTCCCACCAGAATTGAAATGCTGCCCGTCTCAACAGGATCTGGACAAACCAGCACCACTGTATCAAGAACCTCAGACACTCCCACATCGGCCTCTGAGAGCTCCAGTTTCACTGACAAATAACCGTCGTATGGATAATCACCAGCACTGAGACCCCAGATCTCCAGTGCATTGAATGGTGTCAAGGGTAAATGCTTCAGATAACGGCTGTAAAACGAACGGTACCGTAACGTGTCCTGTGACCCGGTGTCAAGTATGGCTTTAGCGTAAATGCCCTCTATCTGTAGCGACACACTGGAGCATGGTCCCACTAAGTCTTCAGGAATAGGGTCTTTTGCTTTCAGGAGTTCCTTGGTGCTTTGCTGATGTGTTTCCCCAGAGATACCAGGCCGTTCCCACACTGAGTGTCCTCTAAGTTTCCTGACACCCCTCCCTGCTAACGTTTACCTGAAATGTATTTTTTAGTAGCTTTTACACTTTATCCTGCATTGCATTTGTTTTACCTTATGCTAGCTCAATGCACTGTGTAATGATCTGATCTGTATAAACTGTTTGCAAGACAAGATTCTCATTATATCTTGATGCACGTGACAATAATAAACTAATGCTCATCATGCCTGATGCTGACAGGAATCCTGTGCGAGAGAGTTTTGAAAGTGAAAAGCCTGTTGCACTAGGAAGTCTCTAGTTTGTGACACTTGCTCATACCACTGGACTTGGACTTCTGAGAGTCCAGTGGTACGAACAAGCCCTTTCACTAGAGGTGTTACCCGTCCCTGGATACCCAATACACCCCAAATCAATACCAATTCTAGTAGCAAATGTTAAAGTCAAACTTTCAGGCAGTCAAATGCCTGGCATTTAACTAAATGTGCACAAATTCACTGCCTACAACCACCTCATACCCTGATATGGATATTGTGGGTCAATTTTGTTGGCTCAAATTATTCCTAACTTCAGTGGGGATAACTTTCCCTATCCCTAACTTTCAATCAAAAAGTGAAGACTGAGAGTAAGCCTTTTAGTTTTAGATAGTTCTGAAAGAAAAATCTGTCCCTGCTTGCCTACTAGGTCAGAAACAGAATTTCTTTCAGCTAAATATTGGGAAGAATGAAACCATCATCTTCATTTCCCATCATAATCCTTGAACACAAGCTGTTGTGCTGCACATTCTCCCTATGGATATACCATACTCTCCTCAGTATGAACTCCTTCGGGGCTCCTTGTCAAATTTGGCTTGTAAGTACTGATGTTACAAGAAGATAGTATTCTGCCTACGTGGACAATATTGTTTTCTTTGTTTTCCATCCCTCACCTACTGAGATAGGGACAGAATTCAAAATCAATACTAAATAATGTTCAATAAAAGTGAAGAAACATTTCTTTTTATTTTTGGTTATCAATGTGAACATAGAATAGAGAGATGATTGCAACATGTTGTAAATCATCTACAGCTTCAATCTTCCAACTCCTAATTTGTTTGTTAAATGTTTGTGTTTGCTGAGGATTATGGTTCATTATCTGTGATCAGTATATTCGAGATGGCACACGTAGAGAAAAAATACTTCATTTTCAATAAAGACAGAATTAGAACCAGCTGTCATTATTATCATGGAGCTAATATTGAACAAGTTTCTCCAACTGTTTGAGATGGACACTAACCAGTTCATTTTATTTGGAGAAGCCACTGGCATATATAATGAGCAAAGACTGATTACATGAATTTCTCATCGTCGTGTTTGATGCATCATCTACTAATACCTTCAAAAGCAAATTAATGATCTCCATTTTCTGATTATGGTTTGTATTCATCAGAACGTCGAAGGACTGATCAGCATAATATTTCATTTTGAACAGTACATTCAAAGCTTCCTTCACAATGAGAAATGGAGGTGACATTTCCTCAATCAGCTTCCACTTTCTGTGATATTCCTCTTTATTGTCAGATAAACTATTTCCTCTGAACGCTTCAGGTCTGAATGATTTAAAGACCATGCAGAAAATAGCTCTTCAGACACTGCACGAAGTCTTCTATTTGCTTTAGATGCTGTGGCGTTTTCTAGTCAACCACTTGCTGTGTAGGAAAATACATTTTAGAGGAAATTGCATAGTAAGCTAGCTGTCTTTTTGTATTTTCTATTTAATAAATATATTTATAAAAATAATAAATATATTTAATTTTAATTAGAGGATAATACAAGACAAAATGTTCTTGCTCTGCATAATTGCAGTGCCTGGAGGGGGTTTTAAATACCATTTATGACTAAGATTAACAGACTAAACTTGCTTTTTGTCACATATTGATAGTCTGACATTGTCTCTAAGCAATTGTGAAAAGCCAACATATTGAGGTGTCTGTGATTGTTGTCTGGGATTTCAGTCATCTATCACTATGTTTCTAATTTGGGCAAAAAAATAGCTTTCATCGATACGGAGTGGCAGCTGGTCATCTCAAGATCAAACACTAATCTTCTGTCAAAAAGGACACCTTAATAAGTACTCTGATTTCCAGATGGGAGAAAGCATCCCATTAGTCAGGATTTGGTTCTGAGAGTTGGATAATTGTGAAAACGATTTTGCCTGCAGCAGTAAAAGAGATAGTCAGCACACTTGTGCCAACAGGTAAAACATCAGCTGCAGACAGTGTGCCGAGGCATGTGTTTCAGAATGGAGAGACATGTATCCTGGAGCAAAGTAGGTCAGTGAAACTATCCAGAAATCACTGAAGCAGACTTGGCCCCACCCATCATGGGAAACTAACTTATTAAAAGTCTCTCAGTGGAGGCATGGATATGTTCACTGGGGATCAGTCAGAACGCCAAGTGTACAGTTATTTTAGAACATAGAAAATAGAAAACCTACAGCACAATACAGGCCATTCAACCCACAATGCTGTGCCGAACATGTGCTTACTTTAGAAATTACCTAGGGTTACCCATAACCTTCTATATTTCTAATCTCCGTATATCTATCCAGGTGTCTCTTAAAAGACCCTATCATATCTGCTGCTATTCCATGCACTCACCACCCTCTGTGTAAAAACTTACCCCTGACATCTCCTCTGTACCTACTTCCAAGCACCTTAAACCTGTGCCCTCTTGTGTTAACTATTTCAGCCCTGGGGAAAAAAGCCTCTGACTATCCACATGATCAATGTCTCTCATCATCTTATACACCTCTATCAGGTCACTTCTCATCCTCCGTCGCTCCAAGGAGAAAAAGCCAAGTTCACTCAACCTATTCTCATAAGGCATGCTCCCCAATTCAGGCAACATCCTTGTAAATCTGCTTTGCACCTTTTCTACAGTTCCCACATCCTTCCTGTAGTGAGATGACCAGAACTGAGCACAGCACTCCAAGTGGGGACGGACCAGGGTCCTATAAAGCTGTAACATTACCTCTTGGCCCTTAAACTCAATCCCACGGTTGATAAAGGCCAATGCACTGTATGCCTTCTTAACCACACAGTCAACGTGCGCAGCAGCTTTTAGTGTTCTATGGACTTGGACCCCAAGATCCCTCTGATCCTCTACAAAGCTAAGAGTCTTATATTAATACTACATTCTGCCATCATATTTGACCTACCACAATGAGTTACCTCACACTTATCTGTGTTGAACTGCATCTGCCACTTCTCCGCACTGTTTTGCATCCTATAAATGCCCCGCTGTAACCTCTGACAGCCCTCCACTTGATCTCCAATACCTTCAACCTTTGTGTCATCAGCAAATTTGCTAACCCATCCCTCCACTTCCTCATCCAGGTCATTTATCAAAATCACGGAGAATAGGGGTCCCAAAACAAATCCCTGAGACACACCACTGGTCACCACGCAGAAGATGACCCATCTGCAATCACTCTTTGCCTTCTGTGGGCAAGCCAATTTTGGATCCACAAAGCAACGTCCCCTTAGTTCCCATGCCTCCTTACATTCTCAATAAGCCTTGCATGGGGTACCTTGTCAAATGCTTTGCTGAAATCCCTATACACTGAGAGACCACCTCCGTCTGTCAATGGAGTAGTAGTAATTCTGTGCTGCTCTTAGTTTTCTCTCTCTCCCCCCAGCTTAAGTTTTGAATTTATAATTTTTAATTGCTGATTCTTGAAGGGGAGTAATATGTCTACGAGAAGTGGGAAGAATTTGCATGAATCTACTGACAAAGGGAATGGAAAAGGTAATGGAAAATGGAAGATGCCAAAGGAAAGATGTGATGAAATGCCATCATGGGCTGAAGACATCGTTCGTGCATTGAATTTAATTCAAGAACAGAATACGGTAATTAAAGATCAACTGGAAAAGAATAATAATGAAATTCACATTCAGATTCAGAATCAGTTTATTGTCATTTAGAAACCACAAATGCAATGCAGTTAAAAAATGAGACAACGTTCTCCAGAATGATATCACAAAAGCATAAGACAAAACAGAAAATCTACATAACATTTGGCAATCCCCAATCCAGAGTCCGGAGAGGCTGCTGTGTATTAATATCGCGCTACCATCTTAGCGCGTTCCCCGGAAAGGAGCTCCAAATCCACCAGACAAACAAGACCAAAAACTAAAGCTACAAGACCTGCACAAAACCACATAGTTACAACATTTAGTTACAACAGTGCAAACAATAGCATAATTGATTAAAAAAAAACAGACCATGGGCACAGTAAAAATAGTCTAACGATGTTAAAGGACTGTAAGTTCAAAAGAAACCACCACACAGCTTCCAGAAGTCCCCAGGGTCCCGACAGACTCGCCATCCCACGCCGGTGGCAGAAGGGAATACCTCCGCTATGGACTTCCATGGCACCGCCCGACTCAGCCTCGCAGACGCAGCACACACCAAAAGTGACCTGACCGCAGCAGACTCCGAGTCTGTCGAACCTCCGAGCCTCCGACCATCCCCTCCAGCACAGCTTCTCCGAGAACCATCCAATGGCCATCAGCAATGCGACCCCGAGGACTGGGGACCTGTTTTTCCCAGCAGAGTCCCGGACCTCACAGCAGCAACAGCAACGAAGAAGGTCTTCTTGGAGATTTCCCGATGTTCCTCCGTGCTCCCACATCCATTTTCAATTGATTATGATTGTGCACGGCACCCCACTGCACAAATAACAGATAATCAGCTCTAGAGTGGCTGCTGCAAGCTGCGTCGCGCCACCATCTTGGAAAGAAATGAAGTTATTTCTGGGAAATCTTAAATATGTGGAGACTCAAGTTATTAAACATGAAGAAGAATTGAAGTTAACCAAGCAGAAATTGTCTGAAACTACAACCCGTTTGCAAAAATATCATGATAAGATTATAGATTTAGAAACCAGGTCTCGCCAAAACAACATACGAATCATTGGATTGCAAGAAGAAGCTGAAGAAGTTCTGCTATCTCCTTCAGTTCCATACACACTTTCCCACTGTCACACTTGATTGGTCCTATTCTCTCACATCTTATCCTCTTGCTCTTCACATACTTGTAGAATGCCATGGGGTTGTTACTTTGACCTTTTTTATCTGCTATTTACCTTTCTGATCTGGGTACCTGCTTGGCATAAATTATGCAATTCAAGCAACAGCTTATTGAAATTGTTGCTTAAATTGAAATGAATTGTTGGTGTTTTTAATGTATAACAAACACGTGATCAACATGGCTGTGGATTGGACTGACGTAGCTATAGATTGGGCTCTGTGGGTTTAGATGATGTGACTATGGATTGGACTCTATTGTCCACGTTCTGATGAGTTTCTGGGTTCCGATTGCTGCTTTTTTTGTTGCTATTTTGTGTGATTTGGGTCAGGGCGGCTTGCAGATAATGAATGACACAGCACTGGATTGAACTAGAGCTGAGCTGAAACTCTTTCCTGGAATTTTTCAATGACTTTTATGGGTTGGTGTTTTATATTCTGTGATTTTCACTCTTTTTTTTACAGTCTGTATGATTTGTGTTTGTTTTTTATTTTTGCGCATTGGGGGTGGGGGTTTGATGTTCTCTTTTGAATGGATTCCATAGTTTTTCTTTGTTTCTTGGCTGTCTGTGGGGAAGACAAATCTCAGAGCTGTAAACTGCGTACATACTTTGATAATAGATATACTTTGAACTTTGATGCCAAGGTCCTACCTAAATTAAAAAATGGCCTTCAAAGATTTCTCTGCTGATCTGTGAACTAGATAAATAATTTTTTATTAATAGTAATAATTAGCAAGTGCTTTCAGAGCATGTACTACATGTTCCAAAGCCTTCAGCACACCATGTCAAATGGATTTTATTCCTGTGAATAATATTGCTTTCTTTGGATCCTTTTGAGAGTAGTCATTCTTTAGTGAGGACTTGTCAGCAGATAGATCAGTGAGACGATGATGGGAAGAAGCATCATTGATCCCTGGAATGGATAAGACCCCAACACTTGGCTCAACCCAGTGTCTGATGCAAATCACTCCAGCTACCATATACCCATCTCTAATAGAGGTTGGACTGAGTCTGCAGAACTTTCAGCATGATTCCATCTGGGTAGCCTCCAAACTAATGGCATGATTATTAATTTTTCCTTCTAGTGAACAAATTCACCTCCCCTCCTACTTTTTCTCTATTACCCCCACTGACCTTTCACTTATTCTTACCTGCCTATTACTTCCCCCGGGTCCCCTCCTCTTTCCCTTTCTCCTGTGGTCCACTCTACTCTCCTATCAGCTTCTTTCTCCTCCAGTCCTTGACCTTGCCCATCCATCTAACTTCACCTATCACTTCCCAGCTACCCCCTTTCTCCTTCCCTCACCTTTTTATTCTGGTGTCGTCCCCATTCCTTCTTAGTCCCAATGAAGGACCTTGGACTTTTTCCATAGTTGTGGCCTGACCTGCAGAGTTCCTCCAACATTTTCTGTGTGTTGATTTGGATTTCCAGCATCTGCAGAATCTCTTCTGTTTGTGATTGGAATTAAGCCCGCATGTACTGATCTCTTTACATACTCCCCTCCACATGGGTGGCTCTGACCTTTCCCCATCTCTTTCCTCTTCTTTTCTTTCCGGCCTTGACGCCTGCTACAGAGTGGGTTAACATGCGAGAGTGAGATGCAAGTCAGTATAAAAGGAAGGCCATAGCACCAATGGCATGGGCCAAACAAAATATGGCAGGTCCAATACTGTAGAACCAGCAATTTCTGAAAAATCATTAGTTAGGGAAGGGCTTTCTTCTCAAAGTCCAACCCTATGTCTCCATCATGAGAGGTGGAAATGGGAAATGGCTGGCCAACAGGGCTCTGGTGAAGCAGTCTAGACCAACCTCCTGAACAGTGGATACAATGGGTTACAGAAACATTGATGAACTCCAGCCATACCATTGACTTTGGACAATGGAGGCAGGAGGTCATCGATGGTCTGAAATCCGTTGGGAGCTAAGGGGCCCAAGAAGAAGAAGGCAAGGGCTTAACAATAAACATTTGAATTGCCAAAGGCTTGGAGAACACCAACCTGTGCCCATCTGGAATGCTACCAGGAAAACTCCAAATTCTACCTTATGAAGGATTGGAACATAATATCTCAATTCAAATCACAGAAGTAATCACTCTACTTATTTTATAAGATTGTCTAAAAAGGAGATTCAGGAGATAAGGGGAGCTGAAAGAAGATAGGGATGTGTGAGGGGATTTTTTATTATCACTTCAGTGAGAATTTAATGTTGGAATACAGGATGTAAAAATTAAAAGACAAGCAGGAAGAATATTATATCCCCTGAGAGTAATGAGAATGTGGAACATGCCAGTGCTGGAAGTGAGGGAGATAAATAGCTTCCATGTTAATTAGTTTTGATTTACTGCTGCTGCCTTACAGATCCCAAAACTTGGATTTGTTTCTGACCTGAAGTGTTGACTGTGTGGAGTTTGCACATTCTCTCTGCAACCATGTGGGTTTCTCCCGGCTTCGACCATAGGACGATAAGTTTCGGAGCAGAATTAGGCTATTTGGCCCATTGAATTTGTTCCGCCATTTCGTTGTGAGTAATCCATCTTCCCCCTCAACCCATTCTCCTGCCTTTTCCCCATATCCCTTCATTCCCAACTAATCAAGAATCTATCACTCTCTCCCTTAAATGTGCCCAATGAGTTGGCGTCCACTGCCACCTGTGGTAACAAATTCCACAGATTCACCACTCTCTGGCTAAAGAAATTTCTCCTCATCTCAGTTGTAAATGGACATCCCTCTATACTGAGGCTGTGTGCTCTGATTCTAGACTCCCCCACCATAGGAAATAACCTCTCCACACCCACTATTGAAGCCTTTCAATATTTACTAGGTTTCATTGAGGCGACCCTTCAATCTTCTGAATTCCAGTGAGAAGAACTTCTGTATTCACACGCTCCTCTTGTTGATAAGTTAACCAGCCACTGTCAATTACTCTTCATATAGGTGGGTGACGAGAGAAACTGGAGAAAGGGAGTGGATGAGGGTGGGAAGGATGGGTGCAGATGGGTGATTGGTATATTGTTTTGACACGAGGAATTTAAAGCACCTGTTACCATAACATGTCTAACCCTCAGGTTCGGTCAGCAGCGTTAGTCTTGGGAAGACAGTCTCTGGCCCCACCAAATGTGTGAAATCTGAGGTGTAAAACTGCTTGTTAGTGTGGATTCTGCATGATGTTTTCCCCTGTTACAAATCAGTACCAAGAAATAACAAACAGTACACCATATGCAATTAAACGATTTAGCTGTATAATTCTTAATTTGACTAGAGGGTTAGTAAAGAAATCAAAAAGAAAAGGGCCTATTTTAATGAAAGAGTTTAATGTGCACATTGGATCTCACAGTTTCCCATCTGTTAGTCCTCCGTCGCTGCCCCCCCCACCCCGGCATCATCGACTCCCGACCCCATTCCAAGTCCACTCCATCCTGCAGTCTACAACCTCTCCATTCTGGCATCTTCTCTCTCCATCTTCCAACAAACAAAAGACCTGGAACAACCCACTCTCAGGCACACAACAAGAAAAAAACACTGGATGGTGCACATTCCAAAGCCCCTGTTATCTCTAGTCATAACCCAAACACTGCTACTATAGAACAACCATTACATTAGAAGTGAAACTTTTCCCAGGGCGTTACAAATGTAACCAGGGCTCCTCCTATATGCTGAAAGGCTGCGCAAAGGTACTTTGAATGATATAGTGCAAATTAGATGAGCTGAATGCCTTGTTCAGTGTTGTATGTTCCCTTACATAAAATGTAAAAAAATGCCTTTTAATACTGAAGGTCAAGTTATTCTCAGATAGCATAGCCAGCAAGTTTGGATAAGGAAGTAGGGACTTTCCCTGTTTTTCAGCTTCTGTGGGAAAGCAATGGAAACCTAGAAAAATATCCCAGTGATTCTTTGTACTGTTGTTTACTGAGGTTTTTTTTTTGGGCCTTCCTGCCAAATTCATGGTGGTCTGGTCTGATGTATTTTGTGGAAATTCACTCCCGTAATTTCCGATGAAAGATTTTACCCTGGAGCATGAAATTGCCTTTCACATTTATGGAGGATATTGCAAATTTTCTTTTTTATCTTTAGAATCTGTGGAATAAGTGTAGCAGAGCATGGCGTTGAGGGGGACTTGTTTAAACAGTGAGGAGCTTTGATTTGGAACACACAGTTTGAAAGGACAGTGGAGGCAGGATCAACATAACAGATGGAATTATATATCGGAAGGATTAATGTTCAGGGATATTTAGAAAGAACAAGGCAATGAGACTATAACTTTTCTAGATGCCAGCACAAAGATAAAAGGCCAAATGGTCTCTCCTTGTGGGGTATCATTCCACAAGCTAGACATTCAGGCACTGAGCAAGACTAATAGGAGTTGTTCTACCTTTTGGGCAACTGATTTATGTTAAGCACATACAACTTTTACTTTAATGAGCAGTTTCAGATCTCCATTCGGTCACTTCCAGTGTAGCCAGGAAGTCATAAGTGTGAAAGCACATTGATTAGCAGGAGGCCAGAGGTTTATGTTAGGAATGAAAGAAGCTTCTAACTAAAGCCATCCTTTTGTTTCCCCAGCAGAAGCATTGTTTGTAATTTGATGTTATATTGTTTAGAAGTTAATCTCAAGATATCAATAAGATTTTGCTGACAATTGTGATACTTTTGAGTTTAGTAGACCCTAACCTGGATGCTAATGGTTTACACATATTACTTACCTGTAGTATTTACTCGTTGGAATTTTATAATATTTGTCTGCAGGAACCTTAACGGGGGGGGGGGGGCGAGTTTAAAGGGAACATTGGGGGGGGGGCTTCTTCACACAGAGAGTGGTGGGAGTGTGGAATGAGCTGTCAAATGAAGTGGTAAATACGGGCTCACTTTTAATATTTAAGAAAAACTTGGACAGGTACATGGATGAGAGGTGTATGGAGGGATATGGGCCAGGTGCAGGTCAGTGGGACTAGGCAGAAAAATGGTTCGGCACAACCCAGAAGGGCTGAAAGGCCTGTTTCTGTGCTGTAATGTTCTATTACCTATTATTATTATCTGTGCATATTTACTTGTGTGAATGGAACAGTGTGATATTGTCCTGTATTTTGTTGTTCTATAGTTTCACTCCTTATTCACTCTGTCATGCCACTGGAGCCAGGAGGATCCTGATTCTCATGTCATTTTTGAATAGTGCTTGACTGACTGTCTAGTTGATGTTGCAACACCTCAGCGGGGGCAGTATAGGAGTAATTATTAAAAATGTAGTTTAAAATCAGCAGGTCTCCATTATTTCTGACCTGGATTTCTCAATAGGCATTTCCTGTCACTTAGATTAAGGCTGAAACGGCTACTGAATGAATCGACTACATTAAGTATCGAATTTAAACATGTAGTTTCATTCAGTAGCTTTGGTATTGCATCAGCTCACAAACGGAAGTTAGTTGTTTGCAAAACCATAATCGCATGTTTGGTGCAGGATCCATTTGGGATGTTAATGAACCCAGGTTAACCTCAAAGAAGTTCTTACATACAGCTATTCCATACAGCTACACCAGGATTTTGTTTAGTCACCTTCACCCCCCAAAAAGCTCCCAGAAATATTTTTCTCTAAAATTATTGCAAAGAATTCCATAGGCTGTCTAAATATTGATTTATATTGTTCTCCAGGATTTCCTAATCATTATAGGGACATTCTATACTTTTAGAGGATTTGGAAGAAAATTTTATTGATACTCAATGAAGATTGAGAGAGCAAATGCTATGAGATCTTCACTGGTAGTGGAATTCAGATGTATGTCTCAGTTAAAACCTCAAGTACTTAAAACTGGAGAGAATTTTTTCTCTTAGATTTTTGAGGTTTTAGCCAAAGAACTGTGGTTGCTGAGCCATTAAGTAAATTCACTGATGAGTGACTGAGGGTTGTGAACTCAGGAGAGATGAGGTTTATGGGGGTTGAGCAGGAAAGCCTATAGTTAAGATTGGTTCTGAGGTTATTAAAGGGCAGGGCAGGGTGTATAGCCTAGGTCTGCTCCTATTTACCCTCTTCTTACAGCTGCAGCTTTGTCAAAATTTATCAGAAAGCTAAAAGCTAAGCTACCTTTGACTCTTGGACTACCCTGCAGATGAGGAGAGAGTTTGCTATGTAAGTTGGTATACTTAAAACATAGGTATCATGTGCTGTATCATATTACACTCTCCCACTATGAGGCCATTTGGCCTATGCTCTGTCATTCAATAATGGCTGAGACTTTATCAACTTCATTCGCCCACCTTCTCCCCATTACCAATCCAAAACCTATCATTCTCTGCCTTAAGTCCACACAGCACCATACTGTACTTTTCTGGCCTAAAGCAATCTCCAATCAACAATAATTTTGGTTCTAAATATTCTTGCATTGTTTTCATGACATCAGTAGGAGGAGGAGCTTAGGAGAGACAATAGCACATAACGGCAACTCCCGTGCTTGGATCTTCAGAAACTGTTCTATTTCTATCTTTAATACCCTTATTTTTCCCTTTCAGGGTTCTTTTCAACACCCTGACCTGGAGTTACACGCTGACTTTGGTTCTGTACAGGAATGGATCCCACTCTCGGGGTTTCACGACTGGCTGTTATTCGATATGCCAAGGACGGACCCAGGCAATTAGCTCGCCTTCAGAGTTCCGGGATCTTGTGACCCTGGAGAAGGGCAGACTGAAGGTCAGTGCCTCTGCAGAAATTTGGTGTGTCGTGGGAGATGGAAGATCGAAATCAGCAAACAGGCTCTGGCTGTATGCCCAGAGACCTGAGTTCTTTGGGCTCAGCGCTTGGAAAAAGGGACACAACTGACTTTTAACATTGTAAATCAGCAAGCTGTTTGTTCTGTCTCCCATCTCGCTGTGAATCAGAGACACCTCTTTCTCCCTTATTAGGGAGAGAGAGAGACAGTGGCATGTTGAATACCGGGTGAATGAGTAGTCTTTGGGCTACTGTGAGTCTGTGTCTTTGCTGCACCTTGAGTGCTCAGTGGTGGGTGCCAACCCTTTTTTTTGCTGGTGGAGCTGGGGGGGGGTGTCGTTGCTTTGCTGCTGCTTACTCATGGGAGGGGGGAGTTGGGGGGGGAGCTTCAGGGTTCTAAAATTTAACTGTCATTCATTCTTTGGGGACAGGCATCTGTTTTTGTGGATGGTTGTGAAGAAAAAGAATTTCAAGATGTATATTGTATACATTCCTCTGACATTAAATCTACCTTTGAAACATTTGAAACTCATTTCAGCTGGTTTGGTTGGAGCAGCTGAACTTCTAAGCAAGCTGAATGCTTTTTCACTGATGCACTCAGCAAAATGTTCACTTATATCTCTGCATTTCAATAGGTAGGTAGTCATTTTAAGGTTGTTTATAACTTTCTCATCACCTTATTTTTGTTCTGTATCTCCAATACCTAAAATGAATCCCCAGAAGGATGTGTCTTAGTTTTGTTTTCACTTTTAGTGAGGCACACACTTATGATGTGGGGCATGATGACATTTGGCATTCACGCACTTTGACATACAACCTGCAATGAATTATGTAAACAACAAAGAAAGTTAAATCAAACAATATATTTAGAACATTATTCAGATATTACTGAAGCATTAAATACACAACACTGACTTCTCTAAAAATTATAATGTGTGCACTATCTATTAGGTGGATGCATACTGCGTATTTAATATTTCAGTAATTCTTGAATAATCTTGCGTGTGTCTGTGTACACACATATGAATATTGTTTGATTAAGCAGTATTGTTCATGTAAATAATTTATTACAGGTCATATGTACATGTGTATATAGCATACGTCATCATGCTACCACTTGATACGTCTGCACGCCACTTCAAGTAAGCACAAAATTAGGCTGACATTTCGGACTCCCACATCTTCCTTTGGATTAGTTTATTGTTTTGAAATTATAAAACGTAACACATTAAAACATTTGTACATCTGCATTTTATTGTTATTTACAATATCCTTAACTAACTTTTACCCAAGGAATGGTAAGATTCAATACCTTCTGGCACAGGGAGAGTCAACGTGTATAGAGTGGAATCATTTAATGTGAGTCTTGACCAGGTTATGAGTTTAATGTGAGTACAGAGTTTTGCTGAATGATATACAGGTCAATATCTGAATAAAATATCTAATGGAGACATATTTACATGTGGTAAACAATGTTCCCATTGACAAACAACAACACACACAAAATGCTGGTAGAACACAGCAGGCCAGGCAGCACCTATAGGGAGAAGCACTGTCGACGTTTTGGGCCAAGACCCTTTGAAGGTCTCAGCCCGAAACATCGACAGTGCTTCTCCCTATAGATGCTGCCTGGCCTGCTGTGTTCCACCAGCATTTTGTGTGTGTTGTTGTTTGAATTTCCAGCATCTGCAGATTTCCTCTTGTGTTCCCATTGACAATTTGGTTTTGTATTTTGTTCCTATTTTTAAACAGCTTTCTAACATGAGCAATCTACCTGCACCTGTCAACTAAAACTTCTCAACCAGAAATTAATATATTAATGGAGATTTGGTTACTAAATAAGTCATTGAATGATAATGTATTTCTGTAGAACTGGAGCAGTTTTATTTTACTCTAAAGTTACTTAATTGTTTCTTCATGTTACAGTTCTGAGGCTAACTCGGGATCCATTTCACCCAGGTACCAATTCTGATGACCAAAAAGGGATGATCAAGATGCATCAATCTAAGAGAAAATTTCAAAAGTTCAAAGTTCATTGGCAACATCTGAACATCGGAAAATTTGTGACACACGATATATTAGGGAAACAAATTCAGAACTAATGTGCTACAAAGCTCAGAGTATACTTTACACTAGAAGCGAATGGGAAAACAAAACCTTGCTGGCTCTTTGCTTCTTGTGTAACATGATGCTTTGGAGGGTATCTGATGTGTGTTGAACAGTATACTGTGTGATGAAGCATTTATTTCTTGTGCTGAACAACTTGTTCTTGGCATCACAGTGAAATTGCAGATAATCCAGTGCTCAGTGAAGTGTTGATGCAGGGTGATTTTACCCTGAGATTGGCCGGCTGATGGCACAATGGCATCAGCGCTGGACTCCGGAGCGAAGGCTCCCAAGTTCGAATCCAAGTCGGGCCGTCCCCGGGTACGCTTTCCATCTGTGCTGGGTTGAGCGTCGAGCTAGCCACTAGGCCTTGTAAAAAAATACAAGGTTTGAGTCAGGAAAGTTCATATCGTGACCCAGTTGATTGGAAAGGAGACCAATCCTGACACCACACGCCAGACAAGAATGGCTGACTGTCTGGTGTGTCACGCTTAAAAAAAAATCCCTGTGACTCTGCTCCATGCAGCAGTGGAAGCGTGAATTCCTATTCTCAGATCAACTCTTGTTATGGCTACGGCGCAGAAAGCCCAGAACTTCTCACCTCTTCCAAGTTTGTGTCTTGAAGGTACATAAGACCATAAGATACAGGAGCAGTATTATGCCACTTGGCCCATTGACTCTGCTCCACCATTCCATCATGGCTGATTTATTATCCCTCTCAATCATGTTCTCTTGCTTTCTCCCCGTAACCTTTGATGACCTTACTAATCAAGAACCTATCAATCTCTGCTTTATTGATAACTTTAAAAAATATCTTACAGATATCATCTATAAACACATGGCCATCTTGATTATGACTCTTCCTAGCCTGTTTCCTGTTTTATTTTAAAAAGCTATTCCCTTTTTTCACTGTTCCCAGGATGAGGCTTTTCTTTTCAGTACATTAGAGATGCCCTTCCTCTACCCTTGATGCTGCCTTCACCCAGATCTCCTCTATTTCATGGGCATCCATGCTCACCCCAGCTTCCTGCTCTTGTAGCCTGGGTAGAGTTTCTCTTGTCCTCACCTTCCATCTAACACATCATTCTCTGCAACTTCCGCCATCTTCAATGGGACCCCACACCAAACACATCTTTACCTTCATCTGTATCTCAACGTTTTCTGCTTTCTGTAGGGATCACTCCCTTCATGATTCCCTTGTCCACTCATCCCTCCCAAAAATGTTATCCCTGCAAGTGACAGAAGTGCTACACCTGCCCATTCATCTCCTCTCTCATCACTATTCAGCCCTTCCAGTTGTGGCAATACTTCACCTGCAAATCTGGTGAAGTTGTCTACTGTATCCAGTGCTGCTGATGTGGTCTCTATATTGGTGAGACCAGGCATAGATTGGGGAACCGTGTTGTTAAGCACTTCCGCTCCATCTGCAACAAGCAGAATTTCTTGGTGGTCAACCATTTGAATTCTTATTCTCATTCCTGTTCTGACATGTAGGTCCATGGCCTCCTCTTCTGCCATGATAAGGCCTCTCTCGGGATGGAGGAGCAACACCTCATATTCTATCAAGGTAGCCTCTAACCTAATAACATTTACAGTGATTTCTCCAGCTTCTGGTCTTTTTTTTCCCTCTCTTCCATCTTCCCCTATTCCCCACTCTGGTCTCTTGTCTCTTTTCCTCACTTGTCCATCACTTGCCACTAGTGCCCTTCCTTCTTCCCCTTCTTCCATGGTCCACTCCTCACCATGATACATTATGGAACGGAAGATTTATCTGGACAGTCTTATGCAGAATAAATTAGTTGTTAGAGTCAAGAGGATGTGACTCCTGGTCAGGCCGGTATGGGGATCGAGATTGTAGTTGTATAGAAAACTTTTGATCTTGTGCAGAAGGTAGGAAGTACCTGCTACTTAAAAGAATAAGGGTGTAGACAGCAAGGAGAACATAATATTTGCTCATGTTTCCTTTGTACAAATGAGTCATTCACATGGGAGAACAAAGAAATTATTTCAGTGGTAAGGATTATATAGTAGGAGGGATAGAGTACAAGAGTTGGGAGTTTGCATAGCAGTTGTACAAGATGTTGGTAAGGCTGAATTAGAGTACTGTATGCAGTTTGGGTCAACTACCTGCAGTAAAGATATCCACTAGCTTGAAAAGATACAGAGAAAATTTACAAGGACCCAAGTTATAAGTGAAGGTTCGATAGGTTTGACTTTATTCCCTGGAGCAACAGTAGTATGAGGGGTATAGACAAGGTGAATGCATGCAGGCTTTTTCCCCTTGGGCTGGGTGAGACTAGAACTAGGTGAAATATTTAGGGGGAACATAATAGGAAACTTCACTCAGAGGATGGTGTGAGTGTGAATCTAGCAGCTGGTTGAAGTGGTAGATACAATCAATTGTAAAATGTAAGAGGGTGTATAGGCGTGTGAAGAGGAGTTTGAAGAGATATGGTGTGGGTGCAGGTAGATGGGGCTAGGGAGAGGATTGGTTCAAAATGGACAAGATGAGCTGCAGGTTCTGATTCTATATCGCTGTGATGATCTTCTCTGCAGCCTGTCCATAGATGGAGTTTTATTTGTTGTATGTATTTATTTATTTAGTGATTACACTGCAGGGTAGGCCCCTCCGGTCCTTCAAGTCCTGCCAACCCCGCAGCCCCCAACAAACCTGATTAACTCTAACCTAATCACGGGTAATTTACAACGACCAATTAACCTACCCAGTATGTCTTTGGACTGTGGGAGGAAACTGGAGCAGCTGGGGAAAATCCAGGCATTCCATGGAGACGGCGTACAGAATCATTACAGAGAACGCCAGAACTGAACTCCAAATTCCAGAACACGCCGAGCTGTAATAGTGATGTGGTAACCGTTTCGTTACCATAGTTACAGTGTTAATTACTTGCTGCCTGCGTTCATGATATCTCAGACCTGGTGGAGGGGAGCTGACTGATATGGCTTATATAACAATGAATGACATGAATAAAGGTTATGGCAAAGTTGTGCAATACTCTTGTTGGACTGTTTAATTCTAGTCATCACACCTCAGAAAGGACACGTTGACTCTAGATGGGCTGTAAAACTAGAATAATATGGACTAATTATAAGATCGATTTGCATAGACTAGCCTTTGGTTGCAGAATAATAAAGGTTTATCTAACTTAAGTGCCCCAGACTATTAACGGATCTGTTAAGGTAGATGGGAATTATTATATTTCCTTTCAGAGAATCCGGAAAATGAACCAGAGGCTTCATATGAGAGTCAAATAATTTATTGAGCATTTCTTCACAGGGATGGCTGTAAAAATCTGGAAATTACTACTTCAAAGAGCAGTTAATGAAATTTAGTTAGTTATCAGATGAATATTGCCCAGAGTTTGTGCACTGAAAATACTGCAGAGAAATGGCCCTTCAGCCCATTGAGTCTGTACCATTTATCCCATTGTTTTTATTGGAGTTTTTGAGTTGTGCACCATGGAAACAAGCCCTTCAGCCCAACACATCCATACTGACCTGACCTGAGCATTTGCCTGCCTGGTCCATTGGGTGTCTCAGTGGCGTAATGGTTAACATGACATTACTACAGCTCGGGGTGTCACAGTTTGGAGTGCAATCCTAGTGTCTATTATAAGGAGTTTGTGCGTCCTTCCTATGGAATGCAGGGGTTTTCCCCCGGGTATTTTGGTTTTTTCCCACAGTCCAAAGACCTTGGGTAGGTTCATTGGTCATTCTAAACCATCCTGTGATTGGGTTGGAGTTAAATCGGGGTTGTCGGGGTTGCTGAATGGTATGGCTCAGTGCCAGAAGGCTCTACTTTCTGTTGTATCTCTAAATAATAAATACGTTAATATATCTCCAAACCTTCGCTGTCCAGATACCTACCCGAATTATTTTAAACACTGTTTCCACCTCCGGAGCCTCTCTGGTAACTCATTCCATGTACCCATCCACTTCTGTGAAAAATTTGCCTTCCTGGTCTCTTGTAAATCCTTCTCCTCACCTTAGGGAGGAGGAGAAAATGGCGGCGCAATGCAGGAGATGTATATCTGCTACTTGTTAAGTAGGGATCCATGCACAATCCTGATTTGATGGAGACAGACGTGAGAGCTCAGAGGAACATCTGGAGAAACTTCTGAAATGCCCGCTTCACTGCCGCTGCTACTGTGCGCTCCGGAATCTCCGGAGGAGAAGGCCTCCGAGACCTCGGCTTTGCTTGTTTCGGCGGCTGGAACGAGGTCGAAGGCGCTCGGCAGAGGATGGCACTCAGGAGGCTGTACTGGTCTGAAGCTCGGAATTTTTGGACGGACTCAGAGCCTGCTGTCGTCGGGTACTTCCAAGGCATTGCAGGGCCTGGAAGTTTATGGCAGGGAAAGTTTCTCCCTTTTGCTGCCTGATATCGGGACTATTGCAGTTGAACGGGACTTGAGACTTTTTAAAAACTGTGCCCATGATCGGCTTTCATCAAATTATGGTATTGCTTTGCACTACTGTAGCTATATGCTATAATTACGTGGTTTTGTCAGTGTGAGTCTTTGGTTTGTCCTGTTGTTTTGTGATATCACTCTGGAGGAACATTGTATCATCTCTTAATGCATGTGTGCATCTCTAAATGACAATAAGCGAGGACTGAATCACAATCTAAAATGTATGTTCACTCATTTTAGACTTTCCTGCTGTGGAAACAACTCTGATTATTCACCTTATTTATGCCCCTTATCATTTTAAAAACCTCTATAAGGTAATCCCTCAGCCTCCTCCAATCCAGTGGAAATAGTCCCAGCTTATTCAGCCTCTCCTTACAACTCTTGACCTCAAGTCCCAACAACATCCTCTTGAATTTTCCTTTGCATCCCCTGCAGCTGGGCCACCAGAAGTGAAGATGAGAGGTGACTTGATAGAGACGTATTACATTTATAAGAGGAAAGATCAAGTGGACAGCCAGAGATTTTTTCCCAGGGTGGAAATGGCTAAAGCAAGAGGCATAATTTTAAAGTGATTTTACGGAGGGGGTGTCAGAAGTAGTTTTTTTTTCAGAGTGGTGGATGCCAGAATGCACAGCCAGGGCTGGTAGTAGAGCTAGGTTCATTAAGGACATTTAAAAGACTCCTAGATGAACAAAAAATGGAGGACTATATGGGAAAGAAGTGTTAGATTGATCTTGACGTAGGTTTAAAGGCTGACACAAAATTGATGGGTTAAAGGGCTTTTACTGTGCTGTACTGCTCTATTTGGGTGGTGGGGTGGGGATGCGTCTCTACCAAAGGAAGTGTAAGGCACCCTTCCTTCCACAGGTCACCCTTGGCCAAGGTGTAGCACCTGCTTAGCCCCACCAATCAGGGTCATGTGAAGCCATGTGAGCAGGTGGTGGCTGGTCGTACGAGCAGCTGGTACACATCTCAAGACCTGGTTTTGCAACGACTGATGCCAGGGCGACAATCTCTGAAGAGTATTGACAATGGCTGGGGTCACCCGTCTGGTAGAGACACTGTCCAGAAGAAGGTAATGACAAATCACTTCTGCAGAAAAATTTTCCAAGAACAATTATGGTCATGTGACCATAATCACCCACAGCAGGCAACATGGTGCATAATGTTGATGATGACTGTTTTCTGTTCTACATTCTAATACACCCTGAGTATAGTCTCACTAACAACTTGGAACATGATGCCTCAAATCTGGTACTTAGTGGCCTGACTGATGAAATCAAGTATGTCAAATGCCTTCTTCACCACCCTGTCTAACTTTGTCTTTACTCTCAGGAATCTATGTACTTACTATCCAGTCAAGATGGCACCTGCATTCAACACTTCTTTGGTCGACATCTTCTGCATAGACCATGAAACCATATACAGGTCCACAATCCCTTATCTGAAATTCTGAAATCCTAGAAGCTCTGAAAACCGAAGATTTTTTCGCCAACAGCTGACGTCACTCAGGTGTGATGTGGCAGCACTAGCAGAGGCCGCCAGACGTCAGTTGTGGCTCAGCACTCGTACTGGTTACACGCGCATTTGGTGTTTGCTGATATCTTGTGTTCACTGTTGAGTTTGTGTTTAATTTCACTGTGAAAATGTCAGAAAGAGCTGCAGATACCCCTATGGGTAAAAATGAGAAGAAGAGAGGGAAGCATCAATCATTATCAATAAACGAGAAAGTGGAGTTATTGCAGAAGCTTGATCATGATGTCTGTGCGGCATCTTACTGAAGAATATAGTATCGGAACTACCACTGTATATGATTTAAAGAAACAGGAAGACAAGTTACTGAAGTTTTATAGTGACAGTGACGGTCTACATTTATTCCAATAAGTCATTTACCATGTGTTTGATTCAGTTCAATTTCTTGTCATATTCCCTAAACAATACAGTATAACAACTATTTACATAATATTTACATTGTATTAGGTATTATAAGTAATTTAGAGATGATTTAAAGTATACAGGAGGATGTGCATAGGTCCAGAGCTCCACTGGGTCCTAAAGTCCACCTGCACTGAGACAGGTTAAATAAGGGAACTTGAGCATATGCATTTCTGGTATCTGTGGGGTGTGGGGGGGGGGGGGGTGGTGGTCCCAGAACCAATAAGGAGGGATTCTGAAATCTGAAAAATTCTGAATTCCAAAATGCAAATGGCCCCAAGGATTTTGGATAAGGGATTGTGGACCTGTATTGCACTTCCTTTAAGTCTTTTATATTTATTACTGTTTTGGATGTGATTCTGGAACTGTTGGAGTCTGTGATTTGCTGTTCCAGTGCTCTACAGTCCCTGAGATGTTCAACTCCAGTTCACCTGGGAAAGCTTCCCAGCTTCCACTGGTTAAAGTGATGAGGGAGTTTGAAACATTGAGGCAAATGCAGAATTTGGAGATTGGTTGGGTGTTTCAGAGCTGTTCAGCCTCCGAAAGGCTTCTGGAAGACACAGGCTGTGTGCGGGTACCTTGTGGCGAGCGGGCCTCGAGAGGGGGCGTGAGCCAATGTTCAACCCCATTGCGCTGATTCAAGTTTCCATTGTGCGCTGATTAAAGCAACGAGGGAGTGTGGAGGTTGAGTGCCGTCTGTCTGTCCTTGATTGCTCTGACTCTGGAGAGTGTTGCCCAAGTTTTCTGGAATTTGGACTTGGACTATAGACTTTTCCCAGTCTTATAATTTCGTATATTCTGTGTTTTTCACCCGATCCTTCAGGGAAGGGTTTTTGGGGATCGATGTGCCTGTTCTGTTCCATTAATTTTTTTTTGGTGGGAGGAGGGATTTAGGGGTTGATGATTATGCTGCCTTTCCTTTCTTTCTTCGTTTCATGGGTACCTGGAGAAGGATTTCAGAGTTGTACCCTTTGACAATAAATGAACCTTTGAATTGCACCCCTATTCTCATTAAGTGAAGAGTATTCTAACTGGTCACATGACCTCCTGGAGTGGAGACCCCAATGCACAAGATTAAAGGAGGCTGCAGAGCGTTGTTGACTCAACCAGCTCCAACACAGGTATAAGCCTCCCTACCATCGAGGACATCATCAACAGCCTGTGCCTCAAGAAGGTGGCCTCCATCAATAAAGACCCTACTATCCTAGACGTGCCCTCTTCTCTAGGACAAAGGACAGGAACACTCATTATTTTAGGAACAGCTTCTTCCCCTCCACCCTCAGATTTCTGAACTGTATTCCTGTAAAAAAAAGGTGATGTGTAATTTAGTTTATAATCCAAGGTGTTCATGTGGAATCCTTTACTGTCTTAACAAAGTCCTTTGAAAAAAGTTACAAGTGAAAAATTAGCTTTCCTAATAACATACCACATTATAAGCTCAAGTGTTTTTAATAAATGTTAATGTCTCGATTTTCATTCATATTGTTTTATTTAATTATTGTTTGAGGAAAATAATGCACCCATATATGGAACCTCTAATGTGGGAACAACACAAATCAAATCAAGTAAATGAAGTCTGTGCTGTCTTTACGACAGTTATTTAGTTTATAATATTTTCGCTTAGTAATTCATTCAATAGTGTTTTCTAGTTAGAATTAGAAGTGTTTAAAGTATATTCATTGCATGTAAAATATATCGGCATGCGATGACGTCACATCCGGTTTCGCCGCGTCTTGTGGGAAAACACCAGTTTGAAATTAGCACGAGGGTGGGGGCTTTCCACGAGGCTCACCTGAGCAGAAGTTGTTTGCAGGCATGAGAAATCACAGTGAGAGCAACGCTGTAAGTTAATAGATAATCGATATATTGAACTAAGATGTTAATGCCGATCCTGTTAGAAGTAACGACGGTAGATAATGTTTATGCTTTCGTTAGTTAAAGAGTCGCGGATAGTTTGCATGGAAGTGTATTTAAAGTAGTCAATGGAGCAGGTAAACTCTCCCTGTATACTGCACCTTAGTGTAATGTAGTTATAGTCACCTTTGCAAGTATTTACACTTGAAATGTGATATTAAGGAAGGAACAAATACTGTATCAATCTTGTATTGTTTTATCAACAGTTTTCACCATATGTTAATGTGAAGAGTGAACAGTAAATGGTTAATTTTACTGCGATCTGGTTCTCATTGGCTGTGGTTTATCTCGACGTTAAATTCGGCGTTCGTTACACGCGAAGGAGAACGTTACAAAGTCAATAAACTTCAACACTGAGCTTCAGAAAGAGGGCAGATGATAAAGAGCTTGAATAGTTTTAGGGAGAGAGAGGAAGTGGAATGATCTATTGTGGGAATTCATTGCACTTATGTGCTGCAAAATTTAATTTAAAAGAGAAAGCCAAATGAGTTAATTAAAATATTCAAGCAGACTTCTAATTCCAGTCAAGGAGGCTGCAGATCGGGATCTCAGAAGGGACGGATACATAACACAAAAGCAAACACAGGTATTCTGCTGCCTTTGTTTTGAATCCATCAATTTTTTTTCAGTGAATAAAATATGTAATCTGGTATTGAAATGTGGTATCTGTAACAGTCTAAGTTCAAGTTCTAAACAAAATATCAACCTTCTGGGGCCAAGGTGAAAACACAGTCCAAACAGTTACCCACAGCACACGTAGTTACAATCCAGCAGATTCAGTCACAAAATAAAATTAGACATGTCCCTGTGTGGCATGGCCTGAAGATTGATGGGTTGACAGTGACAATATATCAATAGAATTGTCAATAAAATACTAACTGTCTTGATTATGACCTTGATTCCTGCGCTTGACCTAACTCCTTGTTGCCTGCGCAAAGCACAGAACAGTAATAATTTCTTGCACAATGAACAGGGATCCAAGAGCAGACTTCCCATCCCAAGATACTCAGATTCACCCTCTTTCATCCCACCATCTCTTCACCTTTCAAATGATGAGTACTAATTTATTCTATGGAATGTTTGTGCACCTGCCGTGAAGGGAACAGTTCTGTGCATGAAAAAGGATCAAGTTCTTTCCCAATTACATGACCAATAAACTCTTCTAGGGCTCTGGGCTGGGTACAGGATTGATTATGACAGCACAAAATTACTGTGCTGCACCAATGGCTTTTAGGACCACCTGGTGAAGGAAGCCATTGAATTAAAATTCGAGGGAAAGAATTTTAACACAGATGAAGATCTCACTCTAAGTAAGAACTAAAATTCAATTTTAAACAAGGTGGGACAGCGGAAACCTGATTGGTGGAGGACTAACTAATCAGGAGGGATGGGCAGCAGGGGTATATATACCACTGGACTAGACACGCATGGGCATCGTCGCTGATGAAGATACCAGTTTGTCACTGAAACATCAGTTAAAATCGATTTCTGTATCTGCTTGAAAGCCCGAGATGAGTTTATAGTTCTGTGGATGGATCACATGAGATGGGACATTCTGAAACAAGTTCCGACTTGACACTTACAGAGAGGCTGTTTCTACCTATGTAAAAACAGCTTCTCACCATCTCGGCACATGTCACAAAGCCATTCATTAGTAAAGTAACATGAGCTGCAGTACGTAGTTCAAAGAAAGAGCCTTGCAGTAAGGTGCAGTAGGGAAAGGAACACTCAGGGTATCTCAGTTTATCTGTTGTGCTGGGACTTGGCATATTCCTTTTCAGCCTTTCAGCTTGATTATAATGAACCACTATCTTAAGGCATTAGAATAAGCTGTTGTACGAGGTTCTCTGCTACTCGGTAAATCACAAGAACAAAGCAGCAAGTGGCCATCTGTACCTATTAAAACAGCCTCTGAGTGTACTTTCATGGTCTCCTGCTGTGGTATTCCTTCCACTTCAGGATTTGAGATGTTCTGGGTCAGAGTTTCTCTTCTGATTGCACTGCTGAAACAAGCAAGTTAATGCACCTTCCTGTCTGTTTGACCCAGTCTGGCCATTCTACTCTGACCTCTCTTATTACCCGGGTGCTTATGCCCACAAAATGGCTGCTTGCTGGATGTTATTTGATTTCGCAACATTCTCTGTAAACTCTAGAGGCTGCTGTGCATGAAAATCCCAGGAGTTCAACAGTTTCTGAGATATTCAAAGTGCTTGATCTGCCACCAACAAGAATTCCACGGTCAAATTCACTTAGATCACGTTTCTTCCCCATTCTGGTGTTTGGGATGTTTGGGCTGAACAACTGAACTACCTGACCATGTCTGCATGCTTTTATGCATTGAGTTCTGCAAAATAATTGGCTGATTAGATATTAATGAGTAGGTGTCCAGGTGTACCTAATAAAGTGGTCACTGAGTGTACTAAATTCCACTAGTGTAATTTCTAGAAACTTCTTTAATGAAGTTTTTGAGAATTGGTTAAAAATAAACAGACAGTGGATGATAAAGTCAGAGAATGGTGCGTTTCCATGCTGGGCACAATCAGCATTGCCAGGGCAAGCTGAGCAAAGTCAGACAGGTCACAAATCTCTTCTTCAGCACAGTAGGTTTGTGATTTAGTCAGTACATTTAGTCAGTACTCTTCCTCCTTACTCCTTTGCTAAACTCTGGTAATTTTAAAATGATCAGTTTGCAATAGGTATTCACTGATGTGAGTCACAGATGGTAATGAGAAAATTATAGAAAATACAACATGGCTAGACTTTTCATCTCCCATCTCTATCAATGTTCATTTTTGTACTGTACTCTCCACTATAGCCCAATTCCGCTCTCCAACCATTCTATTGTCATTTTTAAAGTCCACCATTCAGCCCAGTTTTAAATTCCACTATCTGTATGATAATGATCTCTTATGGTAATTTAATTTACATTCTCATAACCTTTCCATTAACATTTGACATTACATACAGCACTTAACTTGCCGGAACAAGCCGTTCTGTCAGGATCTCTTGTGCTGACCATGATGTCAAATTAAGTTAATTATCTTAACTTTCCTCCATTCCATGCATATGTGAATGGAATCGACTTTATTTCTTACATCCGTCATACATGAGGAGTAAAAATCTTTCTGTTACATCTCTGTCTAAATGTGCAATGTGTAATTTATAGTAATTTATAATAAATAATATGTGTATGTATGTAGGCCTCCGTTAGTCTCGATAGACCATGGATTTGCACCTTGGAAAGTGTCCAGGGCACAAGCCTGGGCAAGGTTTTTTTTATGGAAGACTGGCAGTTGCCCAAGCTGCAAGTCTCCCCTCTCCACGCCACTGATGTTGTCCAAGGGAAGGGCATTAGGACCCATACAGCTTGGCACCGGTGTTGCCGCAGAGCAACATGTGGTTAAATGCCTTGCTCAAGGACACACACGCAGCCTCAGCCAAGGCTCGAACTGGTGACATTCAGATCACCAGACGAACGCCTTAACCACTTGGCCATGCACCAAAAATAATATGTACAACAGGACAGTCAATATAACATAGAAATACAATTGTGTCAGCATGAGTTAAGCAGTCTGATGGCCTGGTGGAAGAAGCTGTCCCGGAGCCTGTTGGTCCTGGCTTTTATGCTGCGGTACTGTTTCCCAGATGGCAGCAACTGGAACAGTTTGTAGTTGGGGTAATTCAGGTCCACAATGATCCTTTGGGCCCTTTTTACACACCTGTCTTTGTAAATGTCCTGAATAGTGGGAAGTTCACATCTACGGAGGAATTGGGCTGTCCACACCACTCTCTGCAGAGGCCTGTGATCTAAAAGGAATGGCATAACACAGAAAAGCCCCTATGGCCCATCTAGTCTGTGCCACATCGCTTAAACTGCCTTGTTCTGTCAACCTGCACCCAGACCATGGCCATCCATAGACCTCCCCTCCAGCTACCCAAACAAATCTCTTTTAGATATTGAAATCAAAATCGCTTCCACCAGTTGTACTGACAGCTCATTCCACACTCTTACCACCCTCTGAGTGAATAAGATTCCCCTCTTGGTCCCCACAATATTTCACCTTTCATCCTTAACCCATGATCTCTAGTTGTAGTCCCACCCAACCTCAGTGGAAAAGCCTGCTGGCATTTACCCTATCTATACCCCTTGGGATGGAGGTACATCTCTATCAAAGGGGGTGCAAGGTAGTTCCTTCCCTCTGCTAACCTTTGCTCAAGGTGTAGAATCTGCTTAGCCCCCTGATCAGGGTCACCTGAAGACATGGAGTAGGTGGTGGATGATCTTATGAGCAGCTGGTGCTTAACACAAGTCCTGGTTACGTGACCACTGACACCCAGCAGACAACCTCTGGAGAGTATTGATAATGACTGGGGTCAGCCATCTTGTAAAGACACTGCCCAGAAGAGGGCAATGGCAAACTACCTCTGTAGAAAAATCTGCCAACTTTGCACTCAGCATCAGTAAGACCAAAGAACTGACTGTGTACTTTAGAACAGTTAAGGTGATGGAACACACACCATTCCTCATAGAGGGATCAAAAGTGGAAAGAGTGAGTACAGTAATTTCAAATTACTGGGTGTCAATATGTCTGAGGATCTAACCTGGATGCAACATATTGATGCAGCTACAAAGAAGGCACAACAGTGGCTATATACCATTATATAGGAACTGATGGAGTACCTCATTAAAAGTTTGAGGAGATTTGGTATGTCACCAAAAGCACACAAATTTCTACAGATGTACCTGGAGAGCATTCAAACTGGCTGCATCACCATCTGTTATGTGGGGGTGGGGGGGGGGGGTGCGGCACAGGATCAAAATAAGCTGCAGAGAGTTGTAAACATAGTCAGTCCATCATGGACACTAGGCTTCATAGTATTGAAGATATATTCAAGAAGCGATGCCTCAAAAAGTACCATCCATCAATACTCATCACCCAGGTCATGCCTTGTTCTCATTGCTATCTGAAAAGAAGTATAGAAGCCTGAAAGAGCACACTCAAAAATTCAGGAACAGTTTCTTCCCCTCTGCTATCCAATTTCTGAATGGACATTGAACCCATGAACACTACCCTACTACTTTTTTGCACTACTTGTTTAATGTAACTATTATATATATATATATATATATATATATACACACACATTCCCATTTTTTTCTATTGTTATATACTGCAATGCACTGCTGCCATAAAATTAACAAACTTCATGATCTATGCTGAAGATATTAAATCTCATTCTGATTCTGACCAGGGTGGTGGGGATCCCTGATGATTGATGTTGCTTTCCTGTGAGAATGTTTCCTGTAGATGTGCACAATGCTGGGAAGGATTTTACTGTGATGGACTGGGCCGTATCAACTATATTTTGTAATATTTTCTGTTCAAGGGCATTGGTGTTCCCATAGAGGCTGTAATGCCGCCAGCCAATATACTCTCCATGTCTAATTATCATTTCTACTCTGTGACAAAGGTTCTGACTTTCTACCTGATTTCAGCCTCTTATAATTTTATGAACTTCTGTTAGGACTCTCCTCAGCCCTCGCTGCTCCAGAGAAAACAACTTATGTTTTGTTCTCACAAACACACGGAAATCTGCAGATGCTGGAAATTCAAGCAACACCCACAAAATGCTGGCGGAACGCAACAGGCCAGGCAGCATCTATAGGGAGAAGTACAGATGACATTTCGGGCCGAGACCCTTCGTCAGGACTAATTGAAAGAAAAGATAGTAAGAAATTTGAAAGTGGGAGGGGGAGGGGGAAATCTGAAATGATAGGAGAAGACAGGGTGAAATTGAGAGCCGGAAAGGTGATTGGCAAAAGGGATACAAAGCTGGAGAAGGGGGAGGATCATGGGACGGGAGGCCTAGGGAGAAAGAAAGGGGTAGGGGAGCACCAGAGGGTGATGGAGAAAAGGCAAGGAGTGATTGTGAGAGGGGCAGAGAGAGAGAAAAAAAGGGGGGAATAAATATATAAATAAGGGATGGGTTAAGAAGGGGAGGAGGGGCATTAACGGAAGTTAGAGAAATCAATGTTCATGCCATCAGGTTGGGGGCTACCCAGACGGAATATAAGGTTTGTTCCTCCAACCTGAGTGTGGCTTCATCTTGGCAGTAGAGAAGGCCATGGATAGACATATCAGAATGGGAATGGGACGTGGAATTAAAATGTGTTGCCACTGGGAGATCCTGCTTTCTCTGGCGGACAGAGCGTAGGTGTTCAACGAAACAGTCTCTCCAATATATATGGATGGCTGCACCGGGAGCACCGGCCTATGTTTTGTTTTGTACCTCCTGATAATTCACACCTTTTAATTCAGGCAGCATCCCAGTAAACCTTGTCTGCACCATTCCAAAACCTCCATAAAGTGCCAACCAGAAATGGACATAATACCCCCAAGTGCAGCCTAAACAAAGTTTTATACAGCTACAACAAATCTGAAATCCACCAACAAATCTGAAATAAAACCAGAAACTCCAGGAGATACTGAAACTAGAGAGAGAATAAAATAGAAATACAGCAGATGGTGGAAATGTAAGGCTCAGCACGGCAATGGCTGGAAATCTGTTGAAAGGTCATTAATCTGAACATTAACCCTGTTTTCCCCTCCATACATGCTGCCTGACCTTTTGAGTATCAACAAAATGTTTTGAATTTTTAAAATTCTAAACTTCAAGTTTTGTCCTTACGATGACCTTTTAAATCTGATTCACGGAGTAATGAAAACAATTCATCTTTACTTTCTAAAGCTCTTTATATTCTGGAGAAAATCTTTTTAGAATTTTTTCTATCATAATGTCATCACATTAATTAAGGGCTAATTAAAGTCAAATTCAGTGGAGAAAAATCTGCCCTGTCACACCAGTTAGTCTTAATATCCAGAGAGCATGGTTGAAGATATTTGCTCTCACTTGACCTTTGAAGTTTTAAGCATAAACTGGAGGCCAACACTTCAAATTTGCATGAAATGTGACATGTATTTTTGAATGTATGCTTCCTGCTGTTTGGTTAATGTAATCACGGGTTTATTTTTCTAAAATTGAGAAACACTGTGGAATAGGCCCTTCCGGCCCTTTGAGTTGTACTGCCCAGCAACCCCTGATTTAACCCCTGCCTAATCATGGAACAATTTACAATAACTAAGTAATCTACCAACCCGGACACCCTTGTACTCTGGGAGGAAACTGGAGCTCCCAGAGGAAAACCAAGTGGTCAAGGGATGAACTTACAATCTCCTTACAGGCACCAACAGGAATTGAATCTGGGTAGCTGGTTCTTGTTGCGTGTTTAATACTTGAGCAATCTTGCATATATATAGATTCCTCTGAATAATTCCTAATGATTTATACGTATGAATACATGAACTGCATATGTCATCATGCTACCACATGAAACATGTGCACTTCAGTTAAAGTAAGCACAAAGTTAGACTCACATTTCGGACTCCCCTGTCTTCCTTTGAATTAGTTTAGTGTTTAGAAGTTACAAAACATAACAGTACTGTAAAGATTTGTGCTACTCACTACGATACCATGCCATCCCCATGGTATAACCCTTCAGGGAGATGTAACATTTCGCACAAAACTTACAAGTTATATGCCAAATGTTTTGAAGTGATTTAAGTATATTCTTCATAGTATTCATTCACTGAGTAGAGAAGTTGAGGAACGTCCCAGCAACTTTTTAATAACACTTAGTGTCCTTTATCTACCAAGTGATTTTTGAGGGCAAACACACAACTCAGTCTGGAGTCACATATGGAGCTGAGTAGTCAGTGAGAGCTGATTTTCTTCCATTGAGGACTTTTGTGATCAATTGGGACCTTTAGTACACTCCACTGGCTTCATTGTTTCTGTTACTGATGCCAGTAGCTAATTCTTGATCTATGCAATTAGCTGAATCTTAAACACAAAGTGCACTGCAGATGCTGTGGTCAAATCAAGACGTACAAAAAAGCTGGATGAACTCAGCAGGTCGGGCAGCATCCGTTGACTGCTTCTTTCAACGGATGCTGCCTGACCTGCTGAGTTCATCCATCTTTTTTGTACGTCTAGCTGTATCTTAATTCCTTGGCTTCCATGGTGCGAATTACAACTTGTTGCTCAGAATTAATAGTTCAAGCCAATGGATGCTGGGTTATTAAGTTAGTCAGTAATCAGTAATCAGAATCAGAACCAGAATTAGGTTTAACCTCACCAGCTAGGTCATGAAATTTGTTGTCTTTGTGACAGCAGTACATTGCAATACATAATAATAAGGAAAAATCTGTGAATTACAGTAAGTATATATAATAGTTAAATTAAGTAAGTGCAAAAACAGAAATGAAAAAGTAGTGAGGTAGTGTTTATGGGTTTAATGTCCATTCAGAATTTGGATGACAAACGGGAAGAAGCTGTTCCTGAATCAACACGCAGAAAATGCTGGAGGAACTCAGCAGACCAGGCAGCATCTATGGAGAAAAGTACAGTCGATATTTCGGGCCGAAACCCTTTGGCAGTCCTGCATCTGCAGATTTTCGACATCTCCAGACTTTCTCTTGTTTGTTCCTAAATCGTTGAGTGCGTGCTTTTACGCTTCTGTCAGTAATGTAGAGGCTGGAAGTCTGAAATTAAAACAGAAAATGTTGGCAGTTCTCTGCACATCATGTAGGATCTGTTGATGATCCAAGTCAATGGCCTTCATTCAGAATAACGAAAATCAATTAGCAGGGAAATAAACTTGACAAGCTGGATAGCGTAGTGTAGATTTTACTCCCTTCCCAAAGCTGTACGCTGCATTAGCATGTGGGAAGATTGCTTTGATGATGGTTCTATGTCAGCATTGTCTTGGTAGAGGGAAAAGGAGTGGAGAATGCCACACTGGTTCAATAAGGCTTCTTACTGAAAGACTGAGGCTAGAATCAGACCTTCAGTATTGTCTGAAGTGTACCTGTCAGAAAAACCACTGCATAATGTCAGAAGATGACTGAAAATGAAAAGAATTCCTCGACCTCGTGTCCCCATCTTTCAGTCTCAGAGCGCAGTTCATCAAAAAATAAATTTCAAGGAGACAGAGTAAGTGATTCTTGGGTACCTTAAGCTACTTTTTGTAGAAATGCCTAGGCAGTACCAAAAAATGCATGATGAACATACAATTCTAGACAGGGATCCTGAAAGAGGTTAACATATGTTTGCTCTGACACAATGATTTATTACATTTACAATTATACAGAAATGAATAACAACCACAAAAGCAGAATTTTTGTTTTGCATTTAACCTCTCTCTTGTATGGATCACTGTGTGGACAGGGAGGACTTGCAGTCAGTTCCTATTTGGCCCATAACATGTAATAGGAAACAAGCCGGTCCCATCCATCACAGGCTGGGTAAGCATCTGTTACGTATGTGGGCTCCGAATGAAGAAAAGAATCCTGGAGTTGATTAGCACTTCCGTGCAAGGGTGTTTATTCGGTGTGTCAAAATTCAAACTTACAAAAATTAGTGAAAATAGCGAAAAGAAAGCTGCCAATATTTACAAAAGGATACTTGCCAGAAAACACAAGAATAGCTATGTTACTGTACATCCAGCATGAACTCCTGGCAGCTCGATCTCTCTCTCCCTCCTACCGAGAGTGAACTGTCCTGTGCTTTTAGGCACCAGAGCATTCCATCTTTAATTACCTACAAAGTTAACCTAAGGCTACACTTGAATTAGAATATGAAGCAGCTGACACTGTAGTTACAATCATATTACAAAATAAACAAAAGTGTCCTCATTAAATGCAGTATACATGTAGCGTATATAAATTTATATAGTCCCATTACTAAAGTAATGGTATACTTCACCATGTATGGCGGGAAAGGCACTGGGGAACTAAACCCTTTAGGACCAATTTTGAGACTATACCGGGGGGAAGACATTGAAGTGTGCACACTTAGCACAACAACAGCAGATTGACAAGGCAATCTTTGTGTGTGTGTATGCGTAAATGTGCGTGTATATTGAGTGCGTTTGCCGAGAGCTCTCCATCTCACCATCCAAGATGAACATTCGTCACACAGTTGGATTTCAACTACAATCCAGAGGTGTACATTGAAATTTCTCAAATGACAGCCTACAGATTAATAGACCGAAAAACAACGCAATTTTTATAACACAAGAGATTCTGCCGATGCTGGAAATCCAGAGCAACACACACAAAATGCTGGAGGAACTCAGTAGGTCAGGCAAATCTATGGAAAAAGAGTACAGTTGACATTTTGGGCCAAGACCCTACATCACGATAACTTCCATGATTTCTATAACGTCTGTCCTTTTGAAGGGTCTCAGCCCTAAGTTCAACTGTTTACTCTTTCTCATAGATGCTGCTTGACCTGCCGAGTTCCTCCAGCATTTTGTGTGAGTTGCTTCTATAACTTGTCGTGGTTTTATTGGAACTCAGAACACCTGGAACGTTAATGTAATATCACAAACTCTAAGGGGCACCACAGTAGTGTAGCGATTAGCACGATGCTATTACTCCTTGGGATGTTCTGGAGTTAGGAATTCAATTCTGCCTGTACATTCTCTCTGTGGAATGAATGGGTTCCCCCAGCTGCCCCATGTTCCTCCCACAGTCTAAAGATGTACTAGGAAGATTAATTGGTCATTATAATCTGTTCCGTGATTAGGTTGGGGTTAATTGGGTTTGTTGAGGGGTTGCTGTGGTGACGTGACTCAAAGGGTCAGAAAAGCATAATCTGCAGTAAAATAAAATAATAAATCTCTTAATTATTAAAAATTGATTAAGCTCTCATATGTAAAATCAAAAGGACGTGATGATTGACCCATTTCCTCATGAGTCAAAGCCATTGACCTTGTTTTTGATGTACTGATTTAGAACAGTTCCTTTACCCTGTATTACTCTCAGTACTCATTTGCTGTTTCAATGCAGTACAATTGGCTGAAAATAGAATATGGATGTCATTTCCTTTTCCACTGGCTCACTGTGGTTGACTCATGTCTTTGGATTAAGATTGTTTTCTTGCTTGGGAATTTATGGGAATGCTACTTTCCTGGATAAAGCTGAATTAACTGCAGTATTGTTGAGTAGTGAGTTTCATACGAACAATGACTATTTCCATTCTTAATGTGTGCATCTATCCAACGAACAAGTAAAACAACCGCAGCTTCACTGACACTGCTTTATCCTTTACTGATATGTTTAATTTCTTTCAGGCACAATTTTGAAGAAAGCCTGGCAGCACCTCTACTTCCTTCAGAGTTTGCAAAGATTTGGCATGACATCTAAAACTTTGACAAACTTCTTTAGATGTGTAGTGGAGAGTTTATTGACTGGTTGGATCATGGCTCGGTATGGAAAAACCAATTGCTTTGAAAGGAAAATGCTAAAAAATGTAATAGATGCAGCCCAGTCCATCACGGGTTAACCCTCTCCACCTCTGAGCACATCTCCATGAAACACTGTTGCAGGAAAGCAGAACCCATCACCAGGGCCCCACACCACCCTGGTCATGCTGTCTTCTCACTGCTGCCACCAAGAAGGAGGTATAAGAGCCTCAAGACTCACACAACCTGGTCTGGGGACAGTTACTACCACTCAACCATCAGGCTGTTTAACCAAAGTGGATAACTTCTCTCAACTTCACTTGCCCCATCATTGAAATGTTCACACAACCTGTGAACTCACTTTCAAGGACTCTTCATCTCATGTTCTCAATATTTATTGCTTATTTATTTATTACTAATATTTCATTCATTTTGTATTTGTACACTGGTTGAATAACCTACCTGATGCGGTCTTTCATTGATTCTGTTATGGTTATTATTCTATGGATTTATTAAATGTGCCCACAAGAAAATGAATCTCAAGTTTTACAGTATATGGTGACATATGTATATGTACTTTGATAATAAATTTACTTTGAACAAAGGAAGAATTACACAAAAATGTTAGTCATTTACACACCCTTTACACATTGCTCAGTAGCACTCACATCTCCAGTGATGAAATGCTTTGAGAGGTTGGTCATGACTAGACTGAACTCCTGCCTCAGCAAAGACCTGGACCTATTGCAATTTGCCTATCACCACAACGGATCAACGGCAGATGCAATCTCAATGGCTCTCCACATGGTTTTAGACCACCTGGACAACACAAACACTTACTTCAGGATGTTGTTCATTAACTATAGGTCAGCATTTAATACCATCATTCCCACAATGCTGATTGAGAAGTTGCAGTACCTGGGCCTCTGCACCTTCATCTGCAATTGGATCCTTGACTTCCTACCCAGAAGACCATAATCTGTGCAGATTGGTGATAACATATCCTCTTCGTTGATTATCAACAAAGGAACTGGCACACCTCAGGGGTATGTGCTTAGCCCACAGCTCTACTCTCTGTATACATATGATTGTGTGACTAGGCATAGCTCAAATACCATCAATAAATTTGCTGACGATACAGCCATTGTTGGTAGAATCTCAGGTGGTGACGAGAGGGTGTGCAAGGGTGAGATATGCCAACTAGAGGAGTGGTGTCGCAGCAACAACCTGGCACTCAACGTCAGTAAGATGAAAGAGCGGATTGTGGACTTCAGGAAGGGTAAGACGAAGGAACACATACCAATCCTCATAGGGGGATCAGAAGTGGAGAGAGTGAGCAGTTTCAAGTTCCTGGGTGTAAAGATCTCTGAGGATCTAAACCTGGTCCCAACATATCGATGTATAAATGCAGTTATAAAGAAGGCAAGATAATGGCTATACTTTATTAGGAGTTTGAAGAGTTTTGGCATATCAACTAATACAGTCAAAAATGTCTATAACAGTACCATGGAGAGCATTCTGACAGGCTGCATCACAGTCTGGTGATAGAGGGGCTGCTGCACAGGACTGAAAGAAGCTGCAGAAGCTTGTAAATCTAGTCAGCTCCATCTTGGGTACGAACCTACAAAGAACCCAGAACATCTTTAGGGAGCGGTATCTCAGAAAGGCTGCGTCCATTATTAAGGACCTCCAGCACCTAGGGCATGCCCTTTTCTCACTGTTACCATCAGGTAGGAGGTACAGAAGTCTGAGGGCACTCACTCAGTGATTCAGGAACAGCTTCTTCCCCTCTGCCATCCGATTCCTAAACTGGACATTGAATCTTTGGACTCTACCTCACTTTTTTTAAACAGTATTTTTATACAGTATTACTTTTTTTTTTACACTTTTTTACACTATTCAATATACATAATTGATTTACTTGCTTATTTTTTTTTCTCTGCCTGATTATGTATTGCATTGAACTGCTGCTAAGTTAACAAATTTCACGTCACATGCTGATAATAAACCTGATTCTGATAAATAAAAAAAAACATCATACAGTCCCTCAAGCTTGCTTCATCTTTCAATGCAATCACTCTTGCTCTGACCTTTGGCCCCACTGTCCCTTTCCTGCATGATCACACCACCATCGCTTTTGACTCCCTCATAGTCCAAATTCCATCTCAGCCTTTGCGTCAGCCTCTAGGGCAAAAGATTCCAATATTTCACAAACTTCTGTGAGTCAGAACTCCTCCTTATCCCAATTCACAATGACCAGACTCTGCTAGTTCCAATGATCTCAATATCTAAAACAAATACTTCCCTCCTCAAAGACACAGAACAAAGCTAAACGATTATTCCAGGGATAGTGTCATCAAAGTACAGGACTGTGTAAAAGTCTAAGCCACATGTATACACATTTACTGTGCCTGAGACTTTTGCATAGTTCTGTTTTTGTCAATGTGGAGAGGAGAACAAGTTTGCAAATCTGGCAGGATGTTAGCAATGGTGAGGGTGGAGCACCAAGCGGGGGCTGTGGGACAGGAGGTGGAGAAGGAGTGCCAAGGATGGGGTTTAGCAGAGGTGCAGGCATACCCAGCCCTGAGATACCAGACAAAATCATTTGATTCCAAACAATTGGGTTATAAATCTTTATTAATCCCTCCCTTCCCATTTTCTCAATTATGATTCCTCTCTCCCTGCCCTCTTTCCACTCTCAGTCCACAATAGAGACTCTTATCAAAATCAGGTTTATCTACACTCACAAAAAACAGGAACTTTTTTTGTGGGAGCAGTGCAGTGCCCTACATAATATTACTACAGCACTGTACAAAAGTATTAGGCACCCTAGCTATACACCTAAAACGTTTGCACAGTATTGTACAATAAAATTGTAGAAAGGTTTCCTGACTCATGCTCCACCCTCTCCTGACTAAAAAGTCACTGTCTCATTTACTTTCAAAATTCCTCTCCCCACCTGGCAACTTACTATGTTTCCTCATTGAAGACTCCCAGATAGATCTCCATGAACACCAACACTTAATAATTTCACACCATTTAAATTCTAATATATCTTCTTCATTATCCTTCCTGTTGGAGTAGGTACCTCACATTCTTGGTAAGTGTAATTCATCAGCAGACTTTATGTACATTTGCTTATCTATATCCTTTTGAAGAAGAAATTAGTATAGAAATAAACCAACAGGTCCTGCTTTTAATGTGGAAATAATCCATTAAATACACTTTGTACATGTGTTAGACTGTACTATTGGAATTGTCTGTTTCCATTTCCTGTTGATCTCCCACTCAAGAGGAAAAGAGACTGGATACTTCCCGTCACAAGACTCATTGTCCCATTGTTTTGCAAGCATGTGGTTGCATGATCAACCTGCCTGTTGATTAATGATAGATGGAACTTGGCTTAAAAGTTGTGACCAATTGTTTTTAGTTCCCAATAAAACAAACGTCATCAAGCTGGAAATAATGAATCAAGTGTAATTTAAGTTGTTCATTCAGGACTTGTTTTTTTATCTAACCTTATTCTCTCTCATCTGCCATTTCAATGCATTGTAACTCTTCTTATCAGCAGTCCTGAGAACTGATAGAAAACATAGAAACATAGAAAACCTACAGCACGATACAGGCTCTTCAGCCCACAAAGTTGTGCAGACCACATCTCTACCTGGTAGAAACATTTGTGCACTGATACCTTCACAGTGTTGAACTATGGACCTAGTGAGTTCATTACTTAAAGAGATCTGGCGCCAAACTGCAGCAGAGATCTGGATCAGCCTGCTCCAGTTGACAGGGGGCTGGGCTCTCCACCTGAGAACTGAAAGCCACCATGACAAGAGCTCTTTTATAGCCCTGACTTGCTCCCCATCAATCAATGTGTCAGTTATTTGCCGATTGCCCACTTCTTATGGAGCTCAGGTTTTCACATTTCATAAAGGATATCCCAATTTTGCAAATGCTTTGGTGATCTTAAGTGTAGCATCTAATTAATGCACAAAATTAATGAAATCTAATCTCTAATGATGTCTTCTTTGCAATTTACCTTCTCATCAATCTCGATCTAAGTCCCTTCGTTCAAAATTTTGAATGTAGATTGTAAATAGCTGGGGCCCCAGCACTGATCCCAGAGGCATCCTACCAATTGTTCAAAGTTCAAAGATCAAAGTAAATTTTGTTATCAAAGTACATATATGTCACCATATACAACCCTGAGATTAATTTTCCTGTGGGTCTACTCAACAAATCCATAGAATGGTAACTATAACAGGATCAATAAAAGATCAACCAGAGTGCAGAAGACAATAAACTGTGGAAATATAAATATAAATAAATAGCAAAAAATAATGCGAACATGAGGTAGAGTCCTTAAAGTGAGATAATTGATTGTAGGAACATTTCAATGATGGGGCAAGTGATGGTAATCATCCCCTTTTATTTAAGAACCCGATGGTTGAGGGGTAGTAAGTGTTCTTAAGCCTGGTGGTGCAAGATCTGAAGCTCTTGTATCTTCTCCCTGTTGGAGCAGCGAGAAGAGACCATGACGTGGATGGTGGGGATCTCTGATGATGCATGCTGCTTTCCAAGACATTGTTTCATGCAGATGGTTACAATGATTTGACACTTAGAGAGTGACCCATTTATCTTTCATCCATTTTCTCTGACTGTTAACCAAAGTTATGCCATGCTAATATATCAACCTTAACCTCATGTTCCCTTCTCTTGTAGAGTAATAATTTATTTGACATCATGCAGAATGCCTTTTTGTAATAAGTTTACTGACTCTCCTAAATCTGCCTTTGTCAGTTTAAACCACAAAGCTAAATGTGATTTTAGTTTCATGAAACCATTTTGATTGTCTGTAATCCTGTTATATTTTTTTCAAATATTTTGTTACTAGGCTTGGAGCACAACTAAACACTTGCTGTGGTGACATGGAACCAGTTGCATATTGAACAGACTAGGTAATGATGGTAATCTTTCTTCACTAATGAATATTAGTGAATCAGTCTTGTTTAAGGAGAGTCTTAATGTATGATGCTGACATTTGCTGAAAGGATCTTTTATTTTGAGGTTTGTTTTAAATATGATAGTTGGAAGGAACCAGTCACTGGACTATTATTGGTGAAAGATGGATTTACCAAAAACCATTGACTGAGACAAGGTTTTCAATGTAAAGTTATGAGAGCTAAATAAGGAGCTATGAAGACACAACAGAACTTGCACCTTTAGTTAGATTTTAAAACAGCAACAGAGTAAATATGTACCAGAAGTGAAAATAGCATAGTCTGTTCCACATAAACGATACCAGATTAGCAGAGAGAAACCGATTAAAAGGAGAGTGGCATTTGAAGGATAGGTAGAATTATGAAGGAGGCTGATAGGATATATCTCCAACAGGACCTTAATATTGTTGTAGTTTGGTAGGGTCAGCCATGCCAGAAGGGTCAAAGGGTTGTGGTCCACTGGTCCTCCAGGTCTGGGGATTCAGCTCAGGGCCAACAACCATGACTGGTAAAACAAAATTGTAATGGAAACAGCAACGACAAACCCTTTTACAAATGAGTGAGGTGGTATTCCTGAGTCTCTAACCCGGACTTGCATGACTGTCCATAGTGAGAACCAACAATCTTTAATTTCTGACACAGTGAAAGAAGCTCTGAACACCGACAGAGATTGAAGATCTTCATTGCTGCCCTGAAGGCCAGTGATGTAAAGGGCTGTAAATAAGTGATAAGATATAAGAAAAGATACTGTTTTCCTTAGTGTGAGAACAAGCCTCCGTCACATAAGTATAAAATAGAAATCTGGGTGAAAGAATAGATATTGCTACAACATGGAATGGTTAGTATAGATAACATTGACATTTTTTTAAAAATGGCTTGAGGTTTACATGTGAGGGATGGGAATAAATACTTAGGTGTTGGACCAGGGTGGAAAGAAGCAATTAAAGTGATAAAGATTTTGAATAAATGTCCAAATAGAATACATGAGATAAAATCCTAGGATTAATTTCTGAAGTAATTGGATTGTTACATCTTGGGGGGTTGCCTAAGTCCTTGTGGAATGACAGGTCAACTGGATCGGATAAAGCTTTTCATTCATTATTGTATTCTGTTGTGATTACTTTCCTGCCATTTTCACTTTTTGGGGGTGGAAGTAGAGGCAGATACCTATGGGGCATTTCAGAAACTCTTAGATAGGCAGCTGGATGATAGTAATGTGGACGGGGCTGTGTAGAAGGAAAGGGTTGGATTGATCTTTGAGTAGGTTAAAAGCTTGTCACAATATTGTGGGCTAAAGGGCCTGTACTTTGCTGTACTGTTCTATGTTCTAACTTATTGGTCAGAGGAAATAATTCTTGAGTTCTTTGTGACTTTGCATGGTAAATTCTTTCTGAAATTAACTGAATTCTGGGTGATTCAGCAACTTGACTGCATTCATAAAATACTTTCACTTGACCACATTACTGGAGAATGATTTGAAGATACTGGAAGCTTTAGTGCACTGCCTATGTTCCTCAGCTTGTGAATGGAACTATCAGATGCTGAGGTCTACATGGACGGTTGGTTGAATTTAAATCTACCCCTGAATATGGACCATGGGTTTCTGATAATTAGTCTATACACTACAAATGCCTATGGATTTTAAACATACATTGTATTGACTGAAAGTAACACAATGGATTCCAGTCAATTGGGACACATTTAGCCCAATTAAGTTCTGCCCTAATTAGCCAAAATTACCTGGCAATAGTTTAAAAGATATAAAAAAAGACAAACTACTGTTTAACTGAGTATCAAATTATATATTTAAGTAAAATATAGAACAAATCAGAACACTATCAATACTACTACAATATTATAAGATTGTGTATGTCTGTAATAGTTATTAATGGAGGAATTCATGTTGTGCATCCTGCCGCGTTCTTTTGATTGACTGTAAATGAACAAAATCAGCGCAGACACACAGGGTAATTTTTTTCAGCAAGCGTCAATTTTTTGTGGCAAGGGTTGGAAATTTTTAACTCAAAATAAAATGCAAAATTATCAAAAATCTGTTTTTTTGAATCGGCCTTTTTCAGTCAAAATGGATGACTACACAAACGCATGCAACTGAAGCTATTTAAGAACTGTCACTCTAAATACGTTATAACGTCCAATGCCCACAGAAGGGCGCACAACTGACGCTAGTTAGAAACTGTTCAGCAACCGTCTCCTATCCCAATTAAGCAGCAGAGTGTCCCAAATAAATGAAGTGATCCCAGCTATTTTCTTGATTAGTTTTTGTTCTTTAACAGCTATCTCAAGTAAGTGGCTGCCCTGGTTAATTGATGGCCCAATTAACCAGAATCCATTGCATTTCCATTAATTTCAATAAAAGTTTAACAAATTGTAGAAAAAGCAGTCCCATCCACAAATCCAACCACTCCCAGTCTCTACAGATTAGGTGGCATCCAGCTGCTAAGAGAAGCTCCTCAAAGTGGGTTAAGTTTTTGGCTCCCTTTGTATGTGAATGTGACTAATACATATATTAACATGGAATAAAATTATGGAGTTATTATAGCACAGCAGGAAACCATTGAACCTATTATTACTGTGCCAGTTCTCTATCAGAGCAATGTACTAATTCTATCCCTAGCCACTTTTCTGTAGCTCTGCTAAATTTTCTCACCGTATATTTAACCAATTTCCTCTAGAAAGCCGGAATGGAAGCTGTCTCCACTACATCTGCATTCCAGATTCCACCACATGCTGGAATTAAAAAGTTTTTTTTTCCTTATGTTACTCTTAAAAGTCTCCTCATTTGTTTTGTACAAACAGACTCTAAACCTCAAACTCATCTCCAACAAGAAAACCTCTTATGGTACTCTCTGCAGACCCTCCTACATTTTATATACTTCGATAAGGGTGGAGATAAGTCTGAAGTATAAGGCACTCCTTCCTTTCACTAGCCTGTATGTCACCTTAGGCAAGCTGTAGCACCTGTTTAGCCCCACCAATCAGGGTCACGTGAAGTCATGGGAGCAGATGTTTGAGCAGTTGGTGCATATCACAAGTCCTGGTTATGTGACCACTGACATCAGGCAGACAATCTCTGTAGAGTATTGATAGTGGCTGGGTTCACCCGTCTTGTAAAGACACTGCCCAGAAGTAGGCAACGGGAAATCACTTCTGTAGGAAAATTTGTCTAGAACAATCATTGTCATATAAAGACCATGGTCACCCAGGACATGGCACATAACCAACGAAGGAACAGCTATGAAATCTCTTCTCAGTCATATATTTTCTCTCCCTTAGGAAGGTAGTCTCAGCTTCACCAGTCTATCCTTGTAACTGAAGGCCTTAACCAGCAACTACTCTTGTGAATGCATTCTGGATTCTTTCTAATCTCTTCACATTCTCCCTCCAGTACTAAAAGACCAGAATTGAATACAGTATAACTCTTAAGGACAGAATGGTGCTTTATAAAGATTCAGCAAAACTCCCCAGCTTTTCTACTCAATTCCTCTACTGATACATCTGAGAATTTTATAAACCTTATTAACTTCTCTCTTCACCTGTTCTGTCATGATCAATGATTTTTGCATCCGTACCTCCTGCCTTTATTTTAGAACAGTATTCTTCATGGCCTCTATTCATTCTTTCGATAAAATTGCATCATTTGATATTTTTATACATCAGATTTCCTCTGCCTATTATGACAACCTGTTTATATATTGCACCAAATTATCACAATCCTGCTTGCAGTTCATAACACTGCAAATTTTGTTCCATCCAAAAAGCTACGAAGTGTAGTTTTCTCCCCAAAGCTCGAGGTGCACGTAGTGTTGAGGAAGCAGTGAGTCTGCAGAAAGAATGGGAGAATGGACAAAAACGTGGGTGATGGAATATAGCGTAGGGAAGTGTATGATCATACACTTTGGTAGAAGTAATAAAGGGGTGGACTATTTTCTAAATGGGGAGAAAATTCAGAAATCAGAGGTACAAAGGACTTTGGGAGCACTTGTACAGGGTTCCCCAAAGCTTAATTTGCAGGTTAAGTCAGTGGTAAGGAAGGCAAACACAACATTAGCATTCATTTTGAGAGAACTAGAACATAGAGCAAAGATGTAATGCTGAAGCTTTATAAGGCCTTGGTCAGACAGCACCTGGAGTACTGTAAGCAGTTTTAGACTCCTTATCTAAGAAAAATGTGCTGACATTGGAGAAAGTGATTCTGGGAATGAGGAAGTTAATGTATAAGGAGTGTTTGATGGCTCTGGGCCTATACCTGCTGCAGTTTAGAGAATGGGGGGGGGGGATCTCATTGAAACCTATTGACTATTGAAAGGGCTCAAAAGAGTGGATGTGGAGAGATGTTCCCAATAATGGGTGAGTCTTGGGCCAGAGGGACAGAGGGGTGTCCATTTAGAACAGAGATGAGGGGGAATTTCTATAGCCAGAGGTTAGTGAATCTATGGAATTCATTGTCACAGATGGCTGTGAAGGCCAAGTCATAGGATATAAAGTGGAGTTTGATAGTTTCTTGATTAGTTACGAGAAGAAGACAGGAGAATGGGGTTGAGAGGGATAATATATCAGCCATGTTGGAGACAAATGGCATAATTCTGCTCCAATATCTTATGGTTTTACAGTCTTATTGCCATGCTATGTGCCTCTTAAGCCCTATATTTCAAATGTACCCATGCACCTGTTAAGCAATGTCTTATCAGAAGCCTTGCATATGTCTATGACCAGCTCATTGACCTTATTATCCTCTTCACCTCTGTCCATTATCTCATCAGAAATTCCGTCCATTGGATTTACATTTTTTTTCTTAGTAAATCCATGCTGGATTGCCTTAATTAGTCCATTTCCCTTTCTATGACTAATATTCCTGTCTTGAATCAATATTTCTAAAAGCTTTCCTTTGACTAAGATGAAAAGGTCTGGCCGATATTCGCCGTGCTTGTCCTTACTCTCTATTTTTGAATAACGATGTAATATTCACCTTCTCCAGTCCTGCCCTCTACATTGTACGGCTTAAGCATTACTTTTTATTAGGTGTAACTGCTGAGAATAAATAATGTGGTATTTATAGCTTCATGTCAGTTTCAGAATTAGTTTTATTATCACTGACCTAACTATCATGAAATTTGTTATTTAGCAGCAGTACGGTGCAAAGACATAAAATTATTATAAATTACAAAAATCCAATCAATACGGTTCAAAGAAGGAATAGTGAGGTAGTGCTCATGGGTTTATGGGCTGTTCAGAGATCTGATTGCAGTTTCTGAACCATTGAGCATGAGGTTTCAGGCTCCTGTACTTCCCAGTGGCAGTAAAGGGATGAGGACATGCCCTAGATGGTGAGGTTCCTTAGTATTCGACACTGCCTTATTGAAGTACCACCTGCTGAAGATGTCCTCGATGATGGAAAGGGTTGTGCCTGTCATGGAGCTGGCTGTGTTTACTTCGATGTCTAACTGTATTTATTTGATTATACACACAACAGAAGCCCAAAGACACTTTGGTGATAGAACTTTGGATATTGCAGCTTGAGGAAATAGAGTGATAGGACACTACAGAACAGAAACAGTCCCTTCAGCCCATCTAGTCCATGCTAAACTATTATTCTAACTAGTCCCATTGACATGCACCTAGACCATAGCCCTCCTGTCCATGTGCCTGTCCAAACTTCTCTTAAACTTTGAAATTGAACCCACATCCACCACTTCACCTGGCAGATCACTCCACACTCTACATTAGGGGTTCCCAACCTTTTTTTAATGCCATGAAGCCTTACCATAAACTGAGGGGTCCCTGTTGTAAGTGACCTGGTGTGAGGCTCTCTAGATAGACCGATGATAATGTCAGGTAGAGGAGGCTTCAGGTATATTCCAGAGTTTAAACGATACAAGTGAACTCAGCAATTTGTTGTAACTGGAATTACTGGAAATGTTTCTGAAGGCAAATCGCATCTGGCTCCTGAGGGGACATTGCAATACTTGGGAATAAGGGAAGGAATGTTGCTGCTGGTAGCAGGACTGGGATTATCTGAGATGTTGGTGAATCTACAAGCATTATGTAAAGTAGATGGGATCCTATAATAGACTTTTTGGATTAAGATTATAATCACGTAGAGAAGCATCTAGCTATCCAGCTGTATAACCTAATATGTCCAATTGGATTTATTTATTTTATAAAGGCAAAGCAGTGTGCTGTATGGATGCATAGGTTACTGATATGAATTAGACTGTATCACCTGGTATGATCTTAACACGAGGTATCCAGTCTGTTGACAGCTACTACCGTGATTAAAATATTTTTTTCTAACTGGCTGTACCTCTGTATATATACAAAACACAGATGCCAGGAGTTTTAAATAAATGCAGATAGGTAAGGCAGATAGGTAGGATCAGCATAGAGGGAAATGGAGATAAAGCAGAGGTTGATAGATTCTAGATTAGTCAGGTCATCAAAGGTTATGGGGAGAAAGTAGGAGAATGGGGTTGAGAGGGATAATAATCTGCCATGAATGAATGGCAGAGCAGACTCGATGGGTCAAACAGACTAATTCTGCTGCTATCTCTTATGGTCTTGTATTGCTTCAGGCCAATGATAAATGTTTAATGAAAGATGATTGATTAAAAAACTTGGTTTTTTAGTCACAAACGCTGCCCAGCAGCTAATGCTATTGATACCTCTATTAGTTTTTAAAATAAAATATTTCTTACCTCAGTCCATTTGCTTATGCAAGTAGAAACAAAAGAAACAGGTATTACAAACAAGACTGCTATTTAAAAAGTGTTGCTTCCTTGTAAAGGTTAGGTTACATCAATGAAACCAGTAGGCGTTTCAATATAATACAATCTTCCATGAATTAAAATTAGGCTACTCAGATAGCACAATGCTGGGAGAAAAGAAATGCTTTCACTCAATGATAAATCCATTTTAATACAACTAGTTGCAACTCTGAAATACATCAATAAATATATTTCAATGCAAAGAAACAATAATTAATCTAAATTTTAAATTGCTCTTTGTTTGTCCTGATTCTTGAAAGATACCAGTTTTGCTATTATGCAGATTAATTTGGGCACAGAATTAAACAACAACTTTACTTTGGAAAGGTACTGCAATATTAATATAATTTGCCTTCAACATCTTTACAGAATTTAGAAGTTTCCAAAGTCAAAATCTTCGTACAAAAAAAATCAATTCAAAAATTGCTATGCACAGTTCTTCTTAAACTGTTTCAGACTGAAATGATTTAAGTTATTAAAAATAGAATCAATTACAGGAAAGTGACCTTTGCATGTGGGAGACTTTGCTGAACAAAATTAAGTTCACTCTGATTTTCACCTTTGAAACTATGTTACTTACTGGGTCAGATAGAGAACATTTAGATCTTATAAATGGGCATGAACTGTGTAATAGTGATGATCTGGTCTGTTTGTATTGCATTTATACAAATAAATCACATTCCATTCTTACCGATTGTTGTAAGACTCTTATTAAACATTAAATAGTGGAAGAAATCTCTAGCTGAAATCTGTACGGCAGTTTGCAAAACTGGTCTCTTCCAGAGCACAGGACAAAGTGCAGCTTTTCTCAGTAAGGTGTCAGCTTGGTTGAGCTGTGCTGGTGATTCCTTGTGTAGTCTGGCAAGGCACTGAGATTTTTTTTAGCCCCCAGTCTGTGAAATTCACTTATTGAATCCATACCACCCAAGCCTGCCAGATGTACAGTACTGCAGGTTCATTGAAATGACTGGGAGAAATTATCTACTAGGCACAAGAATAACTATTAATTTGGTTTATTTCAGTTGGTTGAAATATTCTAATTGCTTTAAGATGCTAATTGCTTTAATATTCTAATTGCTTTATTTTAGACTTTTAAATTTGATATATTTTTAAATAATTCTATTTATTTTAAACAAGGGATTTTGTAGATGCTGGAAGAACTAAGTAACAGGCTACATCTATGGAGGGGAATAAACAGTTGGATGCTTTAGGCTGAGACCCTTCATCAGAACTGGAAAGGAGAATAAGAAGGTGGTGGGAGGGAAGAAGCAGAGCTGACAGTTGGTAGGGAAAACCAGAAGAGGAGGACGGTAGCTGGATACTCTTCAAGAAGGGAGAAGCTTGGATGAGATAGGCAGAAGAGATGAAGAAGGAAGGATCTGGTAGGAGAGGATGGTGGACTATGGGAGAAAGAGAAGGAGAAGGTCTTTAGATGAAGTCATTATTTCTGAATTCTCTATTATATTTCTGGGGCCTGTCTTCTAATTACACTCTTCCTCACAAATGGAAATACTCTGTCTTCTCTTCCGAAACCTTTTGTAATTAAAAAAAAAACTGTTTCATCAGCCCTAAACTTCCTTATGCAAGAGATCTAGTCACTTTGTTCTTTCATTTTATACCCTGATTTTATAGAACGTCTTCTCTGCATCCTTACCAGTTCCTTTATATTTTTCAAAATAAACAAGCCCCTGGTGCTTGGTTTGTTTTTTTGTCAGCAGCTTGTGAGGAGGCAGAACAAGTTTTAATAATTGGTGCACTTGTACTTCTAGGTTCTTGCATTCAAGTGGTCTCTCTCTCTCCCGCGATGTTGTCAGGGGATGGTGCTGGGGCAAGGCGGAACTGACGCGGTTTGTAGATTGGGCTCTATAGTTTACATTACGATGTCTTTCTAGTTTCTGGTCGCTCCTTTTTTTGTTTCTGCTTTGGGCAACTTTGAATCGAGGCAGTCTGCAGATAATGAACACTGAACTGAATTGAATACGCCTGGAATCTTTCAATTTTCTGTTTTATATTCTCGTTTTCTCGCACTGTTTTTTGGTGCCATTTGTGCGATTTTGTTTTCCTTTGCACATGGGGAGTTTGATGTTGATGATTTCCTTTGAACAGGTTTCATGATTTTTCTTTGTTTCATGGCTGTCTGTGGGAAGATGAATCTCAGGGTTGTATACTGCAGACATACTTTGATAATAAATGTTCTTTGAATCTTTCTCCCCCTGTCCAAACTGGTTCAATCAAAAGGTTGATATTCAGGATTAATCAGACCAGTGATGTTGACTTTGGTGTGAAAATGAGGTTGCAGTGAGGAAAAGAGAAGTTAAGAAGCTTCAGGCCCTTTATAACACGGATACGGTTTAGCCAGGCAGCTTATGGGTGGCCATGCCAAGGTGTAAACCACAGAACTGCATTTCAAGCTTTGATTCACAGTAGTTAATAATAAAGTGGATTTTAACCCGTTCATCTTAGACTAATAATTTATATATGTTTTTAAAATTTTAGCACAGCCAGGGATTTAAATGCTACAGGTGGTTTTAAAAATGACCCTGCGGCTAGCCCAGATGGTCTCACTTTAAGCCAGGTTTTCAAAATTGACAGTGATGCAACCACATTGTACTCTTCATGAATGGATTGAATGCCTAGGGTGGTAGATGGAGGAAATTCAAACAGCCAGCTTTTTCCTCAGATGGTGTTGAATGGTTGGGATTGTCCATTATTAATTCATCATATTCCTGATGAATGGACTGTAAATAGTGGAAGGGCATCATGTTCTAAGATATAAGGTGACCATGCATTTCCAGTCATCTGTATCACCACAGATCTAGTCATCCTTCCGCCTCAACTACTCTTATACCTTCCAAGAAATGCCATAATCCAGTTCTTCCTATAAAAGTAAACTGTCTTCTTTTTGCTTCCATTGAACTTCATTTGATAATTATTTACCCATTCCGTAATGTTGTTAACATCCTCCTGTCAAGTGTTGGACTTTGGCAACACTGAGCAGAACTTGATGAAATGCTGGCCAAAAGCCTACATTGCAAATGTAAGCTGCTAACAGCAATGATCCAGGTGCTGATCCTTGTGGAATTCTGCTCTCCATTTCCTCCCACTGTGAAGAGCTGCCCTTTACTCCTACTCCCTTCAAAGTTCAAAGTACATTTACCGTCTAAGCATGTATTCGGTATGGAACCCTAAGATTCGTCTTCCCATAGCCAGCCACAAAAAAGGGAACACCATGAAACCCATTCAAAGAAAAGCATCAACCCCCCCATGTACAAAAAAAAACAAATTGTACAAACAGAAAAAAAGAGTGAAAAACACAGAATATAAAACATCAGCCATAAAGACATCGAAACAGTACAGGAATGGTCAATTCCAGCTCAGTTTGGTCTAGTGCCATGTTGTTTGTTGACTTCAGGCCACAGAACTAGTCTGTACAGATCAAAACTGCACAAAATAGCATCATAAAAGGAGCAACTAGAAACAGAATGACATCATAACATGATCTCCAGACTCCAATCCATAAACCACGTTGATTAAAGTTTGCCCAAAACACAAGACTCCATCATAGTGAGCAAGAACAAGGAAGAGACCCATTGAATATAGGCATCTCTCTGCAGGATCAGCCAGCAAGAGCAAGAGAGAGACCAGTCACATCCAGCCACATTCCTCTGGCAGTAGTGAATGAGAGAGAGACTGAGCAAAAAAACACAGAGTATTATACATCATTGAAACAGTCCAGCAATGTTTCGTCCCTTCTTGCTTAAAGCCAGCAGTTTACTTAAATACTTGTGCTTGACTTCTGATTGCTTGTACTTCTTCATCAGTCAAACATGCTCTCCAGCCTGCGTACCATCCCCAGGGTCAGATCCAAACATGGCAAAGCAGCTTTTAAAAACTACACTCCACATATCTAGAATAAGATCTGAAGTCTGCCCCAACTTTAAGCTCTTTTAAATTGAGGCTTAAAACTTTTCTTTTTGCTGTAGTTTTTAATTAGAATCTCCTGCACTGTAACTTCTATTTATCATATCTATTTTTTACAAGATTTTATTCTCTCATATGTCTTCAATCTGATGTTTGATTTTTAAATCTTGTTCTATGTAAAGCACTTTGAACTGCTTTGCATTTGAAAAGTGCTGTACAAATAAACTTGTTTGCTTTGCCAAAGGTTTGAAAATCTGGAAAAACATTTACTGTACTAACATTGTCTTATCTCCCTGTTCCCTGTTTGAAATATTCCATAAATACAACAAATGTGAAAACGCTCGATTTAAATGGAAGCTTGATAGCTGGTGAATTGGGGATGGTCAAGAGGAGATTCATGAGAACAAACCCTGGAATACAGGGGTCTCCCGCTTTATGAATGTTCGCTTTACGCCACTTCGCTTTTACAAAAGACCTACATTAGTAACCTGTTCTCGCATTACAAAGAGGATTTTCACTTCTACGAAAAAATTTTCCCATATAAGTTAGTGGTTCTTCGCTTTATGCCATTTCGGCTTAAGAAGGTTTCATAGGAATGCTCTACCTTTGTAAGGGGCGGGGGGGGGGGGGTGGAACCTGTACAACTTTGAGATTTGTCTTCTTGAAAGTGGTCACCCATAAAGAAATACAATAGAACTCATTTAAAAAACCCACCCAGCAAAGACCATCAAACACCCAATTTGCATAAAAAAGAACAAATCGGGCAAACAATTAAAAAAGTAAACAATTAACATGCAGAACATGAAATGCAGAGACCTGAAAGTGAGTTGACAGCCATGAAGCCAGTTCAGCTCTGATGTAAGTCTGGTCCAGGAGCTGAACACAGGTTTGCCCTGCATCCTCACCTTTGATGCCTTGATCTCTTTAATTTGGTTTGGTGCTTAAATAAGTGAAACATGTTTCATTTCACACTCTTAGGCCTGGGCCCCACCACTTTTACGTGGCCCCAAGCCCACTCGAGCAATAGCTGAACACCAGGTTGATTTTTGCTCTCTGGCCCGGGCCTTACTGCCTTGATCTGACCCCAAGTCCGGTCCAGCAATGGCCATACTGTAGTGGAAGGATTGTTCTTTCCATGTTGAAAGATGTTGCATTGCCAATGTCCAAGTGACTGAGAGAGGAATATCTGACATCATTCTACCTTGATTTTTAATTTTACTACCAAATATAAACTGGTTTTAGGCAAACTAGGAAGATTTTCAAATGATTGCATTGTATCCTGGCATGAAGGTTGTTATGCTTAGTAACTTCCAAACATTAAACTACTTAAAAGGAAGAAACAGGAGTTGGAAATATGAGTGTTTACTTTAAGTAAGGCGCACCTTGCTTAAAGTGAAGAAACAAAGTACACGATGTATCGCCCAATTCTCTGGTTTTCCTTTGAATTAGTTTAATGTTTTGAAGTTACAAAATATAATGAGTAATTAAAACATTGAGCCAAAGAAGTTATTTTCCAAGCCAAACAAAACTAAAGTTATTTCTAAAGCAATGCATCATAATGTCAGGACTCAGTATTACATACATTATGACAACGTTAAAGATTATTGATAGCAATTTGCAAAAGCCACTGACATGTAATGGGGCCCTGAAGCAGCCAGAGAATGGGCGGTAGCGGCTCTCGGACATGAAATACTGGGTTCCAGCTAATGTGAATGTCAAAGGTGTCATACTTGAAGAAAAGATGCATTTTAATTGAAGTTGAAGAATGGACTGTGGCAGTAGGGCTGCACACCATCTGCTATCTGTGTGGAACAGCCTGCTTGAAGCTTCTGGATAAAACCAATTTCCTTTATCGGTAACATGCCTGCCTGAATCCATGGGATGCATTCAGGCCAGTAGCACAGAGCCATTTAACTTCAGGTGCCAACTACACATGCTGAATGATAAAAAGCTGTACATAGACATCTGTTCTTAAAACACATAGGGCACATACTCCGTAACTCAAATGTTTAACTTAAAGTTGTTTTGCAGAGTAACACCTCATCAGCCAAGTCATGTGTAAAGGCCTAACCACCATTAATTGAATTGAAACTAATTGGACTCTGAAACAAATGCAGATCTTCCATAGCTTGTTAAAGCTGCCGTAATTGCATTGAATAACACCTGCTATTATTGTCAGTCTTATTAATGTGTCAGTAATGTGATATAAATGGAGAACTGGGGACATCATCAAAGACAGCCAGTTAACGATCAGAACAGCATGTAACCTGACAATACCTGTTTTTTCCCTTCTTGGTGTGATTTGGAAAGAGTGCAGTTGTAGAAGCTGCAGAAAGCAGCAAAAAAAAATCTGAAACTCTGCATAGAAGGAAGATCATAATGCAAGCTGACACCATGATTTCCCTTCTAGATTTGTTAATGTGATTTGAGCTTCAGTGGCATTGCTCACTACACTATAATTCCAAGCAAACACATTGCCAAACTCTAAACTCTGGGACTGAAGACCTTCTGCAATTGGATCTTTATCTTCCTGAACAACAGACCATAATCCTTCAGAATAGGCAGTAATACCTCTGTCACAATTATTCTACACTCTGTTGTTCTCAGTCCCTAATCTACGCAAGACAACTTGCCCAGGTTCTGCTCTAACTCCATCTAAAAGTCTGCAGGTAATGATGGGTTGTAGGAATGAGTTGGAATACTGGAAGGAGATAGGCTGTTCAGTAACATCTGTCACCATGTGCTCTCAGAGGACTGGATCCAGATGTGGAGGAATGGCAGGATTTCTCTGTCACAGGGGCGGCTGGCATCAACAACCTAGGAGCTGCAGACAGCAGGCTCACAACTTGACCCAGGAGCAGAGGAAAGGCAGATTCCCCATGAAGAAACAGAAAAAAGAGGCATAATATAGGACGACAAACAGAGCCTCGGAGTAGGAACAGAGCAAGACAATTCATTCTCTCCAACACAGTGACTCCATTCAGGCACTAACTGGGAGACCTCTTTGAGTAATCATTGACTGTGCAAAATCTGTGCCAGCCACAATTAAGTTGCCCAGGTTAAACAGAAGGGCTCTAGTTAAGATAATGATTAGTAAATACAGGTGCTCAAGAACCCGAGAAGCTCAGTACTCTTCAGCAAGCTGCAGAGGCCACAGGGCTCACGACAAACATGATGTCATGATACCAATCTTTCCTCAGTGTCAGTAAAACAAAAGAGCCGGTCACTGATGTCACGAAGGAGAGTGGCGCACATCCAGACTACATCAATGATGCTCAGAACTTCAGGTTCCTGGGAGGAGGATCACTTGTGCTTGTTCAACCCCATTGATACCACAGTCAAGAAAGCTCACCAACGGCTCTACTTCTTCAAGAGGCTACTGAAATTTGGCATGTTCCCATTGACTCCAGCCAATTTTGATCAAAGTTCCACAGAAAGCATTCTGCCTAAATGCACCATGGCTTCATAAGTTAACTGCTCCGCATCTTATCATACCAGAGAACCATTTAAAAATGTTATAACAATCAGAGGCACTACAGCCGGACACTGGGGCAACATGGTGGCATGGTAGTGTAATGGTTAGCATAATGATTCACTGTACCAGTGACCCCGGTTCAATTCCCACCATTGCCTATAAGGGGTTTGTGTGTTCTCCCTGTGACTCCAGGTATTTCACTTTCCTCCCATAGTCCAAAGACATACACGTTGGTAGTTCAATTGGTGAATAGGCTGGGATTAAATTGTTGAGCGGCATGGCTCAAATGGTGTGTGAACTTACTCAGTGCTGTATATCAATAAATAGTTAAACAGATAGATAGATAAATAAATAAATAAATAAATAAATCTGATGTGCAATGGAGTAAAATGTAAGTAATGTTCCAAATGACAGAGATATTTAAAACATGATGGTATAAACTTAAGATAGGTGGGTAAGAGATTTAGAGGCAATCAGAAGAACTATTTTTCCTCACCCAGAAGGAGATTGAAATCTGGAGCATTCCCCCGAAAGTGTATATAGGCAGAGACTTTCACAACACAGAAACACTTCTATGAGTTCTTGATTAGCCATGCACTGAAAAAATGAGGCTTTGTCCTCTGGTCCTAGTCTCCCGCACCATAGGAAACATCCTTTCCACGTCCACTCTATGAAGGTCTTTCAACTTTCAATAGGTTTCAATGAGATACCCCCTTATTCTTCTGAATTCCAGCAAGTACAGACTCAGCCATCAAATACTCCTCATATGATAAACCTTTAAATCCCAGAATCATTTTCGTGAACCCCCTTTGAATCCTCTCCAACATCAGCACATCCTTTCTTAGCCAAATGGCAGGGTACAGCCCCAGTGTATCTCTGCAGTGCGGCCCAGGCCCTAGTGTGAGAGATGACCTGGCGTTTGGATGATTTAAGTGCTGGCCCAGATAGGTGGAAAAGGCAGGGTGTCAGGACCAGAGACAAGGGTTGGGTTCTGCTCGCTCTTCCGTGACATTTACTCCGCTCTCCACAGCGCTAAGTCTGTGAGACTGCTCCTGTTGTTAAGTGCCTCACACCTGTGAACTTCACAGCAATTTACCCGTTGTGTGATGAACTGAGACTGAGATTATGGGCCTACCTCGGCTGCTCCAGGCTCCAGATCTATGGACTCAATTCGGTTCAGAATGATGCAGTATTTTTTAGTTGTTTACATGATTTGTGTTTTTTTCCCCCTCTCTCTAGACATTGGGTGTCGGTCTTTTTTAAAATTGGGTTCATTCAGGTTCCTTGCTTTGTGGCTGCCTGTAAGCAGACAAGTATCAAGATTGTATAATTTATGCATTTTTTTGATAATAAATGTACTTTGAATCCTTTGAAGCTGCTCACAATACTCCAAGTGCCTTATAAAGCATAAATAATTTTCCGGAAATAGTAAGGGACTGATGGTCTAGTGAGATGGAGGAACTGAGGGAAATACATGTTAGTAGGGAAGTGGTGTTAGGTAAATTGAAGGGATTAAAGGTAGATAAATCCCCAGGGCCAGATGGTCTGCATCCCAGAGTGCTTAAGGAAGTAGCCCAAGAAATAGTGGATGCATTAGTGATAACTTTTCAAAACTCCTTAGATTCCGGATTAGTTCCTGAGGATTGGATGGTGGCTAATGTAACCCCACTTTTTAAAAAAAGGAGGGAGAGAGAAACTGGGGAATTATAGACCAGTTAGTCTGACATCGGTGGTGGGGAAAATGCTAGAGTTGGTTATCAATGATGTGATAACAGCACATTTGGAAAGAGGTGAAATCATCGGACAAAGTCAGCATGGATTTGTGAAAGGAAAATCATGTCTGATGAATCTTATAGAATTTTTTGAAGATGTAACTAGTAGAGTGGATAGGGGAGAGCCAGTGGATGTGGTATATTTAGATTTTCAAAAGGCTTTTGACAAGGTCCCGCACAGGAGATTAGTGTGTAAACTTAAAGCACATGGTATTGGGGGTATGGTATTGATGTGGATAGAGAATTGGTTGGCAGACAGGAAGCAAAGTGTGGGAGTAAAAGGGACCTTTTCAGAATGGCAGGCAGTGACTAGTGGGGTACCGCAAGGCTCAGTGCTGGGACCCCAGTTGTTTACAATATATATTAATGATTTAGACGAGGGAATTAAATGCATCATCTCCAAGTTTGCGGATGGCACGAAGCTGGGCAGCGGTGTTAACTGTGAGGTGGATGCTAAGAGGATGCAGGGTGACTTGGATAGGTTGGTGAGTGGGCAAATTTATGGCAGATACAATTTAATGTGGATAAATGTGAGTTTATCCACTTTGGTTGGAAGAACAGGAAAACAGATTATTATCTGAATGGTGGCCGATTAGGAAAAGGAGAGATGCAACGAGACCTGTGTGTCATTGTACACCAGTCATTGAAGGTGGGCATGCAGGTACAGCAGGCGGTGAAAAAGGCAAATGGTATGTTGGCATTCATAGCAAAAGGATTTGAATACAGGAGGTTTTACTGCGGTTGTACAGGGCCTTGGTGAGACTGCACCTAGAATATTGTGTGCAGTTTTGGTCCCCTAATCTGAGGAAAGACATTCTTGCCATAGAGGGAGTACAGAGAAGGTTCACCAGATTGATACCTGGGATGGCAGGACTTTCATATGAAGAAAGACTGGATCGACTAGGCTTATACTCATTGAAATTTAGAAGATTAAGGGGGGATCTTATTGAAACGTATAAAATTCTAAAGGGATTGGACAGGCTAGATGCAGGAAGATTGTTTCAGATGTTGGGGAAGTCCAGAAAGAGGGGTCACAGTTTAAGGATAAAGGGGAAGCCTTTTAGGACCGAGATGAGGAAAAACTTCTTCACACAGAGAGAGGTGAATCTGTGGAACTCTCTGCCAGAGGAAACGTTTGAAGCCGGTTCATTGGCTATATTTAAGAGGATGTTAGATATGGCCCTTGTGGCTAAAGGGATCAGGGGGTATGAAGAGAAAGCAGGTACAGGGTTCTGAGTTGGATAATCAGCCATGATCATACTGAATGGCGGTGCAGCCTCGAAGGGCCGAATGGCCTACTCCAGCACCTATTTTCTATGTTTCTCTGTTTCTAAAGCCTCAACACTACATCCTTGCTTTTATATTCTAGTCCTCCCAATATGAATGTTTACATTGCATTTGCCTTCCTCTCCACAGACTCCACCTGCAAATTAACCTTTAGGGAATCATGCACGAAGCCCCTCTGCACCTCAGATTTTTGAATTTTCTCTCCATTTAGAATAGAGTCTATGCTTTTTATTCTTGCACCAAACTACATGACCATATACTTCCTGACACTGTATTCCATCTGCAACTTCTTTTCCCATTTTCCTAATCTTTCTAAGTCCTTCTGTGGCTTCTCTGCTTCCTCAACATTACCTGCCCCTCCATCAATCTTCATATCATCCATAAACATGGGCACAAAGACATCAATTCAGTCATCCAAATCATTAACATATAATGTAAAAAAATACGAGAGTGACATCACAGCTGACAATTCATTTGGTGAATAGTGATGAAGAATCAGTATAACACTTGAATTAATTCTTCAAATACCGACCAGGTAGTTAATCAGAATTAGAATTAGAATCAAAATCAGGTTTATTGTTACAGGCATGTGATGTTAAACTTGTTAACTTAGCAACAGCAATTAAATGCAATACATAATCTAGAAGAGAAAAAAGAAAATAATAATAAAATAAAAATAATAATAATAAATAAACAAGTAAATCAATTACAGTGTACGTATATTGAATAGATTTTAAAAATGCAAAAAAACAGAAATACTGTATATTAAAAAAAGTAAGGTGTTGTTCAAGGGATCAATGCCCATTTAGGTATCGGATGGCAGAGGGGAAGAAGCTGTTCCTGAATCGCTGAGTGTGTGCCTTCAGGCTTCTGTACCACCTACCTGATGGTAACAGTGAGAAAAGGGCATGCCCTGGGTGCTGGAGGTCCTTAATAGTGGATGCAGCCTTTCTGAGACACTGCTCCTTGAAGATGTCCTGGGTACTTTGTAGGCTACTACCCAAGATGGAGCTGATTAGATTTAAAACCATCTGCAGCTTCTTTCAGTCCTGTGCAGTAGCCCCTCCATACCAGACAGTGATACAGCCTGTCAGAATGCTCTCCATGATACATATATAGATATACAAAATCTCTTTAAACTCCTAATAAAGTATAGCCACTACTTTGCCTTCTTTATAAGTGTATCGATATGTTGGGGCCAGGTTAGATCCTCAGAGATCTTGACACCCAGGAACTTGAAACTGCTCACTCTCTCCACTTCTGATCCCCCTATGAGGATTGGAATGTGTTCCTTCGTCTGACCCTTCCTGAAGTCCACAATCTGCTCTTTAATCTTACTGACGTTGAGTGCAAGTTTGTTGCTGTGACAACACTTCAGTAGTTTGCATACCTCACTCCTGTATGCCTTCTTGTCACCACCTGAGATTCTACCAACATGGTTGTATCATCAGCAAATTATGCTTTTACAGTCTTATTGTCATGCTATGTGCCTTTTAAGCCGGGTACCCATGCGCCAGCTAGGGGGAGATGTTATCACCAATCCACACAAATTGTGGTCTTCTGGTTAGGAAGTTGAGGATCCAATTACAGAGGGAGGTACAGAGGCCCAGGTTCTGCAACTTCTCAATTAGGATAATGGGAATGATGGTATTAAATGCTGAGCTATAGTTGATGAACAGCATCCTGACGTAGGTGTTTGTGTTGTCCAGGTGGTCTAAAGCCGTGTTGAGAGCCATTGAGATTGCATCTGCCGTTGACCTATTGCGGCGATAGGCAAATTGCAATGGGTCCAGGTCCTTGCTGAGGCAGGAGTTCAGTCTAGTCATGACCCACCTCTCAAAGCATTTCATCACTGGAGATGTGAGTGCTACTGGGCAATAGTCATTAATTCAGACTACATTATTCTTCCTAGGCAGGTATAATTCTTCTCTTTTTGGGAAATGGGTATATTATTCTCTCCCTTCTTTCGCTCAGTAGAGATATTTTTTATTCATCTTTGGGATCTGAGCATCACTGGCCAGAATTTATAACCCATCCCTAATTGCCCTTGAGAACATAATGGTAAGGGCATAGCTTAAATTGCCTGTGTCCATCTGATGATGGCTTTGGAGGCAGTGCAGAGGAGGTTCATCAGGTTGATTCCAAGGATGAAGGGGTTAACCTATGAGGAGAGATTGAGTCGCCTGGGACTATACTCTCTGGAATTCAGAAGAATGAGAGGGGATCTTATAGAAACATACAGAATTTTGACAGGGATAGGTAAGATAGAAGGAGGAAAGTTGTTTCCATTGGTTGGTGAGACTAGAACTAGGGGACATTGCCACAAGGTTCAGGGGAGAAGATTTAGGATGGAGATGAGGAGAAACTGTTATTCCCAGAGAGTGGTGAATCTGTGGAATTCTCTGCCCAGGGAAGCAGTTGAGTCTTCTTCACTAAATCTATTTAAGAAACAGTTAGATAGGTTTTTAGATAGTAGAGGAATTAAGGGTTATGGGGAAAAGGCAAATAAATAGAGCTGAGTTTATGGACAGATCAGCCATAATCTTATTGAATGAAGGGGCAGGCTTGATGGGCTGATGGTCTGCTCCTATTTCTAATGTTCTTATTATATTATATTATGAAGATGCACCTTCAGTGCAATTGAGAATGAAATTCCATCATTTAGACCCAGTGATACTCAAGGACCCGTGATATCTTTCCAAGTCAGAGTGGTTCATGATTGAAAGGGAACCTGTAGGTGATGGAATCCCATGTAATTCAGCTCTTGTCCTTTTGGTGGTGGAGGTCATGGGTTTAGGAGATGGGTTCAGCACAACCTGGGCAAGGAAGCACAATACTTTTCATAAATTATATCTCTACACCCACTGAACACTGACAGTGGAGGGATCCAAGGTTTAGTGTGGCTTCGCCCTGTGGTGTGCTGAGTATTTTGAGAGTTGTTGGTACTGCACTCATCCAGGTAAAAGGACTATTACTATGACACTCTTACACTCCTGATGGCCTCTTGTAGTTAGTGTAAAGGCTGGAGGGTGTCAAGTTATGATTTCCATCACCACAAGATTACTTGTACAGCTACAGTTCTTGTGTGGCTCATCTCATTGAGTTTCCGGTCACTGGTGACCACTGGGATTCAGAAGGTGGGGGAAATTCAGTGACTGTTATGCAATTGGCTCTCAAAAGTAGATGGTAACATTTTATCCTGTTGGAGATGTTCATCATCTGGTTTGTTTGCAGGCTGCATGTTATTCACCACTTTTCAGAAATTGGCTAAAGTGCTGCGTTCAGGTATGAGCTTGCAAAGTTGCAATTGAACTGAAATGTTGCCTTTTTGATGGAAGACAGATCATTCTATAGGGCATTCCATTCAAGGACAGGCTATTCATATGCTTTTTGATATGTACTATGTGCTGTGTGCTCTTGGTAATGTGTTTTGCACCTTGGCCCCATAGGAACACAGTTTCATTAAACTTGAACTTGAAGGTCATTGATGAAGGAACAGAATATGGTTGGTCCTAAACAACTCCTGCAGAGATTGCAATGACTCACTTATCCATCCTCCGCAACTGTTCAAATGATTTTTTTTCTTTGATGACCATGACTTAAATTTTAGCAGGTGCTGTTGACTTGGCCTAGACTCAAGTGATTCCTTAACATCCCTCTTGCTCATCTCTGGAATTTATCACTTTGGTCCACATAGCTTTCAATACTTGATGTTGATTGGGTGGGAAATATCAGGTTTATATCTGCCTTGATTTTTGTGAAAAAATAGGGCAATTTTCAACATTGTCAATTGGATTCCAGATTTGTAATTGGGTGGCATGGTAGTGTAGTGGTTAGCACAATGTGTTATGGTACCAGCCACTTGTATTGAATTCCTACCACTGCCTGCAAGGACTTTCTACGAATTTTTGGGTTCCCTTCGGGTGCTCTGATTTCCTCCCACAGCCTGAGGTTGTACTGGTTGGTAGGATAATTGGTCATTGTAAATTGGTCCATGATTTGGCTAAGGTTAAACCGAGGATTGCTGGGCTGCATGGCTTCAAGGGCCAGAAGGGGCTACTCTGTGCTGTTTCTCAATAAATAAATAAATAGGTAGCACTGGAACAGCTTGGCTAGAGCTATGAAGATCTGAGCATTTCCTATAGCTCTAGATTTTTCACTTTTTATCTCCCTTTGTTTCTGTTCTTTCTCTCTAATTCCCCTCATTTCAGGGTAATTTCATTTCTTCTTTGTGCTTCCTCTAAACTGCCTTGGTCACCAATCAACCAAAAGGCTTCATCCTCATCTTATCCTCACCCCATGGCCCATGCTCCATTCATCATTCTCCCTGGCCTTAAGTAATTTAAAACTAACTTGTTTTCTCTTATTTCCAGTCCTGATGAATATTTTTCAATCCTAAATGTTGTCTGTTTCTCTTTCAGAAATGCTGCCTAGGAGTTTGAGGAGATTTGGTATGTCACCAAAGACTATCGGTTTTCTACTGAGTTATAGACTCAGCCGGCTGAAAGCTCCCTATCACCTTTGAAAGATAGTGCCTTAGAAATGTGGCATCCTTGTCGAGGCACAATCAAGAAGGGCAGCAAGGTAGTGTAGAGGATTGTGCAATTTATTTACAGCGCCAGCAATCTATAAGATTGGGGTTCAATTCCCACGACTGTCTGTAAGGAGTTTGTATGCTCTCCCTGTGATCAGATGGGTTTTCTTCCAGGTGTCCTGGCTTCCTCCCACTTACAGTTAGGGTTAGTGCAGGCAATGTTGGTGCCAGAAGCAGGGACACATTTCATGATTCAAGATCCAAGATTCAAAAACTTTATTGCCATTCTAACCGTACATCAGCTCTGCAGGGCAGAATGAGGCAGTGTTTCCCAGGAGCAGTGCAATCATAACATAACAAACGCAACACTTCTGACTGTGTTAGTTGTTGACACAAAACGCATTTCATTGCATGTTTCAATGTTGATGTGACAAATAAAGCTGATATTTATCTTTCCTTTATCCTCAAAAGCCTCACTATCCGGGACATGCCCTCTTCTCATTACTAACATCAGTGAGGAGGTACAGGAGCTTTACAAAGCACACATTCAATTTTCCATGAACAGCTCCTTCCTTAGATATCAGTTTTCAGAACTGGCCATGAATCCATGAACTTTACCTCCTTCTTCCTCTTCAGCATTATTTATTTATTTATATTGTAACTTATTGACCTTTTTATGTCTTACACTGTCCCTCGAAACAACAGATTTCAGAATCTATGTCATGGTAATATATCTGATTTCGATTCTGAGAGTGTACTATATACACACTGGCTGCATGTTTTGCACGTTATAACAAAGCCCACGCTTCAGAAGTGCATGATTGCTTTTAGCACCTAGGGAGTAACATGAAAGGGTCTTGTTAAGGTAATTATCATTTCCTTTGCCATCTCTGTTTCACAGAAAATAATACCATCTTCTGTGGCCTTTCCACTTGAGAGAAATCCATCAAACCCTGGAATCACAAGTAAATTCCTCCTGCACACCCTTAAAGTCCTTGGCAATCCCTAGCTGGCATTCATATTGTTCCTTAATCTCCTGTTTTTCATCACCCTCCAAGATAATTCAAGCACTAAACACTATTTCCCTTAATTCAATTTTACATCTTCTTAGGTTGGGCAGGATGGCTGTTCATTCCTCAGCATTAAAATAACACATATTAGCACTACACATTATTGCTGCATCTCAGAACTTCTTCGCAAGTCATGTTGCAAAATTTGCTCTTAATTTATTGATTTATTTGTCTTCTTTATCTAAAAATGATGTCGTTATAGGGAAAAACAACTTCTGTAAATTGAAGCAACATGCACTAAATGCTGGAGGAACTCAGCAGGCCAGGCAGCACCTGTAGAAAAGAGTGCAGTTGATATTTCGGGCCGAGACTATTCACCAGGACTGGAAACAAAGATGAGGAGTCAGTTAGAATGTGGGGGAGGTGAGGAAGAAACACAAGGTGATAGATGAAACCAGGAGGGTTGAGTGGGGAGGTGAAGAGCTGGGAAGTTGATTGGTGAATGAGATACGCTGGAGAAGGCAGAACCTGATAGGAGAGGACAGAAGATGATGGAAGAGAAAAGGGAGGAAGAGCACCAGAGGGAGGTGATAGGCAGGTAAATTGACTTTCTTTGGCATTGCTTGTGGAGTATATTCTCACTCCTATTCCCGTTCTCGGTCTCACATCACCAGAAGTAAGGGGAGTGAGCAGTCAGTGCAGGGTTCTGTACTGACTGCATCAGGTATATCCCCTCAGCATCAAGTAGGTCCTTTTGGATACTGCTGAGGGGGGAATAAACTATCAGGGCACAGTAGTACTGCCCAGGCCAGTGCTGCTGCAGCTGTCTCTGAGCTCAGCAGGGAAGGGTGGTCAGGCAGAGCAATAATGATACAAGACTCAATAATTATAGATTCTGTGGCCACAAAAGAGACACCGGGATGGTATGTTGCCTCCCAGGTGCCAGGATCCAGGATATCTTAGAGTAGCTGTAGAATATTCTCAAGGGGAAGGGTAGGCAGCCAGAGGTTGTGGTGCACATTAGCACCAATGACATAGGTAGAAAGGGGAAAAGCTTCTGCACAGTGCGTAATGGAAGTTAGGGAAGAGGTTGAACAGCAGGACCTGCAAGGTAGTTACTTCTGGATTACTCACAGTACCATGTGCAAGACAGGGCAGGAATAGAATGAATAGTTCCTTAAGGTTGTCATAGCTGGGGTGGTAATGGGGATAAGCTCCCACTACCTATTAAATGCTCCCAATGACGTTCACCTCAAATAGCCTCTGACAACTAAGTCCAGCTCCTGGCCTTCACATATGACTTAGCTACTAAGGCTGGTGGAACTGTTTCTTCCGACAGGAAAAGGGGCAAAGTTGGGTTACTGACACATTAAATCTAGTTGCTTCAGGCAGATGGGGCACGTCAGCTGTGGTTGGCAGCTTGTACAGGAGAAGGAAAACTCTGATCTCAAACCTCCGCCACCTTGCAGCTATGCCCACTCGTGGGGTAGGTGTTGGGAATAAACCCCGACGAAAAATCCAGAGCTGGTATCCCTAAGGCAGTCCAGTGTTGAGTTTGATGCTGACTGAGGTGAAGGGGAAGGGGAGTGGGTGAGGGACGGGAGGAATGATGTAAGTTGCTGATAGATGGAAGAGGTACTGGGCTGAAGAAGAAGGAATCTAGTGGAGAGGACAATAGACTGTAGAATTAAGGGAAGGAGGAGGGGAACCAAGGATAGGCAGGACATGACAATGGTTGAAGAGAAGAGAGGGTAAACAGAAAGGGGAGTGGAAAAAGAGAAGAGGGTGGTGGGAGAGAAAAAGGTGAGAGGTTACTGTAAGTTAGAGAAATCAACGTTCATGCCCTTACATTGGAGGCAGGCCAGTCAGTGTTTTGAGGTGTTGCTCCTCCAGCAGAAGTTTGGCCTTATGGTGGCAGTAGACTAGGCCATGGACAGAAATCAGTATGAGAATGGGAAGTCAAACTTAAATGGGTGGCCACCTTTACCTACTTTACTCCCTTTAGACCAGAGGTTCCCAATCGATTTTTATGCCATGGACCAATACCATTAGGCAATAGGTCTGTGAAATACCTGCTCTAGACCTTGTCTTTTCTCTGGAGCACATCCTACCATAATTTCACCAGAGATAGACTTAGTACTGATGCTAAGCATAGGGTCCAACAGAGTGCAGGCAGAGCATAGCAAAACTACTTGATGATAACCTTGTTACCACGGTCACTTGGAAGACTTTGGAAGCTTAGCAAGATTATAGATCAAAGTTCAGAAGAATAGATGATATGCATGTGAAGTAAAACATAAGGGTTCACACTGAGAATATCAGTGGTGTAACTTTTGTAAAAGCAGAAGTGTTCAACATCTATCTGAAGCAAATGGAAATGTTTTGTACCCTAAGTGATAGAAGTAGGGAGTGAAAATGACACCGTACAAAATAAGCATCTGCAGTCTCTTATATCTCTATTTCATTGCATAAAATTGCAGTCAGTGGGATGAGGTGATGTGTAACATGGGGCAACATTGAAAAGGTTGATGAATACAGGACTGAAAGTGGTATATTTGAATGCACACAGTGTTCAGTATAAGGTAGATCACCTTGTAGCACAGTTAGAGACTGGTGGGTATGATGTTGTGGACATCACTGGGATGTGGCTGAAAGAAGATCATTGTTGGGAGCTACAGATACATCCAAGGATATACGTTTTATTGAAAGGACAGGCAGGTAGGCAGAGTGTGTGGGGTGAATCTGTTGGTAATAAATGAAATCAAATCCTTAGAAAGAGGTAACATAAATGTGGAATCCTTGTGGACAGAGTAAGAAACTAAAGGGTAAAAAGCCCTTGACAGAAATTATATACACGTCTCTGAACAGTAGCTAAGATGTGGGATATAAATTTCAATGGGAAATAGAAAATGAATATCTAAAGGATAATGTTACAATAGACAAGAGTTTTCAATATGCAGGTAGATTGGGAAAATCAGGTTTGTGCTGGATTGCAAGAGAGGGTATTTGTAGTACGCCTACAAGATGGCTTTTTAAAGTAGATTGTTGTCAAGCCCACTAGAGGAAAGGTAATTCTGGATTGGGTGTTGTGTAGTGAACTGGTTTCAATTAGGGAGATTCAGATAAAGGAAACTTTGGGAGGAAGTGATCATAATATGATAGAATTCACCCTGCAGTTTGAGAGGGAGAAGATAAAGTCAGATGTATCAGTATTACCGTGGAATTAAGGGAATTACAGATGCATGAGAAAGGATCTGGTCAAAGTTGATTGGAAGGGGACACTAGCAGGGAAGACAGCAGAACAGCAATGACTGGACTTTCTGGGGACAGTTTAGAAGGTGCAGGATAGATATATCCCAAAGATAAAGAAGTATTCTAAGGGGAGGATGAGGCTTCTGTGGATGACAAGGGGAAGTCAAAGACAAAAACAACATTAGCATTCATTATAAGCGCAAGGGTGTAATACTGAGGCTGTATAAGGCATTAGTCAGACCACACTTGGAGTATTGTGAGCAGTTTTGTGCTCCTTATCTAAGAAAAGATGCACTGATATTTGAGATAGTTCAGAGGAGGTTCACAAAAAAATTCTGGGAATGAAAGGATTAATGTATGAGGAGTGTTTGATGCTCTGGGGCCTGTACCCATTGGAGTTTAGAAGAATGGAATCTTACTGAAACCTATGGAATATCGAAAGGCCGAGATAGAGTGGAAGTGGAGAGGATGTGTTTTACTGGATGAGTCTAGGACCACAGGGAACAGCCTCAGAATAGAGGGACACCCATTTAGAACAGAGATGAAGAAAAATTTCTTTAACCAGGAGCTTGTGAAGCTGAGGAATTCATTGCCATGGATGGCTGTGGAGTTGAAGTCATTGAATATATATAAAGCATAGATTTATAGGTTCTTGGCTAGTTAAGGCATCAAAGGTTACAGAGAGGAGGGAGGAGAATTAGGTTAAGAGGGAAAATAGATCAGCCATAATAAAATGGTGGAGCAGACCAATGGGCTGAGTAGCCTAATTCTGCCCCTATGTCTTAGGGTCTTAAATAAAACTATTTTTGAATGGGAAAAAAAGATGACTCTACTGCTGGAGCCAGTTGAATATCTAAATAGCATCAGATAACTTGCTGGTATATTGCAGGACCATTAATATTTCATTCAGAAGTCTTTAAGACTGATTAATTCAACACATTTTGACAGAAAAAAATGGATGGCATGATTAGAAAATATATAATTTAGTGAAAGAAATTGACTAAGGCATCAGTTTTTGAAGACTTGAAAATCAGTGAATTCAAACAAATCTCTAAACTCGACATGTCACTTAGGGAGATCATGTAAAATTGTTGCTGTCATGGAAATGACATCAAAGGACATGAGAGAGTTTCAATCAGCACAGGATGTATGGGTGAATGCAATATCTGGAAGGGAAAGGTGGTTTTGGCAGGAAGTTCTGCAACCAAGGCAACTATCCAGCTCGATCTTGTCCATTAAAATCAGCTCTTTGTTTTCAAGAGGAAGATGGGACTCTTTGCATCCATCAGCTTTCAAAGCGGGCGTACATAGTTAATACAGAGAGTAACAACCCATGACTCTATGGCAGGTCTGGAAATCTACTAATCAATCGGAGATGACAGATGACCTGAAATGACTGGGAACTATTACCAACACACCTTCAAATGCCACAGATGACAATTTTGTTTTATTTTGAGATTCAGTATAACAATCCCATCCAGTCCCTCAAGACCGTGTCACCCCAGTTACCAGCCTGTATGTCTTTGGTATGTAGGAGGAAACTGGAGCACCCAGAGGAAACCCCCTGTGGACAAGGGGAAAACATACAAACTGCTTGCCAACAGCAGTGGAATTGAACTTGGCACTGTAATAACGTTACTCCAACTGCTACGCTACTATGACACTCAACAAGAAGAATAATGGTGGCATCTTCAAAGCAAGTAAAGTATGATAGTGATGGCCGAAGCATTGATATGAGTGTTTGTACTTCTACCAATTGTTTTATTCTGGAAAAAATTGTAATCCAGGAGCTCCCAACACTTTTTATGCCATGGACCCCTATCAATAACCAAAGGGTCCATGGACCCCAGGACGGAACCACTCGTGTAAAACATTCAAGCATTTAGCAAGATCCTACCAATGACATGATACCTTAGAGGTGATTGGATAAAGTTCCAGAGATATTATGATTGACTATATGCACAGTTATCCACAATACTCAATAACCAAGACTACCACTAATTACAGAACCTACCTTGTTGAATTGAGATTCAATGATGACATTTACGTATGATTGGAAGCAAGCATTCAACTTTAACCCAACATATCTGCATAGTGTCCCTTGATGTGATATATAAAAGAGTTTATAGATTATTATGGTGCCATTAAGGGAGACGAGGCCCATTGTTGAATTAGGCAAGATGTAATACAGGTCTGTGCTTGTACCCTTCAAGACACAGGATGAAAGAAAGCAGAAGAAATTAGATCAACACAGACTGCCTGTGAAAACAGGACAGAATGACTGAACAATTCCTATTGTGGAGATTATAAAATGGGACAATACTATCCACATTTGAGCTATTTCTGTGACATGTAATTCTGGTACACAAGGATAATTCTAGGAATGAAAGGGTTATCATACAAGGAACATTTGATGGTTCTGGCTCTGTACTCAATGGAATTTAGAAAGATAAGGGGGGATCGCATTGAACCTTTTGAATGTTGAAAGGCCTAGACCGAGTAGATATGGAAAGGATGTTTCTCGTGGTGGGAAAGAGGGCACAGCCTCAGGATAGAGGGACATCCATTTAAAACAGATGTGAAGAAATTTCTTTAGCCAGAGAGTGGTGAATTTGTGGAATTTGTTACCACAGGTCAGGTCATGGGGTGCATTTAGGCGGAGAAAGATGGTTTCCTGATTGGACACAGCATCAAAGGTTACGGGGAGAAAGCCAAGGAGTGGGGTTGAGGAGAGGAGAAAAGATTCACCCATGATTGAATGGTGGAGCAGACTCAATGGGCCAAATGGCCTAATTCTTCTCCTATGTCATATGGTCTTATGGCCTTATGTAGATTGATCTCGACTATAGCAAAACTTAAACAAGATCCCACCTACATCTCCAGGATTGATTATGGAGTTAGCATCTACAATCAGCTGATCTATCCCATACATTTTCTTAGCTCAATATCATAGGATTTTCTTCTTTTTTTTGTTATTTAATGATAAATGCACATGAAGGCTTAATTGCATATACAAAACTACCATATAAGATAAAATAAGCTTCCAAGAATCCCTGAAGCCACCATGGACAACACATTTTGTCTCTATAAATTACTCAACATATTGATCCCCAGGATGGAGAAAGTAAGCTTGAGAGTGCCTGAAGAGGGTTTTAAAAGATTTTATAAACTGATACTTGTAAGTGCATTCTTCCCCAGAGTTAAACTTAAAGATGGATGTGAACAGACTATGGCCTACCAAAAATGATTGTTGCAGCAATTCAGAATGCCTGATGGCCAGAGGATGCTATCAGATTTAGATTAAAGGGAATTAAACCAAGGGGAATTGAATCCTTCCTGGTTTTGTTTCAGAATTTTGCCAAGTACATATGAGATTGGTAATTTGTAATCGTATTTACACATATTCACCAGCTACTGAAGAAAGGTGAACCAGGACATTGGAAATAGGGGCAACAAAGGGAATATGGTTCCTTCAAGTTCAGTTTGTTGTCACTCAACTGTACACATGTATACTGCCAAATGAAACAATGTTCCTCCAGACCAAATTGTGTAACACAGTACATATAGCTCACATACATAACACATAAAGAAAATCCTACAAAGGTTAACAGATATCACTTACCCCAACATTGAAATGTTCCTATATTCACTTTTATAGACTCTTCATTTCATGTTCTTGATATTTATTGCTTGTTTATGTATGATTATTATTATTTGTTTCTTTTTGTATTTGTACAGTTTGTTGTCTATTGCAGTGGTTGAATGGCTTAGTACTTGCGATCTTTCATTGGTTCCGTTATGGCTTTATTGAGTATGCTGGCAATAAAATGAATCTCAGGGTTGTATATAATGACATATATACTTTGATAATAAATTTACTTTGAACTTCGAACTTCGATAATACCGCAAATAAATCAATGAATAATAAGGTGAATGTATGAGACAAGTTAAAGAAGTAATCAGTATAAAGCTACTGGCACATCATACTTGATGAGGCCTGGGTAGTGGCAGAGAGTTCAGTAATCTCACGACCTGGAGGAAGAGGCCGTTTCCCATCCTAACAGTCCTTGGTACTTCCTGCCTGATGGTAGTGGGTCAGAAAGATTGTGGGATCAATAACAATGATAAGGGTCCTGCATACGGAGTGCTCCTAATAAATGTCTCTAATGGATGGGAGTGAGTTCCCAGTGATCCTCTCAGCAGTCCTCACAATCCTTTGGAGAGACTTACGATCAGATGTCTTGCAATTCCTGTGCCAGATGGCGATGCTGTTGGAAGGGATTCTCAATGGTGCCCCTGTAAAAGTTGACTAAAGTGTAGTTGTGGGGGGAGGGGGGAGGAAGGGGGGCCTGACTCGCCTCAAACACCTCTGGAAGTGGAGTTGCTGCTGAGCCTTTCTGACCAAAGAACTGGTTTTTGAGAGACCAAGTGAGATCATCTATTATGTACACTCACAGAAACTTGACGTTTTTAACACTCTCCACGAAGGAGTTGTGTATCTCCAGTGAGGAGTGGTCAGCCTAAAGTCCACAATTATCTCTTTGGTCTTGTCCACATTGAGACGCAAGTATTTGCACCGTTCTACCTCCTCTCCGTACGCTATCTCATCGTCGTTGTCGATGAGGCCAGTTACTGATGTGTCATCAGCAAACTTGATAAGTTGGTTTGAACTGAATCTAGCATTGTGGTCATGCATCAGCAGCATGCACAGCTGTGGGCTGAGCTCACAGCCCTGGAGGGTGCCCAGGATGAATGACAATAGCCAAAAGATAAAAATGTCACATGGGACATTAGAGTATGATGTTAGTGCAGTCACCATTTCTACAGAGACACTGGTCAACTCAAGATTATTCTCATTTAACTAAACACATGTACACTGCCAAATGAGACAGTGTTTCTCCGGACCATTTGTATAGTGATTGTGCTGTCTTTACGACAGTTATTTAGTTTATAATATTTTCACTTAGTAATTCATTCGATAGTATTTTCTAGTTAGAATTAGAAGTGTTTAAAGTATATTCATTGCATGTAAAATATATCGGCATGCGATGACGTCACATCCGGTTTCGCCGCGTCTTGTGGGAAAGTACCGGTTTGAAATTAGCGCGAGGGTGGGGGCTCACCACGAGGCACACCTGAGCAGAAGTTGTTTTGCAGGCATGAGAAATCACAGTGACAGCAACGCTGTAAGTTAATAGATAATCGATATATTGAACTAAGATGTTAATGCCGATCCTGTTAGAGGTAACGACGGTCGATAATGTTTATGCTTTCGTTAGTTAAAGAGTTGCGGATAGTTTGCATGGAAGTGTATTTAAAGTAGTCAATGGAGCAGGTAAACTCTCCCTGTATACTGCACCTTAGTGTAATGTAGTTATAGTCACCTTTGCAAGTATTTACAATTGAAATGTGATATTAAGGAAGGAACAAATACTGTATCAATCTTGTATTGTTTAATCAACAGTTTTCACCATATGTTAATGTGAAGAGTGAACAGTAAATGGTTAATCTTACTGCGATCTGGTTCTCATTGGCTGTGGTTTATCTCGACGTTTAATTCGGCGTTCGTTACACGCGAAGGAGAACGTTACAGTGATGAAAAGTGAAATAAACTGTATGAAAATTGAAAAAGAGACAATAATCCCTTATGCAAGTGAATTTCATTAATTTCTACTTGGATTTCCATTCATGCTTTGACAGAGCACAAAGGTTTGGGCCAACATTTCTGATCCCCTACACTGCAGCATCTAAGATACAACACTACACCATTTTTTGCTCTCTCAGGCCAGTGATGGCATGGATTGGTTTGTAAAGGCCAGAGGTGGAGGTGTGACTCACCAAGTCCTGTAGCACAAGCCAAAGAACCATTGATGAATTGATATCATCTTTCACATTGGATTAGACTAGGCAAGAACTACTTCTTCAAAAGAAAGCCCAACTGTAATTCACTTGTTAAAATTGCATTCTTCCTGTAATTCTCTTCAATAAAAGCTGTTCTTGTCATAGTTAAACTTCAGGTCATTGTAAATGCTGTCTTATTAAAACTGATCTGTGGATGGTAATATTAGATCTAATTTGGCTGTAAGATAATTAAAAATAACAGGGGTAGTAACAAAAGGCACTTAAGTACAATGCACCAATAAATTCCAGTAAGCTGCCCATCAGTCCTGGGGTGCGGAGCTGCAATGCTTCCAACATGCTATTAGCAAACAAATAAAGGCAGTTGAGATTAGACAAAGCAGTTTCTGGACCAATGAGCTTGAATCTTTTCCTAGGCCAAGTTCAATTTGCATTAATACATCTGGAATTATTTATCTAATATGACAAGAGAGTAGTAGACAAATTTTCTTACAGAATTAAATAATTCCCTTTGAGCTGCTTGTGTCACTGAAGCAATACCTCCCACGGATTGATCAAACTTAATTCTAAACGTAGTCTTATTCATGCTGGATTGCCTCATCTTCAATGGGAGTACTATCTTGGTCCTCGTTTCCTAAACCTACTTCTATACATCCTCAGCCATACATTATCAGATAGTGAATCAGCTCCTTTTTATATATAGTACTGCCCAAGATTGAAGTAAAATATTTGTCAAAAAAAATCTGCAGATCTATTATTCTGGGGCATCATTTGTCTTTTGCCATCTGATATGTAAATTTAGAATATTGAAGCATTTCACAAAACGTTTATGAAAACATTGTCTACATTTGAAACTCTTTTTTCTTGCAGGAAAATACGTATATAATTTAATATAATGGCTGTTCCTTTCTAAGGTGAATTTGAAAAGTATATATTTGCATGTATGCCCAGCCAGGAGTTTAAGTATTATGTTAGATTTTATTGTGAGAGAATTGCAGGATGGGATAATTCAGGACATACTCCAACTACATAGGGACTTCCCTTGGATACTACCATAGTACAGAATTTTTCAATCGCCCATACAATTCCAGAAAGGTGTTTATCATTTAAAAGTTAGCTTGAGGTTTCATTGGACTGATTACTCGGATGGAAATATTGAGGATAAAATTGTGCCTAGAAATAAGAACAATGAAAAGAGATGAACTTTCTAATCTTTAATGTGAGATTGTCATTAGTTACGTTGACTTTGGTTGAACACTCTAGTCAGATGGTCTTTTGTTGATTTTATTATGGTTATCATCCTATAGATTTACTGAATATGTCCACAAGAAAATAAATCTCAGGGTTGTATATGGTGACATATATGCACTTTCATAATAAAGTTTACTTTGAACTTTTTTGACTTTCGCTCAGTTGTTGAATATGTTCAATCGTGACTTTGATAGCATTTAGAACACTTATGGAGATCAAATGATAAGAGATCTGGATAGGAAGCCTACATGATTAGGAAATGTATGTTCTTCATGTCAGGGAGCATCCATGGGAAGGAATATTCATTCCTCACTATGGATGCTGCCTGACCCACTAAGCTTCTCTAGCATTTTGTATATATTACTCTGGATTCCCAGCACCTGCAAAATCTCTTGTACATATGCTCTTCATGTCTTATTTCCCACTAGAAATTAAACAAAATGTACCAGGCTAAAAATTAATTTTGCTAAATGGATGTCTTTAGAACAAGAAAAGTAAATCAGATGGTCTTATTTCTCACTGTGGGAGCTCACTATCTTCTTTATCTGAACAATATATTTTTTGAAGAAAAAGATTAATTGCTTAGCTTCAATTACTTTACCCCAATCATATTATTTAATTGATCTGTCAGTCATCAGCTTAGTGAAGGGCTTGCTCCTATTTCAGGCTATTCTCTAGATAGACACCATCTGTCTGATTTAAAATTTGGGAAATTGGCCTGCGCTTGGCAAATAACAACGGAGAAGAGGAAGACTATAGTTGTAGATATTCACAGCTTGTAGTTTTCATTTTGAATCCTTCCACCACTTTGCTGGAAATGAGGGTGAGATTTTGTATATTTAACACAAGGGAATATTTAGGTCTTAAAATGTGCTGTATAAATTCATCGCATTCTTTAAAGGTTTCTTTATGTAAGTGCAGACGTTTAATTATTCTCAACTGACACCAGGAGACAAAAGCTGCTAAATTTAATTACTGGTGACTGGCAAAGTTTCCTATCAATAAAATACAGAGTTTTCACTCAGTTTATTGTGTCATTGCTGTAGAATAGAAACATAGAAAACCTACAGCACAATACAGGACCTTTGGCTCACAAAGTTGTGCCGATCATATCCCTACCTCAGAAATTACTAGGGTTACCCATAGCCCTCTATTTTTCTAAGAGAGATTGCAGAAAATTAATGAAAAGGCTACCTTTCCAAGTATTTCTTTAGCAGAGCAGAAAAATACATATTCAGAATTCTGTTATTGTTCAGAGGATGGAAGTTCAAAGTTCAAAGTAAATTTATTATCAAAGTACATATATGTCACCATATACAACACTGAGATTAATTTTCCTGTGAGCATGCTCAACAAATATGTAGAATAGTAACTATAACAGGATCAATGAAAGATCAACCAGATTGAAGAAGATGACAAATTATGCAAACACAAAAAGAAAGCCATAATAATAAATAAGCAATAAACATCAAGAACATAAGATGAAGAATCCTTGAAATTGCATCCATAGATTGTGGTAACTTTTCAATGATGGAGCAAGAGAATTTGCGAGAAGCTATCTCCCTTGGTTCAAGAGCCTGATGGTTGAAGGGTAATAACTGTTCCTGAACCTGGTGGTGTGAGTCCTGAGGCTCCTGTACCTTCTTCCCGATGACAGCAGTTAGAGGAGAGCATGGCCTGGGTGGTGGTCATGGGGGTGGGATGCCCTGATGATGGATACTGCTTTCCAGCAACAGGAATCCATGCAGATGTGCTCAATGATGGGGAGGGCTATACCCACATGAGCTGGGCTGTATCGACTACTTCCTGTAGGACTTTCTGTTCAAGGGCATTGGTGTTTCCATACTAGCCCATGATGCAATGTCAATATACTCTCCACCACATCTATGGACATTTGTCAAATTTTTAGCAAATTCCTAAGGAAGTAGAGGAGCTGCCATGCTTTCTTCGTAATGACACTTACATGCTGGGTCCAGGCCAGTTCCTCTGAAATAATAACACTGAGGAATTTAAAGTTGCTGACCCTCTAATCCTTTGATGAAGACTGGCTCATGGACCTTTGCCTTCCTACTTCCAAAGTCAATAATCATGAAACTTAACATGAATGCAATCAAGTTTTAAGAAGCTGATAGATCTGTGTGAAGATAGGAAGAAAAACATTTGCATTGACAATGTGTTTGCTGATCTCAGGGCATTACAAAGCACCATTCAGCAAGTTTTATCTATTCAAAGTGCAGTAACTGTTGCATAACAAAAGATGAAGGACATTTAACTTAACTGCACATTTTACACTATCAAACTTTACCCTGAGTTATTTAGTCATTGAGTTCTCCCATTCACCAAGGGTAAACTGGACTTCTTGCAATCTCATTTTGCTTATGATACCAAATTCTCCTCATCAAAAAGATCATTATCCTTTCATGTCAACTGAGCGTTTAAATTGCTTTAGTGAGGAGAATGGCTTCAGGATAAGAAGTATCAAGAGAGAAAATGAAAGGTACACAGAGAACTAGTTGAGACAAACAACATTAAAATAAAGCAACACACACAAAATGCTGGTGGAAATTAGCAGGTCAGGCAGCATCAATGGAAATGATCAAACAGTCTATGTTTTGGATGGAGACCCTTCTTCTGGACTGGAAAGGAAGGGGAAAGATGCCAGTGCTATCATGTTTGCTGTTGTGTGCTGGTGCAGCAGGCTGAGGGTAGCAGACACCAACAGAATCAACAAACTCATTTGTAAGGTCAGTGATGTTGTTGGGGTGGAACTGGACTCTCTGACGGTGGTGTCTGAAAAGAGGATGCTGTCCAAGTTGCATGCCATCTTTAACAATGACTCCCATCCACTCCATAATGTACTGGTTAGGCACTGGAGTACATTCAGCCAGAGACTCATTCCACCGAGATGTAACACTGAGCGTCATAGGAAGTCATTCCTACCTGTGGCCATCAAACTTTACAACTCGTCCCTTAGAGTGTCAGACACCCTGAGCCAATAGGCTGGTCCTGGACTTATTTCCACTTGGCATGATTAACCTATTATTATTTAATTATTTATGGTTTTATATTGCTATATTTCTACACTATTCTTGGTTGGTGCGGCTGTAATGAAACCCAATTTCCCTCGGGATCAATAAAGTATGTCTGTCTGTCTGTCGATATAAAAAGGTGGGAGGCAGGGGAAGGAAGATAGCTAGAAGGAGATAGGTGAAGCCAGTTGGATAGGAAAGAGAAGAAGGCTGGAGAAGAAGGAATCTGATAGGAGAGGCAAGTGAACCATAGGAGAAGGGGAAGGAAGAGGAAATCTAGGGGGAGGTGATGGGCAGGTGAGAAGAAGTAAGAGGCCAAAGTGGGGAATAGAAGAAGAGGGAAGAGGGAGGGTATTTATTTTACCATAAGGAAAAATCAACGTCCATGCCATCAGGCTGGAGGCTACTCTATGGTATTGCACCAAGAGTAATCTCTTCCAAAAGTGTAATTGCACCAAGATTGGCCTCATCTTGGCACAAGAGGAAGCCGTGGACTGACATGTCAAAATGGGAATGGGAATGGGAAATAAAGTATTTGGCCATCGGGAAGTTCTAGCAGATGGAGCAGAGGTGCTTGACGAAGCAGTCCCCTGACTTACGATGGACTCTCAGCCACACAGAGAGCACCAGACGTAGTAGATAACCCTAGCAGATTTGCAGGTGAAGTTTGCCCTCACCTGCAAGGACTGATTGGGGCCCTGAACAGAGGCGATGAGGAGATGAACGGGCAGGTGTGGCACTTGGATCACTTGCAGGAGTGAGATTAGTGGGAAGGGACGAATGGAGAGCGGAATCATGGAGGGTGTGTTCCCTGCAGAAAGTGGAGAGAAGGAGGAAGTAAATATATGTTTGGTGGTAAGATCTCCTTGGAGATGGTGGAAGCTATGGGAATGATATGTTGGATGTAGAGGCTCATGGGGTGGTAGTTACGGATGAGAGGATCTCTATCATTGCTAAGGTAATAGAAAGATAGTGTAAGCATGGATGGTTGGGAAATGGAGGAAATTTGGGTCAGGGAAGCATCAATGGTGGAGGAAGGGAAACCCCAAGAAGGAGGACTTCTCTGAAATCCTGTAAAAGAAAGCCATATTTGAATATTAAAACAAATAGTTCCAAATAGAAGGAAGTTCACAGAGGGGAAGTTTGAAAACCAGAAAATATGCAGATGCTGGAAATCCAAGCGACATCCACAAAATGCTGGAGGAACTCAGCATGCCAGGCAACGTCAATGGGAAAGAGTAAACAGTTGATGTTTCAGGTCAAGACCCTTCATCAGGACTGGAGAAAAAAAAGATAAGAAGTTAGAGCAAGAAGGTGGGGGAGTGGATGAAGAGATACAGATGGTAGGTGATAGGTAAAACTGGGAGAGGGGGAGGGATTAAGTAAAGAGCTGGGAAGTTGATTGGTGAAAGAGATAAAAGGCTGGAGAAGGAGAGGGTAGAAGGTCATGGAAGAAAGAGAAGGGGAGGAACACCAGAGAGAGATGGGCAGGTAAGGAGATAAGGTGACAGAGGGAAACAGGAATGGGGAATGGTGAAGGAGGTGGGGGGCAATTGCTGAAAGTTTGAGAAATCGATGCTCATGCCATCAGGTTGGAGGTTACCCAGACAGAATATAAGGTGTTTCTCCTCCAACCTGAATGTGGCCTCATTGCTGTAGTAGGGGAGACCATGGCCAGACATGTCGAAATGGGAATGGGAAGTAGAACTGAAATGAATGGTCACCAGGAGATGCTGCTTTTTCTGACCACATACTCCTCTGAGATTCTTTTTCTTGCAAGCATTCACAGTAGAACAAAGAAATGTAATAGAATCAATGAAAAACTACACACTGACAAACAACTAATGTGCAAAAAAAGACAAATTGTGCAAAGAAAAACAATAATAATGAACAAATAAGTATATAAATAATACTGAAAACATGAATTATAGAGTCCTTGAAAGCGTGTCTGTGGGTTGTGGAATCAGTTCAGCATTGAGGTGAGTGAAGTTATCTATGCTGGGTCAGGAGCCAGATGATTGAACGGTAATAACTGTTCCTGACCTGGTGGTATGGGGTCAAAGGCTCCTGAACCTCCTTACTAATGGGAGCAGTGAGAAGAGATCATGGCCTAGATGGTGAGGTTCCTTGATGATAGATGCTGCTTTCTTGTGGCATTGCTTTTTGAGAATGTGCTCAATGGTGGGGAGAGCTTTGCATGTGATGGACTGGGCTGTACCCACTACTTTTTGTTGTTTTTTCTGTTCTTGGGCCTTTGTGTTTCTGTACCAGGCTGTAATGCAACCAGTCAGGATACTCTCCATTTTGCATCTGTAGAAGTTTGACGAAGTTTTAGATGACATGCCGAACCTGTGCAAACCTTGAAGAACTGTTGTCATGCCATCTTTGTAATGGCACCTATATGCTGGTCCCAGGACAAATCCTCCAAAGTGATAGCATGAAGGAATGTAAAGTCACTGACATTCTCCACATCCAATCCCTAAAGAGGACTGGCTCATGGCCTTCCAGTTTCTACCACTTGCAATCAATTACCAGCTCTTTAGTTTTTCCGATGTTGAGTGAAAGGTTGTTGTTTGGTGCCATTCAAAATGATTTTCCATATTCCTCCAACATAAGGTTCAAAGATTCAAAGGTTAATTTTATTATCAAAGTATGTACGCAGATTACAATTCTGAGATTCGTCTTCTCCAGGTAGCTGTAATAGTAGGCAGCTGTCGATCCCAGAGGATCATGGGTTTGTGCCTCTGGTGGACTGTGTCCTCTCCAAGGTGCATGCCTGGGTGGGAAGATTTGAAGAACCAGCTGTTGCCCATGCAGTGGGTTCCCCCTCTCCACATCATTGATGTAATCCAAGGGAAGGGTAAACCTCGATACAGCTTGGCACCAAAGTCATTGCAGAGGTTGCCAGATAGTAATAACATACAGAACAACCATGGTAGTCACTGAAGCCCTCCTCCTGCATGAAAAAGAAAAAGAAACAGAACTCGTACACCCCAACTCCCCCCCAACCTCCCCCCTCACAAAAAATAACAGATCACCCACCCAGACACGGCAGCTAAAACATCAAACTGCTAACTGCCAAGCTGCTGCCATGCAGACAATAGCAAACACCCAACCCGCACTCAAAAACAGCAGCAATAACAACACCCAACTCCACCCTCACCCAAAAACAGCAACAGTAACAGCAAACACCCAACCCCTCCCTCATCCAAAATACAGTAACTTTTACGGTAAACACCCAACCTGCGCTCAAAAACAGCAACAATAACAACAAACAAACAACCCCACCCTCACCCAAAACAAGTAACATCTTGCCCACCTGCTAATCGGCAACAAGAAAGAAAATAGAGTAAAACTGAAGGAGACCAATATAAACGACATTCCACAAGACCATAAAAGCATAAGACATAAGAGCAGAATTAAGTCATCTGGCCCATCGAATCTGCTCCACCATTCAATCATGGCTGATTCTTTTTTTCTATCTCCTCCTCAACCCCTGTTCCCAGCCTTCTACCCATAACCTTTGATGCCATGTCCAATCAAAAACCTATCAATCTCTGCCTTAAATACTCTCAACAACCTGGCCTCCACAGTTGCATGTGGCAACAAATTCCACAAATTCACCACCCTTTGGTTAAAGCAATTTCTCTGCATCTCTGTTTTGAAAGGGTGCCCCTCTATACTGAGGCTGTGCCCTCTTGTCCTAGACTCTCCCACCATGGGAAACATCCATTTCAAATCTGCTCTGTCTATGCCTTTCAACATTCGAAAGGTTTCAATGAAATCCCCCCTCATCCTTCTGATTTCCCACAAGACCCACAGCCATTAAACGTTCCTTATACGGTAACCCTTTCATTCCTGGAATCATCCTTGTGAACCAATCATCTCTTCTAAGATGATAGGCCAAAAACTGTTCACAATACTCAAGGTGAGGCCTCACCAGTGTCTTATAAAGCCTCAACATCACATCCCTGCTCTTGTATTCTAGACCTCTTGAAATGAGGTCTTGAAATGAGCTTAACATGGCATTTGCCTTCCTTAGCATTGACTCAACCTGCAAGTTTGCTCGCTACCACTTACATGTTGGGGGGGAGTTGGGGGGTCTTTGGGGTTCTCACATTTAACTGTCATTCATTCTTTGGGACATTCCTCTGTTTCTATGGATGTTTGTGAAGAAAAAGCATTTTAGGATGTATATTGTATACATTTCTCTGACATTAAATTTAAATTTTGAAACTTTAAACCTTTGAAGTTCACCTTCAGACTGTTCTGCACAAGGACTCCCAAGTACCTCTGCATCTCAGATTCCTGGATTTTCTCTCCATTTAGAAAATAGACCGCACATTTATTTCTACTATCAAAGTGTTTGACAATGCATTTTCCAACATTATATTTCATTTGCCACTTTCTTGCCCATTCCCCTAATCTGTCTAAGTCCATCTCCATCCTATCTGTTTCCTCAACACTACCTACCCCTCCATCAATCTTTGTATCATCAACAAACTTGGCAACAAAGCCATCTATTCCATCATCTAAATCATTTAAATACAGCATAAAAAGAAGTGGTCCCAGCACTGACCCCTGCAGAACACTACTAGTCACTAGCAGCCAACCAGAAAAGGATCCTTTTATTCCCACTCACTGCCTCCTACCAATCAGCCAATGCTCTAACCATGTTAATAGCTTTCCTGTAATATCAGGGTCTCTTAACTTGGTAAGCAGCCTACAGTGTGACATCTTGTTAAAGGCCTTCTGAAGGTCCAAATATACAACATTCGCTGCATCTCCTTTATCTATCCTACTTGTAATTGCAAAGAATTTCAACAGGCTCATCAGGCAGGGTTTTCTCTGAAGGAAATCATGCTGAATTTGTACTACCTTGTCCTGTGTCACCAAGTACTCCATCACCTCATCCTTAACAGTTGACTTTAACATCTTTCCAACCACTGAGGCCAGGCTAACTGGTCTATAATTTCCTTTCTGCTGCCTTCCTCTTTTCTTAAAGAGTGGAGTGACATTTGCAATTTTCAGTCCTTTGGCACCATGCCGGGGTCCAATGAGTTTTGGAAGATCATTTCTAATGCCACCACAATCTGTATTGCTACTTCTTTCAGAAACCTGGGGTGCAGTTCCTCTGGCCCAGGTGACTTATGTACCTTTAGGTCTTTCAGCTTTTTGAGCACTTTCTGTCTTGTAACAGTAACTGCACGAACTTCTCTTCATTCACACACTATAACATTAGGCACACTGTTAGTCCCCACCAATAATCACATATGTCTCAGAATTTTGAAAACATCCTCCGTCTGCATCGAGGAGGGCAACAGCTTGAACTCAGTTTTATCATAGGGCTTTCATCTGCTGAGAAGCGGCCTCCTGACCTCTGGCCCACTGCGGCCTCCAATGGAAAGTGAGGACATGGCCTACTGTGAGGAGCGTCCTCTGGCCCGAAGGGGCCTCCGGTGGGGAGAGACCTCCGTTCTGACACTGCTACTGTGTGGAGTAACCTCCGGCTCAACGCAGCCTCACATGCGGAGTGAACTCTGGCCCAACGTGGCCTACCGTGGGAGCGATCTCTAGCCTGACGCAGCCTCTCAACCCCCAGCCTGAACCGTTAAGAGCGACCGCCACCCCAGCTTCCTCCGAAATTGCCTCGCTGTTTCAACCTTCCTTGAAGCTTCGATCAGCGAGAAATGCAATCAATCATGTCACTGTGCTCTGACTCTACTTCCCTGTTCGGGATAACTCCTGTCCGTGGTCCTCTCCTAGAATTTCTTTTGGCAGCAGCAGTGTGCTAGATCACTCAGTTCAACACCAAACTGAAAGTCACAGGCTCCAATAGTTTCCGAGACACAATTATGATAGAAGTAATAAGTAAAAGGTGCAGAAAAGGTGGAATAATTGACCATCTGGAAGAAGTTGTCCGAGAAGTCATTGATCACTGGTGCCATCTTGACCATAATTTATAGGTGATTTGTCATCACCTTTGATTTGGCTTATGACTGTGGTGTCAACAGCAAACTTAAATATGGCTTTGGAGCTGTGGTTATCCTCACAATCATACTGTAGGTATCAAGTGAGTAGAGCCTAATGCTTGAGGTAATAACTGTTTCTGAACCTGGTGGTGTGAGTCCTGAGGCTCTAGTACCTTTTTCTTGAAGGAAACAATGAGAAAAGGACATTACTGATGATGGAGTGGGCTGTATCTGCTACTTTTAGTAGGATTTTCCATCCAAGGGCATTGATGAATTGAGATTGTAAGGAACATCAGCAGCTTGAAGTCACACACTCAATGATTCAGGAACAGCTTTTTACCCTCTGCCAGCAGATTTCTGAATGGGCAATGAACCCATGAACATTTCCTTACTACCTTTTTTCTTTTTGCACTACATATTTAATATAACTTTAAAAATATATATTTACTGTAATTTATAGTTATTTTACTATGTATTGCAATATACTGCTGCTGCATAACGACAAATTTCAGGACATATAGCAGTGATAGTAAACCTGATACTGATTCTGAAATGTGTCAGCACAGATCATCCATGATTATGTTGAATAACAGGTCAGGCTTGAGGGGCCTACAGGCCTGATCCTACTCCTACGTTCTTGTATTCTGGATGCCACATTCTCCAGGATCTTTTGATATATCACATCAGAACTTTGATCCCTGCAGTCCTTTAAATAACATAACGATTCAAAAAGTTTATTCTTACTTATCTCCATTTTACCAGTGTGTATTGAATAACTCTTTGATGCATACCTTATGATTAAATCTGACCTGTGGTACATATGATGTATCCCTAACAATTTGTTTTTAAACTTCACTATCCCGCTATTCTCTTTTCTTTGGGTATCTAGGTTTAATAACTTTTAATAACTTCACTTCCTGTTTACACAGTGGAACAATTTTCTGCTCTAACTGAAGCCATGATACATTGATTATCCATCTCTTAACCTCTGGGTGATCTCAAAAAGCTCACACTGCAGTAAGATTAAAGAGATGTTGGTATGGTGGTAAAGAGAGGGTTAACCTTTAACCTCTGGGATAATCATGAATGGAAAAGCTTAATCATCAAACTTGATCTGCACCTGAGTTTGCTTTACAGTGTTGACAAACCAGGAGATGATTTATATTAATTTTCTAAATATATTTATCTTACTGGGAAAACACATAACACGGATTATGACGAGCCTAACATACAGTATTACAGCAAAATAGAAATTACCCTTAATCGAAGCAGCTTCGCATTTCTTAATGAGAAATAAAATCCTTAACCTTTGAAAAGAAAATTGAATCAGTACAAAACTCATCTATGGATCAAGCAAACTAAGCTTTATAAGGAAAGGAGAGATTAATTTAAAAATCTGCTATTTTTGTTTTCAGGTGTTCAAAGTCAAAACAGGATTAAAGAGAAATTCACCTTTGGTCTAAACCTCATACATAATTGGTCAGAGGTCTCATCCTTGTACACGTTTGGTCCCACAAATGGAGAAGAATACAGCTGGTGAATACCACAGAGGAGAGCTCATCACAGAAGGTCAATTTCTCCCTCCTATAATCCACCATAAAATTTTTCTGACTATATAGAGTAAAAAGGCACACCAAGTCAATCCAATGATCTGATAACTATGGAGTCAGGATTCCACTAGGAGCAGCACCGTGATCTGATCGAGCTCCAGCGTCCAGGGTTCAGTCCTCACCTGCAGTGCTGTGTATGTGGAGTTTGTATGTCCCCCCTCTCATAGCCATGTTGGTTGCTAAGAAAATTGGCATTGTAAATTGAACCAAGTTGCAGATGAGTGGTACAATTTGAGAGGGGAGGGGAAGTTTTTGGAAACGTGGAGCGAATAAAAATGAAGATCAACTTTTATTTGTCACATGTACACCAAAACTGTGAGACATACAATGGAATGCATTGTTTGCATCAGATCAGATCAATGGGAACTGTGCTGGGGACAGTCCACAGGTATCATCACTCTTCTGGCACCAATATAGCCACAACTTACTAACCCTAACCATACATCTTTGGAATGTGGGAGGAAGCTGAAGAAACTGGAGGAGGCCCATGTAGTCATGAGGAGTAAGCCCACAAAAACAATAAATCTCAGGGTTGTAGATGGTGACATAAATGTACTTTTATAATACATTTACCTTGAACTTTGAGAATGTATGAATTCCCTACAGACAGCAGAAGGAATTGAAGGCTAAATGGTGATCGCTGGTGCTGTTAAGCTGTTCCACTGACTGCTATACCACTGTGCTGTATTAGGATTGGATGAATGTAAAAATGATTGCGTAATGGCTGGAGCAGATTTCACTGGTTGAAGAGCCAGTTTCCACAAGGTATCGCTCGATGACTATGAATAAGAGAACATGATGTGTGAAGGAGACTAGTGTTAAATTGAAGGTAACACAAACACATCAGGCACCATCTATGGGAACGAATGAACAGATGAGGTTTTGGCCTAAGACACTTCATCAGGACTTGACATTTTGTATGTGTGACTCTGGATTTCCAGCATCAGCAGTATTTCCTGTGTCTTTAATTTGAAGGGCCTTGTGGTAATCTGGCTAAGTGGTGATCAGAGGAAGAGAGTGCTATCTACTTTAAATTCCTCAGTGTTATCATTTTGGAGGACCTGTCCTGGGCCCAGCTTGTAAGCGCAATTACAAAGAAAGCACAGCAGTGCTTCAACTTCCTTAGGGGTTGAGGAGAATTGGCATGACATCTAAAACTTCGATAAACTTCTATAGATGTGTAGTGGAGTGTATGTTGACTGGCTGCATCACAGCCTGGTATGAAAACCCCAATGCCCTTGAATAGAAAATCCTATCAAAAGAGATTGATATGGCCCAGTCCTTCAGGGGTAATAAAATAATATCAATTCCTCCCAACCATTGAGCACATCTACATGAAATGCTGTTGCAGGAAAGCAGCATCCATCATCAGGGATCCCCCACCGCCCAGGACATGGTTTCTTCTTGCTGCTGTCATCAAGAAGAGGGTACTAGAGCCTCAGGACTTACACCACTAGGTTGAGGAACAGTTACTGACCCTCAACCATCAGTCTTTTAAAACCAAAGTGGATAACTTCAGTCACCTTCACTTGCCCAATTATTGAAACGTTCCCACAACCAACTGACTCATTTTCAAGGACTCATGTCCTTGATATTTATTGTTTATTTATTATTATTTCTTCTTTTGTATTTGCATTGTTGGTTGTCTTCTGCAGTCTAATTGTACACCCCAGTTGGGCGGTCTTTCACTGATTCTGTTACGGTTGTTTTTTTTCGTGTGCCATACTCTGTCAGAGCCTTGGCAACCACCTATTTTTTCAAGTGGTTGTCCTGGAGGAAAGATTCTATGAGTGGTCCCCCATGTCCTTCTCACAGCGCAGTTGTTTTTTTATGAGGCTGAGTTGCGAGCTCATCACTCGACCCAGCACAGATGGAAAGCCTGTCCGGGAGCAGCCCTTTTGGGTTCTAACTCGGGAACTTTCACTCTGGAGTCCGGTGCTGATGTCACTGCATCACAAGGAAAAGAATCTCAGGGATGTATATGGTGTCACATATGTACTTGGTTAATAAAATTTACTTTTCCATGTATAATCAAGAACATAAGAAACAAAAGCTGCTGGAGGCTATTCAACCCTTGTAGTTCTTCCATTGTTCAATAAGACTAATGCTGGACTGTGCCACAATATACACTTTCTTGCCTGATCAAGGGAAAAGCAATAGTTCTCATAGAGTGCCTGAGACCCGAAACAATATCTGATCTTCTTTCATCGGATGCTGTCTGATCTGAGGAGTGTTTCGAACACCTACATTTATTTTGGATTTCCGGCACCTACAGTTCATTTCATTTCTGAAGTGAGGTGACTGATTGGAGTGTGCTTTACAGTGAAATCACATGCAGTCCCTTGAACACCCTGAAGGATAAAGTGGAAGAAGGCATGGATAGGAATTTGAGAAGAGCTGTGCTTAAATCAGAAAAGAGTCTAAGGGATGCAGAAGAATGGCCAGTGGAGCTTTGTGAACCAAATTGCAGGGGAACATAAAGATGGAAGGAAGGGGTTTGGAAGGTTATGATCCAGGTACAGGTCAATGGGAATAGCAGAGTAAGGTTAGCATGGACTAAAACGGCTGGATAGCCTATTTCTCTGCTGTGTTGGTTTGGAGTGAGTCCACAGTACTCAAATACACACTTGGAGGCATGGGAGATGTAATCATGATATGAAAGTCAGGCTTTCTGTAACTACACTTTTATTCAAGATAAATGGTTCAGAAAAATAGTCCTTCAGTTTGGATGAAGCAATTTAATTTGTCTGCTAAAGGACATGAGCCATCTATTATGAAAATTAATATTTGCATCTCTCATTTTCTTGAAATTAATTGCTATAATTCTGTTGCATTGAAGGTGACAAATATGACAGATTAGGTTTCACGTGCTATTTCACATATTGCTGTTAAATGGAATACTCACAGCTAAAATCAAACCTAGTGGAAAGAACTGTCTGATTCTACATTTTACTAATTTGCATTGCAGAATAAAACGTGGATAATTTGATTATTTTGAAACTGCTTACTGATGGAACAAACCAAATAATTCCTGCAAGAGTTCAGCTCCTAGTCAAGTTGGATTTCTCTGAGGCATTGATAGAAGTGGATAGTGTTGCAAAATAGACCTTGCGGATGTATTAACATATTTATATCACATATGGGAAAGGTCGAATGCAATTTATAACTTCTCCCACCCATTACCCAGCCAAGTATCAATGGTTTAACTGCACCATAAATTGAGTGAGATTTATTTGGTTATCTGTTACATCTCCAGTGGCTTCTTAACAACTTCTGTAAGTTGTTCAGTTTCTATTTTAGTTTCCTTGTATTTGATATTCTTTTAGTGGTCGTAGTGCTGTTAGTAAACTTATATATAAAAAAATCTGAAACACATATAATGGAAAGAAAAAAGACATTTGTCATCAGTGTGACATTTTCCTTTGCCCCATTTTTTAACTTAAGTTGTCTTTATGATTGTTTAGAGTCTGTGCCAAATGTGGTGCATTTTTTATAACACCGCATCATCTCTGCAGGGAGCAGGATTACAACCGTATAAAATTATCATATCTGTGATGTTTAGTAGCCCCTGGAGAATTTTTAAAAAAACCTCATTTCCTCTGACAGGATTGAATTTGATCCAATGTCTAAGAAAGGAAAGGCAAAAGGCCTGGCAAGCAATCTCTGTTTCAATTACTTTTACAAGTTAATAAACCTAGCTTACATTCTCTGACCCAGAGCTACTAGGATCTATAAAGGTATACAGCATCCTTTACTTTAGTGGGGCAGCATAGAATATGACAGCAAAGGGATAATGCTAGAACTATACCCAATATGAATTAGGCTATGGTTGGAATACGGTGGGTATCTCTACTTCTTGTACTGCAGGAAGGATATGCCAAGGGAAGGTGCCAAGGAGATTTTAGAGGTGTTTTCCAAGGTTGGAGAATTACAATACTAGGGAGATTGTTTGCACTGTGGTTATTTTCTTTGGAGGAATGGAGACGGAGGGTAAGTTTACTGAGGTGTATTAAATTATAAGGAAGCTGGACCAGGTAAAAATAAATGATGTATTTCTCTCAGCTGAGAGGTTAATATCTAGCTGCCATTAACTTAAGTTACTTGGTAAAATGATTACAGGGGAGTTGAGAAGTATTACTCAACCGATGATAAGGTTTTCAATCTCACTGCCAGAAGGGGTAATCAAGGCAGAAACCATCAACACATAAGAGTGACTGGATGGACACTCGAAGAGCTGTAACTTGCAGGCAATTGCTAAGAGCTGGGAAATGGGGATTAAGTCGAAGTCTATTTTTGCTTAACATGAACACAATGGGTGAAGTGACCTACTTACGTGGCACAGATTTATGTGATCTATGATTGTTCCTAATACTTATATCGCTATTCAAACCTGTGGAGTGAGCTTATTGATTCACTTAGTCTTATAAATGAAATATAACACTTTTAAAATGCTCATTGCCTTATTGTGTTTGGTGACTAATACTGCTTTAGCAATTTTACAGTTAGCTCAAGAATGAAATTGATTCAATATTGTATTGATAAAACATATAAAAAAGAAAAAAGACCTTTGTCATCAGCATGACATTTTCATTCCCTGTGTTATTTATTTAAGTAGTCCTAATGATTGATTAGAGTTTTCTGGTATTGAATGTGGTGATTTTCTGTGATATTGTCTCATTGCTACTGGGAGCAAAAACAAAGGCATACAAAATCATCATATTGTGACCTTTAAGAGTCCTTGAAAAATAAACAATAATCCAATGTCCAAGGAAGAAAATAAGCTAAAGGCAAACAAGCCAGCATTTAATTCACCTGTGAAGTTAACAAACTTCCACTAGGTGATCTAAAACTAGCAGGGCAGGTAGTTAAGGTGGCTAATTGGTTTCAGGAAACTGTAAACCAGAATCAGAATCAGACTTTAATCGCCAAGTACCTGTGCACATACAAGGAATTTACTTCCGGCAGATGTTGTCTCTCTGCTCATAACAAAATCATCACTCATACATTTTGCTTCTAACCCAAGGGTTTACAATCTGTTTTATGCCATGGACCAACACCATTAAACAAGGGGTCCAAGTTGGGAATCCCTTTTCTAATCCAAAGTAGTTGATGCATTAACAAATAGAGTTAATCTTAACCTTTTTAGTTTTCTTCCATTCATATCTATCTACCAAAGAGATGGCTTGTTCTATATAAGGGCATATGGTACTGCCTTAATCAACGAATGCTGATAGCAGAATAGGAGGTCAGAAAGACTGTGTTGACCACAGTGCCGATGTTCTTCCTGTGGGATTGTCCATTACAGTAAGAGAGTGTAAGTAGGAATTGCCACTGGAATCTCCTACTTATTGAGTTTTGTGCTTTTGTATTATGAACATATGAATAAGCAACATTTGTAGACACTGTTCTCATGTGAACCAAGTCACTGGAGAGACGTAGTTGGTAGATTTGTAGTCTTTTTATTTGATATGCACACTCACAAGTAAGCTGAACGTCTTTTGAAGTCATGAGAGAGAGAGGGAGAGAAATTGAGAGAGAGACAGAAAGGGGGGGGAGAAAGAGAGAGAGTGAGATAGAGAGAGAGAGGGGGAGAGAGAGAGATCTATTTGACCAAACACTATACGACATTTAATATGCTGAAGATCAAAGGACAATTCCATAGAAAGCTTCCACTGAACTACAGGCCACCGTTACACCTCCCTCTTCGCACCCACATAACAGATGCCCAAATGATACCCAATTAACAAATTTAATCAGCATTGACTGGTATTCCAATTAACCATAGTGTCTTCCAATTAACCGTCATTCATGATTTTAGGAAGCCATTGTTCAGAGCTGCATTTCAGATTTAATCCAAACTTAACATTGAAATCTGAAGACTACTGCTTGAAGACCATTGCCGAAGTTATTTGCTATATGTGCTAACCCCATAAAATGCTCTAACAGCCACATCTTATTTATTGAGTCGCGGTTGATTGTAACAGCAACCTGCAATCCAACCGACCTGTGGCAGCCTTTCACACACTTCGTTCTGCCAACATGAAAGTAGTCAAAATATATTAATTTCCATTTTGCATTATGCCCTTTCTTTTAAACTTCAAGATCAAATGACTGTAATGGTGGTTAACAATATCCTGAAGGGACTATTAGCTCAGTGGACAGCTTGCATGTGTTCAGTCAAAAAGGTTGAGTCAGATTTGTTTGGATTCACCTCCATTCTAGTGCCTTGCAAAAGAATGAATGTTCTTGATATCTTAAGAGCTATATGTTTACAGAGCCAGGAGCTTTTGATGAGAAGTGATACAAAAATAGATCATATTAACTAATTAATTGGTCTATTTATTTATCTATCTATCTATCTATTTATTTATTTATTTGTTTGCTTAATAATTAATTATTAAGATACAGCACGGAGTAGGCCCCTCCAGCCCTACAAGCTGAGCCACCTAGCAATCCCCCGATTTAATTCTATCCTGATCATGGGACAATTTATACTGACCAATTAAGCTATCAACTGTTACATCCTTGGACCACAGGAGGAAACTGGAGCACCCAGAGGAAACACAGGTGGGCACAGGGAGAACGTACAAACTCTTTTCAGGCAATAGCAGAAACTGTCAGTAACAGGTAGTGTAAGTGTTGTGCTAACCACTACGCTATTGTGCTGCCCCATATGTGGTGGATTTTGTGTGTGGAATGGCACAGGCTTTGACTTTGAACCTCTTAAAGACTTTTCCACTGCTTTACTCATTAACAGTAAGGAGAATTCTGTTCGTTTCACGCAAGCTTTTTCAGAACATCCTTCCCAGGATCATTAGAAAATGCTTTAATATTATGTGACTTTGAAGGAACAATGGAAAGAAGAGATCTTGAAATATTAAGGCTCATAAGTTGTAAGAATGTGTTCTTCTGCATCAAGACTGGATCTGAGAAACAGCTGTGCAAGTTCCTGTTTTTTTAACATTTAATAAACATTTAAGTGTTTGAAGTGTCTTGATGGATGAACAGAGCCCTGCCAATTCTGCTTATGACATTAAAATCACATTCCAGGCAACTGGCAAAATACTAAAATAGTTATCCCAAAACACAAGATAGGAATGTGTTGCAGATTATGATAGTAGAGTACACTGAGCACAGATGTAGGAACAAATTGCAGACGGTTTGTTAGAAATTTCTGGGAATTAGTTTTGTTTACTATATCATAACACTAGGAAACAAATTGTTTTGAAAGTGTTGCTTCCTCAGAACTTTTTTTGTGGTTATATAGACCACTTGAAGCTGAACACAAATGTAATTTCAGATTACTTCTATCACTTAAGAATTTGGAGAAACAAGAATTGGATTTTATTGAATATATAACATGTTTAATTGCATAATGGTGCCGACTCTTTGCAACAGTTCAACTAAGCTGAAAATGTTCTGTTGATGATTTTCATTTGTCTCAGTGTCTGAAGCTTCTCGCTTAAGTGTCCAACAATAATCAGCCAGCATTGAAGGATTCCAGTTGCCATGATAGCGTTTCTCCATGACCACAATGTCCTGGTGAAACCTTTCACCATGCTCCTCACTGACAGTGCCAAGAATTTCAGGGAAGAAGTCTAAGTTATTTGCACAGGGTCCAAAATATCATAGAATTTGATCATGTGTATTTCAGTTCCATCTTCATGATATCTTAGTGCCAGAGGAGAGGGACAGGCTGGTGTTCAGCTGGCTATTCTGTGAGGCTAACTCATCTCTGCACTGAACTGAGGCCGTGGCCTGCAACTAATGGGCTCTGAATTGGCTGCAGTTAAGACTGGCTTCATAGCTGTGGCTTCACTTTTGTGAACATCAGTTCTAACTGCTATTTGGTTACAGTCATAATGTGCATAATCTTTTTTCTCTCTGCACATTGGGTGTTTGACAACCTTCTTTTTTTAATGGGTGCTATTGGCTTTCTTTGTTTTTTGGCTGGATGTAAGGAGACTAATCTCAAGGATGTATAAAGTGTACAAGTTTTGATAATAAATGCACTTTGAAATTTGAACCTGTAGTATTTGAAATATCGAACCATATCTTATTCATTGGTATCAGTGGGGGAAGGACAACAATCAGATTTTGGTCAAGAATGTTTTCTTGTGAAAAGATAGCTAAGGTATTTTGATAAGAAACAGATTGTATTTCAGGCATTTGTAGAGCTGCTGTCCAATTTGTTACTATATACAACAATAGAAGCATTCAGTAGAGCTGCGGGCTAAATTGCTCATTGTGTTTTAACAAATTCTTGTTAGTGAAATCTTAACCTTTCTAGGATATGTCACAGGTGATCAATGACTGAATGTATTCTGCTGTGTTGTGCTTAAAAGATCACCAGGGCCAATCAGTACAGCATTGAAAGTGATCACATTTACTCTTGGCTGATTAGTCAACCAGTTCACCTGTCGTTAGGATATATACATCAACATACTTCTCCTTGATCTTTGTAGCAAACACTAGTACATGTAATTGGTAACATATTCTGTGTACAGTCTTTGCATTTGAGGGATTTCTTAACCCTTGTACTTATTCATCATGCCACCCTCCCTGGCAGTACAATGCAAACTTCCTACTTTGTGTCTGATTCTGATACTTTGAATTAATGTGAAAGGAAACTGGAGCATCCAGAGGACACCCATTCGGTCAGGGGGAAAATGCATGAACTCCTTACAGACAGCAGCAGGGTCAGATTCCTTCCTCTTCAGCCATTTATCTTTCTCAACCATCTGGCTTCACCTATCACCTTCGGGCTATTCTCCTTCCCCTCCCCCAACCTTTTTATTCTGGCATCTTCCACCTTCCTTCTCAGTCCTGAAGAAGGGTCTCGGCCCAAAACATTGACTGCTTATTCATTTCCATGGGTGCTGCCTGACCTGCGGAGTTCCTCCAGCATTTTGTGTGTGTTGCTGGGGAATTGAACTCAGGTTGCTTTGGTGTAATTGCATGATGAGAATCCTTATGCCACCATGCTTTTCCCCCCTAACCTTTGATGTCCTGACTAATCAGGAACCTATCGACCTCTGCTTTAAATATACTCAATGTCTTGGCCTCCACAGCTGCCTGTGGCAATGAATTCCACAGTTTCACTACCCTCTAGCTAAAGAACTTCTTCCTCATCTCCTTTTTAAATGGATGTCCTTCTGTTCCCACTGTTGGAAACACTCTCCACAGATTGAGAAATGGTTTTTGCATCCTATCTATTGTCTTCCTTACTTTAATATTAGGATATGCATGAATTTCTTTGGTTTAAATAAAACATCAGAAACAAATCCACATCAGGTATGCTCATTGTTAAAGACTAAGGGAAGATCATAAGCACCAAATTACCATATTGGATTAAGCTCCACTTCTGTTAAAATGCTGAAAGCAAGGCTATATTGCCTGTTTTAACTTGCTAATCTGATGCTGTGTTCCATAACACAATTGGTTGATTTCAGCCCTATGTTAAAATACCAATCTATACCCAGAATCAGAAGCAAGCAGTTCTGTGGGGTGTAGAAATGGTTTGCGTAAACTAGAATAAATTTATATTGAAGATAGACTGAAAACAACTCCAGTTGATAAAATAGGATTAATCATTTAAATAAACTTGAAATAAAATTCATGAGGAAAGTCAATTAACATGCTTTTTCATCATTCAATGGACCTGAAGTGCTGTCAATCAGAGTTATGAGTAAATCCAGAAATTTCAAGAAGTGGTGAAGTCAATTGATCATAATCACCTACTTAATTTTTCAAAGTTGTTGCTATTTTTCATCTGCTTGATTAAGGAATTGTAGTATTTAAAGATTTCCATTGAAATTCTTTGGATACTAATGTTGGGTAATGCCTATTAATGATATTGATATTGCAATTCAAAATAACTGTTCCAGTAAAATTTGCCTAAATATATGCTGCTCAGAAAAAGCAGGAAAAATTCAATTTGAGTAATTACCATTCAATCATTCTACAAGGTGTTTGAAGGTGTAAACACCTGACAACACTATCTGGTGATATTTACTCACTAATGCCTTATTCACCTAGAACTCTCAGCTAGCTCCCAGATCTCAACTCAGCTTGGTTCAAATATTGACCCAGAAGCTCAGAAGTGAGGTGAGGGCGACTGCCCTTGGCACTAATGCAGCACTTGACCTAATGTGCCGTCAGTGGAGCTCGGGTATTAGTGGGGTTATTGGGCATCAAAGGGAAACCATTCCAGCTATTGTATTTCTACCTCGTACAATGGAAAGAGGCTGTCGTGGTCATCCCACCCTCTAGAAGCAGGAATGTTCACTAGTTGGACAATATTTAGTTCAATTGTTAACTCTGAGTGAGGAAACACTGCATGCATATATGGTGGTAAGAAGCAGGTGAAGAGACACAAGAGACTGCAGGTGCTGGAATCTGGATTAAGAGGAGACCTGTGGGAGGAACTCAGCAGTTCAATCAGCATTTGTGGGGGGAAAGGAACAATTGATTACATTGAGACATGGTCTGAGGAATGATCAGTAATATTGATGCCACAGAATTCCTCTCAATGACCCTCTCTAACATGAAATCATCTACCATCCCAATAAATATATTTCTTCTACATTCTTTCCAAAATCACTATGTCCTCCTAAGATCTGATGTCCAGACCTAACCATCTTTCTCCTGCTGCAACCTATCCAGTATTTGGAAAAGATTTAGTATTTCATATCCCTTTTATACTCTACTAATGAATGAATTATTTAATGAACCTGTTTAATACGCCATGCTGTCTTCAAATATTTATATATTCACAAATCAGGCATTTCTCTTTCTTTAACCTCTTGGACGTTTTATTATTCAATTGATCATGCTGCAGTAGTGGTCTTCCTACATATTTCTCAACAACTAAACTGCTTTTGCCATTTGAAAGAAAATTCCACCAATCTACATACCTCAGGAAGGCTATTACTATTGTGCATATAATATTTAAGTAATATTTGAGTGATCTTGTAAATATGTTGTTGATTAAGCATTCTTATTTATTAAAATAATTCAGTATAGATTACATGTGCAAATAGGTGAATTGCATACCTCAGCAAAATACCACATGATAGATGGGTGCTTCATTTAAAGACAAAGTTACACCTGTATTTTGGACTCCTGTATCTTCTTTTGAATTAGCTTAAGGTTTTGCAGTTGCAAAATATAACATTGGAGAAAAGGCATTTTTAAAATGAACCTAAAATGGCCCGTTCAAGTCAAGTTGTCATTTGAAATGAAATCAAAAACACAGCAAGGAGTGGTTGAATTTGTAAAAACAGCCTGCAGGGATGTTGAGACCTAAAAAAAGAAGAACATAAATAGAAGAATTCAGGGTTTATAAAGAGTGAGTGCTGGGTGATAACAATAATAAAAAAAAGCACAAATATCTTGGCTACTTCAGAAAGATTGACAAGTATGATTACACAACAGTAATTGGCTCATGTATACTGAGCTACTGGAACAATATTTTGAAGCAAGTAAAATAGCCAGTGAGAAACAAATGCAAATTTTGCCAAATGCATTGGATTTAAAGGCATACAGTTTGCTTTGAATTTTGACTGCTCCAACCAAACCAGCAGAAATGAGCTTTGCTACTATTGTGAAAGTGACGCAGGAACACTTGGAGCCAAAGCTATTGTTGATTGCAGAATGCTTTAGTTTTCATAAGTGGAATCAAAAATAAGGGGAGTCCACTTCAGCATACATGGCTGAATTGAGGAGATTGTCTAAGTGTTGTCCATTTGGTAATGGGTCTGAGAGATTGCTTAGTTTGTGGAATCTTACAAGAAAACATACAGAAACGGTGCCTAACTGAAACACAGTTTATATTCAAATGAGCAATGGAAATCACTGTTCCAATGGATACTGCAGACACAGATGCAACTGAATTGTAGTCAGGAATGAAAGTGAGCATGAATATAATAGCAACGTTTAAATAGAAACTGGCCTGGTCAAACAAATTGTGTTACTGTTGTGGCAGTGGCTCATGTACATCGAACAAAGGTTGATTTAAAGGAGAAAACTGCAGAAAATGTAACAAAGTAGGACATATACAATGGACTTTGCTTACTTTTATTGTTTGCAGGATTTGTTTTTTTTCTGCATATTGTGGGTTTGACGGTCTCCTTTTGTTTTTAATGGGTTCTATTGGGTTTCTTTGCTGTGTGGCTGCCTGTAAGGAGATGAATCTCAAAGTATACATACTTGGATAATAAATGTACTTTGAACCTTGTATGATACGCTGGAATCTTGGGCTCACAATCTACCTTGTTATGATCTTGTACTTTATCATTTACCTGCACTGCACTTTTTCAGTAGTTTTTAACCATTTTATTCTTCATTATTATTAATTTAACTCATTCCAGCTCAATGCACTGGGTAACGGCTTGATCTGTTTAAACAATATGCAAGATTGTATAATCAAATTGGTATTGTTTTATTATTGTCACTGCTTCTTGGCAAATATGATACAGTAAATCAATACTAATACCAATTCGATTATGCCCTACCACAATATATAACATGAAATTCATGATTGATTCAATTGATCAATAAAAGGGCATTTAGAGTGCATTTTGCAATGTACAACTCAGCCAACACCTAGGAATGCTATACTAATCTCTAATTAAGTCCCAGTGCTTTCAGAGATTGAACTGTGTACAATACAACACACTGACAATGCTTGTGATTTACTGCAGTATTAAATCAATGGGAAATAAACAGAGACTGAGGTGTAATAGTGAGGAAGAGATTCCACTTAGGAAGCTACTGTTCTCAATTAACCTCAGCTGATTATTGAACTATAACAATTTTTACAGGATAAATAATTGAATTCGATAGCACACATATAACTTCCTGTCTCCATTGTCCAAAGTTGATTGTACGGTTGGAGTTCATCAATTTTTCTGCAATCATTGTACTCACTGTACAGGTGATTGGCCTATACAGCTTCATCAGAGCCTTATTGGCCAGCCCTACCCATTTCCAACTCTCACGATGGGGACGTAGGGAAGGACTTTGAGAGGCTCCCCTTTGATCTTGTTGTTTAAAAAGATTTTACTAGAGTCTGTTAGATTAGAAGGATTTATGGATAGACAGTTGAATAAAGAGAATTCCAAATAACAAGTCTTCCATGATGCTTGTCCATGGGGCCATTAGATACTAGAAGGTTGGTTAAGGATGCAAAGTAAGTCTGCATTGAGAATGAGAGGGTTTTTTGAGTGTTGGAGAAGTAACAATTTTAAATTGGAGTTAATGAAGATCACTGGCCGATAAGGAACAGCAAGTAGTACAGTGCAGAATTCTGATCACTTCATTACAGCTTTGAAAAGGTTGTCTGGATTAGAAGCATCTGAGGCTAAGGGCAAACGTTTATAAAGTTATGAGAGACATAAACAGAGTAGAAAGAGGATATGATTTAAGATGAGAGGAGGAAAGTTTAAGGAAATACATAGTGCAAGTTTTTTTAGACAGAGTGGTAGGTACATGGAATGGACCGCCATGGAAAGTGGTTGAAGGAGAAAAGATAGTTGGCGTTTAAGAGACTGTTTAATAGGCACAATGTAAGTAAGGATCTTGACAGCAAAATATTCATTGAATTAAGTACTGCAATTGGAATTGGTTTATAATTATAGCATATACTGAGATACAGTGAAAAGTTTGTCTTGCATGTAGTGGACTAAATCATTACACAGTGCATTGAAGTGGAACAAGGTAAAGCAATAACATAATACAAAATAAAATGTAACAGCTACAGAGAAAGTGCAGTGCAGTAAATCGTAAGGTGCAAGATCATGACAAGCTAGACTGTGAGTCTATCTTATCTACCAGGGAAACAGTTAATAGACATATATCAGGTGTTAGAAGCTGTCCTTGAGCCTGGTGTTTGTTATGTGTTTTCAGGCTTTGGCATCTTCTGCCTAATGGAAGAGAGTAGTAGAGTTTGGGGTGGATGAGGTCTTTGTTTATGTCGAGTGCTTTACTGAGACAGTGAGAAGTACAAGACAAAGGAGTGGTTGGTTTCTATGATGTGTGGACATTTGTCCACAATTCTCCAAGGTTTACTGAGAATTAAGGATGGGTGACCGACCATGAATTATTTAAACCATGAGTAATTAGACTTGGGTGGAGATTGGCAATATTAATTTTTTTGTTAACAAAGAGACAATCAGGTCAAAAGGTCAGAGTAGGAAACTTGGGGTTTCTGGGAGGAGATGAAATTACAGAGATGGTGCTATTACATTGTAGAAAATTATGACCCATGGAAATTCCCATTTCTGAAGGGAAAACGCTAAGCTGGTGTGGAAGTTAGAGCTCTTCAATGACTCTCTGATCATTATCCCATTAAATCTTTTTCAGCTTGTGTGAGAGTCATCCTAGTCCCGGGAGGCTTCTGAAGGATTGGCCCCATCTGGCTAATGGAAAACCCAATGCAAACCTGCCAGCACTTACAGAAACTAATGACTAGGACAACCCGTCCATTGATCTCAGCAAGTCTCATGACCGTTCTGCGCTGAATTTATTGTCTGTTGAACAAAATCCATGCTCCCATCTTACGAAGGTCTCACACACTAATGACAAGTTAACACTTGGAAAACTAATTATTTAAAGACAGAATCATATTGAATAAGGATTTATTTTGTGGGTCTGAAACACTATATCTGGTTTTCATTCATGAAAATTGGGCACTTGGACAAGGAGACAGAAGATAACTTTTGTCTGCATTTTTCATTTTCTTTACTTTTTTACTGCTTTTATTTACTTTTTGTAACATGGTGTCATTAGTTAGGCCAGTATTTATTGTACATCTCTTTGCAAACTGGGATAAATGATGTGCTTAACAGACTTTCGGAAAAGGCAGTTAGGTCAACCATGATCAGGTGCAGACAAATGGGACTAGCTCAGATGGGAAACTGGGTCAGAATGGACAAATTATGCTGAAGGCCAGGTATATAATTCTGTGACTCTTTGGCACAATCTCATATGCCTGGAGTCACACATCGATGCCACATTTCCTTCTCTGGAGGATAGTAGTGAAATAAATGGAATTTCACAATATTCACCTCATTGGACTGAGCAATAGCAAATGGAATTCAATCCTGACAGATACAAGATGATGCACTTAGGAGGGAAAACAATGGGAGGTTGTGCACAGTAAATTGCAGGGCTTCAGGGAGTACTGATGAACACAAGAACCTTGGGATACAAATTTAAAGATTCCTTGAACTATTAGAGTAATTCAAATGCATGGGAACATAGGAAGCTGCAGGACTCAGTCTAACACATCACGGCACAAACCTCCCTGTTATCATAAGTATCTAGTCCGTAAGACATAGGGGTAGAATTAGGCCATTCAGCCCATTGAGTCTGCTCCACTATTCCATCATGGCTGATAATATCATCTCTCTCAACCCCACCAAATGCTTCTGTAGTAACTTGTGCGATGGATACATAATCTATAGAACTAAGGCTCCCTTGGACCTTTTGAGAGGCTTACAGAAATTGCAGGAAGGCTCGGAAGCAAGTCAGGAAATTATAGGCCGATGGGCTTGGTGCAGTAAAGGGTAAATTATTGGAATTATTCTAAGGGGCTAGATATATACATACACACTGAGTGGCCACTTTTTCACCTGAGTGTGTGTTTATGGTCTTCTGCTGCTGTAAGCCCATCCATTTCAAGGTTCGATGTTTTGTGTATTCAGAGATGCTCTTCTGCATGCCACTGTTGTAACCTGTGCTTATTTGAGTTACTGTTCATCTCCTGTCAGCTTGAACCATTCTGACATTCTTTTCTGACCTCCCTCGTTAACAAAGCATTTTCTCCAACAGAACTGCTGCTCGCTGGATGTTTTTTGTTTCTCACACCATTCTCTGTAAACTCCAGAGACTGCTGTGCATGAAAATCCCAGGAGATCAGCAGTTTCTGAGATACCCAAACCACCCCATCTGGCACCAACAATCATTCTACGTTCAAAGTCACTTAGATCACATTTATTTTCCATTTTCATGTTTGGCCTGAACAACTGCTGAACCTTTTAACCATCTCTGTATGCTTTTAAGCATTGAGGAGCTTTTGCCCCATGATTGGTTGGGTTGATATATGTATTAATGTTCAGGTGTACAGGTGTATGTAATAGAGTGGTCATGTGAAAATCATGGTAAGACAAAGATAGACTGGGGCAGCTGTTGTCAAGCAAAGCCTTTGACGTGAGATCACCGGAGATGCAGATGAGAGAATGTTTGCTCAAGCCATACAAGGAAAGGCCTCTGTAGTGAGACATTTCCAGAAAGGTCTCCCTAAAACATAACACTCCCTTTACACAATAGGAGATGCTGGAGACAGATGAAATAACAGAACGATGTTCTATTGTCTTTACTAACTTCAAAATATCATAAGATCTCTGCTTGAAATTTTGTCTGACCTCTAATTTCCTTACTAATTTGAAAATATCATGGGCTGTCTACTTGAAATTTTGTTTGATCATAACACCTCGACTGTAAATGGCATTTGATTTTGTGAGCAAGGAATTCAAACATATACAATTTACAATAATCATTATCTATAAATAATAAGCCAATTCTGTGTACAAACAGCAGTTTTCTGTTTATACTTCAGGACAGTGTGGGTGATGGGGGCTCATGATGTCTTCCTTGTGCACAGGGAATGACTGAGTCATAAGAGTGTGTGTTTTCTGGAGGCAGTTATTTTAATTATCTTAGCACTGGCAATGGTAGTTACTTCAACAGCCATTGAGTGGAAGTTACCAGGAAAGTTGATGAAGGGAAGTCAGTGGATGTGGTCTACATGGACTTTAATAAGGCCTTTGACAAGGTCCCACTTGGGAGGTTTGTCAATAATGTTCAGTTACTTAGCTTTCAGGATAAAGTAAATTGGATTAGATACTGGCTTTGTGGGAGAAGCCAGAGACTGATTGCAGATGGTCGCCTCTCTGACTGGAGGCTTGAAGAATAAGCTGTCAGAGGAAGCTGTTGAAGCAAGTACATTAAATGCATTTAAAAGATAATTGAGCAGGTAGATGGATAAGGAAAGGTTTGCAGTGATATGGGACAGACACAGGCAAATAGGACTGTCTTGGATGGGGGTCTTAGTTGGCAATGGCCAGATAAGCCAAATGGCCTTTTTCTAGGCTGTATGACTCTATGACATGATCACTGAGACAAGCTTGTTTTTAAAATTCCAGCTTGCTCACTGAATTCATATTCCAAAATTGTTATGGGGAAATATGGATGTCATCACTGGATTGCTTTTCAAGGACGCCTTTCCAGTGGCATAACCCCTACATTGATTACCGTAACCCTATCAATAGAGACATCAGCTCTGCTCCAGCTGGTGAAGCACTCTGATCTGGGTCAAAAGGTTAAGGGTTAATTTCCCACTCCAGAATCTGAAACACAAGGGAGTTGTCTTTTGGATGAAAAATGATTCTGAGGTTTCCTTTACTCTCTCAGGTACAATACACACGGCTCCATTGAATTAGAGCAGCAACATTTTACTGATGTCCTCTGCATGATTTAATAATGACTTGACAGTTACTACACCACTGCTTGTTGGATCCTACTATGCACAATCTGGCTATCTCCGTGCTGCAGGACTATATGGGGGCACCCCGAGGTCATTAACAATGTAATATTACAAATGTAGAAAGGATGATTATTTTAAAAAATCGGTTTTTAAAAATGTACCTGTACTTCAAGTATTCAGCTGGGATAATAGCTTGATTTCATTGGCAATCTAATTTACTCTTTTGTGAATTACACATATAGTTTCAATTTAGAGGTCAGTCTTCTCAGTTTCCAAATGGATTTTTTTTTCAAATAACGTTTCCTTGACTGTGTTAAGCACCTTGGGCCAGTTTCCTTCTTGAGTATTACAAGCTGTAAGGTATACCCACCTTATAAGGTTGTTTTAGGAAACAGAGTGCACACAGAGATAAAACCACAGACAGGCAATTTGCAACAACAGAGGTGGAATGATTTGATCTTTGCAAGGCTGTGAATGAAATAATAACTGATAATAGAAATGAAGCAAAATTATAGTACTGTACGCTATTCTACTCCAGACTGAGTACAATGGAATAACATGGTGTTGAAATAAGTAACTGTATTCTCAAGCTAAAGGTACTTTGTTATCTCCATACTTATTTCAAACAGAATTCTATTCTATTGTTTATCCTTCCTCCATTTGGAGTTGTCTCCTTTTTATAGAGAGAAAAAAAACAGAACTGGAATTGGTTTGTTATTGTCAAATGTACTAAGTCTTGCATACCGATCATACAGATCAAGTGATTACACGGTGTATTGAGGAAGAAAAAGGTAAAACAGTAACCGAATTGCAACAGTTATAGAGAAAGTGCAGTGCAGATTGACATTAAGATGCAAGATCATAATGAAGTAGATTGTGATGTCAAGAATCCGTCTTATCATACTTGGAAACCTTTCAGCTCTCTTAGAACAAGCTCTCCTTGAGCTTGGTGGTACATACTTACTTACTGCCCATCACGCTTCTGGCTCTTAGGGCAGCATTGAAGGTCCTCCATCTTCACTGCTGTTCCCATAACAATTTTTTTTTACCAGTCTGGGTTGTTAGCCTTGCACTGAACACTTGAACCTGGAAGACCGGTGGACCCCTCTTCATCTGGACTCTACCCTTTGACCTGTTTGGCATGGGTGACCCTAGCAAAAATCAATGCACAAGGTCCTGGCTCTAGCCAACATAGCTTTCCAGGTCATTGAGGCACATACGTCTCCAAAATCTACGATAAGGTTGTGGTCCTCTTGGAGTTTGCCAGTACATGTATCTTCTGTGAAAGAGAATGTCTGGGGTGTGTGGGGTCTTTGATTATGCTGGCTGCATTAACAAGGCAATAGAAATAAAGATTACTAGTTTACTCTTAAAATCTAAACTTCTTTATAATATAAAAATATAAAGAACTATCGCAGATATAAAAACGAAGAGTAGCTATAATAAACGTTGGTTCCTTAGAGAATGAAACTGGGAAATTAATAATAGGTTGTAAAAAAAATGACAGAAATTACACATAACTTTTGGTTCAGTCTTCATAAGCCTAAAAACAAATTACCTGGGGCTTCAGAAAAGGAGAAGCTGAAAACAATTACTTTCACTGGAATAAAATGACTAGAAAATCCATGACAATAAAAATTTCATAAGGTCATTATGACTAATAGGCTAAACTCGCGGCATAGTGTCATAGATCGGTACAGTAACAGGCCCTTCAGCTCACCAAGTCCATGCTGAACCATTAATCTGTCTAGCCCTGTCAACTCGCACCCCGACCATAGTGCTCGAAACCACTCTCATCCATGCACCTATCCAAATTGCTTTTAATTGTTGAAATCAAAACTGCATTCACCACTTGTGCTGTCAGCTCATTACACACTGGCATCATACTCCGAGTTATGAAGTTTCCCATCATATTTCCTTTAAACATTCCACCTTTCACCCTTAACCCATAACCTCTAGTTTCACCCAATTTCTGTGAAAAAGCCTACTTGCAATTAACCTATCTATATAACAATTTTGTATATCCTAATAATTTTGTATACCTCTGTCAAATCTCCCCTCAATCTTCTATGCTCAAGTGAATAAGTTGCCAACCTATTCAACCTTTCCTTATAACTGGTCCTCAAGTCCCAGCAACATCCTTATAAATTTTCTCTGTGTTTTTTTCAATCTTATTTACATCTTTCCTGTAGGTAGGTAACCAAAATTATTTCAGCTCCAGCTCCTTAACACACTCTGTTAGAAGCTATAGCCAGATGCATTTCTTGCAGGTGTAGTCACCAGGGACAGTGAAGGTCTCCCTGCCTTCCCATATCTGCAACAGGAACATTCCAGTATCCTGCCTGGCAACCCCACTGCTTAAACTGTGCAATAAGAAAGAAAGCATAAATAATGAAAAAATAACCTCCTCATGGAAACCTCAATCAGCCAAAGCCTCAATTCCCCACTCTAGCACAAGCCCTTTCCCAATATCTGCTCTAGTAATGGCCGCTCAGCTTAAACCTCACTTCTTTTTATTGGATCTGGCAAAGTGCCTAATTCTGCACAATCCGCGGGAACAGTGATGTGAAAAATGTGCTGACTGCTTCCCCCCAACCCCGCTTCTTTTAAACTTTCTTTCCCCTCTACACAATACAATGCTTCCTTGGGAACTGCAGTTTGCAAAATGTACTGACTGCCCCTGCTCACTTCTTTTAAGCTCTCTCCCTCTATGCAATCCAATGTCTCCCCAGGAACATTGACATGCAAAATTAAAGGCCTTAAAGGAAGATACCACAGAGAGAGTGGCAACATGGTTGTAATCTTCCAAAGTTTTCCGGATTCTGGGGATGACACAATGTAACACCACTAACAAGATACGAGGAATTCAGAAAGAAGGAAATTACAATACAAATGGCCAGATATTTAAAATTTGGAAAATGATGGAAGGTATTTGCTTAGCATTGAGAAAACTATTTTCAATGGAGCAGAGTCTGCAATATTTAATGAAAGTATTTAATGAATATTTGACCTTGGTCAAATTTGCTTGAGTTACTTGAGGATATAACAGGGCAGATAAAGGGGTACCAGTAGATGGAGTATATCTTGAGTTACAGATTATACCTACAACATGCACAAGAAAATAAAAGGAGGAGGAGGTTGCCTGGACTCCAAGCCTCCTTTCCTATTACAATGCCTTTTAAACATTGTGTCTGCCTCCACCACTTCATTCCCTACAACCATCACCTCTGAATAAAAACTTTCCCTATTTTCCTTTAAACTTCTCCCCTCTCACTTTAAAAACATGCCCTCCTGTTGAGAAATCCCCCATCCTAGGAAAAAGACTGAATATTTATCCTGTCTATGATTTTATAAACCTCCATTAGGTATTTGGTAACTGACCTCGGGGCTTATTATTGTGACACTGAGATACATCAACATTTTTTTGTTTATCTGCCATTCAGTCAGTCACCACTCATTCCCATGCTCTAGTGAGAATAAACCCAGCATGCTCAATCTCTCTTTTTAAGTACAGCACTTCATTCCAGAAAACACCCTGCCTTTGCATTCATTCTATTGCCACCCCATCTTTCCTGTGGAGTGAGAAACGGAATTGCACACAATAATACAGGAAGGACCAGCCTAACCTACAGCAGCAACATAACATTCTGATCTTTATATTCAGATTCTGAATCATTTATTTACCACATGTGCATTGATACATCCAGTGAAGTGTGTCATTGGTGCTAACAACCAACACATGCAAGGGTGTGCTGCGACAGCCTGCAAGTGTTGCCAGACTTGGGCTCAAAGATATTAAGTCTTTGAATTCCCCATCCGATACTCATGGACTAAGGCTTCATCCATTGCGTTTCAGCTTCCAGATTTCTGATTGACCTTCAGGTTTTGGTCTTTGGTAAGGATCCCGGTGATTTGGTCCATGCTGAAAGCAAGCATGCTGAATGGCTTTATTTTACTTTTTTTACTTTTTTAATTTTTCTATCTATCTGTGTTGCCATTTTCTCAGAGTTAAGAATTTGTACCCCAAGATCATGCTGTACATCAACACACCTAATGTTCTTGCCATTTATTATATAGGTCCTGTTAATATTTGATGTCCCAAAATACATTACCTTACGTATTGCACTAAGTTCCATCTGCCAAGACTCCACACAACTTTCTAACTGACCTATGCCCTTCTGTATCCTTTCCCAACACTTTTAGGTTTGATTGATTTTATTTGTCATATTTCCACTGAGGTTGGATGGGATGACAACTAGAGGTTATGGGTTAAGGGTGAAAGGTGAAAAGTTTAAGGGGAACATAAAGGGAAGCCTCTTCTCTCAGAGGACTATGAAAGTGTAGAATGAGCTGCCAGTGCTAGTTGTGCATGTAAGCTCGATTTCAATGGTTAAGAGAAGTTTGAATAGGTACATGTTTGGGTAAGAGTTTGAAAGCCTATGGTCCTGGTGCAGGCCAAAGAAAACAGAGTGGCTGGAGGAAATGCGGTCTCAAGGAGCATGTACAAACTCCTTACAGACAGTGGCAGGAATTGAACCCAGATCATTGGCACTGGAAAGTGTTAAGCAAACTGCAATGTCACCATGCTATTCAATCAAGTTTTGGGTCTTCAGCAAACCACTAAAACGAAGGCCCTTAAAGTCACAACAAAAATTGGATGCAATGTTTAAAATGGAAATCTTTCAGAAATAGGGAACGTGGATGGGCTCCATAAGGTGCTATATGAATCGGGAGATTAGGGTTGGTGAAAGTGGGATGAGCGCTGTTACGGATTCAGCAACAATAAATATATAAGTGAGTCAGGGTTTTTTTTATAACAAATAAAACATTTATTAAACACTGAAAAACAAACCCCCAAAAAGTAAACAAACCACTAATGTAACCGGAAATCAGCTGCTGTGCAGCAGCTTAAACAGTTCTTAAAGGAATAAAGCGAAAACAGTTCTTAAAGCGATGTTGCAAAAACAGTTCTTCAAAGTAGTACTGCAAAAGTTCAAAATGCTTACTGTCCATTAAAGGAGAGACTTTTTAGATGATTTAAAATCTCTTTCATGTCATGTTGTTGCAGTTCCCAGTCAAACTATACTTTCCCCGGAGAATTTACGAAGATGAAAACCTTTCATCTATTATTCGCTGGGGTTAACATGGGCACAGCCAACAAATTCCTTCTGAATGAGGATCAAACAAGGTCGAACGTGTTTCACCGTCGAAATCGAATTTCCTCGATCTTTTAACTCCCGAACTTTGATCTTCACTCTCCACTGATTTTTAACTGGCAGTATTATAAAGAAACTGCCGGCAATGACCCTTTAAGCTTTAGGCATTAAATAAAACTCCACCTTTCAGCCAAACTGCATCATAATATTGGACCACGCAGTGGCATGGAGTCAAAATGGCAAATCCAGCCACAAACTGCCCCTCCTCACAGGGAGGGGTCCTCCTTTTATACCCTGTAAAAAAAAACCTGTCACATGTCCTCTACTGCCAGGAAAATGACGTCACTCCACCATCACAAGACCACTACCTTAAGTTCAGTATAGCTTCAACACCACTGTCACGTGACAAGTACAAGATACCCACGGGTACATAACAGTGCAGAAGAAATCTCATGATTTTCATATGACGTGGATGACCATGGTCTTTCCAAAGGTACATGAAACTATATGAGGTGAAGCTAGAGTTAGTAGCCAGAGTCTGTTTCAAGATTCAAGATCGTTTGGTTTCATTCTTCAGTACACGATGTCAAGGAGAATGAGATTATTGTTACTATGACCATCACTATCATTATGTGCCATGTTGTATAACATAGGTGATCATAGTCTTTCCATGACCTTGATTATTCTTGGCAAATTTTTCTACAGAAGTGGCTTGGCTTTGCCTTCTTCTGGGCAAGGTGGGAGTCCTCAGCCATTGTCTATACACTTCAGAGGTTATCTGCCTGGCATCAGTGGTTGCATAACTAGGACATCATCTGCTCAGAAGGTCATCGACCAGTTGCTCCAATGGGTTCACGTGACCCTGATTGGAGGTGGGGGTGCGGACCCAAGCAGGTGCTAACCCTTCCCCAAGGGCAACCTGCAGGCTAGTAGAAGGAAGGTTTATCTCCACCCTGCCACCCAAATCTATTGAGTCCTAAGTGCATGGAATTTCTGACTTCTATTTCCTTTCCCTCCACCCACCCCCTATCTATGAATAATTAACAAATAGCCAGCAAGTTTAATTCCTTTAGGAAATAGATGTGAGTTACCCACAGATCCCATATTCCATAGCTGTGCTTTCTTTCTGATTGCCCTTCTCACATAGGGGCTGAGGATGGAGAGGACAGGGGACAAATAACTTTCAAAAACAGAAGCATAGCATCCTCCCATTCTGAGCAGCACCACACAAAATAAAACATAAATGGGATGTTTCTTCAATAAACCCATGCAATCAGATTTAGAGATACTTACTGCCCTTCACGGATGCAGATTTCCAGAACTTTGCACTGGTACTCATAAGCAAAATGTTTAGATTATGTATCATACAGGACTAATATTTCTCATAAATTCCTCCAAGTAGACCAAAACCTTGTTATAGGGCTTAGTGGCTTGCGTGCCTCAGTGACCCAGAGAGCTATGTTGGCTGGAGTCAGAGCCTTGTGCCTTGACTCTTGGTAGGGTTACCCATGCCAAAAAGATCTAAGAGTAGAGGCCAGACTAGGAGCAGTCCACCGGTCCTCTAGGTTTGGGTTTTCATCTCAGGGCTAACAACCCTGACTGATCAAAAAAAAAAATCGTTATGGATACCCCAATGAAGAAACACAACCTTCATTGCTGCCCTAAACACCCGTGGTGTTACAGGCAGTAACTAATTTCTCACATATTGAGCAATTTCCTAGGAAGTCAATCTCCTGATCCAGGAAGAACATTGGAGCATGTGAACATATATTCATCTTCTGTGCCATGTAATCAAGATACTACATTCCTCGCTCAACTAATTTCAAAATTACTGCAAGATTTTCTGGCATTTATCCTGAAATTGGCCATTAACTTAACCAATTTGATACTTGTGTCTCTAAGGAGTTAGAGTTCATAACAGATGGGATAGTGTTGGACTTGACTGCCTCATCAGTTGAATGACCCAATTACTGATTTCCAAAAGGCATTTTCTACGTTTCATTCATGCAATCAACATATTAGGATAGAAAGAAATGCATTAGGCATTCATCATTGCTTATTAAATAATTATGTCAATTATTCATAATGGGAATCAATTTGGTGACTGGTAAACATTGATGATAAATTGTCATGCGAGAAGGCAAAATTAATAGTGCTGCATTAAATAAATGGTGTTTCATATCATGAATTCACATGCTATACAGTAGCTCAGCTTAATGTCCTCAGGCAAAATACTGGAAAGATTAAATTATAACAGAAAAGATGGAAGTATTCAGCAGGCCAGCAAGTATCTGTGGAGAGAAAAACAGAGCTAGTATTCCAGATTGGTGTTTATATTTCAGTCTAATATCTTTTGTTCCAAATGTAATTCCTCTTCATAACAAGGGAGATCAGCAGAGAGATGCACAAATAAATACTCCCATTAATAATAGAGACTTTCACATCTGATTCAGCATATTACAAAGTGCTGCAGAGTATGTTTTATTCTATATGTAAATTGTGGAGGACCTGCTCTCTTTTGATTCCTTCTTTTTTTGTCTCTGTTCAAAATGTTTCGATTGTTCCAAAATGAATCCACTTACAGCAATTATCTTCATGCATACGGAAGATGACAAGTCACAGGAGCAGCATTAAGTCATTTCATCCATGAAGTCTGGTCCACTATTCCATCATGGCTGATTTATTATCCCTCTCATCTCCATTCTTCTGCTTTCTCCTGGTAACCTTTGAGGCCCTCACTAATCAAGAACCTATCAGCTTCCACCTTAAAAATGCCTCCACTGCCATCAGTGGCAACGAATTCCATAGATTCACCATCCTCTGGCTAAAGAAATCCCTCCTCATCTCCATTCTAAAGAGATGTTGAGATGTCCTTCGATACTGAGGCTGTGACCTCTGGTCCTGGAATTTCCCATTATTGGCAACATCTTCTCATGTCTACTCTACCTAGGTCTTTCAATATTCTGTACATACATGATTTGTGGACAGTATGGTTCCTTAACAAAGACGATGCTGGTGTAGCAGTTAATGCTTGGAGCATCCTGGAATTTGGAGTTCAATTCTGTTGTCATTCTGTAAGGAGTTTATGTATGTCCTCCTTATGGAGTATGTGGGTTTTCTCTGGATTCTCTGTTTTTTTCCCAATGTCCAAAGACATACCAGGCAGGTTAATTGGTCATTGTAAATTGTTCCGTGATCAGGTTAGGGTTAAATCAGAGTTGTGGGTTGTTGAGATAGCATGGCTAGAAGGCCAGAAGGGCCTGCTCCACACTGCATCACTAAATAAATAAATAAATAAATAAATAAATAAATAAATAAATAAATAAATAAATAAATAAATAGATAGATAGATAAATAAATAAATAAATAAATAAATAAATAAATAGATAAATAAATAAAGTTTTTACAATTTTACTGGTCCCTGCCTCTCTCCACAACCTTTCCAGGCCTTGTTCCCTCACGATAACCTTTGCATCTTTATCAATCCCACACTTGCTCCAGGTGTGTTTGATTGTTCATTTGTCCATCCTACACCAGCAACTTAACACACCTGAGCTTGTGCCATTCAAGTTCTTAGCAGAAATAATTCTGAGAGGTCTTGAGAGGATAGATGCTGTATTTCTTTTCCCAGTTGGAATATCATAAACAAAGCTATGGTTTTGAGCAAAAGATTGGCCACTTAAGCCTAACATGATGAGAAATTTCTTCCATGTGTTCTGAATCTTTGGAGTTCTCTGCCCCAGATACTCAGTTATTGAACTTATACAAGGTAAAGTATTGATAAAATATGGTGATCTTGGCAAGAGTTCAAGGATCAGCTATATTGAATTATGCTGCAGGCTTGGAAGATAGAATAGCTTACACTTCTTGCTTCTTCTAATCCTGATCCTTCATTATCATGGAAATGTATCACTGTTAATGAATAACAGGAAGCAGATTGAGTCTGGGTTCAAAGAACTTCAAGGTTAAATTACCACTGAAGGCATTCCATTAAGATCTCACTTGAAGGACAGTTACATGTCAAAATTATCAAAATCCTGCTAGATGATATGGAGCTTTAGATAAAAAAAAAGGATTACTGGTTTCAAGAAGTGTAAAGTATAAATCTGCACAAAAATTGAAAAAATATCTTCAACATGAAATATAAAAGACATCTTTGAGAAGATTCAAAAATGAAACCGAAACTCTCTTCAGATTCTTTGAAATTTCAGATGCTGGCACAACTGTTATTTTTCTTTCATTCTCCATGATGATTCAAGCTGTCTTTATTTGCTTTGGATTTTGCTGTGTGGTCGCCATCTTTGCCCTCTGTTGGTCGAGGTCAATCATGGAGGTTGCATTCCAGAAGTCTAAGTGATACGCAATGCAAGCAAACCAAGGCAGTACAATATGGAGAGTGAGCTGTTGCCCATGTAGCAGGCTCCCCCTCTCCACACATCTGATGAACCCAAAGGAACGATAGACACCAATAAAGTTTGGCACCAGCAACATCGCAGGAGTTCCCAGTCGTTGTTGAACTCAATGTAGGGCTGCCTTAGGGAATCCAGCTCTGGATTTTTCCTTGAGTTTTACTCCTGAAGCCTTCCCCATGAGTGGGTGTAGCCACAAGACCGCAGGGGTTTGAGATCAGAGTTCCCTTTCTCCTGTATGTGCTGCTAAACGTGGTGATGAACCCCATCTGCCCATCTGCGGTTGACATATTACCTGATCAATAGGTAACAAAAGCAACCAGAAACAATGAAGGAAGGAGGTTCTCCCAGAGAAAGGACAAAACAAAATTAATAGCTTCTGCCATACTGTAGAACAATGGAAGCATGCTGTTTCTTCAGAGAAATCCAACTGTATATGTGACATCAAACAGCAAATACTGTTGGAATTGTTGTAAGATGTACAGGATTTTATTGACAAAAACTGAAATCAAAACCATCTTTACAGTCTTAAAGGGGAAAAAGCAGCAGCATTTTGGTCAGGTGGTTTGTGAACTGAATTTATAACTTTGGTTAATAATTATGCAAATACTTTAAAATTTCTTCCAGAGAGAAGCAAATCCATTGAAGGCTTTCATTGGAGAGAACAAGAGAACACTTACTTTTTATTTTATCTGAGAGCAGTTTTACCTGTATCAATATGCGGTGAATTAGAGTTTGCTTCAATTCCAATCCAAACATAGTAATGAAAAAATGTCACGAGGACTTATGCAGTTCACTGCGTTTGATATTAACATAAATCAGCCTAAATGCTTTTCACTTTTCTGCAATACAACTGATGCCAAAAGTTTCAGCTAAATCTTTGGAGACCAAATCATTGGGTACATTTAAAGAGGAGGTTGTTAGGTTTTTGACTAGTCAGGGTTTCAAAGGTTACGGGGAGAAGGCAGGAGAATGGGGTTGAGAGGGATTATAAATCAACCGTGATGGAATGGCGGAGCAGATTCGTTGTGCCAAATGGCTTAATTCCTTTTAGTTTTTATTCCTTGCATAACTAGTGCAAATGCAGGAAGATGAGGTATCATTTATTTTGGACTAAAAGTATTAAAATATTTTCCAATTATATTAATAAATATAGAGGAAATTTGTGGCTCCATTTATTTAAATAAAAATATATTCCATGGATAGGAACTGCAATACTTATGAAAGCAATGGAATAGAATACATTGTGCATGGGCAATGCAAGTTATGCAAAACTGAAGCCGGAATGTACCTGATGCCTAATGAACAGTTCTGGACACTGCGCCTCCAGAGAAATCTTTTATTTTACTCACTTGTGAGTTTTACTTTACAAAACCAAAGTAGATAATTTCATGCTCCCACATACAGTAGCCCCAGATGGAACATCAGAAGAGAATGAGAATATTATTATAGTGGCTGTCAAGGTGACTGGTAATGAAAAAAATGACTGCGGATTTGATGTTGAAGTTACTGCGGTGTCTAGCAATATGCTCTCCAGTATCGTACAGCTTTTCAGAGTTAAATCTATGTCTTTCTCCATGAGTGGTTTGACAAAATTAAAAAGTTCAAAGCAAATTTTATTATCAAAGTACATACCACCATATATAGCTCTGAGATCCACTTTCTTGTGGGCATACTCAACAAATCCATAGAGTAGTAACTATAACTGAATCAAAGAAAGACCGCCCAACAAGGGCGTTCAACCAAAGTTCAGAAGCCAACAAACTGTGCAAATATAAATATAAATAAATAGCAATAAATATCAAGAACATAAGATAAAGAATCCTTGTAAGTGAGTCCATAGGTGGAGGGAACATGTCAACGATGGGGCTAATGAAGTTGAATGAAGTTATCCCCTCTGGTTCAAGAGTAGAAACTGTTCCCTAACCTGGGGGGTGCAAGTCCTGAGGCTCTTGTACCTTCTTCCTGATGACAAGATTATCATTGGTAAAGACTACTATTAAGCAGTTGGTTATCTCTTTGATACAATAGGCCCTTCACTAGGCAGAAGAAATTAAAGGAGTATACAAGTAGGGATGTCACAGATACATGTAGGAATAATAGGGTTACAATAGCAAGCAATTTTAATCTTCCCAATACTGACTGGGACTGTGTTAGTGGTAAGGAATTAGATGAGACAGAATTTGTTAAGTGTGTCCAGTAAAGTGATCTGTGACCTTACTAAAGGAGGAACTACATTAGACGTCCTCTTAGGATATGAAGCTGGACAAATGGTTGATATGTCATGGAATCACTTTAGAATCAGTGACCATAATTCTATTAGTCTCAAGGTAGTCATGGTAAAAATAGGACTGGTCCTCAAGTCAAAGTCCTAAATTTGGAGAAGGTTAATTTTGATGGCATCAAACTTTAACTTTCAAAATTTGGTTGGGAGATTCTGTTTGCAGGTAAAGTCATGTGTGCTTCGTGGGAGGCTTTCGAAAGTGAGATCGGAAGAGATTAAGGTCAGCATGTTCCTATGAGAGTGAGCAGCTCTCTGTAAGGAGTTTGTATGTCCTCCCCATGAATGCATGGGTTTTCTCTGTGTCCTTCGGTTTCTTCCCCGGGTAGGTTAATGGGTCACTCTAAGTTGTGCCATGATTAGGTTAGGGTTAAATTGGGGTTGCTGGGTGGTACTGGTCAAAAGGCTGGAAGGGCCTATTCCACACTGTATCCTAAATAAGTAAGTAAGTATTAGGGTCCCCAGGTTGATGAAGGATATCAAGGCACTGGTCAGGAAAAACATGTGGAAATACATGTCAAGTAGACAGTAGGCAACAAGTATCTGAAAATAATAAGGGATGTAGGAGTGCACTTAAGAGGCAAGAGGGATAATGAGTTACACCTAACTGATACAACAAAAGAGACTCCTAGATGATTCTACATATATTGAAAATAAAAGGATATCTAGAGAGAGAGCAAGTTCACTTAAGGAAAATCATGGTATTTATGTGTGGACCCATGGAAAATAGATGGTCTTAAATGAATATTCCTCATCTCATCTGCATTTCTTGTGAAAAAGGGACATGGAAAATGAAGTGTTCAGATCGGGGAACAGTAATATTCTGGATCATATCAATGTTAAGAGCAAGCAAGATATTGGGAGTCCTGAAATACCTAGAAGGTGAATAAACTACTAAGGCTTGACAAGTTGTACCCTAGGATATTAAGGGAAGCAAGGGAGAAGATTGCTTGGGACCCTGACAGTGATCGATAATTTGGAGGTGAATATAGCTTGCATCATTAGTTAATTCAGAATTGGAATGTGTCATGAAATTTGGAGTTTGAAGATGACACCGAAATTGGCGGTACAGGATAGTGGGCAGTCAAGAAGGCTGTCAAAGGATGCAAACTCTTCTAGATGAACTGAGAAGGTGAACAAAGGACTGGTGGATGGAATTTAACTGAGATAACTGTCAAGTTATGCTCTTTGGGAAATTACACCAGGACAGTGTGTACATAGTGAATGCCAGGGCCCTGGGAGCTGTTGCAGAACAGAGAGGCCAAGGGATGCAAGTACAATGTTCCTTGAAAGTGGGAACATACAGTACTATGTACAAGTCAACATAAAGAACTATACAACAGTCTTAGGCATCTTTACTATAGATATGTGCCTAAGACTTTTGCACAGCACTGTAAGTGGACAGGTATACTGCATGCTCATCTTCATCGCTCAGATAGTTGAGTGCAAGAGTTGGAATGTCAGGTTACAGTTAGTACAAATTCTGCGGTGAAGCTAGAGTTAATAGCAGCCTCTTTCAAGATTCGAGATTGTTTAGTGTCATTCTTCAGTGCACGACTGTCAAGGAGAATGAAATTATTGTTACTATGGTCATTATTATCATTACGTGCCATGTTGTATGACATGGCCAATCATGGTCTTTGATGATGATTGTTCTTGGCAAATTCTTCTGCAGAAGTAGCTTGCTGTTTTCTTATACTAGGCAGTGTCTTTACAATGTGGGTGACCTCAGCCATTGTCAGTACTTTTCAGAGATTGTCTGCTTGGCATCAGTTGTCGCGTAACCAGAAATTTTGATATGCACCAGCTGATCATACAACCATCCACCACCTTCTCCCACAGCTTCATGTGACCCTGATTGGGGCAGGGGGAGGGGGAGGTTGACTAAGCAGGTGCTACACCTTGCCCAAGGGTGACCTGCAGGCTAGTGGAGGGAAGGAGCACCTTAATTCTCCTTTGGTAGAGACATAGCTCCACCCCGCCACCCACTTCATATGTAGTGGTTTCTAAGACTGAAGGGCATTCTAAGGGTGGGAGGGAGCTGGTTTAAAGGGAACTTTTTTGCACAGAGAGTAATTGGTGTCTGGACTGAGTTGCCAGAGGAAGTTGTGGAGGCAGGAATAATAATTTATTTACAAGGCACCTGGACAGAGACTTGAATGAGCAGAGCATCAGGAATTAATGAGGGAATAGAGAGGCATGGTGGCCAGCCTGGATGTAGAAAGCTAGTCCTCTGTTGCGTAACCCCATAACTCTTATAGTTCTAACTGAGAGCACGTATAGCGGTCTTGCCGATCACCAGAACTAAAAAGGATTCCACTCCCTCTGTGTGAACTGCCATGTGACCATAGACAGTAAACTACAAACTCACAGTAAAGGAACTTGCTATAACATCAGAAAAAAAGGTACAATGAAATAATTCTGCTGTTTTTCCCAGGGGATTCAGCCAGGGATCTAGCCCCACATACTTGTCCACAGGTTGCACATAAGTAAAGCCACATACCCATGTGGGCTGTGATGGAGACACCCACTGACACACTGTCGTAGTCGGTATGACTCACTAGGATTGTGATCCTTTGCTGTACACTGTACAACCATGAAAGTATTAAAGAATGCAGTCAGGCTGATCAACCACCTCCACCACTGCTTTATTATTTCCCATCAGCCACCATATGTAGAGCCTAGTGTCACTTTATTGACATAAAATCTATTGATGCATTAAACAATCTTGAGTATTAAATCTTGAAAAGGATGTTGAAGAAGGACTGTTGCAACATACACAGCCTTTTGCAAGGGCATTAAAGTTCTGCTAGGGTGCATCACATCTCAGGTAAGGACCAACCTACTGGTTTGGAGTCACATATACATTAGATTTGGTAGATTTGCTAGATCTGGTGGATTTGCTAGATTTGGTAGGAGTTCTTCTGGCTTCTGGCTTCATTCTGGTTTCTTCCTCCTTTCTTTCCAGTCCTGATGTAGGGCCTCGGCCTGCAACATCAATGGTTTATTCATCTCCATTGATGCTGCCTGACCGACTGAGTTCCTCCACCACTTTATATTTCGGCATCTGCTGAATCTCTTCTGTTTAAGTTTTTTTTTCCAAATGTGATACATGTAAACCAAATTGCAAATTTTGAACCATTCATTCAGTTCTTATTCTCCATGCTGGAGACCATTATTTAGACTTATTTAATTGAATGCAAATTCTCCAGTTTCAATTGTGGAATTGCTTGTCCATTTTCTGGATTACTGGTCTAGATTGATACTACTGTAATTCTAATAAACTCAGACAAAAGTTACTTTACATTTTCTGGTACTTCTGGGGAAAATAACAATGTGGCAAACATAGTGGACATTGCCCCTTTAATTGTGACTTTGACATCAGTCTAAAGTTGTTCAGTGCTGTTGAAAAACCATGACAAATTAATATGACTATTTGAATTATAAATAGAAAGCATTGGCTGACTAATTATTTCAGAAAATTGAATCTGTGCAAAACTGCTGAATGTATGATTTTTGCCATATTCCATACATTTGAAATTTTAATATTTTTAACATTCTTAATATTTTAACTAAATTGCTCCTTCCTGCTACTTAATAGGGCAATAAAACTTGTGTTTTACTGAAATTTTCTCATCTTTGACATTTAGTCTACTTAATTAAAATGCTTCATAATTTCAAACAAATTTAATGAGTTAAATGCTTAGCTATTGCCTTTCAGGAGGAAAGAAATCCAACCATGGCAGTTCTTTGCAGATGGTTCAAGTTCTAGTTTAAATTTGTATTGTAAGCTCTGGAGTGGCTTAATATCTTTTATTATAATATGGTGTTCAGAACTGCACATCCTAGTGAGATTATGGAATTAAATTCAGTTAGTTTTAGTAATGGTTGGAATATGAATAATTGTGGTCACAATAAGGGTTACATAAAACATCGAACACTACAGCACAGGAACAGGCTCTTCAGCCCACAATGTTGTGTTGAGCCAGGTGGAAAGTAAATTTAAAAAAAAACAAAAAAAACACAAACACCTCCAGTTTCCTTATATTCATGTGCCTATCCAAATGTCTTTTAAAGGCCTCTAAGGTATTTGTCTCTACCACTACACCATGCAGCTCATTCCAGGCATCCACCACTCTCTTAGCCCTTTACATCCCCTTTGAACCTACCCCCTCTCATCTTCAACGCATGCTCTCCTGTATTAGAAATTTCTACGCTGGGAAAAAAGATACTCCCCATCTCCTCTCTCAATGCCTCTTCTAATCTCATAAACCTCTAGCAGGTCCCTCCCACCTCCCAGCCTCCACCGCTCTAGGTTTAGCAAGAGCACCACAAGAATATAAAGCCACACTTCATTAATAGATTGATTGAGATTGTGCAAAGTTCAAGTTGAACTTATTATTAAAGTATAAATGCCATATACAATCTTCCTGCATAATCCATCAAAAGCTACACACAACAAGGACCGACAGACAGCTAATGTGCAAAAAAAGAACAAATATTGCAAATAATTAAAAAATAGATGAATAGTACCTAGAAAAAGAACTGCAGAGATGCCAAAAGAGAGTTGAGCGCTGAGGCAAGTGAAGCCAGTCCAGGAGCTCGATGGCTGCAGGGCAAAAACTGCTTCTGAACCTAGTGGCATGGATCCAGGCTCCTGCATACCCTCCTCCCCGCCTGATAGCAGTAGCCAGAAGAGCAACAAATGGGTCAAGCCCTGGCATGGCTGACATGGAGAGGTTAGCTGAACCCCAGTTCATTTTCCACCCAAGGCTCCAAGGCTTTAATCTGGCTCGGTGCTTAGATCAGCTAAACACGTTTGCTTTCCAATCTTGGGCTTCAGTGCTTTAAGCCAACCTGCTGCCCACCCCAGCACTGACTGCCGCAGCAATGGCCACAAGAGTACAAGTTTGCCGAATCCCTCAGGAGGTAAGTAAAATTGCTAGTTTGCTCCGAAGGTTCAAAAGTACATTTCTTAAAGAGAAATTACACGCTGCAGATTGCAAGATAGGCAAGAGATAGCTGATGTTACATACAACAGTCCAGGAGCAGAATCTTCAGTCTACAATGTTGCCCTGAACTAGTTATACCAGCAATTAAATTCCTGACAAAACTACCCCCTCTGCCACACATCGTCTATATTCCTTCATTCTATGCATGTTCATCTGCCTATCTAAGATGCTTTTATCATATTTGCCTCTATCACTATCCCTGGCAGTTCCAGAGATCCTCCACTCACTGTGTAAAAACTTGTCCTGCACATCTACTTTGAACTTATGACCCCATCCCAATCACCTTATATGGTGGTCCTGTAATGTTAGACATTTTGATCTTTTGAAATAGATACTGCCACTCATATTCTTAAAGACCTCCATTAGGTCAGCCTCTGTGGTCCCAGAGAAAACTCAAGACAGTCCAAACTCTCTTTATAGTGCATGCCTTCTAATCGAGCCCTCAGATCTTCTCCACCACTCTTTTAAGTAAAAACATCCTCCCTCAAAAGATCATTGGCAGGTCAGCTTTTTTGAACTGCACTCCCAAATTCTGTGGAATTCAATATCTAAAACTATAAGGGATGCAGACGCTGTATTCTAGTAGTGTTTGGTACTGTGGCTTTCTAAAGATTTATATTAATATTACAGGCCTAATTGTTTAGTGCTATTATGTAGTGCCTTTGCAATGACACCAGTTGTAGATATTACTATTGGGACAGTGCATACCCTGTTCATGTTCCATAGTCTTTCAATTTCCTCTTAATTTATCATATTTTGTGGTGTTTTTCACTTATTGATTTCTGTATGTTCTGTGTGTTTGGAATGGCTGTATCTATTAAGTAATTTGTTCTTACTTGTTTACCCTGTATTATTATACCTGGACAGTTATTATTGATTGTCCTATCTGTAATAATGGTTCAGTCATAATTTGTGGGTCTCTGACTCTAAAACTAGATCATGCTTGTATTAACATTCAGATTGACTTAAGTCATTACAGGATCCTGTATTGTGTTGGATTATTTCTAGCTCCTCTTAGAACTTCCTGCATTTATCATCTTGAATTTGTTGGTCCTTTATTATGCATTTTTTTACCTTTTTTTTTGTTTTAACCACATGGTCCTGTATTGCCCAAGAAACCCTTCTGTTTCTGGGAAGAGGTCTCCAACTCTGAACCAGAAGTTTGAAACTTCCTTGTTGACATCTAGTCAACTCAGATTGTGGGGATGTCTTCCATGGAGGGTCATTCTCCTCCATCGGTTAACTTTTTCTTCTATAGTGATACTTTCTTCATTTTTCTGGGTTGTGATTTCATTTAAGTTTAGTGGTGTGTACTTCTTATCAGAATTGCATATGCTCGTGTAGTGCTGAATCCTGTTTTCACTGAGGAAAATATATCCTTAGAAGTTTAATCTGACTATAGTGTAAAATGTTTGTGCCTGTAATTTCTCTTCTTCCTTCTGTCCTAGGTAATGTTAATCTAAGTGTGTTCAAGTGTACATAGTGTTTTCTGAAATTCATCATTTTAGTTTCTATATTTCCTTGTAAATTTTCCAGATCATTTTCAGACCAAGATTTTATGCCAGAAGAATATGTTAATATGGGTATAGCGAAAGTATTCATTGCCATTGTTATACTTCCACTATTGAGCTCTTTGTGGCAGATTTTATTAAACTTTGAAGTAAATCCTGTTGGAAGTTTTCCCTTTGTTATACTGTGATCTACTTTCTTTGTTTGTCGATGTTTCAGATACTTAAGTGTTTATTCATCCATCGGTTGTATTGTATCCTGCTGCTCTGTTTTATAATCTACTAGCTCTATTGTCATGTATAATGTTCTACACTTGCCTAGTCCAAAGTTCATGATTATAACTTTAGAAAATAGAACTACTATTTGAATTAATTCCTTTAGCTTTACTGCTGAAGGAGCATATAATTTCAAATTGACCATGTATAGAAGTTATGTCAAGGTATCATTCTCTGATTTGATAACCTATTTTCATCTGATTCAGTAAATTAGAGAATGGGTTTAAAGCTAGACCAAACCATATCGGGCTTAGAGAGTTGCCTTGAAAAATGCCTCGGTTTATTTTGAAAATGGTGGTTGTTCTTTTTTTGATTGTTAATAGATATTAAATTATTATGTATTATAATAGTCAATATATTATTATTATTAATACAGACAGTGTCCTGTTAAACCTCTCTGCATCCTCGCCACAACATCATATAGCCTTTCTAAACTGAGACAACTGGAATTGAATGCTCTATATGTCCCAATCACTCTTTCAACCTAGCTAGGTGATGGAAGTGGATGCAGTTAGTTGGAACTATGGATAAAACATGATGATGTGATTTCCAACAATCTTCTTCAGCCTCATTTAGTTTGCAAAGAAGGAGATAGAGTCAGAGGCCAGTGAAGGGAGTTTGCAACTGAGGATAAAGACTGAGAATTTGATCTTCCACCAACCTGGTGGTTGTTTTCACCAAAGGATACTCAGCAGATGGGAACAAGAAGGAGATCAGGAATAAATCCTCAAGAGACTTCAGATGACAGTAGTGAATAAAATAGGTTATTTGGTCGTAATTGTATAGACAGACAGACATACAATGAATTCTGGGCTGTTCCTCCCACTTGCCAGCCTCAAAGTGAGTTGTTAGTTTCACTTGAAGTAAGTTTCAAATAGTCTAGGATACAATGTTATCAGCCCAACCAAGGGATCCAATTTCCTGCTACCCCACATCCTGAGTTCAATGTCCCAATTGCTGTCTCATCTTGGCAAGATATTGCTGTTTCCAGAGCTGAGTGCAACCCTGGCCCTTTTCAGATATGAATCAGTGTGTGAATGGTCATGCAAGGCCTACGCTTAGGCCTCAACTTCAGAGAGCCAGGGTTATACATGTTGATCTCCCAGGCTAACATTCCCATATTCTCAGGAGCCTGGGTAAGTCACCCAAAAAATTCAGGCCAGGATTGAATTCTAACTCTCACACACTGAGTGGTGAATAAAAATCAGCTCTATAATTTCCTGATAAGTGGACATTAAGGCATACTTGTTGTTAAGTGAAGAGTAATGACAACTTGGCTGTCAAGCCATGAGAATACCGGCCTTCTCACTGACACAATATTCAATGCTGAATGCACATTAAACCACATAATAGAGTTTCATTCAAACTAATGAAAAGTTCACCTGTTTTTTCCAGGGAGATAAGCTTTGTCCTTTTGATTTCAGGAGCACTGAATATACAATCAGGTACTATTGATTGAGAAACCTGTTGAGATTATTTCTTTTGTGAAAAGTATTATAAACTGGACAATAACCTCGTTGTTTTGTACTTGCAGGACTGAAATGCACAAACATATTATTGTGCAATGCAGAGCAGGGCAAGGAAGTGTCATTGTTTCTCTAATTTCAAAAAAACTTGAATAGAAGGTGTGCACTATTAAAATGCAGACTACAAAGAGGGTGATTTTCTTTCAAATAGAAAGAAGCATTACTCTGAAAGTGCACCAGGAAGCTCTGTAGATACAATGGCTCTAATTGGTGTTAATAGTGCCAAATTAAAATGAGTAACTTCAAAAACAACTAAGTGAAAAGAATGGGTTAGTTCGTTGTACTGTCAAGCTCATTACTAAAGAAAAGACATTTATAACACTGCAATTAAAAAAAAAGTTTGCTCCAAATTGAGAAGAATTTGTTTATTTTAGAAAAAACAACTGAAGGCAAGATTGGCTTAATGAAAATCAGCTTTAAGAAATCCAGAGAGTTTTTAAAAATATTTATTGAGATAGAGACTGGAACAGGACCTACCAGCCCTTCGAGCCATGCTGCCCAGTAATCCCCAATTTAACCCCTGCCTAATAATGGGACAGTTTACAATGACCAATTAACCTACCAACCAGTATATCTTTGGACTGAGAGAGGAAACCAGAACACTCAGAGGAAACCCAGGCAGTCATAGGGTGGATGTACAAGTTTCTTACAGGCAGTGGCAGGAATTAAACCTGGGTTGCTAATACTGCACTACCACGTCACTCTAATGTACAGTAAGGTGGATATTAATAACAGTTACAAGTAGAAGCTCATTTAGAAATATAGAAAACCTACAGCACAATACAGGCCCTTCGGCCCACAATGCTGTGCTGAACATGTACTTACTTAGAAATTACTTAAGATTACCCATAGCCCTCTATTTTTCTAATCTCCATGTACCTGTCCAGCAGTCTCTTAAAAGACCCTATCGTATCCGCTTCCACCACCGTCACCGGCAGCCCATTCCACACACTCACCACTCTCTGCACTGAAGAGCCTTGGAGCAGGAATCACAGTCATGGAATAAGAGACGGGCTGTTTAGGATGAGAGGAGGAATTTCCTAGCTGAGAAGATATGAAACTTTGAAATTCCTTAACCCAAAGGACTGTGAGGCTCAGCTGTTGATTTTATTCAAAACAGGAATCAATTAATTCCTGGATATGGAGAGAATCATGGGAAATAAGTAATCAAATGCCAAGATACTGTTCTCAAATCCTATCATAAAAGATGGACAATCACCTTGACGAATGGTGGAGCAGGCTCAAATCAGAATCAGAATCAGGTTTATCATCACTGGTATACGTCATGAAATTTGTTGTTTTGCAGAAGTACAGTGCAAGACATAACAATTACTACAACTTACAAAAAGAAGTGCAAAGAGGAATAATGAGGTAGTGATCGTGGGTTCATTGACTGTTCGGAAATCGGATGGGTGAGTGGAAGAAGCTGTTGCTAAGACTCTGAGTGTTGGTCTTCTGGCTTCCATACCTCCTCCCAATAGTAGTAATGTGAAGAGGGCATGTCCTGGATTGTGGAATTCCATAATGAAGAATGTTGTCTTCCTGAGGCACTACCTCTTGACAATGTCCACAGAAGGCAAAGGATGGTAGTCATGGAACGTATTCTTCCTGGAGGTCGGTGGTAGTCCTACTGGACCCTGCACTTAGTGATTTTTATAAATGACTTCGATAAGGAAGTGGAAGGGTGGATTAGTAAGCTTGTAGATGACATAAAGGTTAGAAGTTTTGTGGACGGTGTAGAAAGCTGACATTGGTAACAGTAAGAAATTGATAGGATACAGAGCTGGACTGAGGTAGAGTTCAATCTAGAGAAAGTTGAACTTGAAGACAGAGTACGGGGATAATAATAGCATTCTTAGTATTATGAAGGAACAGAATAATCCTGGAGTCCACATCCAAAGATCCCTCAAAGTTGTCGTGCAAGTTGATAGGGTGGTTAAGAAGGCATATGAGTGTGTTGTCCTTCATTAGTCAAGAGGCACAAGGTAATGTTCCATCTCTATAGAACTCTGATCAGATCACACTTAGAGAATTGTGTCCAGTTCTGGTCACCTCAATATAGGAAGGATGCAGAAGCTATTCAGGGGGTGCAGAAGAGATTTACCAGGATGCTGTATGGATTGCTTTAGACCATAAATTAGACCATAAGACATAGGCGCTTAAGACATGAGGAAAGGCTGAGCAAGCTCTAGCATTTCTCTTTGGAGTGAAGGAAGATGAGAGGTGACATGAAAGATGATAACAGATGACAACATGAAAGATATGTATCAAATCATCAGAAACATTGATAGAGTGAAGATCCAAAGTTCTTTCTCCAGGGCAGATATATGAAAGGGCATAATTTTAAGGTGATTCGAGAAAAGTATAGGAGGGATGTCACAAGTAGTTTTTTTTTACACAGAGTGGTGTATGTGAGGAATACACTGCCAGAGATGATGGTGGACTCAGTTACATTAGAAATGTTCGAGAAACTCTTAGGTAGGAAATTGATGAAAGGAGCATAGAGGGCAATGTGGGAGGGAAGAGTGAGATTGATTTGGAGTAGGTTAAAAGGCAGGCTGAAGGGACTGTACTGTTATATGCTCTACATTCAATATTTTTATAAATTAGCTTCTGATGTCACAAGTTCTTTGCAGAAGGGTAAAGCTGAAATGATTGTACATTTATAATCATTATGAATGGTGGAGATGGCCCACAGGATAAATAGTGTTCCGCTGATTCTATATCTAATGCTCTTATGTTCTTAACTATAAGCAGATTGTGAGTATTATCTACTCCTCAGATTTATGGCACCCGACAATCCTTTAATTACGACCTTAGTCTGCACCTATCGTTTAGCCTCCACTTTCAAAACATGGAATATAGTCAACTTCATAAAATACATGCACTTTAATGCATAATGGGCACCAAAACCATGCAATTATTCAAAAATATAGAAAAGCCTCTTTAATTAATTGACAATAAGTGTAAGGATTCTCAGTGATAATGAATAATGTATACTGGTATTGTCTCTACACAGGGAAAGCAGCAGAATGCCTCTTTAATTTTTGGAGAGATTTTGAGTATAAAGGTGTATATTCTAAATGAATTATGCATACAATTAGGTAAGAGAGACAGTACCATGTCCCTTTCATTATTTCAACATTACTGACGGTAAGGTGTGCACATCGAATGAATTATGTATGTATACCAGAATAGATGAAAAGATGGAAAAAATCTACCTGTATTAAACATTCTGCAGCAATTCAGATTATTGATTTGATGAAGTCACCATGGGGCCATGGTGATTAAGACTCTAATAAATTGCCATATTTGTCGAAACTAAAAGTTTGATTTGTACACCACAGCTATTGGCAAAATGCACTTAGCTCTCTTGAACAAGGATAGACACTATATGAACAAGTCTTAATAGATGAGGCAAAAATAGATGAGAAAACTTCTGGTTTAAAATGATGCTACTGAAGATATCTGACAGTTTACTGTCAAGTCATAAGTCAAGAGATTTGACTAAAAACATTACTCATAACATCTTTCCCAAAGCAAATTTTGGTGAACTATAGCTGCAGTGAGAAGGCAGGCAGGAGTGAGGTTGGTTCAGGGGATGGGCTGTGCTGGGGCATTGTGAGGCTCAAGTTGTTCGAGGTAGAGTCGCAGATGGAATTCATATCACTGTCAGAGGGGGAGTGAGTGATTTGGAGAGGAGTCGATGCAGAACAGTTTCGATGCCCGTCCACCTAACTTGGGTGTGAGGCTGGATCACTCCAAGCACTGGGCCGATTTGGTGAGATCGAGAATATCTTCGGGCTGGGTGGGCTGGGTTTGTCACTGGTCCTGGAGCAAGGCAATACCCAGAGCTTGGACAACATTGGGCCGAGGGTTGAGTTGATTTCACTCACTCTCTGGCGAATCTTTATTCCTTTCTCTGTGGCCACCGGGACTGCGAACTGATCCAGCTGCTGTGCATTCCTGCCCCATTGGTGCGATGAACTGGGGACCAAGGCTTGCCTTGGGCCTACTCCAGCCGTTTTAGGAGTGGATCTAGGACTCAGTCTGGTTCATGATGCTGTTGGCTTGTTTCTGTTGTTTGCATGGTGTGTGTGTGTGTTTTTTTTTTCTCTCTTGCCCTGTGCAGTGGTTTTTGGTGTTTTTTTTCATTGGGTTACGTGGGCTTCTTGCTTTGTAGCTGCCTCTAAGCAGACAAATATCAAAGTGTATAATTTATACATTCTTTGACAATAAATGCTCTTTAAAACTTTGAAAAGCTTCTTGACACCTTTGAATTCCTCTATCTAAAAACTGAATTGAATTGCTAAGTAATTCCAGGTGTGCCATCTGCACTGAATTACCTAGAATCGCATGCCATGGGAATTTTATGATATCAGTTTTTGGTTTAGATTTTACTAATATCAGTTTCTGTTCTGAAAATAAAACCAGCCATTTGAACTTAGTCATATTCTCAATTTACATTTGTCCATTTCCGTATCAGAGATTAGCTTTGATATACCAGGCTTGAATCCTGATTATTTGATGTAAACTACATTTGATTTTGTCCTTTGTTATGATTTACTTATTTAACCTTTGGACTGGCTGGTCTGAGGGAATTTCCCTAGGCTAAGCTGAATGAGTTTTCCAGTTCACAACTCACAATTTTGAAAACAAAAGGTTAACATTAAAGCGAGTAAGTGTACTTTTAGATAAAACTTTCCACAACGTCAGGACATTCCAAAGCTCTCACAGTGCTCTGGAGCATAGAGCATAGAACAGTTCTTAAATTACGCTCTTCAAAGTTGAAAAACCCTATAATTCAACATTCACAGGAAGGCTAGAAGGAAGTATTTTGGGAGATATTGTAACATCCAGAGAACTAGGAGGTTTTGCTGAATTTAACGACAACACCTCATCCTAAATTTATTTTCTTGTGATATGGCCAGCAGCCAAGAGACTGAGATGTTGAATAACTGTCAGACAGGGAGTCTGTGCTTGCTGTATACATCTGTGGGCTGTAGACAAGGAGGGAGATAGATATTAAGGGGATGATCATGGGGAGGGAAATAGAGATTTAACAGCTTGAAAAGAGCTGATGGTGGTGCCAGGATTAGGTGTCCATGGATTTACTTCTCTTGGTTCATTCAGGTGCTGGATTACGTGAGCACCAGGAAGCCCATTAAATCATATAGGCAACTAAGGTTTACCATAATTAATGTACTTCGGTAAGCAGTGAACATTACCTCAGTTCTTCCCCACCTTTCTTTTTACGCAACTTGTTGTGTTTCATAATTTCTAAAATATTAAACTAATTCAAAGGAAGACACAGGAGTCCATGAATGCATCTGACTTTGAGTTTACTTAAAGTGAGGCATGCACTTATCGTGTGGTAGCATGATTACGAATGCAATTCACATATTTATACGTATAACTCATAATGAATTAAATGTATGAATAAGAATGCTTCATCAACCAATATCTATACAGTACTGTACTTGTCAACATGGAGTGGAGAGTGAATCTGTAAATTAGCAGGGTGTTGGGAATGGCGAGTACGGATCCCGGGGTCAGTGGTGGGGGGCAGTGGCACAGCTACAGACACACCCAGCCCTATGCACCACGCAAAGTCATTTGGTTCCAAACAATTGGTTTATTGATCATTACAGAATGTCTTCCTAGTGTTTTGTGCTCCCTCCCCTCTCTCTTCACCTTTTCCCAACTATGATTCCCCTCTCCCTGCCTCTTTTCCACTCTCAGTCCACAATAGACACACACATCAGAACCAGATTTATCATCATATGTCATGAAATTTGTTTTGTTTGTGGCAGCAGCAGGACAGTGCGATACATAAAATTACTACAGTACTGTGCAAGCATCTTAGGCACCCTAGCTCTATATATTTATATATATGCCTAAGACTCTTCACAGTCCTGTATATTGACTCATTATTATTTATAGTTTTTATTATTTTGTATTACAATGTTTGTTATTGCAAAATAACAACTTTCATGACATATGCTGGTGATATTAAACATGATTCTGATTCTAATTTGCCTTTCAAGAGTGCTTTAGTCATTTACTTCTCAGCCTGCCTTTGTTAAGCTATGCTTGGGATTTTGACTAATAGTTAGTTTGATGGGGTGGATTATTCATCTCCTTTATAACTGGCAAAACTACAGAGAGTTTACAAAGGCAGAGATCTGCATATGCACACTAGATTAGCTTTTAGAATGTTGATTATAGATTAGTGTGATCGCCATTCTGAGGCTTATGAAATCAATTAATTGCACTACCTCCTTCACAGGAGCAACGCTGTTAAGAACAAAAAAAAAATTATATGATCCTGCAATTCTGGCATATCTTTAAGATGATTACCACAAGGGAGCTCATTAACACAGGGGGCTGGATCAACATCCCTTTTCAGGCACTCAAAAGATCCATAAAGTGACATTCCCACTTCTCATATCAGCCATTCAAAATGGGGAAGCTCTGTGCTTTGTATCTGCCTTCAGGAGGCAACTTATAATTCATGTCACATAAGCTTGTACAGCTGGTATGGAGAAGACTTTTATCTAATCAGTCTGCACTGCATCCCAGAGAGAAAAAAAACAATATGCTAATCCATTGGCCTGATCCCTTATCCAATTATTTTTTATTAAAGAATGTGATTCCAATTTCAATCAATCAGGATCTTAGTAAATAATCCTTCAAATTAATCGCACTGTGGACAGAGGCAATGCATATTATCTGGCTTAATTGCATTTTTTTCCCCATTCCACAGATATTTCCTGATTTCAGTGTGACCTCCTTGTTCTTATTACTTACGGGTCTATTGATCAATACATCTGTCAGACTTTATATGGAAAGCAATTACAAAATGTGAGTCTGTAAATATTAGTTATAAATGTCATTATTGATAACTCAGATTCTTGGACTGGTTCAATTAATCTTATTTATGGCCAACAAGCAAAAGATATTTTTAACAAAATATTCCATGTTGCTGGATTATGATCTCTTCGACTGTACAATTTCATCCTCACCATCTCAGTGCTTAGGATCGTTTGATAACACTGCTGAAGGACAGTGGAGTATCAATATCAGTAGAGTATCACAAGTAAGTAAACGGAGTCTTTGGCACATTGGCTCAGTGACTACTCCCCAACCATCAGGCTCCCGAGCAAAAGGGGATAACTACACTCACTTGCCATTCCATTGAGATGATCCAACAACCAATGATCTCACTTTAAGGACTCTTCATCTCATGTTCTCGTTATTTATATTTGCATTTACACTGTTTATTATCTTCTGCACTCTGGTTGATCTTTCGTTGATCCTGTTATAGTTACTATTCTATTGATTTGCTGATCATGCCTGCAGAAAAATTAATTTCAGGGCTGTATTTGGTGACATATATGTACTTTGATAATAAATTTACTTTGAGCTTTGAAATCTAACTATTGAGCACAGTTATATTCAAGTTGTAAAAATCATTGGTGAGGCTTAATTTGGAGTATTGTGTGCAGTTCTGGTCACCCACCTACAGGAAAGATGTCAATAGTATTTAAAGAATGCAGAGAAAATTTACAAGGAACAGACAAAAAATGCTGGAGGAACTTAGCAGGTCAGGCAGCATCTATAGAAATGAATGAACAGTCAATGTTTGGGGCCGAGACCCTTCTCCAGTACTGAGAAGGAAGAGGGCAGATGCCAGATAAATAGGTTTGGAGAGGAGAAGGAGAATAGCTAGAGGGTGATAAGTGAAGCCGGGTGCTTAAGAAAGATAAAAGGCTTGAGAGGAAGGAATCTGATAGGAGATGAGAGTGGACCATAGGAGAGATTTACAAGTATGTTTCCAAGCCTTGAGGACCAGCGTTATAGAGAAAGGTTGAATAGGATAGGACTTTATTTCAGAGCATAGGAGAATGAGGGGAGATTTGATAGAGGTATACAAAATTCTGAAGGATAATGGTATGGTAAATACAAGCTGCCTTTTTCCACTGAAATTGGGTGAGACTAAAATTAGAGATCATGGGTTTAGGGTGAAAGGTGAAAACTTTAAGGGGGACATGAGGGGGAATTTCTTCACCCAGTGGGTGGTGTGAGTGTGGAATGAGCTGCCAACAGAGTGGGTGGATGCAGTTTTGATTTCAACATTTAAGAGAAATTTGGATAGGTATAGAGACGGGAGGAGAATGAGGGGGGGGGGGGGGGCTATGATTCAGGTGCAGGTCAATGGGACTAGGCAGATTAATAGTTCAGCATGGACTAGATAGGATGAAGGCCCTTTTTCTGTGCTGTGGTGCCCAAGACTCTATGCAATGTGAAAAGCAGTTCTTAGTTAATGCAGAGTATATTGTTCCATCATTTTAATTGGTTTCATTAAAGATGACAACCAAAAGAGAATTCCATGAGTGCCTGATTTCAGCTTCTTTTGAATGGGTATATTTTAAACCCTTCATGATGAGGCCCGGTTTCTTTACATGATCAGACATCAAATTTTTGTCAAATGTTTTCTTTGAATTAAAACCTCCTCCTGCCTACTGAGTGCAGGAGGAAGGTACTGTTGTTACACCCTTCTGTTTTGATAAATTCCACTGAATTTTGACTCACAGATCATATCTGAAATTCACTCAGTCACATCTGCATTATGTATATTCTGCTCAATATTTATTTAAAACCATTTCCCATTATCACGGAATCTTTACACAATAAATAATAGCATGGACTGCACGTATCATGAATATTCCTATCAAGCCAGCATTGTTCACTGATAATTACTTTGTAATTACACTACCTGATGCAGAAGAAAGGGCATCTAATGTTTGAAATGCCAGACTGATTTAGCACAGATAATCATAGAACATAAGCTTGCAGACATGATTTGCTCCAGCTTTGAGAATGGAATGACACCAGCATGGTGAATAAAGCAAGTTCTTCCTTTGATTTAAACGGCCAAACAGATATTAAAGAGTGAAAATGTTTCAGTCCTCTTGTATGGTTGAATTTTAATTGCAAGTAGTTCTTCACATTTCACTTTACTTGCTATCCAGAAGTTTCTTTCTTTAGGACTTAGAAGTCCACATCTCTTTCTCTTAAGCCCAATATTAAACAGCAGAAAAGAACCTAATATGTTGAGTAGGTCATCATCATCATGATTGTGTGTTGTGTCGCATTGACATGGTCGATCATGATCCCGTTATCATGATCGTTCTTGGCAAATTTTCTACAGGAATGGTTTGCCATTGCCTCTTTCTGGGCAATGTCTTTACAAGATGGGTAACTCCAGTCATTATCAATACTCCTCAGAGATTGCCTGCCTGTCGTCAGTGGACTTGTGATATGCACCAGCTACTTATATGAGCATCCACCATCTACTCCACATGACTCTGATTGGGAGCTAAGCAGGTGCTACACCTGGCCCAAGGGTGACCTGCAGGTGAGCAGAGGGAAGGAGTGCAATACACCTCCTTTTGTACAGACGTATCTCCACTGTGCCACCAGCACGTGTGGGTACTTCTTTTAAAGTGTGTTTTGCTCAGAGGTCAGAAGTGGATTGATGCATGGCCTGACTAGACAGAATATGATATGGTCCGGATTCTCTCATTTTCATTTCACTTTTCACTTGAGTTCCATCTTTTGTTTTTCATGTTGACTGCTATTTTTTACTGGTCCATTATCCATTGATTTGTACTCAGTGATATAACAGTTGATAAAGTGTGGATGATAGGCCCATTTCCTTTTTCATTACAGTATGTTAAATAAAATTATGTCTATGTATGTCAATCTATCTTCGCTATCATAGTTTCTAGGAATATTGGCAACAACTTCAAGTTCTCATCTATTGAAAAAGAGAGACACAGCAGAGATGGCCGTTGCTAGAATCTGCAGCAACAATTATTTGCCAGAGGAACTCACCAGTCCAGCAGCATCCAATGGAGGGTCTTTCAATATCTGATAGATTTCAAAGAGATCTCCCCTTATTCATTTAAGCTTCAGTGAGTACAGATCCTCAGTCATCAAATGCTCCTCATAAGTAAACACTTTTATTTCCACAGTCATTCCTGGTTACCTTCTCTAGACCCTCACCAATGCCAGCACAACTTTTGTTAGATAAGGGGCCTAGAACTACTCACAACACTGCAAGTGTGGTCTGACCACTGCCTTATAAAGCCTCAGCATCACATCCTTGCTTGAGAAAACATTTTGCTGCCATTAGGTGTTGTTCAATTGGCCAACAATGAAAAATGTAACATTTTATTATTCCATGCTAAAATTATTACTAATTTCTAAAATCGTCTTATTGCCCGAAGTTATGTCGCTAACCAGAATATTAACATTTGCTTGAGATACAGTAATTTTGTGAATGTTTCCTTGAAGAGGAGTACATTAGTTCAAGTTCAAGTTAATTGTCATTCAACCGGATACATACAGTATATACCGCCAGACAAAACAATGTTCCTCCGTACCAAGGTGCACAACACAATACATACAACTCACGCACAGCACAAATGTAATATTACCACAGATAAATTAACAAATAATAAGTTGCATTTATGATACAAGTCAACAAGTAACCAGTATAACACTACTAGCACATTATATGTGATGAGCCCTGGGTGGTGGCAGGGAATTTAGTAGTCTCATGGCCTGGGAGAAGAAGCTATTTCCCATTCTAAGAGTCCTTGGCCTAATGCTATGGTACCTCCTGTCTAATAGTGGGGGTTCAAAGAACTTGTTCGATGGCTGGGAGGGATCATCGCCAACACTGTGCCCTGTATATGCAGCAATCCTGATAAGTATCTCGAATCAGTGGAGGAGACACCCTAACAATCTCCTCAGCAGTTCTCGCAATCCTTTGTAGGGTCTTGCAGTCAGATGGCTTGCAATTTCCATCCCAGATGGTGATGCAGCTAATCAGGACACTCTCAGTGGTGCTCCTGTAAAAACTGGTTAGAATGTTGGAGGGAATGGGAGCTCCATCTGCCTCAATCTCCTCAGGAAGTGGAGGAGTTGCTGTGCTTTCTTAACCAAACAGGAAGTGTTGAGGGACCTGGTAAGATCGTGTGATGTGTTTCCCAGAAACTTGGTGCTCCTAAATCTCTTCTCAGAGAAGCCATTTATGTGACGTGAGGAGTAGTCAACCTGCATGTTCCGAAAGTCCACAGTCATTTCTTTAGTCTTGTCCACATTGAGACTCAAGTTGTTGTGCTCACACCATTCTATCTCCTTTCTGTATGCTATCTCATCATTATTGTTGATGACGCCAACACTGTTGAGTCCTCAGCAAACTTGATTATTTGTTTTGAACTGCATCTAGCCGTACAGTCGTGTGTCAGCAGTGTGAAGTGCAGCAGGCTGAACACACAGCCCTGGGGGGCTTGGGTGTGGGGCGCTCAGCATGAAGCAGCTAGAGATGCTGCTGCCAACACAAAATGACTGTAGTCTTTCTGTCAAGAAATCCAAGATCCAATTACGGAAAGAAGTGTTGAGACGCAATGAGGACAGCTTACCCAACAGCTTCTGAGGGATGGTCATATTAAACACTGAGCTGAAGTCGATAAAGAGCATCCTAGCATATGAGGCACCATTCTTCAAGTGGGAAAGGATAGAGAAGAGCGCAGAGGCTATGACATCATCAATGGGCCAGCTTGAGTGATAAGTGAACTGGAAGATGTGATCAATAACCAGCTGCTCAAAGCACTTCTTGATTATTGAGGTCAGTGCCGCTAGAGGCAAGTTACAGTCATTGAGGCAGGTTACTGTCACTTTCTTGGGCACTGAGATAATGGTGGCTGCGTTGAAGCTTACGGGGTCAGTAGACTGTTCCAGAGAGATGTAAAAAAATGTCTGTAAGAACCTCAGTTAACTGGTCTGTGCAGTCCTCCAGCACTTGAGCAAGTATGTTATCAGGCCCGCGGCTTTACTTCGGGTTGACAATGGCTGGAGTCTTCCTCACATCAGCTACGGCCACACAGAGTGCTCTCTCCTTGGCCTTCCCTGCCAGCATATCATTCCAAGCAGCTAATACAGATTATGAGCCGAAAATAATATATTGTTCAATAACCTTTGGAAAGTTAGTCCACGTCCACCATCTGTAATTAATTTTCAACTGTCTGACTCATTTGAAGAGATTTTGAATTGTGTTCTCAAAATGATGAAGTAATTTATAAATGTCTCAATAATGCTATTATCACAAATGCTTTTGGCAAGCAACATTTGACTCTTAAAATGATAATTTGCCCTTAGCATTGATTTTCTAATTTACGAATTTTGTAATTGACACACACAAACTGCTGGAGGAACTCAGCAAGTCGGGCAGTATCTATGAATAGAAGTCAATGTTTTAGGCTAAGATGCTTCTTCAGGACAGGAACGGAAGAGGGAAGTTGCCAGAATAAGATTTGGTGCAGGGGAAGGAGATGATAGGTGATGCCAGATAGGTGGGAAAGGTAAAGGGCTGGAGAAGAAGGAATCGGATAAGAGCAGAAAGTGGACCGTAGAAGAAGGGAAAGGAGGTGGGGGGGGGGGGTGGTGAGAAGAGGTAACACCCCAGAGTGGGGGATAGAAGAAGAAGGGATGGGGAGAAATCAATGTTTATGCCATCAGGTTGGCGGCTACTCAGACGAAATATAAGGTAATGTTCCTTCACCCTGAGGGTGGCCTCTTCTTAGCACAAATGGAGGCTATGGACTGACACATTGGAACGGGAATGGGAATTGGTGTTAAAGTGTTTGGCCACCGGGAGGTTCCACTTTTGTTTGAAGATGACAAAGACAGCTTTGGAATATCTCCATAATTTGTCAATTCAAATTAGGTTTTTGTAGTTGAGCTATCATGCAAATATTTAGTTGAGACATATAGGTTTTCTTTTGAGCTCACACTAAACAAACAGTAACAGCTGTCCAGAAACAGGCCGTGATGGGGGGGAGGGGGGGGGGGCGGGAAGAGAAAATCATGAAATGGAAAGTTATGAGGTAGAAATTTGTTTACTTTGTACAATAATTCTAGCAGTGAGACTGACATTTTGTTTTACCAACTTCAAATGAATGATGAGCCATTAGCAAAGTCAGCCAAGAAGTAGAAGGGTCGTCAGTTTCATCAAGGCATGCCTGGCCGATATCTAAATTTCAAGTTCCTTTTGGATTCTAGTACACATATTTGGAGAGAATTAGTTAGTCTTCAGCCCACCCAAGAAAGTGGTTGCAACAGGCGGGAAAGTAGAATAGCCAGAAAATAACCAAAGGATTCCTCCTGCATGACATCACTAGTTTGATGGGGACATTGGGAGGTATTTCCTAGCCACATTTTGACAACAATACAAAACAGTTGGACTGCTAACTATTGGCAGGAACTACCCAACTAACATCACTTGCTGCAGGAAAACCACAAAAGTCAGGAATGTGGTACATGCAATGTGATACAGATAATGAAATCTGAGCCAAACTGTACCAAAGCATGCCTTTTGATTTTGTTTTTATTTCTCTTTCCGCTCTTTTTTTGTTGCCATTTGCGCATTTTTTGTGCGTGGGGAGGCGTTTGATGTTTGATATTTTTCCTTGAACAGGTTGCTTCCATGGCTCTTTGTTTATACAAGAACATAAGAAATAGGAGCAGGAGTAGGCCATCTGGCTCATCAAAGCTGCTCCGCTATTCAATAAGATCATGTCTGATCTGGCCACCAACTCATCTCCACTGACCTGCCTTTTCCCCGTAACCCTTAATTTCCCTACTATGCAAAAATCTATCCAACCTTGTCTTAAATATATTTACTGCAGTAGCCTCCACCGCTTCATTGGGCAGAGAATTCCACAGATTCACCATCCTTTGGAAAAGCAGTTTCTTCTCATCTCCATCCTAAATTTACTCCCCTGAATCTTGAGTCTACGTCCCCTAGTTCCAGTACCCACCCATGGAAACAACTTTCCTACCTTTATCTTATCTATCCCTTTCATACTTTTATACATTGCTATAAGATTTCCTCTCATCCTTCAGAATTCCAGGTGGCTCAATCTCCCCTCAAGTTTCATGACTGTCTGTGGGAGGGATGAATCACAGGGATGTATAATGCATACATACTTTGATAATAAATGTACATTGATGCTTCGAAGTGCCTATTAAGATCACGGCAATGAAAGGCATTGTGAAAACATGCTTGATCAGACTCAGGGAAATAGTAGTGCAGTGGAGAGTGTAAACTTGACCAATACTTCTGTGCATTGAATTCAAATGAGACCTTGGAAATGGAGGAATTGAAGGTCATTTAATTGTGGAGTAAGAGAAAATAGTAGAAATCCTCCACCATGTTCTGCAGTGAGTGAAGTCACAGTTATGAAATTTATAACATTGTGATTATACAATGGGAAATATCATCTGGAAACCTGGAGGAATGATTCTGACGTGCCAACATGGCAGCTTCATATTTTCAATATATTTCATCAAAGGAAGATCTGTAGTAAGGAGTTAATGGCTGTACCACTCCACTCCACTAATTATTTAGTTGCTAGAGGAAAAGAAATCTGCCATCTGTACACAATCTGGTCTAACTTTGACAATGTGGGTGGCATGTTATTGTAAGAGTTAGCACCATGCTTCACAGTGCAGCAATCACCGATTGGGTTAAATTCCTGTTGCTATCTGTGAGGAGTTCGTATGTCTCTTCAGGACCATGTGGGTTTCCTCCACATGCTCTGGTTTCCTCCCACTTTCCAAAGACATATAGTTAGAGTTAAAGTTAGTGAGTTGTGGGCATGCCATGAAGGAGTCAGAAGTGTAGTGACATTTGTGAGCTGCCCCCAGCATAATATTTGTTGATTGATGACATATGTAACCAGCTGACTGTTGAATATTATTTTTATTGTACAAGAAAGGGAGTAGAGATAACCCAGAAAATTATAGACCAGTGAGTCTGACTTCAGTGGTGGGCAAGTTGTTGGAGAAGATCCTGAGAGGCAGGATTTATGAGCATTTGGAGAGACATAATCTGATTATGGATAGTCAGTATGGCTTTGTCAAGGACAGGGCATGCCTTACGAGCCTGATTGAATCCTTTAAGGATGTAATAACCACATTGATGTAGTGTTTATGGATTTCAGTGAGGCATTTGACAAGTTTCCCCATGCAAGGCTCCTTCAAAAAGTAAGGAGGCATGGGATCCAAGGAGACCTTGCTTTGTGGATCCAGAATTGGCTTGCCCACAGAAGGCAAAGGGTGGTTGTAGATGGTTTGTATTCTGCATGGAGGTTATTGATCAGTGGTGTTCTGCGGGGATCTATTCTGGGACCTCTCCTCTTTATGATGTTTTATAAATGACCTGGATAAAGAAGTAGAAGAGTGGGTTAGTAAGTTTGCTGATGACACAAAGGTTGGGGGCCTTGTGGATAGTCTGGAGGGCTGTCAGAGGCTACAGAGGGACATTGATAGGAGGTACAACAGGGCTGAGAAGTGGCAGATGGATTTCAACCCAGATAAGTGTGAAGTGGTTCATTTTGGTAGATCAAATTTGAAGACAGAATATAGTAATAATGATAAGACTCTTGGCAACGTGGAGGATCAGTGAGATGTTGGGGTCTGTGTGCATGGGACAGTCAAAGCTGTTGCGCAGATTGACAGTGTTGATAAAAAGGCATATGGTGTGTTAGCATTCATCAATAGTGGGACTGAATTCAAGAGCTGTGAAGTAATGTTATAGCTATCCAAGACCTTTGTCAGACCCCACTTGGAGTACTGAGTTCAGTTCTGGTCACCTCACTACAGGAAGGATGTGGATACTATAGAGAGAGTGCAGAGGAGATTTGCAAGGATGTTGCCTGGACTTGAGGCCGTACCTTGTGAGAATAGGTTGAGTGAACTTGGCCTTTACTCCTTGGAGTGACAGAAGATAAGAAGTGACCTGATAGAGATGTTTAAGATGATGAGAGGCATTGATCGTGTGGATAGCCAGAGGGTTTTTCACCCAAGGGTGAAATGGTTAACATGTGGGGGGGGGGGGACATAGTTTTAAGGTGCTTGGAAGTAGGTACATAGGGATGTCAGGGGTAAGTTTCTCACACAGAGAATGGTGGGTGTGTGGAATGCACTGTCGACGGTGGTGGTGGAGGTGAATACAATAGGGTCTATGCAGTGGGGTAATTCTAAACAGGTTCTAGAGAAGGTTACATGGTCAGCACAATATAGTGGGCCAAAGGGCCTGTAATGTGCTGTAAATTTCTATGTTCTACCACCAGTTTTCAGGCTTGTAAATCCTCCGGCAATAAACCTTTTTGCCAATGCACGATACGAGGACTTCTGTTTGAGCAGTTGCATAATTCACCCTCAGAAGTAAAAGATACTGCAGAGATCAAAATACAAGCAATTAGAAAAGAGTGGCCAGAGAGTGTGTAAGAAATGGCCCACATTATTTACATGGCAGGCAAATACAGGTACAGTGTGGAAATATAAGCATGGCTAATATAATTTGTCAATCGTTTTTTAAGAACAGACAGATATGTTGATTAGTGAGTATTTGCACATTAAGGAAGTGATTCACATGTCAAACATTCTAATTGTATTGTTTTCATCAATTACCTGTCTTAAAACTACATTACTCAGTTAATTTGAGTTCAATTGAAGTTTAAGACATCTATTATAACTTTGATAAACTTTGGTAAAAGATCCTCCCCTCAATTTCTTTATTCTGGCTTCTCCTCCCCCCTCTCCCCCAGCCTCACCACTTCTTTTCATATCCTGACGAAACATCAGAAGTATTGACTGTTTATTCCTTTCCATTGATGTTGTATGACTTGCCAAGTTCCCTCAGCATTTTCTGTGTGCTGCCTTGGATTTCCATCAAATGCAGAATCTCTTTATTTTATTTGGATATACAGCATGGAATAGGCTCTTCCAGCCCTTCGAACTACGCCACTGGCAAACGCTGCCAAACCCCAATTTAACCCTAACCTAATCATGGAACAATTTACAATGACCAATCAACCTAATAACTCATTCTTCTTTGGTCTGTGGGAGGAAACCGGAGCACCCCTAATCATGGGGCGAAGACATAGACTCCTTACAGAGAACGTGGGGATTGAATTCCAAACTCCCACTCCCCGAGCTGTAATAACTTTGCGCTTACCGCTACGGTACCATGGCACCCCATTTTGGAGATCTCCCTATTTTAGTTAATACATTAGTTGTGTTACTTTAAAAGGTAATGTTAGGACATTTCAGATATGAGTATCCAGTAGGCATCCAGCTGTAATCAACGGCCAAAGTATATAAGAAACAGCAGGTAGGTTTGCTAGCATGGTTCGGGAGGGTTTAAACTAATTTGCAATTGGGGATGGGACCCGAAGCGGTAGAGCAGTGAAAGAAGTGCACGGAGTAAAGCCAGATCTAACATATAGAGAGGCTTTGAGGAAAGAGAAGCAGAATAAAGGGTGTAAAGGTAGTAAGGTAGAAGGGCTAAAGTGTGTGTACTTCAATGCAAGAAGCATCAGGAACAAAGTTGATGGACTAAGAACTTGGATACATACTTGGAATTATGATATAGTGGCCATTACGGAGACTTGGCTGGAACCAGGGCAGGAATGGATTCTCAATATTCCTGGATTTCAGTGCTTTAAAAGGGATAGAGAGGGGGGAAAGGGGAGGAGGGGTCAGGGATACTATTACAGTTACAGAAAGGGTGGGCAATGTAACAGGATCCTCCTTTGAGTCAGTATGGGTAGAAGTCAGGAACAGGAAGGGAGCAGTTACTCTATTGGGGGTATTCTATAGGCCCCCTGGTAGCATCAGAGATACCGAGGAGCAGATTGGGAGGCAGATTTTGGAATGGTCCAAAAATAACAGGGTTGTTATCATGGGTGACTTTAACTTCCCTAATATTGATTGGCACCTGATTAGTTCCAATGGTTTAGATGGGGCAGAGTTTGTTAAGTTTGTCCAGGACGGATTCCTGTCACAGTATGTTGACAGGCCAACTAGGGGGAATGCCATATTAGATCTATTATTAGGTAACGAACTGGGTCAGGTCACAGATCTGTCAGTGGGTGAGCATCTGGGGGACAGTGATCACCACTCCCTGGCCTTTAGCATTATCATGGAAAAGGATAGAATTAGAGAGAACAGGAAAATTTTTAATTGGGGAAGGGCAAATTATGAGGCTATAAGGCTAGAACTTGTGGGTGTGAATTGGGAATGATGTTTTTGCAGGGAAGTGTACTATGGACATGTGGTCATTGTTTAAAGATCTCTTGCAGGATGTTAGGGTTAAATTTGTCCCGGTGAGGAAGATAAAGAATGGTAGGTTGAGGAACCATGGGTGACAAGTGAGGTGGAAGAAGGCAGCATACGTGAGGTTTAGGAAGCAAGGATCAGATGGGTCTATTGAGGAATATAGGGTAGCAAGAAAGGAGCTTAAGAAGGGGCTGAGAATAGCAAGAAAGGGGCATGAGAAGGACTTGGCAAGTAGGGTAAAGGAAAACCCCAAGGCATTCCTCAATTATGTGAAGAACAAAAGGATGACGGGAGTGAAGGTAGGACCAATTAGAGATAAAGGTGGGAAGATGTGCCTGGAGGCTGGGGAAATGAGCGAGGTCCTCAATGAATACTTCTCTTTGGTATTCACCAATGAGAGGGAACTTGATGATGATGAGGAGAATATGAGTGAGGTTGATGTTCTGGAGCATGTTGTTAATAAGGGAGAGGAGGTGTTGGAGTTGTTAAAGTACCACGTTTGTACATTAGGATGGACAAGTCCCCGGACCCTGACAGAATATTCCCCAGGCTGCTCCACGAGGTGAGGGAAGAGATTGCTGAGCCTCTGGCTAGGATCTTTCTGTCCTTGTTGTCCACGGGAATGGTACCGGAGAATTAGAGAGAGGCGAATGTTGTCCCCTTGTTCAAAAAAGATAGTAGGGATAGTCCGGGTAATTATAGACCAGTGAGCCTTATGTCTGTGTTGGGAAAGCTGTTTGGAAAAGATTCTTAGAGATAGGATCTATGGGCAATTAGAGAATTGTGGTCTGATCAGGGACAGTCAGTATGGCTTTGTGAAGGGCAGATCGTGTCTAACAGGCCTAATAGAGTTCTTTGAGGAGATGACCAGGCATATAGATGAGGGTATGAGGGTAGTGCAGTGGATGTGATCTACATGGATTTTAGGGAGGCATTTGACAAGGTTCCACATGGTAGGCTTATTCAGAAAGTCAGAAGGCATGGGATCCAGGGACGTTTGGCCAGGTGGATTCAGAATTGGCTTGCCTGCAGAAGGGAGAGGGTCATGGTTGAGGGAAGTACATTCAGATTGGAGGGTTGTGATTAGTGGTGTCCCACAAGGATCTGTTCTGGGACCTCTACTTTTCGTGATTTTTATTAACGACCTGGATGTGGGGGTAGAAGGTTGAGTTGGCAAGTTTGCAGACAACACAAAGGTTGGTGGTGTTGTAGATAGTGTAGAGGACTGTCGAAGATTGAAGAGAGACATTGAGAGATATTGATTGGATGCAGAAGTGGGCTGAGAAGTGGCAGATGGAGTTCAACCCGGAGAAGTGTGTGGTGGTACATTTTGGAAGGACAAACTCCAAGGCAGAGTACAACATAAATGGCAGGATACTTGGTAGTGTGGAGGAGCAGAGAGATCTGGGGGTACATATCCACAGATCCCTGAAAGTTGCCTCACAGGTAGATAGGGTAGTTAAGAAAGCTTATGGACTGTTAGCTTTCATAAGTCGAGGGATAGAGTTTAAGAGTTGTGATGTAATGATGCAGCTCTATAAAACTCTGGTTAGGCCACACTTGGAGTACTGTGTCCAGATTTGGTCGCCTCACTATAGGAAGGATGTGGAAGCATTGGAAAGGGTACAGAGGAGATTTACCAGGATGCTGCCTGGTTTAGAGAGTATGGATTATGATCAGAGATTAAGGGAGCTAGGGCTTTACTCTTTGGAGAGAAGGAGGGTAAGAGGAGACATGACAGAGGTGTACAAGATATTAAGAGGAATAGATAAAGTGGACAGCCAGCACCTCTTCCCCAGGGCACCACTGCTCAGTACATGGCTTTAAGGTAAGGGGAGGGAAGTTCAAGGGGAATATTAGAAGAAGGTTTTTCACTCAGAGAGTGGTTGGTGTGTGGAATGCACTGTCTGGGTCAGTGGTGGAGGCAGATACACTAGTGAAGTTTAAGAGACGACTAGACAGATATAAGGAGGAATTTAAGGTGGGGGGGGGGGTTGTATGAAAGGCAGGGTTGAGGGTCGGCACAACATTGTGGGCCAAAGAGCCTGTAATGTGCTGTACTTCTGTGTTCTATGTTCTATGAAATTATTTTACTTGTCTTTCTGGTACATTGACCACGATGGATATATCCTCATTTGGGGAGAGGAGGCAGGTATAGAAAGATCAATGCTCCTACTTCGAATCTGGCAAAAATCCAGGCTGTAACCAACAGGATGTATGATTCATGTAAAATTATCCAGATGAGGTCAGCGTTCTCTTTCCCCAGGATCTGTTCTTTAGATTACCTGAGAAATGCTGAAACCCTTCAGATAGATAAACATGTTAAAGTGACAGACAGCCTCAGGATTTAAAACCTGTTACCATCTGCTTTGCTAAATTTCCCTTAATGAGTGGAATGAATCCATCTCTCTTCCTAAAACCACCTGCCACAAAACCACCCCCCGTACCCACTTCACCACCCCTTACCCAGAAGTGAAATATCACTGTTCTCCAGTCCCCCATGTAAACACACAGAGATATTCTCGCTGCAGCCAAACTGAAGGCTACAAAGTGTAGCTAAAGGAAATTTTCATTTTCTCTGTAAACCCAGTCCTCAAAGTTCAGGGGTTCAGCCTTAGGGCTATCATCCCTGAATGGTAAAATAGATTTGTTATGGAAACAGCAATGAAGATTCCTTTGACATCTGAGTGTGACAGTATTCCTGAGTCTCCACCTGGGACATGCGTGGTTGACAGTAATGAAAACAGAGAAAGCTACTGGCATGATGCAGGAAGGCCTGAACACCGCCAGAGACGGAGGACCTTCATTGCTGCCCGAAACACCAGGGTTGTAACAGGCAATAATAAAATAAATATATAAACATTATTGAAGCTGTTAGTTCAACATTCAAAGTAAATATTATTATCGAAGTACATATATGTCACCATATACCTGATTCATTTCCCTGTCAGCGTACTCAGCAAATCTATAGACTACTAACAACAGAATCAGTGAAAAACCACCCAACTAAGGCATTCAACCAGAGTGCAGAAGACAACAAGCTGAGCAAATGCAAATATAAATCAATAGTAAAAAATATCGAGAACATGAGATGAAGAGTCCTTGAAGCTGAGTCCATTGGTTGTGGGAACATGGAATGATGGGGGAATGATGTGGGGATGGGGGAATGATGTGGGAATGATGGGGGCCAGTGAAGCTATCCCCTTTGGTTAAAGACCCTGATGGTTGTGGGGTAGTAACTGTTTCTGAACCTGGTGGAGTGAGTATTGTACCTGCTTCCTGATGGCAGCAGCGAGAAGAGAGCATGACCTGTGTGGTGTGGATCGCTGATGATGGGCGTTACTACTCCAGTGAAATTCGATAAAACAGCAGTGGAACAAATTATATGCTGTTCATTTTAAATGAAATTATGATTCTGTTACATGTCATGCTCACAAAAACTCTCACATCAAGTTGTAAATATATATTTTCCTCCAAACTATTTGGAATAGAACACTGCCAGGAAAATTGTTAAATACTAGTCTCAGCATCCATGGTTACTAGGCTGACCTGCGGAGATAAAGGGCAATTGAGTTAATTATTAATTTAATTAGGCAAATTTTCCAGCTGCAGTCACTGAACTATTAAGGAGTTCTGCGGATTTTTTGGGGACTTTTTCATTGTAATCTTTTGACAAAGAATCGTAGCACCCTTGGTTTCTGGTTCAGGGCCAAGCATCATGTATTGGTGCAAAATCACTATGCACCATCGGCAGTTCTTGAAAAGGGTGAATGTCACTTTATGCATTCCCTTTCTGTCTATTTTGGCATAGACTCATCCCACCCCATTGCTAACTCTGAGGGGGAAGAAAAAGTACACAGCAGTTGCAAGCTGCTAGCACTTTGCTCTGTTAATTCAGCTGAGTGGTGACACAAAGGAAATTGAGGTTTCGAGGGATCAGGTGGCACAAAGTGTTCACATGTTGTTCATTGGCCTTTAAAGCCCAGACTGACAGGATCAACATCAGCACCTCCGCTCACTGCAACATCCATGGAGACAGACATTAGAAGCACAATAATATTTTCGAGAGTTAAGGAGGAGCAGAAGGGGATGCAACACAAAGCAATTTTACAATTTAATTAAAATCAGCACCTATTACCTATTTACCTGGTTAGAATTAGAATTAGAGACTGGGTGGTAATTGGTTTAACATAGTCACATGCATTGAGATAGAGTGAAAGATATCCATACAGATGAATCCAAACATAAGTACATCAGGTAGTACAAAAGAGAAAGCGATAACAGAGGCAGATTATAGCTTGACTATTACAGTTGTATCACTGTCCGGCATGGTGTGTCCGCTGATTGGAATCAGAAAACGATGTAGTGGGCTGCAGACTCAGTCAGCTCCATCATGGGCACTAGCCACCCCACCTTTGAGGAAATCTTCAAAAGGCAATGGTGACATCCATCATTAAGCCCCCCCGACACCCAGGACATGCCCTCTTCTTATCACTAACATCATAGAGGAAGTACAGGAGACCGAAGGCATGCACAGACTCATGCATGTTTTAGGAACAGCTTCTACAACTCCGCCATCAGAATTCTGAATGGACAATGGACTCATAGACACTACTTCACTATTAATTTTCTAGTTTTCTTTCTTCCTTTCTTCACATTACTTGTTTAACTTTTTAACATACATTTCTAGTATATATGGGAGTGGCATGGTAACACAGCAGTTAGCACAAAGCTTTACAGTACCAGCAACTCGGGCTCAATTCTCACCGCTTCCTGTAAGGTGTTTAGGTTTCCTCCTGGGGATCCAGCTTCCTCCCACTGTCCAAAAATGTACAGGTTAGTAGGTTAATTGGTCACATGGGTGTAATTGGGTGGTGTGAGCTCACTGAGCTGAAAGGTCCTGTTACTGTACTGTATCCCTAAATAAAATAAAATAAATTATAGTTGATAGTATGGTTTAGGGACTGCACTGTACTATTATTACAAAAAACCCCACATTTCATGATGTATATCAGTGATAACCAACTTCCGCCTACAAGTCCCTACCTACCCCTCCTTGGAAATGTATGGTCTGGTTATGTTTGTGGTGGTCATTGAAATTACATTACCAAGACATTGGAGTGGGACAAACACCTTATGAAAATTCTATGTATTTGTATTCATTTTATTACTGCTGTTCTAGAGGAGTCTTTAACCCATTCCAAAATAAATGGGCAATTGCCCTGATGAAAATAGTTTAGAGAAAGAAATTTGAGCCAGATATATTGCAGACCTGAAACATTCAAATACACATTGCATTATTCACAAGCACTTGTACAGTATATTATTTCTGCTCTTACTTCAGTGGTTGTCATAGTGTCTTACAGTACACAAAAATCATTTGGCCCACCCTCTTCATGTGACCATCCATTTTAATCCCACTTACCAGCACTCAGGCCGTGACTTTCCATGCCTTGGCAGTTCAATTGCTTGTCTAAGTACTTTCTGGGAAGAACAGTCCTATCACCATCCTTATACCCCTTCTAAACATTGCATTCTTCCCCTTAAACCTTCACTATCTGGTTGCAGGCTCTTCTGCTATGGAGAAGACTTTATTACTGTCTATGCGAACTATGCCGCTCATGATTTTGTATACCTCTGTCAGCTTCCTCTCACCCTTCTCTGCTCCAAGGAAAATGAGTTCAACCTGTCTCTTGACTGAGATACTCCATCCCTGGAAATATTGTAGTGAATTTCCTCTGCACTCTCTCCAGAACATCTTGAGGTTTTGAGACTGCAGCAACCAAAACAGCAGATATTATTCCAGAGCAACACACACAAAATACTGCAGGAACTCAGCAAGTAAAGCAACCTGAAGTAAACACCCTTCCTTTTTGTGTGTACTCAGGACTTCCAGCATCTGCCTAACCTGCCTAAGTGACTATCGTCTGGTGGCATTGATATCAACCGTGATGAAATGCTTTGAGTGGCTGGTCATGGAGCACATTAAAGCCTCTCACTGGACCCTTTCCTGTTCACTTATCGCTCAAGTTGATTCATTGACGATGCAATACTATAGGTTCTGCCCTCCACTCTGTCTTGTCCCACCTGGAAAACAGGGTCTCATTTGCCAGACTGCCGCTTATAGACTTCAGTTTCATGTTCAACACCATCGTACCTCAGAAGCTGGTGGGGAAACTGTCCTCACTGGGTCTCAGCACCTCCCTCTGCGATTGGATTCTGCATTCCTTAACAGTAAGGCCACAGTCAGTCCGTGTGGGCAACAATGTCTCTCATCCCATTACGCTGAGCACTAGCGCTCCCCGAGGCCGTGTGCTCCGCCCCCTGCTGTTCACACTGCTGATTGCAGGATCCAGCTCTAACCGTGTCATCACGTTTGCAGATGAGTTGGTCTTATCACGAATGATGACAAGGTGGAGTATAAAGAGGAAGAGGAGCGGCTGGTGGATCTGAAGCCTGAACATGGAAAAGGTAAAGGACGTCATTGTTGTCTTCAGGAAGATGCAGACAAACCATCTCCCTCTGCGAATACATGGATCCTCTGTAGAGAGAATTAAATGCACTAAGTTCCTGGATTGTCTCACCTGGTCCCTTAGTATCACCTCCCTGAACAAGAAGGCACAGCACAGCAGTGGCTCTACTTCCCAAGAAGATTGAGGGAAGCAAGGCTTCCACCATCACCCCACCCCACCCCCCCCATCCCGCATCTTAACTGTGTTTTACAGGAGCACCATTGAGAGCATCCTGACAATTTGCATCTCCATCTGGTATGAGAGCAGTCAAGCATCCAACCAGAAGTATTAGGAGCGCTGCATATGCAGGGCCTTTCGTATTATTAAGGACCCCACCCACGCATCCGGCATCATCTTTGATTTTCTAACACCAGGCAGGAGACTACGATGTATAAAAACAAGAACGGTCAGGATGAGAAACTATTTCTTCCCCCAGGTAATTAGGCTTCTGACCTTCCGGCCACATCGTATTCAATGTGTCACCGGTTAATCTGTTCCATATCTTACAGTATTTAATATTAATGCACTTTAGTCTGTTGTTTCTGTGTCATTCATCAGTGGATTTTATCCTTATGTTCATAAGTTATCGTGTGTTATGTGGTTTATACCCTGGTTCAAAGAAACAGTGTCTCATTTCTATATTCATTATATGGTTACAGTATATAAGTTATATACATGCATGTAGTTAAATGACAATAAACTTCACTTGACTTGATCTGTAGAAGCTCTTGTGTCTCTGACAATGCTCCAGATGTGGCTTCATCAATGTTGTAAAGAATTTGCCACAGTGAGTTCCTGTTCCTGCTCGATAATCTGTGCCCTGGCTAATCAAGTCTAGCACCACTATTATGACCAAAAGAAAAATGGCTGACATCGCTTAGCACTTTAGTGCAATGGTGTTTATTTGGTGCATCAAAAATTAAACTTACGAAAATTAATGAAAATAGTGAAAACTTTAAATTTTACTAAAACATATCTATCAGGAAACACAATAATAGCTTTGTAATAGATGTTGTTGTCTAGTGTGAACTCCAGGCAGACTTGATTTCTTTCCTACTGAGGGTAATGAGACCCATTTATTAGGCACCAGGACATGCCATCTTTAATTACCCACAAAGTTAACTTATGACTACACATGAATTAGAATATAATGCATCTCAAAATGTAGTTGCAATCATATTACAAAATAAACAGAAGTATCTACCTTAAATCCAGTATACAAACACACTTACAGATCCACATTACTAAAGAAATGGAATATTCCACTGTGTATGGTGGAAAAGGCACCATAAGGCCAACACGAGCCGATCAGCTCAATTTAGGACCTGCTGTGAGAATATACCGGGGAAGACATTGTAAACTGTGTACAGTCAGTGCAACAACAGAATGTCAAGGCAACATTTGTGTACGTGTGCATATAAGGAGTGTGTTTTCTGAGTGCTGTCCATTACAATACTTTCATTACCACCCTTCTACCAATGCTGCCACCTTCAGTTAAGTTTGGACTAGTAAACATGGGCCTCTCTCTTTTCCTTAGTATTCCCAGATCCCTAGTATTCACTGTGTAATGCCTATTTTAATTGACCTTCCAAAAACGTATCACTTCATACAGATAGGGATTTTATTTTTTGCATCAAAATTCCATGCAGGGTCTCCTCAAATGGTCCCTATGTGTACAAGTGGCTGTTAACTTACTTGCAGATGGTTCCAAGTAGTTTCCTGACATCTGTTCATCAACTGCCTGGCACATCAAACCAAAACTCAGCTGCTAGAGTTTCAAAACAAAAAAAAGCAGTAAAGCAGTAAAATGCAGGTCATGCAGCACTTGTGCAAAGAAAAGCAGAGAGCTGAACTTTCAGAACAAAGAAGCCTTATCCAAATTATATTCTCTCAAAGGATCTTCAATCAGGAATTTTGTTTGCTACTTCTGTAGCATTTGGCTTTTTTTACAAGCCCGAGTTGCTGGCTCCATGCTTAACTCAGCACAAATGGAAAGTTTGCAAGGAGCCGGCTAGATTCGAACTTGAGACCATTTGCCTCGAAGTCCGGTGCTGATACCATTACACCACCAGCTGGCTTCAATCAGGAACGCTGACTCCCTATGAATGCAGTATACAGCCCTGAGATTTGTCTCCTCACAGCCACGAAATAAAGAAAAACCAGGGAACCTGTTCAAAGAAGACCATTAAACTCCCAATGTGCAAAAAAGAACAAATTACATAAACAGTAAAAAAAAAGCAAAAAACACAAAATATAAAATATCAACCATAAATTCAACAAAACAGTTTAGGAATGTTCAGTTTCAGCTCAGTTCAGTTCAATCGAGCACTGTGTTGTTTGTTGACTGCATTTCAAACTGACTGGTATTATTTCTGTATCTGAATTGATTATGCCCAGTCTATCTGAGATTTGTATCCTTCTTTCTGTAATTGTAATTGTATATAAATGTACAGGTTGCCTATACAATAAACACAAGAGATTCTGCAGATGCTGGAATATCCAAAGCAACAAACACAAAATGTGGGAGGAACTCAACAGGTCAGGCAGCATCCATTGAAATGAATCAGCAGTCGACATTTTGGGCCAATACTCTTCATCAGTATGTAGTAGTGGGTGCAGCCCAGTCTATCATGGGTAAAGATTTCCCCACCACTGAGCACATCCACATGGAGTGATGTCAGAGTAAAGCAGCATCTATCATCAGGGACCCCATTGCTCAGGGCATGCTCACTTCTTGTTGCTGCCGTCAAGGAGAACGTACAGGAGCCTCAGGACTCACACCACCAGGTTCAGGAACAATTATTACCCCTCAAACATCAGGTTCTTGAACCAAAGGGGATAACTTCACTCAACTTCACTTGTCCCATCACTGAACTGTTCCCACCACCTATGGACTCATTTCAAGCACACTTTCTCTCTTGTTCTCAATATTAATTACCTATTATTATTGTTATGGTTTCTGTATTTGCACAGTTTGTTGTCTTTAGCACACTGGTTGAACAATCAAGCTGGTGTGGTCTTTCATTGATTCGATTATGGCTATAATTTTATTATGGATTTATTGGTATGCCCACATGAAAATGAATCTCAGGGTTTTATATAGTGACATAAATGTACCTTAGTAATAAACTTACTTTAAATTTTTATCATGATATGGATCTTAATGCATTGGCGTACCTAGAATCTAGAGTTTAGATATGAGTTATTGCCTCAGTATCTTTATCTCTGACAATTTGTTTCTGCTTCAGCAGCACAGTAGAAACATATGGATATTACATTGACATTTAAGACACAAGAGATTCTGCAGATGCTGGAAACCTTGAGCAACACACCCATAAAGTGCTGGAGGAAATCAGCAAGTCAGGCAGCATTTATGGAGGCAAGTATGCTTCATTGGCATTGAATTTGGACAAAACTGGTTGAAGGATTGGTGAGAAAGTGATTCACTGTGAGGAATATCTCTTAATAAAGCAGTGATGATGGCAACCAAGGAAAGGCTAACTCAAAAGCTAGGGATTGATTTTGCCATTGCTCGATAGATAAAATGTTTGTCAAACAATATCCCCCCTAAAAGATGACGAAGCAAAGAAACATGGGAATGTATGACAAAAGTGTAGGAATCATGTATCTGTTCTCTATTTGCTTTGTAACCTGTGTTGCATGTTGTTTATGTAACTAGTCATGGTAGTGGAGACGTGGTAAAAACCAATAGAATAATTCAATAATTTAGACTATGGTATTAAGGGATTTGTGGCTAAATTTCCCGATGATACAATGATAAGTGGAGGAGCAGGTAGTGTTGAGGAAACAGAGCCTGCAGAGAGACTTAGATAGTTTAGGGGAATGGGCAAAGAAGTGGCAAATAAAATACAATGTTGGAAAGTGTATGGCCATGCACTTTGGTGGAAGAAATAAATGGGCAGACTATTATATAGATGGGGAGAGAATTCAAAATGCAGAGACAGTCCTTGTGCAGAAAACCCTAAAGGCTAACCTCCAGGTTGAGTCGGTGGTGAAGAAGGCGAATGTAATGTGGGCATTCATTTCTAGAGGTATAGAATATAAGAGCAGGGATGTGATGTTGAGGCTCTATAAGGCGCTTGTGAGACCATACTTGGAGCATTGTGTGCAGTTTTGGGCTCCTTATTTTAGAAAGGATACACTGACATTGGAGTGGGTTCAGAGAAGATTTACGAGAATGATTTGCAGGAATGAGAGGGTTACCGTACGAGGAATGTCTGGCAGCTCTTGGGCTGTATTCCCTGGAGTTCAGGAGAATGAGGGGGGATCTTGTAGTAACATTCCAAATGTTAAAAGGCCTGAACAGATTAGATATGGCATAGTTATTTCCCATGGTAGGGGATTCTAGGACAAGAGAGCACGACTTCAGGATTGAAAGACGTCCTATTAGAACTGAGATGTGGAGAAATTACATTTGTCAGAAGGTGGTAAATCTGTGGAATTTGCTGCCACGAATGGCTGTGGGGGCCAAGTCACTGGGTGTATTTAAGGTAGAGAAAGATAGGTTCTTGATTAGCCAGGGCATCAAAGGATATGGGGTGAAAGCGGGGGAGTGGGAATGAATGAATGAAGTGGATCAGCCCGTGATTGAATGGCAGAGCAGACTCGATGGGCTGATTGGCCTACTTCTGCTCCTAAATCTTATGGTCTTATAAGCTGCGGCGCTGGAGGTTCATGGCAGGAAGAATTTTTCTTCCTTCTACCATCTGCGTGAGATGATGGGCTGTAGGGAATTTGAGACCTTTCTTTTAAACCGTGCCATGGACTGGTCTTTATCAGATTACAGCATTACTTTGCACTGTTGAAACTATGTGTTATAATTATGTGGTCTTTGTCAGTTAGTCTTTATCAATTATGGTATTGTCTGTACTGTTGAAACTATATGTTAAATATAACTATATGTAACTATATGGTTTTGTGTAGGTCTTGTAGCTTTAGGTTTGTCTAGCAAACACGAGGAAGTCTGCAGATGCTGGAAATTCAAACAACACACATAAAATGGTGGTGGAACACAGCAGGCCAAGCAGCATCTATAGGGAGAAGCGCTGTCGACGTTTCAGGCTGAGACCCTTCGTCAGGACTAACCGAAAGGAAAGATAGTAAGAGATTTGAAAGTAGTGGGGGGAGGGGGAAATGCAAAATGATAGGAGAAGACCGGAGGGGGTGGAATGAAGCTAAGAGCTAGAAAGGTGATTGGCGAAAGTGATACAGAGCTGGAGAAGGGAAAGGATCATGGCACAGGAAGCCTCGCGAGAAAGAAAGGAATACCAGAGGGAGATGGAGAACAGGCAAACAGCTAAATATGTCAGGGATGGGGTAAGAAGGGGAGGAGGGGCATTAACGGAAGTTAGAGAAGTCAATGTTCGTGCCATCAGGTTGGAGGCTACCCTGCCAGTATATAAGGTGCTGTTCCTCCAACCTGAGTTTGGATTCATTTTGACAGTAGAGGAGACCATGGATAGACATATCAGAATGGGAATGGGACATGGAATTAAAATGTGTGGCCATTGGAAGATCCTGCTTTCTCTGGTGGACCGAGCATAGATGTTCAGTGAAACGGTCTCTCAGTCTGTGTCGGGTCTCACCAATATATAAAAGGCCACACCGGGAGCACCGGACGCAATATACCACACCAGCCGACTCACAGGTGAAGTGTCACCTCACCTGGAAGGACTGTCTGGGGCCCTGAATGGTGGTGAGGGAGGAAGTGTAAGGGTAGCTGTAGCATTTGTTCCTTTTACAAGGATAAGTGCCAGGAGGGAGATCAGTGGGAAGGGACGAGTGGATAAGGGAGTCGCATAGGGAGTGATCCCTGCGAAAAGCAGAAAGTGGGGGGAGGGAAAAATGTGCTTGGTAGTGGGATCCTGTTGGAGGTGGAGGAAGTTATGGAGAATTATATGTTGGACCTGGAGGCTTGTGGGGTGGTAGGTAAGGACAAGGGGAACCCTATCCTGAGTGGGGTGGCGGGTGGATGGGATGAGGGCAGATGTGCGGGAAATGGGAGAGATGTGTTTGAGAGCAGAATTGATGGTGGATGAAGGGAAGCCCCTTTGTTTAAAAAAGGAAGACATTTCCTTCGTCCTGGAATGAAAAGCCTCATCCTGAGAGCAGATGTGGTGGAGATGGAGGAATTATGAGAAGGGGATAGCATTTTTGCAAGAGACAGGTTGGGAAGAGGAACAGTCCAGGTAGCTGTGAGAGTCTGTAGGCTTATAGTAGATATCAGTAGATAGGCTGTCTCCAGAGATGGAGACAGAAGGATCAAGAAAGGGGAGGGAGGTGTCGGAAATGGACCAGGTAAATTTGAGGGCAGGGTGAAAGTTGGAGGCAAAGTTAATGAAGTTGACTAGCTCAGCATGCGTGCAGGAGGCAGCGCCAATGCTGTCTTCGATGTAGCGAAGGAAAAGAGGGGGATGGATACTGGTATAGACTTGGAACACGGACTGTTCCACAAAGTCAACAAAATGGCAGGCATAACTGGGACCCATACGGGTGCCCATGGCTACACCCTTGGTTTGGAGGAAGTGGAAGGAGCCAAAGGAGAAATTATTGAGAGTAAGAACTAATTCCGCTAGACGGAGGAGAGTGGTGGCAGAGGGGAATTGGATTGGTCTGGAATCGAAAAAAAAGCAAAGAGCTTCGAGACCATCTTGGTGGGGGATGGAGGTATATCGGGACTGGACGTCCGTGGTGAAAATAAGATGGTGGGGGCCAGGGAACTTAAAATCATTGAAAAAATTCAAAGCATGAGAAATGTCACAAACATAGGTGGGAAGAGATTGAACAAGGGGAGGATAAGACAATGTCAAGGTATGCAGAAATGAGTTCAGTGGGGCAGGAGCAAACTGAAACAATAGGTCTACTTGGACAGGTACCTGATGGCATGAACATTGACATCTTTAACTTCCATTAATGCCCCTCCTCCCCTTCTTACCCCATCCCTGACATATTTATTTGTTTGCCTGTTCTCCATCTCCCGCTGATGTTCCACCCCCCCACCTTTCTTTCTCCTGAGGCCTCCCGTCCCATGATCCTTTCCCTTCTCCTGCTCTGTATCACTTTCACCAATCACCTTTCCAGCTCTTAGCTTCATCCCACCCCCTCCGGTCTTCTCCTATCATTTTGCATTTCCCCCTCCCCCCACTACTTTCAAATCTCTTACTATCTTTCCTTTCGGTTAGTCCTGACGACGGGTCTCGGCTCGAAACTTCGACAGCGCTTCTCCCTATAGATGCTGCCTGGCCTGCTGTGTTCCACCAGCATTTTGTGTGAGTTGTTTAGGTTTGTCTGTTAGGTTTGTAGTTCCTTTCCGGGGAACGTGTTAAGACGGTAGTGAAATATCGATATGCAGCAGCCTCTCCGGACTCTGGATTGGGGATTACCAAACGTTTTTCTTGTGTGGTCTGTTTTGTGCTTTTTCATGATATAATTCTGGAGAACGTTGTCTCATTTTTTAACTGCTTTGTATTTGTGGTTTATAAATGACAATAAACTGAATCTGAATTATGTATTCTTGCATATTTTGTGGCAGTCTGTATCTTGGGACCAGTGGAGTCATATCTTTGCTGACCACATTGAATAATGCTAAGCTTACATTTCGTGTTGGTGGGGGGCTTTACTGTCATTCATTCTTTCTGGCAGTCCTCTGTTTTTGTGGATGTTTGTGAAGAAAAAAAAATTCAGGATGTATATTGTATACATTTCTCTGACATTAAATGTACCAATTGAAACCTATTGATGATTATACCAATTCTGGAGAGAAGGCCATGTCTCAAATGAAGAAGTAGTGAAAACTTTGAGGCACATTTCCGTTTGAAGCTTTCAGAGATTTTTGACAGTTACACGTTTAGGTACTTGAATCCCATGACAGTGAAGCAATTAGTCAGGCAAAATGAAAACAATAGTACAGTTTCTGAATCTTTTCTAGGCCGGGCTTAAAGATTTAACTGAATCTTCAGTTTGAAGATTTAACTGAAGAGCTTAGTAGTACATCTTGTACATATTGGACAAGATCTATACTACACATCTCTAGTACATATTGGAGTCTTTCAAGTTGACCATGGCACCTGAAAAGGAGAGAAAATTAGAGGGTGATGGAAGTAGCTCTTCTATCAAAGCAGCTAAGCTGCAACAAAGAAGTAGGGAAATGATATTAAGACTATAAGGCCATGAGACATAAGAGCAGAGATAGGCCATTCAGCCCATTAACTCTCCTCTGCTATTCCATCATGGCTGAATTTTTTCCCTCTCAATCTCATTCTCCAGCCTCCCCATAAACTTCGATGATCTTACTAATTAAGACCAATCAACTTCTGCCTTAAATATACACTATGACTTGGCCTCCGCAACTATTAGTGGCAATAAGTTCCACAGATTCACCACCCTTTGGATAAAGAAATTCATCCTTATCTCTGTTCAAACAGGACATCTTTCTATTCTGGGTTGTGCCCTCTTGTCCTAGACACTCCCACTGTGGAAAACATCCACTCCACAACCCCTCTGTCTAGACCTTTCAATATTTGATAGGACTCAATATGATCACCACCCCTCATTCTTCTAAACTTGAGTGAGTACAGGCCAGAGTCATCAAAAGCATAATGAAGAGAGAACAGCTGATGTTCTTTGAAAATAAAATTTGACAAGGAAATTGCACGCCTTGTCCAGCCCTTGTCAGAGAATCAGAAACAGTACCGTTTTCTTACTAGGCTAGAAGGTGGGATTATTTTTGCAACAAAATATATTCCAAATGAAATAAATTTGTAATATTTCCAACTATGAATTTTGGAACTTTGTCCTGAAAACTGGCAACAGTGGAAAGTAGAAAGAGTGGAAATTTGAAGTTTCTGGGTGTCAATATCTCTGAAGATCTAACCTAGACACAACACATCAATACACCTACAAAGCAGGCATGACTCATTAGGAGTTTGAGAAGATCTAGTATGTCAACAAAATTAAGTTTCTGCATATGTACCATGGAGAGCTTTCTAACTGGCTGCATCACCATCTGCTATGGGAGCGTTGGGGGGTTGTTGAGTGGGTGCCACTGCACAGGATCGAAGTAAGTGGCAGAGAGCTGTAAACTTAGTCAGCTTCTTCATGGGCACTTGCCTCAGTAGTATCTAGGGCATCTTCAAGGAGTGAAGCCTCAAAAAGGAGTCCCACTACCCGGGTCATGCCCTCTACACATTGGTACCATCAGGGAGGAGGTATCGGAGCTTGAAGGCACACAATCAATGATTCATGAACAGCTTCTTACCCTCTGCCATCTGCATTCTTAATGGATGTTGGACCCATGAACACAACCTCACTACTTTTGTATTTCTATTTTTGCACTACTTATTTAATTTAACTATCTAATATTTATATATGTTTAGTGCATTTTATGTTTTTTTCCTATTATTATGTATTGCATTGCACTGCTACAGCTGATTTAACAAATTTCACGATCTATGCCAGTGACATTAAACCTGGGTCTGATTTATTGAAGACTTGCATATCATTTTATGCCTGCTTTTCCCATTCAATGAAATGAAGAGAGATGAAAATGTGTATTTCATATGTAATGGGAGCTAAAAGCTACTTTAATACTTCTGCCTCTAGCTGAGCAGAAAGCTCGGACACAGCTGGATAATTAGACACAAACAGATGACGAAAACTACAATCGTCCCTCAGTTATGTGAAGAGGAACTGAACCATACGTTCTAGACTGGTCCCAGCTAGAGACAGTGATGGGTCTGAGAGTCTCAGCCAGAGCCAACGTACGGCACCATTGAACTCCTGTTCCAATTTTGGACTGTTATTCAATAAAAATAATTGTTGATGGGTGCAACCATTTGGAAGAAAAAAGAATGAAACAAACGAAGAGACTTCAACTTGCAATCTTGTTAATCATTGAGTTGGATGCGCTCTAATGCCTGATTCAGAGAATTCTCCCAGCAATGCATCAAGTGATATTTTATTTATTTATTTATTCAAAGATATAGTGCAGAACAGGCCCTGCTAACCGAATGAGTTGCACTGCCGAGCACCCCGCTGACTTAATAGTAGCCGAGTCACAGTACAATTTACAATGAGTAATTACCCTACCAACTGGTACTTCTTTGGGCTGTGGGAGGAAACCAGAGCACCCAGAGGCCCAGGAGCATGGTCACAGGCAGTACAGACAAATTCCTTACTGACAGCGACGGAATTGAATTCTGAACTCTGTCGCCCTAAGCTGTAATAGGGCACTACTACCAATTAAAAAAGCACTAATTAAAAGTAGAATACCAAGTGACCTGTGGAAGAACACCGAGCATCAATGATAATGCAGAAAAGACAGAAGAATATATTGGAAATTCACTCAAGTGTAGTTGTTAAAAATTTAACCACTACAGTGATTAAATGTAAAATCATGCTTCGTCTGATATACAGTTCACCTGAGAGAGTGGATATTGAATATCTTCAACATAATCAATGAGGAATAATTCCCTTCCTAAGAGATGAGGTGGGACTTTTAACAAACAACTGCCTTTTGCTGGGATGTCTGGACTGTCTTACGCAGAGAGGTTAGAGAGACTGGGCTTGTACACACTGGAATTAAGGAGATTGAGAGGGGATCTGATTGAAACATATAAGATTATTAAGGGATTGGACAAGATAGAGGTAGGAAATATGTTCCAGATGCTGGGAGAGTCCAGTACCAGAGGGCATGGTTTGAGAATAAGGGGTAGGTCATTTAGGACAGAGTTAAGGAAAAACTTCTTCTCCCAGAGAGTTGTGGAGGTGTGGAATGCACTGCCTCGGAAGGTAGTGGAGGCCAATTCTCTGGATGCTTTCAAGAAGGAGCTAGATAGGTATCTTATGGATAGGGGAATCAAGGGATATGGGGACAAGGCAGGAACTGGGTATTGATAGTAATTGATCAGCCATGATCTCAAAATGGCGGTGCAGGCTCGAAGGGCCGAATGGTCTACTTCTGCACCTATTGTCTATTGTCTATTGCTCTTTTTCTGAAGTTATACTGCAGATAAAAAAATATATACTTTTTACACTCTGCTCACACATGACTGCATAGACAAGCTCCTGAGTAATTACTTTTTTTATTAACTTTTTTATGAGTTTCTACAAAAAAGTCCATCAACAAAATGGAGATTTGTACAGTGCAAAGCAAACATGTTTAAAATATAATTCATAACAATAATGAAAAAGCACCCAAAATAAAATCATATAAAGTTAGTGTCCTCCTTGCCCTCCTACTAGAAAACGTCAGGCCAACCATTTCAATGTGTAAAAGAAAAATTAATCGGAGCGTTCAACCCCACAGAGCTGTAAATATACATAAAAAAGAAAACATAATGCCTACTACCAAAACTATAATGTAATTCACACAAAAAACATAAAACTTACAGAAAAAAGAAAGCTGAAAGTAAAGGATTATAGTACAAAAAAAAGATAAACTTAGTCTAAAGAGGAGTTATGAAAGTATTCAAGAAAAGGCCCCCACACCTTATGAAACTTTATATCTGAATTGAGAAGTGAATAATGAATCTTTTCAAGGTCTGAATAGGACATAATATCACTAAGCCATTGACCATGAGTAGATGGGACAACATCTCTCCACCTAAGAAGAACTAACCGTCTAGCCAAAAGATAGGGTTCAACATTTAGTCGGACTCAAATGCATGTCTACTTCACCCAAGGTGCCAAAAAGAGCAATCAGAGGGTTAGGTTTTAAGTGGCAATTAAGAATATGGGATAAAGTTAAAAAAACTTCTCTCCGGAATTTCTCTGGACTAGGACAAACCCAGTAAATATGAATAAGAGAAGTCTTGCCACCTTTAAACTTGTCACAAATAGGGCTAATGTCAGGATAAAACCTAGTTATATAAAATTTAGTTTTAGACATATGAGCCCTATGTACAACCTTAAACTGCAAAAGGCAGTGGCGAGCACATAAAGAGGTTGAGTTAACTGACTTAAGAATTGAATCTCAAACCGCATCAGATAAAGAAATATTTAAATCGTGCTCCCATGCAGTTCTAATTTTATCAAAGGGGGCACGCCTCAAGATCACTAACTTACCACGAATAAAAGATATTAAGCCTTTACCCAATGGATTAATACAAAGAAACAGGTCCACAAAGTTTTTCTCTGGCACCTCAGGAAAGTTTGATATTAAAGGGTTAATGAAATGTCTAATTTGAAGATATCTAAAGAAATTAGTATTTGGTAGGTTAAACTTTACAGATGGTTGTTGAAAAGTTGCAAAACAATTATCTATGAAAAGATCTTCAAAGCGCCTAATGCCCTTTCTGTACCAGTCATGAAATGTTGAGTCTTGCATAGAGGGTAAGAAAAGATTATTGTGTAAAATAGGACTTGAGAGAGAGAAACCATGAAGGCCATTATATTTTCTGCACCAAGCCCATATTCTTGGAGTATGTCTGATAAGAGGATTAACAATTATTCTAGGCAAGTGACAAGGAAGTGCAGAAATGCAGAGATCCTGACTAGAGTTCCATTTCATTGCCACCCATTTTGGGCAGTCAGACTGATTATGAAAGAAGGACCCAAAGGTAAAACAACGAATATTGGCTGCCCAATAATATAAATGAAAATTAGGCAGTGCCATACCACATTCCTTTTTAGATTTTGAAGATAAGCTTTATTAAGTCTGGAATGTTTCCCCTTCCATACTCAGGGCAAAGTAATAGAAACTAACAATTTAAAAAAAGCTTTAGAAATAAAAATTGTTAAGGATTGAAATAAGTATAAAAATTTAGGAAGGGTACACATTTTAATAACATTAATTTGACCTGCCAGGGACATGGACAAGGGTGACCACTGTGTCAAACTCTGTTTTGTAGAATTTAAAAGGTTAGCAAAATTTTCTCAAAAAAGATTCTTGAAGTTCCTTGTTACTGTAAAACCAAGGTAAGTGAATTAATTATTAATGACTTTAAAAGGGAGGTAATGAAATACTAATGCTTATACTTCTCTATTGATTAGGAAGAGTTCATTCTTGTGTAAGTTAAGTTTGTAACTGGAAAGCTGACTAAATTGATTAAGAAGTAAAAACATTGGGGGTAAGGAAGTAGTCAGATTTGATATAAAAAGTAAAAGATCATTAGCATAAAGAAACTTTGTGCTTAACACCTCTCCTCCAAATCCCCATTAATTCAGCACAGCTATGAAACGCAATCGCCTGTGGCTCTATGGCCAAATCAAAAAGTAAGGGACTTAAAGGGCATCCTTGGCAGGTGCCATGTTTAAGGCTAAAAGACTGGGATTGCTGAGAGTTGGTCAAAGCAGAAGGGGTAGAGCGTGAATATAACAATTTAATCCATGAAATAAAATTTTGTCTAAAATCAAATTTTTCTAAAACTGCAAGAAGGTAGTTCCACTCCATATGATCGAACGCTTTCTCTGCATCAAGAGAAATGACACATTCAGGAGTCTCAATTGAGGGTGAATATAAGATATTAAATAAATGCCATATGTTAAAAAAGGAAGGTGATTTTTAATAAAACCAGTTTGATCTTCAGAAATAATAGAAGGTACAATGTTCTCCAATCTATGAGCCAAAACGTTAGCCAAAATTTTAATATCAACATTTAACAAAGAAATCAGCCTATACAAAGAACAATCTGTTGAATCTTTACCTTTTTTGGCGAAAAGAATGATATATGCCACATTAAATGATGCTGGCAATTCACCTCATTTAAACGAATCAGATAGAACTAAGAATAATTGAGATGAAAGCAGTGAGGAAAATGATTTATAAAATTCTGCAGAAAACCCATCAGGTTCAGGAGATTTACTGCAGTGCAGAAATGGCAGAGGATATTTCCTCTAGTGATAATGGCTCATTGAGTTTTGATTTAAGATCAGAAGAAAGTGAAGAAATATTTAAACTGTTTAAAAATGCTCAACAGAGTTACTATCATTTGAATATTCAGAGGTATAAAGCGCCTGAGTAATTACATAGTCAAGATTGCCGATGACACAACAGTGGTGGGGCTCATCACAGAGAAGAGGTAGAAGACCTTGCGGCTGGTGCCAGGCAAATAATCTCTTCCTCAACGTCAACAAGACAAAGGAGATGGCTATCGACTTCAAAAAAAATTGTACCATTCACGCCCCCTTTACATCAGCAGCACAGCAGTGGAAACTGCATGCAGTTCCAAATTCCTGGGAGTGCACAGCTCATACAACCTCTCATAGTCCCAGAACACATCAGCAGCACAGCAGTGGAAACTGCATGCAGTTCCAAATTCCTGGGAGTGCACAGCTCATACAACCTCTCATAGTCCCAGAACACATCAGCAGCACAGCAGTGGAAACTGCATGCAGTTCCAAATTCCTGGGAGTGCACAGCTCATACAACCTCTCATAGTCCCAGAACACATCATACACAATTAGGAAGCCTCACCTACACCTCTGCTTTTTGAGGAGGCAGAGAGTTGGACTATACACTTCTATATTCATGTCTTTCTACAGACGTGCTGTAGGGAGCATCCTAACGAGCTGCATCACTGTATGGTACAGAAACTGCATTGTGGCAGACTGGAAGGCTCTACAATGGGTAGTCAGAACTACCCAATGCATCACTGACATCAGCATACCCACCACCAAGGACATATATACAGATAGATGCCAGCAAAGGGCCAGTAACATCATGAAAGTTCCCACTCACCCTGCTCACGGGCTCTCTGTCCAACTCCCATCAGGGATGAGGCTGTGTAGCATCCACACCAGGACCACCGGACTCAAAAACAGTTACCTTCCCCAAGCAGCAAAGCTGATCAACCTCCACCCACTAACCCACCTGTAATATACAAGACATACCTTTTCCTGGCATCACTTTATTGGGATATAATCTATCTATGTATAAGTTATCTTACATATTTATCTTTATTGTGTTTTTTTTTATTATTGGGTTCTTTATCTTATTGTGTTTTTATTTGTGCTGCATCAGACCCGGAGTAACAACTATTTAATTTTCCTTACACTTGTATACTGGAAATGATGTTAAACAATCTTGAATTTTGAGCGAACATCTTCTTGCTAAAACGTTGATGTTCTGTTCTCCATCAATGCCTGTGTGACTGATCTATTTCAGCAGCAGATCAGTCTTATGAGTACACAAGTTTGCAAATATATTTACCTGTGAGCATAACTGCTTTGAAACTTTGCCTGTCTAATACATTGCCTACTTGAAACCATAAAATATGGCCGGATGGACATGGGATTAGATAGTCAGATACATTGTAGACACCTACAACCTTCCACCCCAGATCACTAGTTTTCCCTCACTTCCATGGCAACCTATTGGTATTCTGGTTGCCATGGAAAATGTAAGGCACTGCCTCACTTCCTAGCAGTCGCTGTGGTTCAGCAGTTGCAAACTCAACAGTATAGCCATAAGGAGCATTCTGGGGCAAACTAACCAAACAATTAGTTAAAGGTAATCTTCACAGTTTTGTGACTTATGTGACTAAATGTTTGGTTAAATGAAGCATTCATTTATTCCACCAAAGAATGGTGAAATGTAATTTCAACGTAACATCTCTCACTTTCACCCACGAACGTATGAGTAAAATAAAAGTGAGCTGTCGCCCGAGTTCCATTAGGTACAACTCCCAGGATGAGATCAGGTCACTGTTGTTGATTCAGCTTTAAATCCAATCAGTTCATGTGTAAATCATTCATCAGCTTTAGCTTGTTTTAGATGTCACAACATGAAAACTTAAAGATGTACATCCAGTAATTCCAAGGATTGAGTTCGTATATTCACAGATTTGCCTTTCCCTTCTCCTACATTAACATGTAAAATTTATATGGTGTGATCTGTAACTTCCAAACCCTTAGAAAGTAAGGCTGAAAGCCTCTTAAATTGTCCCCAGGAACACTGATTAACTGTCTCATAAAACAGTCTTTCCTCTTTACACTGATCGTAATTCTCTAGTCCATGCATTAACTTTTTTTTTGAAGTACTGAGATAATATTCATTATTCTCAAAGACCACCTGCTTTGAAAGCAGCCCCATGACGAATTATAAGATGACCTATGATATTCTAGCATCATTTGTGATCCTGCTAAACTGTGCTTAGCTGCCTTGGCAAAAATGATCTCCCACTTAAGCCGAGAAATTGCTTCTTGCTCTTATGTAGAATTAGTCTGACCTCAGAACCGTCTAGAAAAAGGGGAAAAAAGCAAGTTCACTTGCATAGAAGCACTTCTGTGCAACACATGCTATTATATGAAGCCATTCTGGGACTGAATGAGTGTATGCAGGTGCATATAATTAGAGCCAGTCTTTTCACTGTGCAACTATCTGGAGTTGCCAATTAACAACCACAGGAGATCGTGGACTGTCTCTACATGTAAATACAAGCCTCTGAACAAACATTTGTTTTGTGTTTCTCCCTCCAACTGAATTATCTGCTGAAATGTTTTTAACACACAATTTGCTGAAAAGTTTTATAAGAATGTACTTTGCAGGATTTTCTTCTTCTTCCATTTGTAGCCAGTTTTATCATTGGGATGAAGTAAAAATCTGGATTGCAGAGGTGCTTGTTTTAAAACAACACACACAAAATGCTGGTGGAACACAGCAGGCCAGGCAACATCTATAAGGAGAAGCACTGTTGACGTTTCGGGCTGAGATCCTTCATCAGGCCCTAATTCTCCTTATAGATCCTGCCTGGTCTGCTGTGCTCCACCAGCATTTTGTGTGTGTTTTTGAATTTCCAGCATCTGTAGATTTCCTTGTGTTTGTTGTTTGTTTAAAAAGCTGGTTAAATAAAGGTGCCTCTGAAAAGTGAATCTAACTGTAAGAATCTGCACCAAAAGATGTTAAGAACAAGTTTCAAGATTCAAGATTGTTCAACGTCATTTTCCGTACATAATTAAACAATTGCTCCTTCAGATCAGATGCAGCATAAAAAAGCACAAAAGATAGAGAACACAATAATGATGATAATAGTAATAATAATAATAATAATGATGAGGATGATAAACCACAATAAATATAAAGACATAAGACAGCTAATAGATTGATTGTATGTCCACAAAGTGTCACTAGGCTGTACATAAAGTGACTGATGGAAGATAATAAATTCGTGGTGGAGTTAGTGGGTGGAGGTGTTGATCAGCCTTACTGCTTGGGGGAAGCAACTGTTATAAGTCTGGCGGTCCTGGCGTGGATACTATGAGAGTGGGACAAGTACAGTCGAACCTCCTTATCCACAGGTTCCACATGCACGGATTCAACCAACCGTGGCTCCGGAAAACCCGGAAGTTCTCTCTCCAGCACTTGTTTGAGCATGTACAGGCTATTTTTTCTTGTCATTATTCCCTAAACAATACAGTGTAACAACTATTTACATAGCATTTACATTGTATTAGGTATTATAAGTAATCTAGAGATGATTTAAAGTATACGGGAGGATGTGCATAGGTTATTGTGGATTGGGAATTGAAAAAAAAAGTAAGTTCTCTAAGTCAGAATGGATACATCCGGTATCGGAATCAAGGGATATGGGGACAAGGCAGGGACTGGGTATTGATAGTGAATGATCAGCCATGATCTCAGAATGGCGGTGCAGACTCGAGGGGCCGAATGGTCTACTCCTGCACCTATTGTCTATTGTCTATTGTTTAGCGTCAGTTAGTCAAATGTTTGTCTCAGTATATAGTATATATTTTACCTTTCTATGCACTTAAGAAACATATGTATCTCAATAATTAAACCACTGCGTTGCCTAGTAATAATTGTAGCTTTCATCAGGGCAGGGCCTTCACATGCTCCATTATTCTCACTTTATCCTGACTGTAACCTAAAGCTTTTCCAGTGACTGATAGCGTTTCACCTCTTTCCGATCGCTTTATTATTTCCACTTTATTTTCAGTCGTGATCATTTTCCTGAACAGAAACACTGCGAGCTGCAGGTCCCGAGCTCTGCCGGGTCCTAAATCCACTGCACTGAGACAGTTTAAATAAGCTCTAGAACTCTGCTGAGTCCTAAAGTCCACTGACTTGAGCACCCGCGTTTACTGGTATCTGCAGGGGGTCCTGGAACCAATCCCCTGTGGGTAAGGAGGGCTGAATGTAGTCTGTATGCAGGGTGCATGTGATTCTTCGTGATGTTACTGTCTCTTTTCCAGCACCTTTCTGTATATATGTCCTTGATGATGGGTAGGCTGGTGCTAGTGATGCGTTGGGATGTTTTGAGCATTTTCAGTACTTTTTTAGCTTTGCTACAATCCAACTGAATCATTGTTGTGCATTTAATAATTCATATTTGTGTAATCTTGTAAATATGTTGTTGATTAAGCATTCTTTTTTACCTAAAGTAATTCATTATGGGTTACATGTATAAGTACATGAATTGCATACATCATCACAATGTCACATGACAATGTGCACACCTCATGTAAAGTACAGGAGAACTGCATTTTGGATTCCTGTGTCTTCCTTTGAATGAGTTTAATGTTTTGAAGTTATAAAACATAACAGTCATGGTGGAGCATGTGAGCCCTTCAAGGAAGATATCAAACCACACTCCATGCCCAATCGACACTTAGTGTATAAAATTGAGTCACATATCTGCCAATAACATCCAGGACTTACACTGGAGACAGGTGTGAACAGTAAGAAACGTCCTGCGCCTGTGATATTTAAGTGGCTCGAGAAGATTCTTGTTTTTTTGGGATTAATCCGTTTGGAATTAACCTTACAGGATTTTGGGATGCAGAAATCTGCAATGGTTTTGGGAATGCTACAGGGTTGAGTCCCTCTGTGTATATTCTTAAATTTAGATATTTTTGTGATGGTGCTCTACCAATTGTGATGGGAACAACTATATGAAAGATGGTCGTGTAAACACACAGTGAAAACATTTGTGAGGATGTGGACTAAATGCAAGTAAATAGGGCCATCTCAGGTAGACATCTTGGTCTTCCAGTGCTGTACTATGTGCTATGATGCCATAAGTCTAATAGTCACAATGGGATCTGTCAAATTACAGGGATACAAGAGGAACCATTCACAACTAAATTACAAGGAAGGAAAATAGTCTTAAAAAAAATCCCAGCACCTACTCTCCGTTGTGCAGAACTCTGAGATCTTCAGAACTATCAGTACTTTAAAATGTTCTGCAATGGAAATCCAGATATGAGGTCCTCATTATTTTCCTCCCTGTCTCTGTCTCTGTAACTCTGGCTTCAAACACTCATTGATTCTTGGGTATGCTGGTATACGACATTTTTCACCGAATTTCTGGGTCTTTTTTCCACCATTAAATTTTGTTGCTATGTAGCTGAAACACCATGCGTATGCTAACAGAACTGAAAATTGAGGGGAAAAGAAAAGCAAAAGCAGGCATATTTTACGTTGTAGAAGTGTTTTGGGAGAGGGAAAGGGTGCAATAGAAGGACAGTCATTGGGTGGGGACAGAGGTTCTGCGGATCACGTTTTCACTTTAGGTGCTAGCAATGAAAGAGAGAGAAAAGGAACTAAAAGAATTATCAGAAGTGTGAAATAGATTTCAGCAGCTGCTAGAAATCTGAAACAAATGAGAATCATGAATATATGGTACTGTGCATAGATATAGCTAAGGTGCCTCAGACTTTTGTACAGTACTGTAGTAAGTTTGTGTATTGCAATGTACTGCTGCCGCAAAAAAACAAAATTCATGACATATGTGAGTGATAATAAACCTGATTCTGATATGGGTCTCTTTTGTGGACTGAGAGTGGGAAGGGGGCAGGGAGAGGGGAATCATGGTTGGGAAAAGGGGAAGGGAGAAGGGAAGGAGTGAGAAGCACCAGGGAGACATTCTGTAATGATCAATAAATCAATTGTATGGAATCAATTGAACTTGACTAGTGTCTCAGGGCTGAGTGCGTCTGCACACGCGCCACTTGGCACTCCTTCTCTGCCACCTGTCTAACACCCCTACCGTGGAACTCCACTCTCACCATCTTTTAAATCCTTTGCTTCTGCCAGGTTTACAAACTCGCTCTCCGCTCTACGTTGACAAATACAGCACTATGAAAAAGTTTTCAGCACCTTATCTATATATATGTGGCTGATACATTTGCACAGTACTTACAGTAGATTAGACAGCATCTGTACTGGGCGAGTTTTACAAATGAATGACCTTATATCAAAGCTGGGTGTCTCTAATATAAATAAGAAAGGACATCTATCTGAAATTATTTAATTTTATATTGAGTCTCAAAGGTAGCAATGTGTATGGACAGAAGATAAGATGCTGTTCCTTGGAGTTTATATTGGGTACCATTTGAGCATTGTCAAAGACCAAGATGTCAGAGTGTGAGTGAATTACAGTGATAAGCACCCAAAAGCTTCAAAGTTCAAAGTAAATTTATTATCAACATATGTATACTATAAATAACTTTGAGATTTGTCTCCTTTTAGGCAGCCACAAAACAGAGAAACACAATAGAATCAATTTTAAAAATGACCATCAGGCACCCAGTGTTCAGAAGAAAAACAAATTGTGCAGATAATAAAATTAAGCAAATAATATTCAGAACTGAAGCAAAAATTAGTCCACAGCTGCAGCCAATCCAGGAGCTTGTTAGCTGCAGGCCACAGCCTCAGTTTAGCACAGAGATGAGTAAACCACGTCATGCAGCGAGCTGAGCCCCGGCCCATCCCTTTCCTTCAGCCCTATCACCCAGACCTTTTCAATCTGGCCTGGAGTTTAAATCAGCCAAACAGCGGGTTGTTCTTCACTCTTGGACCCAGGCCCTGCCACCTAAATCAGCTTGATTCAGCCTGCACCAGATCTTTCCAATTGTTGAAACCTTGAATCATTCCCCACTCTTGGGCCCACTGAGACTCTGCCTTACCTCAGTTATGTCACTTCCAATCACCTCCAAGTCTGCTCCAGCAGCCAAGCATTGGCTCGCTTCCCGCTCTTGGGCCTAGGCCCCGCCGCCATGATTCAGCCTGTATGCACTTCGCTGCAAATATCCTGCGCAATTGAAATTTCAGTTCACACCACAAAAATGCTGGGTTGTACTGGCGGTTTAAATGCTCAACTCCGAAAGGGAAGTTACAGCCTACTGATTTCAGTGATCAGTTGAGAGAACGCATGAGCAATGAAATAGTTAATAGTCATGTTTGCTAACGACAAGTCATCACTGTATTTCACCTGCGCCATCTTAAATTAGCTTTGCCATTGCAGACTGAATGAATATGTGCTGCAGAGCAGACATCTGATCTTCATTTGTTTCCAATGAGGCAAAGATCACTTGGCAATCACCCCATACAAATTGAAAGAAGAGCAAGTGAATCACTGCTTTACATGAGGGGATTATCTGGGTCGTAAGATGGTGGGAAGGGAAGAGGTAAAAAGATCGGTACAACATCATCTGTGGTTCCCCTTGAGGGAGCTGTGAGGTCAGGGTAGGTTGAAATGTTAATCAGGGAATCATGGAGGGGTTTGTGCCCTGAAGGAAAAGAGAGAGAAAGCTGTGCTCAGTAATGGAAAATCATTGAAAGCATCAGAACTTACATATTGTAATACATTCAATGTGGAGTCTGGTAGATGGCAAGGATAACGGGATTCAGTATCTTTGTTCCATTTCAACCATGAGCAGATAAGAATGTGTGAAATCAAGAATTTGTAATTAAGAACCCTGTGAGCTATGTATCTGCCGCTATGAAATTATCTGAGTATATCAGATATTAATTCAAACAAGAACCAATCTTTAGTTTTAATGTAAGTTGGAATCAGTAATCAGTTTGAAGTTAAAAGTACAGCTTTGTAGATAGTATTGGCTATGGAGCACAGGTTCTGTATTCTGCAATGGCATTGTCCTGCATCAATGCAGGCAGGATCTGAAAACATGGATTTTGTGTGTCTGGGATCTCTGTCCCTGGAAGCATTTAAACTGTGTGAATTACTTTGTCCCAGCAAAGGTGTTTGATCATTCAGAGATGTCTCCCACTATAGACATGTAATTCAAAGGAACCACTTCTTCACCCAAAATATTGAAGTAAATGATGTTACTGTAGCTGCTGAAATTGTACCGGTTAACCTGCTGGTACCTTTAATCTTAAGGGAATAAAAACGAGATGTACTTTAAATCTGGGAGGCTCTAGTAAGAGTGTCTCCAGTGGAATGCATGATTGCCCTGGTGAATAAAGACATTTATATCACAGCTTCAGTGTTGCTGCAATGACTTTGATCAGTTACAACACTGTGGTAGAAGGGAAGCCAAGAATGAGGAAATAGTTGAGATCTCAAAGACAATGTGCAAATTCTCATCATTGCAACAGATGCAGTGGAGTCCCCTTTTTAATGAATTGTAAGCCCAGCATGATGTTAAGTTTCTGCCTTCACCTCAGTGTTTAATTTTTGGCTAGCTGACTTCACCCAGACTTCACTCTTCCCCTTCTCTCTGGAACTCACAATCATTTTAGACCTTTCCTTCCAACATCTTAATCTCTCTAGGTCTATTCAACATCATCTTCCCATGTGATATTGCTTAGCTGAGGTTTTCCACTGTAATCACTAACAACAATCTTCTCTCTGCTCATGAAAAGCCACCTTACTGGCAACATGCTGACAATGGTGGGGTAGTCATGGTTTGGAGCAGTAACGTCACAGAGGCAGAATGTCAGCTCTGAGATACCATTTCATAACAGCAGCTGGACCTTCTTCCTTCATGGCCTTCACTAGGCTTTGTGTTTGCAAATTAGGCTACTGTTCTAAGCTTTTCCACTTTCACAATATATCTGACTCTTAGTCATGAGTCATAGAACAGTGCAGCACAGAAACAGGCCCTTTAGTCCATTTAATCTGTACAGGACTATTAAACTGCTGACTCACATCGATCTGCTCCTGGATGAAAGCCCTCCCATCTATGTACCTATCTAAACTTCTGTTAAATGTTGAAATCGAACTGCATCCATCACTTCCTCTGACAGCTTGTTCCATAGCCTTAAGACCCTCTGTGAGAAGTCCTTTTAGAGCAGAGTTCAGGAGGAATTCCTTTAATAAGCGAGTATGAATCTATGGAATTCATTGCCACAGATGGCTATGAAAGCCTAGTCAGTTGGATATGTCTGAAGAGAATTTGATAGGTTCTTGATTAGTAAGGGTTTCAATAGTCACAGGTTGATGCACCATCAATAACTCTCGGAGACAGGAGGTGAATGATAGGCCTTTATTAGCAGCAAAAGGGACCATGGCATCTTGGAGACTGAGGGAGGAGCAGTACCTCCAATCACTTTTATACAGGGGTCTGTGGGAGGAGCCACAGGAGCAGTCAACAGAGGGGCATGTCCAGACAGGTATACATAGTTTACCACACAGGGGAATGGAATTGATAGGGCTAATATATCAGCCATGATAGAACATATACTGTGATTAAATGCTTTGAGAAGTTGGTCATGGCTATAACTAGCTCTTGAATAAGCAAGGACCTGGACCCATTGCAATTTATCTATCGCCACAATAGGCCCTCAGTGGATGTTCTTTCTTTGGCTCTCCACTTAGCCCTGGATCACCTGAAAAATAAGCCTGCTGTTTATTGATTAACAGCTCAGCGTTCAATACAATCATACCCTCAGTTCTAATTAACAAGCTCCAAAGCCTCTGCTACTACATCCTTGATTACTCACTGGAGGACTACAGTCTGGGTGGATCTTCACTGACAATCCACACTGGCGTACCCCAAGAATGTGAGCTTTGCCCACTGCTTTAATCTTTCTACACCCATAATTGTGCGGCTACGCACAGCTCAAATGACATCAATCAATTTGCAGATAACACAGCTATTGTTGGCAGAATTTCAGATGGTACTCTGAGGCATATAGGAGTGAGATAGTTCAGCTGGTTGAGTGGTGTCTCTGCAACAATGTTATACTCAACAACAGTAAGACCAAGGAATTGACTGTGGACTTCAAGAAGGGGAAGTTGAGGGAACACACTGCAGACCTCATCGAAGGATCAGAAGTGGAAAGGGTGAGCAGTTTCACATTTCTGGGTTCTCTGAAGATCTATCCTGGGTCCAACATATGGATGCAATTAAAAAACACAACAGTGTCTACATTTCATTAGGAGTTGGAGGAAAATTGGTATGTCATCAAAGACACTTGCAAATTTCTACAGATGTGTCATGGAGAACATTCTAACTGGCTGCATCACTGTCTGGTGGGGGTGGAGGACGGGCTACTGCACAGGATCAGAAAAAGCCGCAGAAAGCTGCAGACTCAGCCAGCTCCATCACGGGCACCAGCCTCCCAGCATCCAAGACATCTTCAAAAGGCGATTCCTCAAAAAGCAGTATCCATCACTAAGGACCCCTATCACCTAGGATGTGCCTTCATGTCACTGCTGCCATCACAAAGGAGGTACAGGAGTCTGAAAATACACACTCAATGTTTCAGAAACAGATTCTTCCCCTCTGCCATCAACTCTCTGAATGGACAATCAACTCATGAACACTAACTCACAATATTTTTTTCTCTTTTTGCACTACTTATTTTATTATATACATATATATATGACATAATATAACATATATAATATGTATTATATAAATACATATATTTATATACACTTATTATTACTTACAAATTTTATTGTTTCGGATTGCAGTGTACTGCTGAAGACAATGAATTTCATGACAAATGCCAGTGATGCTAAATCTGAATCTGATTCTGATTCTGAATGGTGCAGAAGACTCAATTACATGGATAGCCTAGTTCTGCTCCTCTGTCTTATGGTCTAAGTGTAAGACTTTAATTGCATGAAATTAGCCAAATCACTGAGGAAATAGAGCTAGGAAGATCTTTCCATATAGTCCATCTTCATGGTTCATTACATTTGAAAGGCTAAAGGTAGCATCAAGGTTACATGTCACCTTGGCCATTCCCTTTTCTCTCTTCTACCTTCCAGGAGAAGATACAGGGGCTTGGAAAAATAGACAACCAGACTCAAGAATATCTCTTTCCCCACTGCCACCAGACTTCTAAATCAACCCCCTCTTTTCACATTCCCTTCTCAGTGGTGCTACCACATTCTCAAGCCCTTCATTCAAACTCATTCTTCAGTGATTAGTGGTGGATGGTCATATGAGCAGCTGGTGAACATCACAAGTCCTGGTTATGCGACCACTGATGCTAGGCAGACACTCTCTGAAGAGTCTTGATAATGGCTGGGGTCACCCGTCTTGTAAAGTCACTGCCCAGAAGAAGGCAATGGCAAACCACTCCTGTAGAAATATTTGTCAAGAATTATCATGAGACTATGATCATCCATGTCATATGACATGACACATAACAGCGATAATGATGTAGTTTACCGTGTGAGCAAGGTATTTCACTGCACCCTGGCATAAATATAATAAATTCATATGAATCAGAAGATGAATCTGAGTATCTGAAGAAGTCCTTTGTATAGGACAAGGCTGTACATTCAGAGTGAAAAAGACTCTTAAGAAGACTGAACCCTTAGTCTAGAAATAGCACAAAGGTCCAAGAAATTATTTTTCTTGAGTGTGATCAGGAATGAAAAATCATAACTGTGTTGAGAAAAAAAAAGATCTGCAAAAAAGCTGCAGAAGCTACCCATGCTCCAGACAAATGGAACTGGTCTACACATCCTCAGTCAGTAAAAACATCTGAAATCTTTCGGTAAGAAAAATATCATTTGTGCCATAACTGTAGTAAAGCTACCAGAGAGAGGGCATAGGATATTGAATTAAAACCTTGCATGGTGTGAGGGTGTGTGATAGTCTGTGAAGAAATTTGTATTTCACTCCGGAACCTAAAGCAAGTTCATCCCAACCCCATTGGGACTGCCTGCTAATAAAGATTCCGTCTTCCAACGTGATCGCCAAAAGATTTGTGAAAAGTGGTGCTTACAAATATTAAGAGCTGTCAGGATAAGTAAGTTCACGCCCACCCACCAGTGAGGTTCACAGGCTGACAACGTGAGTAAGATGAACAACCATTAATGCAGACACATTTGCTCATTCAGTATGCATTCCGAATTACATCACTGAAATGTTCCAATCACTCACCGGGGGAAGGAAAAGAGCAGAATAATTCAGATCAAGTAAATTTCAATTTCTCCAATCTGCCATAAATTATATGATCTCAGCCAGATTATTGACCAGGAGAAGATGGTAAAGACTAGAGGCAGAAGCAGGGAATAGGGCCAATCAGTTATCAAGACTACAAATAAATATGGTAGGGATGATTGGATAATTTCCATATCTTTCAAGCCTGTTGATCACAAAAATGCAGGTGATATGGTGAGACTTTATTTAGTAGGTCTCACAAATACAAGAAAATCTGCAGGTGCTGGAAATCCAGAGCAACACACAAAAAATGCAGGAGGAACACAGCAGGTCAGACAGCATCTATGGAAATGAACAATCAATGGTTTGGGCCAAGACCCTTCTTCAGAACTGGAAAGGAAAAGGAGAATTCGGAGTAAGATCTGGGGGGTGGAGGGGAAGGTATAATTACAAGGCGGTAGGTGATAGGTGAAACTGGGAGTGGGGACGGTTGAAGTAAAGAGCTTGGAAGTTGATTGGTGAATTGGATAAAGGGTTGGGGTTGGGGGTGGGGTTGGAATCTGATAGGAGAAGACAGACCATGAAAAAATAGGAAGGAAGAGGAGTACCAAAGGGAGGTGATAGGCAGGTAAGGAGACAAAATGAAAAAGGGAAAAGGACTGGGGAATTATGAAGGTGGGGGGGGGCAATTACTCGGAGGTTGGAGGCTACCCAGATGGAATATAAGGTGTTGCTCCTTCAACCTCATTATGGACTCATTACAGAAATAAAGGAGGCCAGAGACTGACATGCCAGAACAAGAATGGGACGTAGAACTGAAATGGGTGGCTACCAGGAGGAGCCGCTTTTTCTAAGGGACAGAGCATAGGTGCTTCGCGAAGGGGCCTCCCAGTCTGCGTCGGGTCTCATTGATAAACAAGAGGCCGCAGCAGGAGCACCTCATACTCTAGATGACCCCAACAAGCTTGTAGGCGAAGAGTCACCTCACCTGGAAGGACTATTTGGGGCCCTGGATGGTAGTGAGGGAGAAGGTGTAGGAGCAAGTGTCATATTTGTTCCGGTAGGGGCAGGTGTGGCACTTGCTCCATGAGGGGTAGGTGTGGCACTTGTTCCGTGAGGGGCAGGTGTGGCACTTGTTCTGTGAGAGGCAGGTGTGGCACTTGTTCCGTGAGGGGCAGGTGTGGCACTTGTTCCGTGAGAGGCAGGTGTGGCACTTGTTCCGTGAGAGGCAGGTGTGGCACTTATTCTGTGAGCGGCAGGTGTGGCACTTGTTCTGTGAGGGACAGGTGTGGCACGTTCCGTGAGGGGCAGGTGTGGCACTTGTTCCGTGAGAGGCAGGTGTGGCACTTGTTCCGTGAGAGGCAGGTGTGGCACTTGTTCCGTGAGGGACAGGTGTGGCACTTGTTCTGTGAGGGGCAGGCGTGGCACTTATTCTGTGAGGGGCAGGTGTGGCACTTGTTCCGTGAGAGGCAGGTGTGGCACTTGTTCCGTGAGAGGCAGGTGTGGCACTTGTTCCGTGAGGGGCAGGTGTGGCACTTGTTCCGTGAGGGGCAGGTGTGGCACTTGTTCTGTGAGGGGCAGGTGTGGCACTTGTTCCGTGAGAGGCAGGTGTGGCACTTGTTCTGAGAGGGGCAGGTGTGGCACTTGTTCCGTGAGAGGCAGGTGTGGCACTTATTCTGTGAGGGGCAGGAGTGGCACTTGTTCCGTGAGAGGCAGGTGTGGCACTTGTTCCGTGAGGGACAGGTGTGGCACTTGTTCCGTGAGGGGCAGGTGTGGCACTTATTCCGTGAGGGGCAGGTGTGGCACTTGTTCTGTGAGGGGCAGGTGTGGCAATTGTTCTGTGAGGGGCAGGTGTGGCACTTGTTCTGTGAGGGGCAGGTGTGGCACTTGTTCCGTGAGGGGCAGGTGTGGCACTTGTTCTGTGAGGGGCAGGTGTGGCACTTGTTCCGTGAGAGGCAGGTGAGGCACTTGTTCCGTGAGAGGCAGGTGTGGCACTTGTTCTGTGAGCGGCAGGTGTGGCACTTGTTCTGAGAGGGGCAGGTGTGGCACTTGTTCTGTGAGGGGCAGGTGTGGCACTTGTTCCGTGAGGGGCAGGTGTGGCACTTGTTCCGTGAGAGGCAGGTGTGGCACTTGTTCTGTGAGGGGAAGGTGTGGCACTTGTTCTGTGAGAGGCAGGTGTGGCACTTGTTCCGGTAGGGGCAGGTTTGGCACTTGTTCCGTGAGGGGCAGGTGTGGCACTTGTTCCGTGAGGGGAAGGTGTGGCACTTGTTCTGTGAGAGGCAGGTGTGGCACTTGTTCCGGTAGGGGCAGGTGTGGCACTTGTTCCGTGAGCGGCAGGTGTGGCACTTGTTCCGTGAGGGACAGGTGTGGCACTTGTTCTGTGAGGGGCAGGCGTGGCACTTGTTCCGTGAGGGGCAGGTGTGGCACTTGTTCCGTGAGAGGCAGGTGTGGCACTTGTTCCGTGAGAGGCAGGTGTGGCACTTGTTCCGTGAGAGGCAGGTGTGGCACTTGTTCGATGAGGGACAGGTGTGGCACTTGTTCTGTGAGGGGCAGGTGTGGCACTTGTTCTGTGAGGGGCAGGTGTGGCATTGTTCCGTGAGGGGCAGGTGTGGCACTTGTTCCGTGAGAGGCAGGTGTGGCACTTGTTCCGTGAGAGGCAGGTGTGGCACTTATTCTGTGAGCGGCAGGTGTGGCACTTGTTCTGTGAGGGGAAGGTGTGGCACTTGTTCTGTGAGGGACAGGTGTGGCACTTGTTCCGTGAGGGGCAGGTGTGGCACTTGTTCCGTGAGGGGCAGGTGTGGCACTTGTTCCGTGAGGGGGAGGTGTGGCACTTGTTCCGTGAGGGGCAGGTGTGGCACTTGTTCCGTGAGGGGCAGGTGTGGCACTTGTTCCGTGAGGGGCAGGTGTGGCACTTGTTCCGTGAGGGGGAGGTGTGGCACTTGTTCCGTGAGGGGCAGGTGTGCCACTTGTTCCGTGAGCGGCAGGTGTGGCACTTGTTCCGTGAGCGGCAGGTGAGGCACTTTTTCCGTGAGGGGGAGGTGTGGCAATTGTTCCGTGAGAGGCAGGTGTGGCACTTGTTCTGTGAGAGGCAGGTGTGGCACTTGTTCCGTGAGGGACAGGTGTGGCACTTGTTCCGTGAGAGGCAGGTGTGGCACTTGTTCCGTGAGAGGCAGGTGTGGCACTTGTTCCGTGAGGGGGAGGTGTGGCAATTGTTCTGTGAGGGGCAGGTGTGGCACTTGTTCTGAGAGGGGCAGGTGTGGCACTTGTTCTGTGAGGGGCAGGTGTGGCACTTGTTCCGTGAGGGACAGGTGTGGCACTTGTTCCGTGAGAGGCAGGTGTGGCACTTGTTCTGAGAGGGGCAGGTGTGGCACTTGTTCTGTGAGGGGCAGGTGTGGCACTTTTTCCGTGAGGGGTAGGTGTGGCACTTGTTCCGTGAGGGGCAGGTGTAGCAATTGTTCTGTGAGGGGCAGGTGTGGCACTTGTTCTGAGAGAGGAAGGTGTGGCACTTGTTCTGAGAGGGGCAGGTGTGGCACTTGTTCTGTGAGGGGCAGGTGTGGCACTTGTTCCGTGAGGGGCAGGTGTAGCAATTGTTCTGTGAGGGGCAGGTGTGGCACTTGTTCTGTGAGGGGCAGGTGTGGCACTTGTTCTGTGAGGGGCAGGTGTGGCACTTGTTCCGTGAGGGGCAGGTGTGGCACTTGTTCCATGAGGGGCAGGTGTGGCACTTGTTCTGCTGGGGGTGGGTGTGGCACTTGTTCTGTGAGGGGCAGGTGTGGCACTTGTTCCATGAGGGGCAGGTGTGGCACTTGTTCCATGAGGGGCAGGTGTAGCAATTGTTCTGTGAGGGGCAGGTGTGGCACTTGTTCCGTGAGGGGCAGGTGTGGCACTTGTTCCATGAGGGGCAGGTGTGGCACTTGTTCCATGAGGGGCAGGTGTGGCACTTGTTCCGTGAGGGGCAGGTGTAGCAATTGTTCTGTGAGGGGCAGGTGTGGCACTTGTTCCATGAGGGGCAGGTGTGGCACTTGTTCCGTGAGGGGCAGGTGTAGCAATTGTTCTGTGAGGGGCAGGTGTGGCACTTGTTCTGTGAGGGGCAGGTGTGGCACTTGTTCCATGAGGGGCAGGTGTGGCACTTGTTCCATGAGGGGCAGGTGTGACACTTGTTCCATGAGGGGCAGGTGTGGCACTTGTTCTGCTGGGGGTGGGTGTGGCACTTGTTCTGTGAGGAGCAGGTGTAGCAATTGTTCTGTGAGGGGCAGGTGTGGCACTTGTTCCATGAGGGGCAGGTGTGGCACTTGTTCCGTGGGGGTAGGTGTGGCACTTGTTCTGTGAGGGGTAGGTGTGGCACTTGTTCCGTGAGGGGCAGGTGTGGCACTTGTTCCATGAGGGGCAGGTGTGGCACTTTTTCCGTGAGGGGTAGGTGTGGCACTTGTTCCGTGAGGGGCAGGTGTGGCACTTGTTCCGTGAGGGGCAGGTGTGGCACTTGTTCCGTGAGGGGCAGGTGTGGCACTTGTTCTGTGAGGGGTAGGTGTGGCACTTGTTCTGTGAGGAGCAGGTGTGGCACTTGTTCCGTGAGGGGTAGGTGTGGCACTTGTTCCGTGAGGGGCAGGTGTGGCACTTGTTCTGTGAGGGGCAGGTGTGGCACTTGTTCCGTGAGGGGCAGGTGTGGCACTTGTTCCGGTAGGGGCAGGTGTGGCACTTGTTCTGTGAGGGGCAGGTGTGGCACTTGTTCTGTGAGAGGCAGGTGTGGCACTTGTTCCATGAGGAGCAGGTGTGGCACTTGTTCTGTGAGGGGCAGGTGTGGCACTTGTTCTGTGAGGGGCAGGTGTGGCACTTGTTCCATGAGGGGCAGGTGTGGCACTTGTTCTGTGAGGGGTAGGTGTGGCACTTGTTCCGTGAGGGGCAGGTGTGGCACTTGTTCCATGAGGGGCAGGTGTGGCACTTTTTCCGTGAGGGGTAGGTGTGGCACTTGTTCCGTGAGGGGCAGGTGTGGCACTTGTTCCGTGAGGGGCAGGTGTGGCACTTGTTCCGTGAGGGGCAGGTGTAGCAATTGTTCTGTGAGGGGCAGGTGTGGCACTTGTTCCGTGAGGGGCAGGTGTGGCACTTGTTCCGTGAGGGGCAGGTGTGGCACTTGTTCCGTGAGCGGCAGGTGTGGCACTTGTTCTGTGAGGGGCAGGTGTGGCACTTGTTCTGTGAGGGGCAGGTGTGGCACTTGTTCTGTGAGGGGCAGGTGTGGCACTTGTTCCGTGAGGGGCAGGTGTGGCACTTGTTCCATGAGGGGCAGGTGTGGCACTTGTTCTGCTGGGGGTGGGTGTGGCACTTGTTCTGTCAGGGGCAGGTGTGGCACTTGTTCCATGAGGGGCAGGTGTGGCACTTGTTCCATGAGGGGCAGGTGTAGCAATTGTTCTGTGAGGGGCAGGTGTGGCACTTGTTCCGTGAGGGGCAGGTGTGGCACTTGTTCCATGAGGGGCAGGTGTGGCACTTGTTCCATGAGGGGCAGGTGTGGCACTTGTTCCGTGAGGGGCAGGTGTAGCAATTGTTCTGTGAGGGGTAGGTGTGGCACTTGTTCTGTGAGGGGCAGGTGTGGCACTTGTTCCATGAGGGGCAGGTGTGGCACTTGTTCCATGAGGGGCAGGTGTGACACTTGTTCCATGAGGGGCAGGTGTGGCACTTGTTCTGCTGGGGGTGGGTGTGGCACTTGTTCTGTGAGGAGCAGGTGTAGCAATTGTTCTGTGAGGGGCAGGTGTGGCACTTGTTCCATGAGGGGCAGGTGTGGCACTTGTTCCGTGGGGGTAGGTGTGGCACTTGTTCTGTGAGGGGTAGGTGTGGCACTTGTTCCGTGAGGGGCAGGTGTGGCACTTGTTCCATGAGGGGCAGGTGTGGCACTTTTTCCGTGAGGGGTAGGTGTGGCACTTGTTCCGTGAGGGGCAGGTGTGGCACTTGTTCCGTGAGGGGCAGGTGTGGCACTTGTTCCGTGAGGGGCAGGTGTGGCACTTGTTCTGTGAGGGGTAGGTGTGGCACTTGTTCTGTGAGGAGCAGGTGTGGCACTTGTTCCATGAGGGGTAGGTGTGGCACTTGTTCCGTGAGGGGCAGGTGTGGCACTTGTTCTGTGAGGGGCAGGTGTGGCACTTGTTCCGTGAGGGGCAGGTGTGGCACTTGTTCCGGTAGGGGCAGGTGTGGCACTTGTTCTGTGAGGGGCAGGTGTGGCACTTGTTCTGTGAGAGGCAGGTGTGGCACTTGTTCCATGAGGAGCAGGTGTGGCACTTGTTCTGTGAGGGGCAGGTGTGGCACTTGTTCTGTGAGGGGCAGGTGTGGCACTTGTTCCATGAGGGGCAGGTGTGGCACTTGTTCCATGAGGGGCAGGTGAGGCACTTGTTCCATGAGGGGCAGGTGTGGCACTTGTTCTGTGAGGGGCAGGTGTGGCACTTATTCTGTGAGGAGCAGGTGTGGCACTTGTTCCATGAGGGACAGGTGTAGCAATTGTTCCATGAGGGGCAGGTATGGCACTTGTTCCATGAGGGACAGGTGTAGCAATTGTTCTGTGAGGGGCAGGTGTGGCACTTATTCTGCTGGGGGTGGGTGTGGTACTTGTTCCACAATGGGCAGGTGTTCTTCCTTATGGGAAGGAGAAGGAGTTTATATCCTCAGAAGGCCATGAGTCTCTGGAGAACTGTAGTTGTTACATTATTGAATATTTTGAATATATTGAAAGGTGAAATAGACAGTTGTTTGGATTGTAAGGAATCAAGGGTTATAGGTAACATGTAGAAAGTGGACATGAGGCCAAGCCATCGCCTTCTTGAATGATGGAACAAACTTGTAGGGTTGGAGTGTCTATTCTTGCTCCTAATGAACCAAGAAAGGAATAGATTGGTTTGGCAAATGAAAAAAGTGGAGAACATAATGAGGAAAGAGAAGTATCACTAAATATTCAACAAAGTAACATTTGTTAATTGATTTCCATACAATATGAATCTTAATAATGCAATACATTTGGATTTAATAATTAATGAGTATTACTCATATTCAGAGTCTCAGTAATTCCAATATGCAAATTTTATGAATTTTGTTACCTGCTATAAGTGTGTAGTAATTGGAAACCAAGGTCAGAAAATTCTCAGTTGACTTTAACAGGGTCACTATTTGGATTTGATAGGAATAACAGAGCTGTGACTTCCACATGCATACAAAACACCTACAATATTCCACAACGCAGAGGAGTTTGTTCAAATAACAAAGCCACAGAATGTTTACGACAAGCGATGATAAAGAAGACCAGTCTGAACTGTTCTCAGTTAAAATGAATGGAATTTTCAGGATGTGGGGTGTTGAGGTATCATTCCAGCAGATTCCAGGGTCTTCCATGTAATTAGTTAAAATTGAGTATTATGTGCATTTTTGATTACCTACCTACAGGAAAGATGTAAATAAGATTGAAAGATTGCAGAGGAAATTTACAAGGATGTTGCTGGGATTGGAGGAACTGAGTGATAAGGGAAAGATTGAATAGGTTAGGGCTGTATTCCTTAGAATGAAGAATGTGGAGAGGAGATTTGATAGAAGTATACAAAATCATTAGCGGTATAGATAGGGTAAATGCAAGCAGAATTTTTCCATTGAGTTTGGGTGGGACTGCAACAAGAGCCATAGGTTAAGGGTGAAAGGCGAAAAGTTTAAGGGGAACATAAGCGGTTAACTTCTTCACTCAGAGGGTCATGGGAGCGTAGAATGAGATGCCAGTGCATGTGGTGCATGTGAGCTTGACTTCATTGACTTAGTGAAGTTTGGATAGGTACTCGGATGTTTAGGGATATGGAGGGCTATGATCCTGATTCAGGTCGATGGCATTTTAAAAGGTTCAACATTGACTGGGTGGACCAAAGGGCCTGTTTTAATGTTGTAGCTTTCTATGACTCTATGACTTCATGACCGGAAACATTTCCCAAGTAAATTAATTCCTTTTCAAGATTCTAATTCAACATCATTTAAAGTTTCCTGCTCCCCTGAATATATTGATTTTGTTCAACACAAAGTACACTGCAGTTGCTGGGATCAAAGCAACACGTACAACACACTGGAGGAACTCAGCAGGTTGGGCAGCCTCCATGGAAACAAACAGTCAACATTTCAGGCCTGAGTATTGACGAAGGTTCTTGGCCCGAAACGTTGGCTGTTCATTTCCACGGATGCTGCCCGACCTGCTGAGTTCCTCCAGCGTGTTGTATGTGTTGATTTTGTCCAAAGTGCTTTCTTTCTGTGGAATTGTTCGTTCACATAAGTATCTCATAAATCAAAACCTCAATCATAAGAAGCAGCGTTTTGTGACTAGTTTGCAATCTGATGATTTTTGGGACTTACAGTCAAAATGAAGATAATGAGATTCTCAAGGTAATGCTGAATATATACAGTAATAAAGATTCCTGGAAATTGATTTAGTGGACTTACATTTAATTTCTACTTCACAGAAATTCTACCATAGAGAAATTTATTATTTGACAAACAAAGCATTTGCATTAAGTTTATTTTACCCTTTGAGGAAATGAGAGTAGAAGCTGGATACCTCAAAAAAGTGCAACAAATGTTGGATCAGGTCAAATAACAAAATATTATGAAAAGATTAACTTTATTTATCACATGTAAACCGAAATACTGAAAAATACTGCAAAATATATTGCTTACATCAAATCAGCTCTGAGGATTGTACTGGGCAACCCCCAAGTATCGCAGTGCTGCAGGCACCAGAGTAGCATGCCCCCAACTTACAAACTCTAACCATGTATCTTTGTAATGTGGGAGGAAGCACACGCGTTCACAGGGAGAACATGGCTGTCTTACAGCCAGCGGTGGGAATTGAGCCCTAATTGGTGAGCGCTGACACTGCATTAGCATTGCGCTAGCCACTACCGAGTCCTGAGGGTAGGGTTAAATTGGGTAAATGCATCTTTTTGTAAATAGCTTTGATACTGCTCTATACCTTTACTATATAGCCAGCTGACCAACACTGATTAAACACGGCTACATGGATTGGGCTGAGCAATTTGACTATCAGACCAAGTTGAAGCCCATAGCCATCGGTAGAGTTCAGAATGGCCATGATCAAAGTGGATTGGACTGGGCCTTAATTTTATTTCTGAGCAGATCTCCAACTCAGAGCAGCAAGATTAACTGTTCTTCAAGAGAAATATATTGCAGACTTCGCTCTATTTGCCTATTTTGGCCATCATAAGTTGCTATGCATTCAAGATATGGCAAAAGTAACCCCAAGTTCCATCTTCACCTGAAGGCTTGGCCCACCGTGTTACCATAAATCCACAAGACCATTCAATATAGGAGAAAATTAGCCCATTTGGCCCATTGAGTTTGCTCCACAATTTCATCATGGCTGATCCATTTTTCCTTGCAGCCCCAATCTCCAGCCTTCTCCCCATATCCCTTCATGCCCTGACCAATCAAGAATCTATCAACTTCTGCTTTAAATATATATAAAGACTTGGCCTCCACAGCTGCCTGTGGCAAAGAATTCCACAGATTCACCACTCACTGGCTAAAGAAATTCCTCCTCATCTCCATTCTAAAAGGGCACCCCTCTATTCTGAGGATGTGTCCTCTGGACTTAGACTCTCACATCACAGGACACATCCTCTCCACATCCACTCTATCAAGGCCTTTCAACATTCGATAGATTCAATGAAGTCAACCCTGATTCTTCTGAATTTCAGTGAATACAGCCCCAAAGCCATTGAACTCTCCTCATATGCCAAGCCAGTCAAATCTGGAATCGTTTTTGTGAACCTCCTTTAAACTTTCTCTTGTATAAGCTCATCTTTTTTAAGATGAGAGTACCAAAACTGCTTGCACTACTACAAGTGAGGCCTCACCAGAGCTTTATAAAGTCTCAATATTACATTCTTACTTTTACATTCTAGACCTCTTGAAATGAATGCTACCATTGCATTTGCCTTCCTCACCACAGACTCAAACTGCAAATTAAGCTTTAGGGAATCCTACATAAGGACTCCCAAATCCCTTTAGCACCTCAAGTCTCTGTATTTTCTCTCCATTTAGAAAATAGTCAACACTTTCATTTCTTTTACCAAATTGCATAATCATACACTTCCTAATACTGTATTCCATCTGCCATTTCTTTACCCATTATCCTGATCTGTCCAAGTCCTGTGTAGCTTCTTTACTTCATCAAAACTACTTGCCCCTCCACTGTTCTTCATATCATCAACAAACTTTCTAACAAAGCCATCAATTCCATCATCCAAACCATTGACATATAACATAAAAAGAATTGGTTCCAACACAGACCCCATGGAACACCACTAGTCACCGGCAGCCAAGTAGAAAAAGCTCCCTTTATTCTCACTCTTTGCCTCCTACCAACTAGCCACTCCGTTATCCATTCTAGAATCTTTCCTGTAATAGCATGGACATGTAGTTTGTTAAGCAGACTCATGTGTGGCACCTTGTCAAAGGTCTTCTGAAAATCCAAGTACACAACATCAATCAATTCTCCTTTGTCTGTCCTGCTTGTTATTTCTTTAAAGGATTTCAACATATTTGTGAGGCAAGATTTCCCCTTTAGGACTCAATGCTGAGTATGGCCTATTTTGTCATGTGCCTGCAAATACCTTGAGACCTCATCCTTAATAATCATCTCCAACTTGTTCCCAACCACTGAGGGCTGACTAACTGGCCTATAGTTTCTTTTCTTCTGCCTCTTTCCCATCTTGAAGAGTAGAGCGGCATTGGCAATTTTCCAGTCTTCTGTAACCGTTCAATAATCTAGTGATTCTTGAAAGATCATTACGAATGCTTTCACAATTTCTTCAGCCACCTCTTTCAGAACCCTGACCCAGGTGATTTATCTACCTTCAGACCTTTCAGTTTCCCAAGAATCTTCTCTTTAGTAATGGTAACTTCACACACTTCATCATCCGATATCTGAAATTTCCACCATACTGCTAGTGTCTTCAACAGTGAAGGCTGATGCAAAATACTTATTCAGTTCATCTGCTGTTTCCTTATCCCCCCATACTACCTCTCTAGCATCGTTTCTCAGTATTCTGATACCCTCTCTTGCCTCTTTTACACTTTATGTATGTGAAGAAACTTTTGGTATCCTCTTTAATATTATTGGGTAGCTTACTTTCATATTCCACCCTTACCTTCTTAATGTCTGTTTTAGTTGCCTTCTATTGGCTTTTAAAAGCTTCCCAATCCTCTAACTTCCCACAAATTTTATGATATGCCCTCTCTTTGGCTTTATGTTGGTTTTGACTACTTGTTAGCCACTGTTGTGTCATCATTCCTTTAAAATAATTCTTCCCCTTTGGGACGCTGGTACCTGGGAGGCAACATACCATCTTGGAATCTCGTTCTTGCCCATGGAACCTCCTATCCATTCCCCTAATGAACGAATCCCATATCACCATAGCATGTCTCTTCTCCCCCTCCTTTATGGGTTACAGAGGCAGACTCAGTGCCAGAGACCCGACCACTGTGACTTTCCTTTGTTAGATCAACACCCCCAAACAGTATCCAATATGATATACCAGTTGTTGAGTTTGGTGACCACAGGCACACTCTGCACTTCTCCTTAACCCCTTTCCCCTTCCTGACTGTCCCCCAGTCTCCTATATTACATGATGCTTCTATTGTGTAAAATGGAATATGTTAGAGCAGATCTAAGAGTTTAAAGCAGGCACCGTGGACCAACAAACAACAGCAGAACTCTACTTCTCAACCATCAATAAACTTAACCATTCAGTTCACATGAAGGGATTGACTGCTTCACTGGGATATGGGAATGATATGCTGGGGCAGAACTGGGCCTATTTCAAAATAAAGTGAATGTTACAGAGAACTGCAAATCCATACTGAAAGCTAAGTGACCTCACAATCATCAGATAAAAACTCTATCAAGTTTTTAAACCGGCTCTATCAAGTTGTGAAACAGATCATAAACATAGAATACAGCACATAAACAGATCCTTTCAACCCACAATGATTGATGGCAAAGGAAACCAAATCTCTTTGGCATGTACCTGGTCCATATCCTTCCATTCCCTGCATATTCATGAGTCAAGGTTTGCTTACACTTGTTAAAGCAGGGTCTGGTAAAGTGGATAAGCTCCCCCTACCTATTAAACACTCCCAATGGCGTGCACCTCAAATAGCCTCTGACGCAACAGGTCCAATTCCTGACCTACACATGTGGCTTAGCTACTAAGTCCAGTGGAGCCGTATCTACAGACAGGAGAAAGGGCAAAGGCGGGTTACTGCTGCCTAAAGCCAGTTGCTTCAGGCTGATGAGGCTTATCGGCCATGGTTGGCAGCTCACCTTGGAGAAGGAAAACTCTGATCTCAAACCTCTGCTACCTTGTGGCTCTACTCACTGATGGGGAAGGCCAGGAGTAAACACTGAGGAAAAATCAGGAACTGGAGCTCACTGAGTTCAAATTTGATGGCAACTCCTACGATGTTGCTGGTGTCAAACTATATAAGTCTCTGCCATTCCTTTGGATTGATTAACTGTGTGGAGAGGGGGAGCATGCTACATGGGCGATCACTTACTCTCCGTACTGCACTGGCTTTGCTTACCTGGACAGCTAGGATTCAACATCCATGGTTGACCCTGACCTCAGACTTCATGTGGCTTTCTAAAATCCTCTTAAATGCAATTATTCCATTAGTTTCCACCACACAATTGCATTGGTTCCATTGACCTACCAATTTCTTCTGCCAAAAGCTTGCTCCACACATCTAGTTTAAACTTATGCAAGCTCATTTTAAATACATGTCTTCTAGTATTTTGTACTTCTTCTGACTATCTATACCTCTAATAATTTTATAAACATTTGTCAGTATTCGTAGTGGATAATTAAACAAATGGTAAGAGAAATTGGGTGGAGGGGTGGAGACACATATCTACCAAAGGAGGTGTAAGGCACACCTTCCCACTGCTAGACTGCAGGTCACCCTTGAGGATGGTGTAGAACCAGCTTAACCCCCCCCCCACCCAATCAGGGTCACGTGTAGCCATGGGAGCAGGTGATGGATGGTCATATGAGCAGCTGGTGCATGTCACAAGTCCTGGTAATGAGACCACTGACACCAGGCAGACAATCACCGAAGAGTATTAACAATAGATGGGGTCACCCATCTGTAAACTTTCTGCTTAGAAGAAGGCAATGGCAAACCACCTCTGTAGAAAAATGGTAAGACCATGATCGCCCTCATCAGATGATAAGATACATGATGAACGAATGATGAAAATCCAGGGTAAACACCATCCTCAATGATGGCAGACCCAAAGTATAATCACAACACCAGCAACTCCAAAGCTGATACATTTGCACCCACCCTTAGTCAGAAATGCCAAATGAATGATTTTTCTTGCCTTCTTTCTGAGATATTTCCAGTCACAGAAACCAATCTCCAGCCATTTAACTCATTCTACATAACCTCAAGAATTGGCTGAGCGAACTAAATTCAGCAAAGGCTACGGGGTCAGGGAGCATTCCATCTGCAATGCTAAATCCAGGTGTTTCAGAGCTAGTGTTGTCTCTAGCCAGGCTTCTATGGTATGGTTGCAACATCAGCACTCATCCGAAAACATTTTGCTCTACTTATTTAATTCGAATTTGTATATATATTTCCTATAACATTTTTAATGTACTGCTGCTGAAAAACAACAATTTTCATGACATGTGCCAATGATATTAAACCTGATCCTGATTCCAACATGTAAAGTTACTCAAGTAATTAGTGTTGTTTTCCTCAGCGCCCCACAAAGTTATCCATTCCTTTTGCTCTTATTTACTCCTTCACCAGTGTGCAACCTTTCCCTGGCTATGAATTTGTATTAAAGATATTTATGATATCTTACAATTCTAATGAAAGGCAGTGACCTTGACTTTGCCTTTCTTCCACAGTTCCCGGCTGATCCGATGGGTATTATAAGCACCTTCTGGTTCCACTGCATCTCTTTTTGACACATCTTCTATTTACTTCTGAGCAGCTTAGCTTCAGGAGAGATGAAATATGCTAAGTAATAAAACAAAAACAAGTAAAATATTTGCAGTTAATTCCAGTTTGCATTAATTGACCAAAACTAGCATTTACTTTTGCAGAGTAAAGCCTCCCCTGTTGAATGCTCAACAGGAAATCATTAAAAAAGGGCCTTAAGGGAGATTTCTCTAGATCAGTTCACTAAAATTACTTCAGGACATTCCTAATCCCCCTGTGCTTTCATATGCTCCCAAACAGAAACAGTACAAGTAAGCAACTTGGGATTTTGAGAATAAAATATTTACCATCAATTCACTTTTCAACTCAAGAACTTGAAGCAGAATTTAATGAAAGTGAATTCAATATTTCTGACAGGTTTTTGTCCTGTGGTGTTTGTAGTCTGAAAAGCAGACTTAAATGCAACTGAAGTATTATCTGCCTAACTCATAGACTACACAGGCATCTGAACAGATGATAACAAAGATGAGTTTGGTTTATTTTCACAGAATGTTTGTGATTTATCTCATCAATCAAATCTGTTTTAGCATTATCTGTGCTGCTTGAAAATTCAAAACACGGACTTCTTTAACAATAGAAGTAATTATGTTAAAATGTAACCTGCTACAAGCATTCTTTGACATTCCTACTTCATATTTTCAGAAATACTGATTCCCTTGTCAACATTCCTTGTAAACATTTATCCCTCCTTTCATCTCTTATCTCTCCCATCTCTTTACATTCTGTTTCCCCTACTCTTCTTGATGGGTATTCATTGTTGCCTTCCATTTTATAATCCCTTGCTTCTCGCTGACTTTCTTTCTGTTTGTGCCTCATTCCAATCCTCTGAAGCTGACATTTCCATGATTAATGCTCGCTTGGCAGTACATGTGGGTCAGAAAGCAAAAAAGCTAACTATTCTGAGTTGGAACTCATGCAGGGCTGAAGAAGGAAGTGATAACTCCCAGCTCTTGTAACAGAGTAAGTCAAAATCATTGAGTTGAGGATGTGGATGGAGTGAGTGCTTTTAGAGCAACTGGAAGATAAGAGTTTATTTTATTTCACTTAAGAATACAGTGTAGAATAGGCCCTTCCTGTCCTTTGAGACATGCAGCCCCAGCAACCCCACAGTCCCAATTAACCCTAACCTAATCACAGAATAATTTACAATGACCAATTAATCTACCTAATATCTCTTTGAACTGCGGGAGGAAACCGAAGCATCCGGGGAAAACTCATACATTCCATGGTAAGAATGTGCAGAAACTCCTTAAAGAATGGCACTGGAATTGAACTCTGAACTCCAGAACACCCTGAACTATAATAGTATTGTGCAAACCACCATGGTACCACGGTGCTCGCGGTATTGCACCGTATAACTCTATACACCTATAATGTCATAGGTATGAATAGTGACATACATAAAAACTAACAGAGTAATACTAAGTTCAAAGTAAATTTATTATCAAAGTATATACTACCCTGAGATTTGTTTTTTTGTAGGCTTTCACAGTAGAGAAAAGAAATACAATAGAAAAACATACAAGACTGACAGACAATGTGCAACAAGACAAACTGTGCAAATATGATAATAATAATAATAATAAATACTGTTGTACAGTCCTTGAAAGTGAGTCTGTTGGCAGTGGAATCGGTTCAGAGTAGGTGAGCGAAGTTATCCATGTTGATTCTGGAGCTTGATGGTTGAAAATTAATAACTTTCCTGAACCTAAGGCTCCTGCATCTCCGTCCTGATAAATATTAATCAATGATGTATCATTTTCAGAAGTAATTATTTCTGCTTTTTTATGAAGGCCAATACATAGAAGAGCTTAAGAAGCAGGAATACACCATTTGGCACTTCAAACCTTCTCATAAATTCTTCAAGATTGCAGCTGATCTTTGGCTAATCACCATTTTCCTTGTTTCCCTTAACATCAGGCTTGATATCTTTTAATGGCTCCCTTAATTTTTATTATTGTGCATTATTGTGGTATAGTGAATTGAAGGGTTTGACATTGAGTTAAGTAACTAATTACATGTCAACTCCATCATCCAGAATATTGACTTCTACCTCTACCACATGCCTGACACCCAGCCCAATGATGCCTCAGTTTTAAAGACCTCACTGTGGTTTCCAGATCCATCCATTTCTTGTTGGTTTTTCTTTTGAACAAAATATTATTTTCAAGTGGTGGCACAAGTATCAGGGTGTGCACTGACAGACATCTGAACCCAGGTGCAGAGGAACGACAGACTCCCATGTAAAGACAGAAACAAGAGTTTAAACAAGGAAACTCCAACAGAGCATTGGTAGCTTAACTGAGTGACACCACGAGACAAATCTTTCTCCAAACACAAGAACACTGCGAACAGCGCTAATTGGGGGTTCATGGGCTTAACGATTCTAGATATGACAATTAACAAATAGAAGTGCTCAGGCCCGCAGGACTGATGACAAGTGATTGCAGAAGCCAGAATCTGGAGCAATCATGTGATAATAATAACCAAATCCAATTCCAAAAGCAACAGTCTGCTGGAGGACTGAAGCAGGAACTCAATTTGACTTGAAACATTGATTGCCCCTTGCCTCCACAGATGTTCATGATTAAAGATCATTTTTGTCATTCTTCGGTACATGAGGGTAAAGGAGAATGAAATGATTGTTACTCCGGAACTGATGCAGCTTTAAAAAACACAATAAACATAAAATCGCAATAGTATAAACATAAAAACAGTCCTATAAAACACAATCGTGTACAATTAACTGTTTAGTGACTGTATACATAGAATGATCATACAGTACTGTGATGATAGGTGCAGGAGTATTTAAAAATAAGGTGACTCTGACAGGAAATGATAAAGTGGCTCATATATATGTGTGTATGGAGGGCATTGTGGGGTGGGTGTTGGTTGTGGTACTGATCAGTTTGACAACTTGGGAAAAGTAACTGTAGGACTCTAAGTGTGGATGCTGTCTATTCTCCTCTCTTATGAGAGTGGGTCAAACAGTCCAGAAGCAGGGTGGATGGGATCCTTTATGATATTGTTGGCCTTTCACTGGCACTTTTCTATATATATAAATCCTTGATTAGCCAGCTGGTGGTGTAGTGGCATCAGCACTGGCCTTTGAAGCAAATGGTCTCGAGTTCAAATCCTGCCGGCTTCTTGCACGCTTTCTATCTGTGCAGGTTTGAGTGTCGAGCTCACAACTCAGCCTCATAAAAACAGTCAAAAAATGTTTCAAAAATGGCACTAGGTGTGAAAGGGAAAAACAAAGTCCTTGATGGTGGATAGTCTGCTGGATTGGGCATTTTAACTAGCTGTTGTTAGGGTTTCCTGTCCACTGCAAACATTGATGAAGCAAGTTAGGATGCTTTCAAATGCATGTATGTATAAGATCATGAGCTGATGTGCGTAGTCCAGCACTGAATGTAGAGGGATTGATAAGCTTTCTTGATTGTATATGGGGCCATGAGAGGTTTTGCAAGGTATATACTCCCAGGAGCTAGAAAATGCTTGTAGTTTTCACTACCATCTCCTTTGTCTTGTTGACATTGAGGAAGAGATTATTTGTCTGGCCTGACTTGCTGAGCTCCTCCATCAACTTGTAATATTTCTTATTCCGTTGAGTGTTGCTTTACATTCTCCCAAAATTTATGTACTTCTTGAATACTGTCCTCTTGCTGATTCTGATTCAAATACTGTAGCTCTATCATTGTTGGATGTGTCCCTAATCCCTTGCACTAAACTCTGGAATTTCCTCATTAACCCTGTTCAAAATATCTTAAACCTGAAATACTGCTTTTCTAGAGATCGGAAAGCAAATAAAAATTGCTGGAAGTATTCATCATTTCATGGCAGTATCTGTGGAAAGAGAATCAGTGTCATGGGTTAAAGATGAGTGGTGAAATGTCCAAGCGGACCATAAGAGGGAACTTATACACTCAGAAGATGGTGTGAATATGAAATAAGCTGCCATTGGAAGTGATGGATGTGGGCTTGATTGCAACATTTAAGAGAAGTTTGGATAAATACATAGATGAGAGTTGTATGGAGGACTATGGTCCAGCTGTAAGTCAATGGGATGAGGCAGAATAATAGTTCGCCATGGACTAGATGGGCCAGTGGGCTTGTTTCTGTGTTGTAGTCTTTAATGACTCTCTGATGCATCAGGCTGATGACATTTAATCTTCTCTGTCCACAAACACGGCCTTACCTGTTACTCTTCACATTTTTTCTAGTTTCTACTCATCTCTTCTCCTTTAACAAAAAAAGTTTTGGCCAGTTTCTTCTATATTATCCCACTGCAAGTAAGCATATCAGTATTCGACTGATGGCATAAAGGACAGTAGAAAGGATGACCTCTCCCACCTCCTTCTTTGCAACTTGAAACTTTGTTTTTCCCAGTTTTGAAGAAAGGTCTTTGACTGAAGCTGTTTACTCTATACTTTTTGCTTTCTCCTCACTCTCAGCATCCATTTCTAATTTCTTTTTATTTGAGATTTTAAACCGTCTGTAGATTTTTTTTGAATTATATTTGATGCTTTTGCTAGTAATCAAAATAATGATCACACCAAGATCAAGAACACAGCCAATGACCGCCAAATCATTAGCATTTGCTTGCAAAGTGTTGCTTTGGTAAGCTTAGATAATGAGAGAAAAAGTGTCAGAGAGAATTATTCTAATTGGATTTATACTCCAGTTATTTGGTACATAAAGATAGAGATAAGCTTTATTTGTCACATGTACATCAAAACATACAGTGAAGTGTGTTATTTTTCTCAACAATCAATACAGTCTATGCTGGGGATACTCAGCATGTGCCACCAAGCTTCTGGTGCCAACTTAGCATGACCACTTACTAACCCTAAGCCATACTGTATGTCTTTATATGTGGGAGGAAAGTGGAGCACTCAGAGGAAACTTATGCATTCAGGAGGAAAAGGTAGGAAGTCCTTAGAGACAGTGGAGCAATTGAACCCAAGTTGCTGGCTCTGTAATGCCTTATGCTAACTGCTAAGCTACCGTGCCACATCTGACTAAACCAAGAGTCAGATAAGTCAGTAGATATCATGGAGTTATCAAGTCATAGAATGATACAACACAAATCAGGCCTTTTGGCCCACTATAAGCAATCCCAGTGTAAGGAATACCTGATAAATATACATATACCCTTACAAACAAAGGAGGACCCATAATATGAATACATCCAAAAGTCCGATGTACACGTTTGTGTATTTTTCCTGCAAACAAAAGAGGTAATTTTCTCTCTCTCTCCAATTTTAGTAATTGTTCTTTCTTGTCAGTCTTGTGTGCTTTTGATTCCCTTCATGTGGAGGTGTGCTTAGCAAACCATTTGGAGCGGCACGTTAACGTAATAGTGAGCACAGCGCTTTACAGCACTGGCGGCCCAAGTTCAATTCCTACGGCTGTCCGTAAGGAGTTTGCACATCCTTATAAAGCTTTATAAGGTGGAATATGTGGGTTTCCTCCGAGTGCTCCGGTTTTCTCCCACTGTTCAATGACGTACCAGCTGGTAGGTTAATTGGTCATTGTAAATTGTCCTGTGATTAGGCACAGATTAAATTGCAGGATCATTGAGTGGCGCAGCTCAAAGGGCCAGAAAGGCCCATTCCATGATGTATCTCAGTAAATAAGTAAGAAAATTAATAAAGTGATTTTTTCTGGTATATCTTCTAACTTATGAACCAAATTGTCTTCATAATGTCTGTGAAGATAAAATCTTGTATTTACATGAAAATGGCCTGTCTGCCCAAGCTGACCATCAAGAATCCGTTACGCTATCCTACTACCAGCGTTTGGTCTGAGGCCTTTCCTCCCTTGGTAATTCAAGTCTTTGTATAGATACTTATTAAATAAGATATAGGAGCAGAATTAGACCATTTGGCCCATTGAGTCTGCTCTGCCATTCAATCAACCCCATTCTTCTGCCTTCTCACCAAAACCTTTGGCACCCTGACTAATCAAGAACCTATCAGCCTCCAGTTCTAAAATACCCAATGACTTGGCCTCCCAGCTGTCTGTGTCAGTGAACTCCACAGATTTACTACCTTCTGGCTAAAGAAATGTCTCCTCATCTCTTTCTAAAAGAACGTTATTTTATTCTGAGTTTGTGCCCTCTGGTCCTGGATTCCCCCACTAAGGAAACATCCTTGTCATATCCACTTTGTCTTCGCATTTCAATATTTGATAGGTTTCAAAAAGATTCACCATAATTCCGCAAAATCACAGTGAGTACAGGTCCAGAGCCATCAAACGCTCCTCATACGTTAACCTTTCCGTTCCCCGGATTATTGTTGTGAACTTCCTCTGGAACGTCTCCAATGCCAGCACATCCTTTCTTAGATAAGGGGCCCAAAACTGCTCATAGTACTCCCAAGTGGAGACTGAACAATACCCTATAATGCTTCATCAGTACATCCTCACTTTTATATTCTTGTCCTCTCAAAATAAATGCTAACATTGTGTTTGCCTCCATCATCACTGACTCAACCTGCAAATTAAACTTTAGGGAGCCTTGCATTAGGACTCCCAAAGTCCCTTTGCACCTTTGATTTTTGAATTTTCTCCCCATTTAGAAAATAGTATATGTCTTTACTTCTTCTACCAAAGTGTATGGTAATACACTTCCCTACACCATATTCCATCCGACACTTCCTATTCTCAAATCCATCTAAGTCCTTTTCGGGATTTCTGCTTCTTCAGCGTTACCGGCCCCTCCAGTTATTTTTGCATCATCCATGAACTTGGCCATGAAAGCCATCAATTACATCATCCAAACCATTGACATATAACATGCAAAAAAGCAATCCTAACACAGACCCTAATGGAACACCACTTGTCATCAGCAGCCCACCGGAAAAGACTCCCCATATTCCCACTCTTTGCCTCCTGCCAGTCAGCCAGTCTTCTATTCATGCTAGTATCTTTCCTGTAATATCAAGGGTTTTTACCTTGTGTGCTGTACCTTGTCAAAGGTCTTCTGAAAACCCTAGTAAACAACATCCAGTGAATCTCCTTTGACAATCCTGCCTGTTATTTCCCCAAAGAATTCCAACACTTTTGTTAGGAAAGTTTTCCCCTGAAGGAAATAATGCTGACTTTGACCTATTTTATCATGTACCTACAAGTACTCCAAAATTTCATTCTTAATAATGGACTCCAACATCATCCAAACCATTGAAGTCAGGCTGACTGGCTTATAATTTCCTGTGTTTTGTCTCCCTCCCTTCTTAAAAAGTAGAGTGACATTTTCAATTTTCTCGTCTTCTGGAAACATTCCAGAATCTAGTGTTCAGCTAACTATTTCAGAACTCTTGTCCAGGTGGGTTATCTGCCTTCAGAGTTTTCAGCTTCCCAAACACCTCCTTCCTAGTAATGGCAACACCAGTCACTTCTGCTCTGAGTGCTGGTGTCTTCTACAGTGCAGATTGACAAAAAATACATTAAGTTCATCTGTCATTTCTTTGTCCCCATTACTATCTCTCCAATGTCATTTTCCAGAAGTTCAATAATAACTCTCGCCTCTGCTTTACCCTTTATATATCTGAAAACCTCATGGCGAGCAGGCTGTGGGACCAGACAACATTTAGAAACATAGAAAACTTACTGCACTATATAGGCCCTTCAGCCCACAAGCTGTGCCAAACCTGTCTTTACCTTAGAAATTACCTAGGGTTACTCATAGTCCTCTATTTTTCTATGCTCCATGTACCTGTCCAGGAATCTCTTAAAAGACCCTATCATATCCGCCTCCACCACCATCACCGGCAGCCCATTCCACGCACTCACCACTCTCTGCCAATGCACTGTATGCCTTCTTAACCACAGAGTCAACCTGCGCAGCAGCTTTGAGTGTCCTACGGACTCAGACCACAAGATCCCTTTGACCCTACACTACCGAGAGTCTTACTATTAATACTATATTCTGCCATCATATTTGACAGACCAAAATGAACCACCTCACCCTTAACTGGGTTGAACTCTATCTGCTACTTCTCAGCCCAGTTTTGTATCCTATCAATTTCTCACTGTAACCTCTGACAGCCCTCCACACTGTCCACAACACCCCCAACCCATGTGTCAGCAGCAAATTTACCAACCCATCCTTCCACTTCCTCATCCAGGTCATTTCTAAAAATCATGAAGAGAAAAGTTCCCAGAACAGATCCCTGAGGCACACCGCTGGTTGCTGACCACCATACAGAAAATGACCCATCTACAATCACTCTTTGCCTTCTGTGGGCAAGCCAGTTCTGGATCCACAAAGCAATGTCCCCTTGGATCCCATGCCTCCTTACTTTCTCAATAAGCCTTGCATGGGGTACCTAATCAAATGTCTTGCTAAAATCCATATACACTACATCTACTGTTCTTCCTTCAACATTGAGTTTAGTCATGTCCTCACAAAATTCAATCAGGCTTGTAAGGCACAACCTGCCTTACAAGCTATACTGACAAAGCTATACTGACTATTCCTAATCATATTATGTCTCTCCAAATATCCATAATTCCTATCTCTCAAGATCTTCTCCATCAATGTACCAACAACTGAAGTAAGACACATTGGTTTATAATGTCCTGGGCTATCTCTGCTCCCTTTTTTGAATATGGGAACAACATCTGCAACTCTCCAATTCTCCAGAACCATGCCCATTCCCATTGATAATTCAAAGATCATCACCTGTGTCTCAGCAATCTCCTCCCTCTCCTCCCACAGTAGCCTGGGTTATATCTCATCCAGTTCCAGTGATGTATCCAACTTGATGCTTTCCAAAAACTCCAGCACATCCTCTTTCTTAATATCTACATGCTCAAGCTTTCAGTCCACTGCAATTCATTTCTACAATCACCAAGATCCTTTTCCTTAGCAAATACTGAAGCAAAGTATTCATTAAGTGCGTCTGCAATCTCCTCTGGTTCCATACATAGTTTTCCACTGTCACACTTGATTGGTCCTATTCTCTCATGTCTTATCCTCTTGCCTTGGAGTTTTCTTAATCTTGTCGACCAAGACCTTCTCATGGCCCTTTCTCGCTCTCCTGATTTCATTTTTGATCTCGTTCCCGCTAGCCTTATAATATTCTAGATCTCTATCATTACTTAGTTTTTGAACCTTTCATAAGCTCTTCTTTTCTTCTTGACTAGATTTACAACAGCCTTTGTACACCATGGTTCCTGTACCTTGCCATCCTTTCCATTTTCCATTGGAACGTACTGTACCTATGCGGAACTCCATGCAAATATCCCCTGAACATTTGCACATTTCTTCCATACTTTTCCCTGAGAGCATCTGTTTCCAATTTATGCTTCCAAGTTCCTGCCTGATAGCCTCATATTTCCTCTTATTTCAATTAAAAGTCTTCCTAACTTTTCTGTTCCTATCCCTCTCCAAAGCTATGGTAATGGAGATAGAATTATGATCACTATCTCCAAAATACTCTCCCACTGAGAGATCTGACACATGACCAGGTTCATTTCCCAATACCAGATTAAGTACAGCTTCTCCTCTTGTAGGCTTATCTACATTTTCTGTCAAGAAACCTTCCTGAATACACCTAACAAACTCCACCCCATTTAAACCCCTCACTCTAGGGACTAAAACTGGTCACAATGCTCCAGATTAGTCCTGACCAATGTCTTATACAATTTCAAGATGACATCCCAACTCCTGTAGTCAATACATTGATATATGAAGGGCAATGTGCCAAAAGCTTTCTGTACAACCCCATCTACCTGTGATGCCATTTTCAATGAATTATGGATCTGTGTTTTCAGATTCCTTCGTTCCATCACACTCCTCAGTGTCCTTGCATTCAATGTGTAAGCCCTGTCCTGGTAGGTCCTCCCAAAGTGCAATACCTCACACTTGTCTGAATTAATTCCATCTGCTATTTTTCAGCCTATTTTTCCAGCCGGTTCACATCCTGCTGCAAGCTTTTTAATCTTCCTTGCTATCTACTATAATTCTGGTGTCTTCCACAAATTTGCTGATCCAGTTTACCACATTATCATCTGGATTGTTGATATAGGTGACAAACAACAATGGGCTCAGCACCAATCCCTGTGGCACACTGAAAGTCACAAGCCTCCAGTCAGAGAGACAACCATACTTTGCCTTCTTCCGTGAAGTCAAAGTCTAATCCAATTTACTACCTTGTCCTGAATGCCAAGTGACAGAACCTTCTTATTACTACATTGATTTTGGATCCTATTCAGTAACTTGGCCTGGATCCCATGGGTTCTAACCTATTTGGCCAGTCATCCATGTGGGACCTTATCAATTATTTTCCTGGTCATATAGACTACGTTAGCCACAACATCTTCAACAAAAACAATCTCCTTCTAACAAATCCAAGAATTTGATTAATCTTTGAATTTCCATGTGTGGATTAATCCTATTCCTCTGCATTTTTTCTAGCAATTTCCCCAGCATTGATGTTAAATTCACAGGCTTGAAATAATATGACTTACCCAGTTGTCCATCATGAATATCACATCTGTTGTTTTCCAGACATCTAGCACCTGACCTGTTGCTAGTAAAGCTTTATAGCTCTTCAAATACCAGCAGTCTCCTCACTTGGTATTCTGGGATTCATTTCATCAGACCCTGGTCTGATCAACCAGAAGGGTAGAGGATACTAGCTACAACATGTAATATAAGAGCAGGTAGGTTATTGATAAAAACATTGGTTAGATCACAGTTGGATTACTGGATGCAATTATAGTGACCACAATATATCAACTCAGATGTTGCCTGGACTGTTTCATTTAGGAGGCAAGACTGGTAGATTTGATTTATTTTCACTTGTGTAGAGAAAGCTGGATGATGACCTGTTGAAAGTCTACAAAATCTTGAGGCGGAAGTAAGATAGGTAAAATGAAACTTTTGCCCCTTGCAGAGGGGTACAAAACCAAAGGACTCAGGTTTAGGGGAAGGGCGAGAAGGTTAAAGAGAAATCTGGAGAAGGATTTATTTTTCATTCAGAGTAAGGTTGTAATCTGAAATACAATGGTGGGGTCAGAGGTCTCATAATATTGAATACGTATCTGGATGAGCAGATTTATGACCAAAGCACAGAAGGAAATGGGCCGAAGGGCAGTAAATGCAGTCAGTATGGATAGATATTCAATGGTTGTCATGGACAAGGTGGATCAAAGGTAATTTTTTCTGTGCCGTGTGACCATGACTTTCTGATTCTATGACACAAAGACACTCATAGCAATTTTTCCAGCTTCTCAGTTTCGTTCTATCAAATTAGTAAATCACCCTGATGCAACATATCACACTGTTGATCCATTATTTTGTTTAGTGCTGCGGGATGGGAAAACTAACCAGAACCTTCATAGCAATTTAAATTACTGGAATGGCCGAAATATGACTTTTTGTTTACACCAGGATTTTCCATTCATTATACTGCTGCTGGAGGTTTAAATGACAGTATTCAATAAATATACCTGCAATAAGAGCAGCTCTTTCAATGTTTGCGCTTGTATTGGGGAGCCTTACCTGTTGACAGTCCTTAATCCCTGGTGATTTGCACATGATTGCGAGTGGTGTCGGAGTCGGTGTGCTCCATCAGAGGTGATGTGGCATGGTGTCCAAGCTGGAATTGTGCTTCTCCACCAGTGTTCATTCAGAAGATTAGCCATATTGTGTTCAATTACAGACTGCTGCAATGTTCATGGACTCAGACTCCTGGGCATTTCTTTTTGTCTGACTCTTTCACTGATATCTTATATGTGCTTGTTATCTTCTATGAGTGTGACTGTTGGTGCTGTGTTTTGCACCTCAGCCCTGGAGTACAGCTGTTTTATTTGGCTGAATAAATGTGTGGCTGAACAACAATTAAACGTTAACTTGGCCAAGTCATCTCTATTCTCTTTCTCCGCCTTTACAAAAGTTACCATCCCAAGATTTGTAAAGTTACTCAATCAGGAAAGGTAAGATGTACCTCACCAAAATATTGAAAGATTTGTTATTAGTACAGTCGGCTCTCCTTATCCGTGGGGGATTGGTTCTGGGATCCCCCATGGATACCAAGAAATGCAGATGCTCAAGTCCCTTATTTAGCTGACCAGTGAGGTGGTCTTTAGGACCTAGCAGAACCCCAGACCTTATTTAACCTGTCTCAGTGCAGTGGTCTTTAGGTCCTGGCAGCACAGCTCTGAATCCGCAGTGTTTCTGTTCACGAAAATATTCACGATCACAATTGAAAACAAAGTGGAAGTAATAAAGTGATCGGAAAGAGGTGAAACGCCATCAGTCGTTGGAAAAGCTTTAGGCTACAGTCTGTCAACGATTGGAACAATTTTAATGGAGCATGTGAAATGCCCTGCATTTAGTAATAATTGTAGCATAAAAGCTACAATTATTACTAAACAACGCAATGGTTTAATTATTGAAATACATGCGTTTCTTAAGTGTTTCATATGCATAGAAATGTAAAATGTATACTATATACAAAGTCAAACATTTGACTAACTGACGCTAAATAATACCGGATGTACCCATTCCGACTTCAAATCCGACTTAAAGACGGACAGGAACGGAACTCGTTCATAACCCGGGGACTGCCTGTACTTTAAAATCATCTCTAGATTACTTATAATACCTAATATAATGTAAATGCTATGTAAATAGTTGTTATACTGTATTGTTTACGGAATAATGACAAGAAAAAATAGTCTGTACATGCTCAAATAACGAGTGCTGGAGAGAGAACTGCTGGGTTTTCCCGATCCATGATTGGTTGAATCCGTGGATGCGGAACCCCTGGATAAGGCTGTAATAACCATTTCAAATCAACAAATGTATTTCTTGTAAATGTATTTGTTTGAAAGAATTTTTCAGAACTGCTTAATGTAATTGTACATCAACTAATGTGAGGAAAGCGTCTTTATTTACTAGCAGTCTGGAAATTGATGCAAGTTGCTACAACAAATTATCCATTTAGAAATCAAAGCCATCTATAAATTATAATTCCACTGACTATTCATTGCTTATTACTCTAATGGATGTCTTTACCAAAGGATGTGTAGGGCTTTCCTTCCTTCTGCTAGCCTGCAGATCACCTCGGTCAAGGTGTAGCACCTGCATAGGTCCCCCCAGATCAGGGTCTTGTGAAGCCATGGGTTCAGGTGGTGGATGGTTGTATGAGCAGCTGGTACTCATCACAAGTCCTGGTTATGTGACCACTGACACCAGGCAGACAATCTCTGAAGAGTATCGATAATGGCTGGGGTCACCCATCTTGTAAAGGCAATCCCCTGAAGAAGGCAATGGCAACTACTTCTGCAGAAAAATTTGCCAAGAACAATCATGGTCAATGACCGTGATCACCCACGTAATATGACAAGGCTTATAATGATGATAGTAATGATGATGAATGCACAAACCAAGTAAGTAAATTATAAGAATGTACAACTATTCAGACAGGTCTTGAATCAACACTAAGTTCTTGAGATGAATGCAGAGAGAGGTGACATTAAAGGAAAACATCTGTTGTTCAACAGAATCCTCAGAATATTTAAATAAGAATAAAATAAGAAGAACCAGGATCTGAAGAAACTTTGTGTATGAGGTTTTGCATTGAACCCATGGACACTACTTCACTACATTTTTTTAAAATTTCTGTTTTTCCACTACTTATTTTAACTATTCAATGCACACACACACACACACACACACACACTTAACGTAAATCAGTCTTTTTCTGTATTTATCATGTATTGCATTGTACTGTTGCCGCAAAGTTAACTTTCACAACATATGTTGGTGATATTTATTCCTGATTCTGAAATATTCATTCTGTTTCTCATCGCACAGATGTTGTCTGACTTGCTGAATGTTTCCAGCATGTTCTGTTTTTAATATTTCAAAGGAAATACATACTCTTTCTGATCACAATATATCCTGATGATCTCACCTGCGTGTCCGTTGAAATTGCAGGATGAATCAGCAACATTTACATCAATATGTAGTTTTATGGAAAGGAATGCTAAGTATTAACTTGTCCTCTTTCACCATAGTTTAATTCTATGAAATAATTGTGAGTCATAACCTTCAGCCAAAGTACCAGCAGTGATTCAACGACGCCAGTGGAGGTTTGTTTTGGGTCACTTATACGAAGGCACCAGGTTTTGCACGTTGCTCTCTGCTGCATAAGTTCAGTTTTATAAAGGAACCCCACCTATTGGTTGAAGAGCACAATGTGCTACCACTATTCCATTGCACAGTCTAACTCAGCAGATCTTGGCTCCAAACCACTGTAGGGATGCCAACAGTAATGACTAGGATGACACTCCAATGAACTACAATTTTGTGGAAGTATGTTTAACAGAGACATCACAGGTCAGCTTCGCATTGCTTGTTATATCCAAACTGAAAGTCATTCTTTCTGCACTTTAGAAGTCACTTTATCAATTGCATTTATCGTGGATGTGATAGAAGATGGTACAATTACAGTGCAAAAGTCTTAGGACCATGCATGTAACTAGGGTGCCTAAGAGATTTGCAGAGCGCTGTAGTAATATTATATATTGCACTGTACTGTTGCTGCAAAATAAAATATGACATATGTGAGTGATGGTAAAGCTGATTCCGATATGGGTCTATTATGGACTGAGTATGGAAAAGGGACGGGGAAGAGGAATCATAGTTGGGAGAAGTGAAAGGGAGAAGAGAGGGAGTGGGAAGCAACAGGGAGATATTTTGTAATTATCAACTAACCAACTGTTTGCAATAAAATAAAAGTACCTGGTGTCTCAGGGCTGGATGAGCCTGCACCCACGCCTATCCCACCCCTCCACTGACGTGCCTTCTCTGCTAGCTGTCGCTCACCCCTCCTGCGGCACTCCGCCATTGCCATTCTCAGAGTCATTTGCTCCCGCCAGATTTGCAAATTTGTTCTTTGCTCTTAGTTGATAAATACAGTACTGTGCAAAAAGTTTTAGACACTATAGTTACATATATGTGCCTAAGACTTTTGCACAGTACTGTATATCATAATGAAAAGAAAACATTTGGATAGGCTCTTGGATAGGGAAGCTTTAGTGGGATATGGACCACAAGTGGCCAAGTAGGATTAACTCAGGAAGGCTCTGTAACCAGGCTGGGTTGAAAGCCTTGCTTCCATGATGTATAACTTTATGATTTGCAACAATCTGAATTTATGAAACATTTTTGTCTTTAAATATAGCTTTGTACATTTTGCAACTTCTCAGTAATCTCATTACATATTTCTTCTAAATCATTTAAATGTATTGATGGATTTTAGAAGATTGTATTTCTCAATTAATGTTTGGCATTCTTTTCAATCTGGAAGTGTTTGATTTACCTGATTTCAGAACCGAAGAGGGTGATCTTCCCACATCCAATGTGTCAGGGAGGTCAGCTTCATTCCATCAGTGAGTGTAAACAGGATTGTGGTGATTATACATCACAGGTTTTTACCAGGCATTCTTTTTCCCATTTGTTTGACCTGGCATAAATCAGATGTGACGAGCAAGACAAGGAGATGAATGTTTGCAACTGAAAAGAATTTGCAATCTACAAGAGCAGGATGGGTGAGCTCAGTCACTGTCAGCCTCACTGATCTGGTTTTCCCAGCACAGGAACTAACGTATGCTGAACCTCTCCACCCACGGCACAGTTCTGTCTGGAATGATTTAACATTGTTTCTTTGCTGTGGGGTGTACCCACTCAGCTGAACTTGCTATCATTAGAAAAGGGTACAATGTCACTTTTGATGACATCTGCCAGTTCACGGATGAAGAAGGAACTGGAGTATAACTAAAATGATCCTTGCTGAGGTTTGTGTTCCCTCCCTCTTAATTTGGTTGTCTCTTTGTCATTGTTGACCTCATTTTTCACATCTGAGTTTTCCAGCTTTCTCTTAGTGTGTGACTTTCCATGAGAATCAGACTCTGCAACTCTTCCGTTCTGCTGTTCCTGATCTCCTCCTCTTTCTCATCTCCATCACTGTCTCTTTCTATCACTTAAATTAAGAAGACACGAGGAACTGCAGACACCAGCGTCTAGAGCAACAAGCTGTATGTTTTGTAACTTCAAAACATTAAAATAGTTCAAAGGAACACTCGGAGTTCCAAAATGTTAGTCTAACTTTGAGCTTACTTTAAGCAAAGTGCGCACATATCACCTGGTAATGTGATGATGTTTGCAATTTGCATATTTGTACATAACCTGTATATAACCACGTACGCTGAAATGGACTCCCCTTGTTTTTGATTTTGCTTATGAAATCTGAAGTGTTCTGTAATAAACAATGGTTTTGGTTCTAAATGTTTGTGCACTACTTTGGCTATAACAGCAAAGCTAATTTCTGCTGGTTTCGTAGGAGGCATCAAACGTTGAAGCAAACTGCATGCCTTTAAACCTAATGCACTCAGCAAAATTGGTAATTGTTTCTCATTGGGGATTTCATTTGCTTCAAGATATTGTTGAATTAGCTCAGTATACATGAATCAGTTACCCATTGAGCAATCAATCTCATCAATCTTTCCAATGTAGCTAGTCATTTCTGCTTTAATTTATGATTATTATCACCTGGTACTCACTACTTATGAACCCATGAATCACCACATTCATTGCCTTTTTTTTAACTTGATTGCACCAGCTGGGCTGCAACTTTTACTTGCCTTTCCTTACTGCATTTTTTTTTAACTCAAACATCTCACTGCAATTCAAAAGGTTGACAGCCATCTCAGGTTTATTTTAAAAATACCTCATTGCTAATATTATGTTTTGTAACTTCAAAGCATTAAGCTAAGTTAAAGGGAGACATGGGAGTCTGAAGTGTGAATCTAACTTTGAGTTTATTTTAAGCAAGGTATGTATGCATCATGTGATAGTGTGATGACATATGTAATTCACATATTTAAACATATAACCTGCAGTGAATTTTTAAATGAACAAGAATGCTTACTCAAACAATATATATGTAGTAGTTTACTCAAATATTACATAATTATTAAATACACAATACAAACAATCTGCTAGAGGAACTCAATGTGTTAAGCAACATCTGCAATCAGAAAGAATTTTCAATGTCAAAGCCCTGAATCAGAACAGGATGAGGCAATAAGGTAACTTGAAATGGAAATGCCCTATAAGTTAAAAGATCATGGTGAGTTTCCTAATACTGGACTAAAATTAGAGCTGAAAGTATGAGGAGACATCATCAGGTAAGGCAGCATCTGCAGAGAGAGAGAAACGATATTAATAGGTAGAATTGTGCAGAGTTTTTGTTATGTTTTATAACTCCAAAACATAAAACTAATTGCAATAAAAGGACAAAAGAGCTAGCAGAATGGGCCGTGTTTTGCTTCTTTAAGTGAAGCACGCATTACAACGCATTGGCGTGATGACATATGCCACACATGTACTTTTACATATAATGAACTAGTTAGACAACAAAGAACACTTAATCAAATAATATAGGTACAATATTACTGAAATATTAAATACACAACAGTTTTGATGGTAGTTCATACCAGAATTGCTAGTGTTCTGATGGACTTTTCACCAAACTTTCCTGTAAATACTGAAAAACATGGAAAATTGGTGATACATTTGGAAAGCCAGATTGATTTTAATGGAGATTATAATGTTATAGATTCATAAGAGGCAGGTATTTTGACTTGCAAAGTTATTCTGCATTCATTTAATTATTTCTTATTTCAACAGATTTAATTACTGTGATTTGTTTCTTCAAATTTATATTTCCAATATTTTTATATTTTTATCTCCAATATTTATTAGGTAAGTAAAGGTGTCAGAGATATTTACAATTGAACTTATTTATTAAAGATACAGGGCAGAATAGACCTACTGGCCTTTCAAACTAAGGCACTCAGCAATCCCCCAATTTAATCCTAGTCTAATCATGGGACAATTTACAACGACCAATTAACCAACCAGTATGTCTTTGGCCTGTGGCTGGAAATCAGATCACCTAGAGGAAACCCATGCAGTCACCGGGAGAATGTGCAATCTCTTTATAGGCAACGGTGGGAATTGAACCCGGGTCACCTGTATTGAGTTGAATTAACTTTATTATTTACAATCTTCACATACATAAGCAGTAAAAATCTTTACATTACGTCTCCATTCAAATGTGCAATGTGCAATTATAGTAACTTATAATAAATATAATGTACAACAGGGTAGTCAATTTGACATAGAAATACAGTTGTGCCAGCATGAATGAAGCAGTCTGATGGCCTGGTGGAAGAAGCCATCTTGGAGCCTGTCGGTCCTGGCTTTTATATGTTTCCTGGATGGTAGCAGCTGGAACAGTTTGTAGTTGGGGTGACTCAAGTCCCCAATGATCCTTCGGGCCCTTTTTACACACCTGTCTTTGTAAATGTCCTGAATAGTGGGAAGTTCACATCTACAGATGCGTTGGGCTGTCCACACCACTCTCTGCAGAATCCTGCAATTGAGGGAAGTACGGTTTCCATACCAGGCAGTGATCCAGCCAGTCGAGATACTTTCAATTGTGCCCCTATAGAAAGCTCTTAGAATTTGGTGGGCCATACCAAACTTCTTCAACCATTTGAGGTGAAAGAGGCACTGTTGTGCCTTTTTCACCACACAGCCGGTATGTACAGACCACATGAGATACTCGGTGATGTTTATGCCAAGGAACAAGCTCTTTACCCACTCAACACCAGATCTACTGATGCCTATATGGATTAGCTTGTCTCTTTCTATAGGGATATGCTTTTGTAATGTGCTTTTGAATGCTTTTGTAAGTTAGAGCATAAGTTCGCTGCTTTTGTATTCAATACTCTGACTAATAAAGGCCAGTACCTCATATCCACGCAGTGGCCTCTTTAATAGGTACAGCTGTACACCTGTTTGTTAATGCAAATATCTAATCATAGCTTGTCTCCATTCCTCCTGTAGTCCACATCCTGCTCCTTTGTTTTTGCGACATTGAAGGGGAGGTTGTTTTTTTGACACCACTGTGTCAGGGTGATGACTTCTTCTCTGCAGGCTGCCTCATTATTATCTGAGATTAGGCCAATCAATGTAGTGTCATCAGTAAACCACTACACAGCCATACCGCCCATCCACAGAATCATAGCATCGTACTGTATTGACACAGGCCATTTCATCTACTGTGTACATTTGAAGCAGTGGACACCCATGCATATTAATTACCTAGTTTAGCAGTTGGTTCATAGTCTTCTGTGCTTAGATGATTCAAATGCTTACCTAGATACTATCTGCAACACCACCATCACAACTCAGGCACTGCCACACACACATCCTGATCAAATCTAAATCTCTTTTTCCTTACCTTAAACCTACGATCTTTGGTTTTAATCACATCTGATGTTTCCTGCAGTCTACCCTGTCTATACCATTCATAATTTTATATATGTCTGTCATGTTCTCTCTTAACCTGCTTTGCTCCAGGAAAAACAGACCTAGCCTCTCCAGTCTCTCTCCATAACCGATACACTTCATCCCAAATAACGTGTCTTCTGTAGTATCTCCATTGCTACAACGTCCTTCTAATGGACTCTAGTGTTGTTACCAGAACTGCGAGTGATATTCCAGCTGGCATCCGATGAATGCTTTTGTAAGTTAGAGCATAAGTTCCCTGCTTTTGTATTCAGTACTCTCACTAATAAAGGCCAGTATCTCATATCCACGCATTGGCCTCTTTAATAGGTACAGCTGTACACCTGTTTGTTAATGCAAATATCTAATCAGCCAATCATCTGGCAGCAACCAAAGTATAAAAGCATACAGACATGGTCAAGAGGTTTAGTTGTTCTTCAGAACAAACATTGGAATGGGGAAGAAATGTGATCTGAGTGAATGTGAATGTGCCAGATGGGGTGGTTTGCATATCTCAGAAACTACTGATCCCTTGGATTTACACACACAGCAGCCTCTGGAGTTTACAGAGAATGGCACAATAAACAAAAAAAAAAATCCCATAAGCAGTAGCTTGGTGGGTGAAAATGCCTTGTAAATGAGGGATGTCAGTGGAGATTGGCCAGACTAGTTCAAACTGACAGAAGAGTGGCAGTAACTCAAATAACCATACACTGTAACAGTAGTGTGCAGAAGAGCATCTCTGAAAGCACAACACATTGAACCATGAAGTGATGGGCTACAGCACCAGAAGATCATGAACATATACTCAGTGGCCACTTTATTAGATACTGTGTGTACCTTCTTAATAACATTATCTACACGCACTGCTACCTTGAGGGAATTTGCATGTTATAGTTAAGTAATAACATCAATGAGAACAATTCTGATGTACTTATTTTGGGAGTGCACACATCCACACAAACTAAAACATTGAAAATACCTTTAATATTACAGTTGCATTCCGAGAAACTTAACCCATTGCACCAAAACTCTGTTCAGGAAGTTACCCTGTGTAGGTTTCCATTTTCCATACTTGCGACTGGCAGAGAGCCTAAAAGAGACTTTGGTACAACAGTATGAAACATAAAAGGCTTGCTGTTCATTAGAATGACAGGGAGAGGTTGCTAGAATCTCGATGACAGCTAACAACAATTAGAAAAATTATTACAGAAAATTATTACTGTAGGAGGAAAAGTTAACCAATGAAAGAGCATGAAGAAAATCCCCAGGATTTGAGCAGTCTAGTTGTTGACAAGGACGTGTCAAACATCTGGCTCAGAATTGGAATCCTCTTCCCTGAAACAGAGGGGTTCCTTATTACAATACAGAACCATGTGATAAACACAAAGAATATTAAAAATACATAATAAAAGACCAACAAATTCAAAACGATAAATGCAGAACATGTCAAGAGAAACCAGAAACAATCCAACACATTACCACTAGAATAGTCTAAAAGTTCCTAGCAATTTAGAGATCAATGTGCTTGGCTATGCCCATATCTCAGGTTTTACCAGACTGAGCTGAGAAAGAACAAAATAATAATAATAAATAATAGAACACTTCCTTGTATTTTTTTACTTGCTGTAATTTGCATTAGGCTAGTTTGGGTCTGGGAGAATATCTTTCCTTCCTGTAACCTCTACCATAAGATCAGAAATAGGTCATTTGGTCCATTGAGGCTTCTCTGCCACATCCACTTTATACCCATTCAGTATAATAGTCAAATAATGCAGCGCAGCAGCAAACCAAACCTGAAATTACACCTACCTAAAGCTCCAGTGATGTATTTCATCAATGCAATAATCGTTAATCGATTCATTTACTATATTTGGTGAGTGCTGGTAAGGCTTCATTTCATATTCATAATTACCCTTGAGAAACTGGTGTTAAGTCACCATCTTGAACCACTGCAGTTGTGCATTTTGATAAAACTGAATGGCTTACTTGGACACTTCGGGGCTCATTTCAGAGTCGACTAATTTATTGTGGGTCTGTAGTAACAGAATGGTCATGCTGGGTAAGGACAGTCTATTTCCTTCTCTGAAGGACATTTGTGAACCCAACAGAAGAATAAATGTAAAATTATAAGGTTAATTGACACAATTATGCTATTTACTCTTCTAATTTAATTTCAAATCCTTAATCAATTAGATTTAAATTGTGATCCCGAAGAAGGGTCTCAGCCAGAAATGTCGACTCTTTATTCATTTCCATGGATGGTGCCTGACCTGCTGAGTTGCTCCAGTGTTTTTATGTGTTACTCTGGATTTCCAACATCTGCAGAAACTCTTGTGTTTATAAATTTAACTTCCCTGCCTCCCATGGTGGGATTTAAAGTCATATCTGTGGATTGGAGCATCTAGATTACTATTTCTGGAAACTGCCATTTGCACATAGTTCTCCTGTGTGATATGGACCTTGCCAGTGATCATTTCAGAGTGGATTAGCACCTGTGATGCAATCAACATTTGTATGTTTGATGGAGTTAGTAGATGCTGGAATCTGGAGCTCACACAATCTGCTAGAGAAACTCAACGGGCCAAACAGCATCTGTGGGAGGAAAGATGTACTAGATGTTAGGTTAATTGGTCATTGTAAATTGTCCCGTGATTAGGCTAGGGTTAAATAGGGGGATTTCTGGACAATGTGGCTTGAAGGGCTTATTCTGCACTGTATCTCAATAAAAAAATAAATAAATATGTAATTTTACAGGATTAACATGTAAGAACAACTTGCATAATAGATGCAGACATTCCAAACACACATAACATGCAGAAACCAGTAAGTGAAAATCACCAGAAATATACAGAATTAAAAGAAGCAATTGAAACACCATGGAACCTGAACAGAGCATACTTTGTCCCATTAGTAATAGCTACATCTGGAATCATCCCAAGGTCACTACGTAATAGCATCAAACAATTAGGCCACAGCAATATCTGCAATATCTGTGTAAATTTTCAGAAAGCCACAATACTAAACACCATTAGAATAGTTTGCAAGTTCCTAGCAATTAACAAATGAGTGTGCTTGGCTTTGCCCTCACCTAAGTTTTTACCAGCTTGAGCGGAGAAAAAATAAAAATACAGTAATAATATTGTGGGCCGAAGGGCCTGTATTGTGCTGTAGGTCTTTTTTTCTATTAATAATAATAATATTACTGACAACATGAGTTGTAGAGTTCTTGAGAGTGTATCTGTAGATTGTAGAGTTAAATGTAATTATTCACACTGATTCAGGACCCTAATGGTTGTAGTATAGTAACTGTTCCTAAACCCGGTGGTGTGGGCCCTGCTCAATGGTAGGAGCAAGAAGAGAGTGTGGCCTGGATGATATGGGTCCCTGATACCGGATACTGTTTTCTAGTGAGAGCTCTCCTTGTATACCTGCCCAACGGTGGGGAGAGCTTTGCCTCTGATGGAATTGGCCTGTATCCAGCATTTTTTGTCGACTCTTCTGTTCCATTTCTATATACTCCTCTCGATATTGGCCATCTTGCCTTTCCACTCTCAGTCCTAATGGAAGCTTTTGACCTGAAGCATCGACAATTGTTTGTGTGTGGCTGAAGTGCTTGATGCCTCCCCTGTAACAGATGTACTCCTAACATCATCACCAATGTGGACGGTGATCATGTTACCTCGCACTGGCATATGATGAGACATGCATTGGAAACTAACAGTTTATCCAGAAACATGTTATGCTACTTTGTTGATTTTTGTATGTATTTAACCAGGGGACCCCAGCCTGGGATCCTCAGACCCCTCTGTAATGGTAGGGTCCTACGGCACAAGAAAGGTGGGAACCCCTGTAATCAAATAAACATCCTACTAATATCAGGAGACTTGAATGGACACTTTCAGAAATCAATACAGACTATTGATACACTATCTGAAGTCTTCAGGGAGTGCCCTATTCATGTGTTTATCTGATGACTTAGTCATTTGATCAATGTCTTGACCCTTCTGGCAGAGCACTCGGAAGAAACATTATGGCAATTAGCAGTCACATTGGTTGTGACGGGGCGCTGGGAACAGCGACACTGGCACGTACATCTCCGAATCTGAATCAGGTTTACATACTGGCAGACAGTACATCGCAAAATTTGTTCTTTTGAGGCAACAGAACATTGCAGTATATAATGATAAAACTATAAATTACAATAAGAAATATACTGTAAATAAATTAAATTTAAATTAATTTAAATAATTTAAACAAAGGAAGGGGAAAATACTGAGGAAGTGTTCATGGATTCATTGTCCATTCAGAAATTTGATGTCAAAAGGGAAGAAGCTGTTTCTAAAGCAATGAGTGTATGTCTTCAGACTTCTGTACCTTCTCCTTGATAGTAGCAATGAGAAGAGGGCATGTCCTGGGTGATGAAGGTCCTTAAGAATTGAAAATACACGTGGACTAAGATGTTAACTGTCCTGTGCTATCATCAGTTGATCTGTCACCTGTCTTCAGGGATTTCGGCCCGCTTATGATCAAGACTCCCTCGAGGTGGTGGGCCAGCAGTGCTAAAGCACCACCTCCCACTGATGAGCTTAACAACTTGGCATCTGCCTCGATCAGAGTTGTTGGATGCCACCTTTTGAGGCATCGCCTTTTGAAGGTGACCAGGATCCTGGGATCTAAGAAGACTCTTAAGAGACATCACATACTATCTAAGTATCTGGGGTGAACAACGTCTTTCCAGACTTGTGGGGTGTGTGAAGTCCTGTGGGGATCATTCAGCCACATTCATGCACCTGGACTGCTCTCTCCATCAAAGTTAATGTCTGCCCTGATTCTCAGCTTCCTCACTGCAAGTGTTTAGAGTCAACCAGAGCTCTGCCCTGTCTCACTATGTGTTGCCCAGCACAAGATCAAAGAGGTGCAGTATTCACAGAGGGGTGAATATATGTTTCGATGTTAGTGAGGAAAAGCTGGCGTTTCAAGCAGTGAAGATTGTCAGTGTTGTAGGTTTTCTACACATGGGCTGGTGTATTCATTTGATCATAACAGTTTCCTTAATGATCCAGCTGTTTTCAACGTTTGGTCATCATGTTTTCGTGATGGTGAATGCAGTGTGTTGAGCTGCACCTATGAAGCCTTCAGCTTTGGGAAGAGTGAACTGGCAACTGTTTTGAGAAGCTCACCCAGTCAGGAGGTCTACTACTCTGCCCCCTTTACCCCTGCAGTCTCCAGCAACAGCTGATCATCGACAATGGTCAGTGGGTACTGAGTCCCCCGCAGCTGAGAGCAACACACTTTTGATCAGGTTTGTATTCAGTGAGCAGGGATGTGCCGTCAGGGTTGAAATGCTCAGTTCAATCAAATCCTTCATCATTCCTGAAGAGACTGTCAGTATTCTAAATCATTACACTGAATCACACAGGACAGAACAGGCCCTTCAGCCCATTGTGTCCATGCCAACCTATTTGTCCATCTACAGTATACTAATCCCATTTATAGATAGATCCTAGAACACGGTACAGCACAATACAGACCCTTTGGCCCACAATATTGTGCCAACTTTTTAACACAGTGAGATCAATCCTACCCTTCCCTCCCACATTGCCTGCAATACCATTGCATCCTTCTATGCTTTGCCTATTTAAGTACACGACCTGTGCCCATGATATCAAACCTCATTCTGAATCTGAAATGCCTCTTGAATGAAACTCCCAGTAAAGTAATGCCTGCATGTGATCCCAAGGCTTCCTTTGGCAGCACTTTCTGGATATCAACCACCCTAAAAAAAACATTTTCTTAAATATAGTCATAAAAATACAGCACAGAAACAGACCCTTTGGCGCACCTAGTCTATGCCAAACTATTTAAACTGCCTAGTTCCAACAAGGAGCACTGGGACCATAGCCCTCCATACCTCTACCATCCATGTACTTATCCAAACGTCTCTCAAATGTTGAAATCGAGCTTGCATCCACCACTTGCAAGGCAGCTTGCTCCACACTCTAACCACACTCTGAGTGAATAACTTTCCTCTCATGTTCCCCTTTAACTTTTCAATTTTCACCCTTGACCCTCTGGTTGTAGTTCCACCTGACCTCAATGGAAAAAGTCTGCTTGCATTTACTCTATTTATACCGTTCGTAATTTTATATACCTCTGTCAAATCTCCCCCCAATCTTCTATGTTCCAAGAAATAAAGTCCCAACTTATTCAGTCCTTATAACTCAGGACTTCCAGAACCAACAACCTCCTTGTAACTTTTCTGTGTACTCCTTCAAACTTATTTGCATCTTTCCCCCTCATGTTACAGTTAAAATGTTCACCTTCACCCTTAGCCCATGACCTCTGGTTGTCGTCCCACCCAGCCTCAGTGGAAAAAGCCTGCTTGCAAAGGTTTGCCCTGGATTATTGTTTCAGGCCAATTGAGGGAGCAGCTGGGATGCCTAGCCTATGGGCACGGTTAAGCATATTAACAGATGAGTGCTGCTATTCACAGAGCAATTCTTGCCTTCGTGAAGACAGCCACAGTACCACTGGGCAACCCAGAAACTCATTGCCATGAAAGCATTACAATCATGGCCACATTTAAGTGTATAGTAATTACAGAAAATTAATTTCTTCTTGTAGTTATGAAGAAAATTGCCTTGGACTTTCGACATTTTCTATGAAGCAGATTCTTCTCAGGCAACAGCGCAGACAAAAAGCAGAATCAGATATCAAATAATTATGCATGTTTTTAATAGAATTATTTAAATGCTTTGAGCATGAATGAATACTGTATATTCACAAGTCATTCTCTACAAAATAACAGCAATATTAAGGGGATTACGTGTGCATTTGGAAAATCTAGCCACAGTTGCATCACTTTGCAAAGGCAGATCCTTGAGTTGTCAGTTATCAATAGTCCTCACTCAGAAAGCCACAATTATTTTTCTGCCTTTTGTGTAAATCATTATTCTGCTCTTTGGGGACATTAATGTACATGCCATGGGGAGTTTTTATATGCTATGATATAATAGAAAGACTAAATATGATTTATGTTATATAGGCTTAGTAGTTCCAACTTAGACATAGAGCTAACAGTCAAATCAATTTCTTCAGAAATTTATTCTTGCATAGCAGAGTCGATGTTTTATTTTTCTGCTCCAATAATCAATGCCAATCTTTCCCTATGCCACACATTGGATTCCTTTATGATTTTTGAAGCTCCATCCAAGCCTGAATGAGGTGATTTTTACAATGAGTGCCAGAATGGCCAAGTTAGATTGAGAGTGGTAAGGAACAGCTCTTTCCTGGATCAACCCAGTTAAGCAGAAGGGGGAGGGTTTCCATAGTGACTGAAGGCCCACAGTTTATTATCTGACATGCCCTCCTCCCTCACAGAACCTGAAATTATTTCCTACTGCTCTGAAAATTTGAGATCCTCAGCATGTTTTCACATCCCCTTTGCCCACGGTGAAAGTGCTGAGGATTTGACATGGTGCTCCCAATGGGGAAATATCACCAGAGACACAGGAGACCACAGATCCTGGGATGTGAAGCAAGAAGTAACCTGCAGTGATGGAAGAAGAATTGATGATGATTCGGGTTGAAATACTCCATCAGGACTCACTAAAAAAGCACTAATATTGCAGGAGCAGGAGGAACACGATGGAACGAAGGAAATTTCATTGAAGAGGAAGAATACTACATGTACTGCCATTCTGTCACAGTGTGTGCTCACAGGACTGGACACAAGTGCAGAGGAACAGCAGCCTCTCTGTCCAGCAATTGCCGGCACTGACTCAGAAGGTAGCCTCTGTCACAGGAAGCACTGACAATGACTCTACCCCAGGAGCGAGAGGGGGGCAGATTCCCCATGAAGAGACAGAAACAAGAGACAGGACTTCCAACAGAGCCTTGGAGGAATGACTGAGCAGCACCCTGAGACAAATCGTTCTCTCCAGTGCAACAACTCCGCTAAGCCACTAAATGACCGTCTTTCTTAAGAATGCAGGAAACACATGCAGGCCACAGCTAACTCGACATGATTAAGCCAAAAGCACAGGGGCTTAATGTCTCTAGTTAAGATAACAGTTAGCAAGTTCGGGTGCTTGAGAAACCCAGAAGATCATGTTCTATGGCAAGCCACAGAGGAATGCATTCCCCATCTTCTATGCTCTTTTTCCCTCTTCCCAGTACTGTTTTTGCCTCCTCCAGTCCTATCTCCTCCTGTTGTAGACAGGGGAATATGTCCCCACATTGTTAAGACAGAACGAAGCAGCTGCATGTAAGAAGCAGTAGAAACGCCCTCATTGTGAAGCCGCAGAACAGATGGTTGTGAAACTGAGTTACAAAGGAATGTTGTAACACAAAGAATAATTGTTAGTTAATGTACTTGGTAGATTCTGGATGCTATCTGCTATCCAGCTGGTTGGTGGTTCAACCACCCTTTATCCATCAACTGTAGGAAAACTCCTTGAGGGTGGTGGTGAGGCAGCGTAAATGAGAGATCTCCCTCCCTGTGTGATGGACCATCAATAACTCTCTGAGACGTGAGGCGAGATATAGGCTTTTATTGGCTGGAAGAAAGAACAAGCAGCAATTGACCACCACACTGCATCCTGGAGACTGAGGCCGGGGCAGAGTCCCCAATCGCCTTTATACCGGGGTCCGTGGGAGGAGCTACAGGAGCAGTCAGCGGGGGGGGGGGGGGGGGGGGGGTCGTGTCCAGACAGGTATATGTAGATCACCACATTCACCCCCCTCCTTTGTTTTAAAAGAGATTCCCCATGGGGCGAAGTTTCTTACAAGTATATTTACAGGTTAAGTCTATCAGGTGGTCGAATCTGTCACTGCGATCTACGTAGCACCGGCTGTGATTGCACAGGTGCAGGTGGTGATTGCACCGGAGATGGTGGTTGTGCTGGTTCCGGCCTAACTGGAGGTATCAGGCCACAAGGCATCAGTGATCCCTCATGCGTGTGCGAGGCGCCTGGTATATGCGCATGCGAGACGCCCAGTATAGGAGTGTTGTGAGGAGTCTGTGTAGGGCTCGGTGTGCGTGGTGTCACCTCGGGTACAGGGTTCATAGTTACCGTGGAGTGTTCGGGGTAGTGGTCTGCTGCTCCTGCGGGCGCCAGGTCGCGGACAGAGACCATGCCCTCCCGCCCATCAAGTAAGACCACGTAGGCATACTGGAGGTTCGCATGTAGAAGGTGAACCCTCTCGACCAGCGGGGAGTATTTATTGCTCCTCACATGTTTCCGGAGCAGCACTGGCCCTGGGGATGTCAGCCAAGCCAGTAGGGTGGTCCCAGTGGCAGACTTCCTGGGAAAAGAGAATAGGCGTTCGTGAGGGGTGGCATTGGTGGACGTACATAACAGGGAGCGGATAGAGTGGAGTGCCTCGGGGAGGACCTCCTGCCATCGAGAGACCGGCAACCCTTTTGACTTAAGGGCTAAAAGTGTGGCCTTCCACACTGTGGCATTCTCCCTCTCCACCTGTCCATTTCCCCGGGGATTATAGCTCGTGGTCCGACTAGTAGCAATGCCCCTAGCCAGTCGGTACTGGCGCAGCTCGTCACTCATAAAGGAGGACCCTCTATCACTGTGGACATAGCAGGGATATCCCAACAGAGTGAAGAGCTGGCACAGGGCTTTTATGACGGACGTGGCAGTGGTGTCGGGGCAGGGGATGGCAAAGGGGAACCACGAGTACTCGTCGATAATGTTGAGAAAGTAGACATCGCAGTCAGTGGAGGGAAGGGGGCCCTTAAAGTCAACACTCAGTCGCTCAAAGGGGCGGGTGGCCTTGATAAGTTGCGCCTTTTCAGGACAGTAGAAGTGCAGTTTGCACTCAGCACAGAGTTGGCAGTCCCTGGTCATTGTCCTGATGTCCTCAAGAAGGTACGGCAGATTCCGGGCTTTTACGAAATTGTAAAATCGGGTGACCCCCGGGTGGCAAAGATGTGCATGGAGGGCGTATAGATGGTCGAGCTGTGCGCTGGCACATGCTCCCCGGGATTGGGCATCAGGGGGCTCATTGAGCCTTCCAGGCCGGTACAGGATATCATAGTTGTAGGTGGAGAGTTCTATTCTCCACCGCAAAATTTTATCATTTTTGATTTTGCCCCGTTGTTGGTTGCTGAACATGAACGCAACCGAGCGCCGGTCGGTCAGCAAGGTGAACTTTTGCCGACGAGATGGTGCCTCCAGTGCCTAACAGCCTACACTATGGCCTGGGCTTCTTTCTCCACCACGGAGTGCCGGATTTCAGGGCACTGAAGGGTACGAGAAAAGAATGCTACTGGCCTGCCTGCCTGATTGAGGGTAGCAGCCAGCGCGAAATCGGAGGCGTCACTCTCTACTTGGAAGGGAATGGTCTCGTCCATTGCATGCATCGTAGCTTTGGCAATGTCCCCTTTAATGCAGCTGAAGGCCGTGCGGGCCTCGGCAGAGAGGGGAAATGTGGTAGACTTGACCAGGGGGCGGGCCTTGTCTGCGTAATGGGGGACCCATTGGGCATAATAGGAAAAGAAGCCCAGGCACCGTCTGAGGCCTTTGAGAGTGGTGGGAAGAGGGAGTTCTAACAGGGGGCACATACAGTCGGGATCAGGGCCAATGACCCCATTTTCCACGACATACCCAAGGATAGCGAGTTGGGTGGTCCCGAACACACACTTGTCTCTATTATAAGTAAGGTTCAGGGCTTTGGCCACTTGGAGAAATCATTGGAGGTTGGCGTTGTGATCCGACCTGTCGTGACCACAGATGGTAATATTATCCAGATAGGGAAATGTGGCCTTCAGTTGGCACTGGTCCACCATCCGATCTATTTCCCTCTGGAAGACAGAGACACTATTTGTGACACCGAAGGGGACGTGCAGGAAGTAATTGAACCTGCTGCCCGCCTCGAAGTCGGTGTAGGGGCGGTCCTCTTGGCGGATGGGGATCTGGTGATAAGCGGATTTCAGATCTATTGTCGAATACACCTTGTACTGAGCTATCTGGTTGACCATATCCGCGATGCGGGGTAGGGGGTACGCATCAAGCTGCGTGAACCTATTGATGGTCTGACTATAGTCCACGACCATCCTATTTTCCTGCCCAGTCCGAACAACAACCACCTGGGCCCTCCAAGGACTTGTGCTTGGCTCAACGATCTCCTCCCTGAGCAGCCGCTGCACCTCCGACTGAATGAAGGCCCTGTCCCCCGCGCTGTACCACCTGCTTTTAGTTGCTACAGGTTTACAGTCGGGGGTCAGGTTGGCGAACAGTGGTGGGGGAGGGATCTTGAGGATGGAGAGGCTGCAAGTGGTGTCAGTAGCGCAGCTGTCGGCATGGTGCTGGGTGGGATGTGTGTGTGTGTGGTCAGTAGCGGGGTATATGACGAAGTCCCACAAAACTGAGGATTCCTGACAGTGAGTGGTGGGAAGGGCCTGTCATATGCCATAGTCACACTTTCGAGGTGGCTCTGGAAGTCCAGCCCCAATAGCAAGGCGTGCACAGTTGAGGCATGACCAGTAGCACAAAGTTCCGATATTCTGTGCCCTGCACCACCAATGTCGCTACACAACCCACCCGGACGTCTGTGGACTGCGACCCAGAAGCCATGGTGACTCTCTGGCTTACCGGCTGTGTCACGAGTCCACATCGTTGCACTGTGTCCAGGTTAATAAAACTCTCAGTGCTGCCCATGTCAAACAGCCCCTCCACCAGGATGTCCATCATTGACCTTACAAGCTGGTGTGGGGCGCTTTGGTCAAGGGTTACGGAGCCAGAGTTGAACTGCCGTCTTGGTGCCCGATAAGCACCGGTGGGTCAGGGGCGGGGTGATGTGGCGCTGACAAAGATGGCCGCCCCCATACCTTGCACAAGGCGGGCAGGCAAGATGGCAGCCCCCATGCCTCACACGCAGCGCTGCCTGACCCCGGCTGGACAGCGTCAGCGTTGTGCAGAGCAGCCTCCAGCGTGTCAGCCGTCTCGATCGCCGAGCGTAAGGTAAGATCGGCATTTTCCAGCAGCCGCTGGCGCACGTACACTGACCTGATCCCTGTAACGAAGGCGTCTCGTACTAGCAGCTCCACACATTGTACCGCTGTGAGACCTTTGCAGTCGCAAGTTTGCACGAGTGTCTGTAGGGCTTGGAGAAACTCAGCGCTCGTCTCGTCGGGTCGCTGTCGTCGCGTCGCTAAGCGATGTCTTGCATAGACGGTGTTCACCGGCCACAGGTACTGTCTTTTGAGGGTGTCCAGTGCCCCTTTGTAGGTCGGCAGGTCCCTGATAAGTGAGTAAACTTTTGGGGTGACTCTCGAGAGGAGAATTCTGTGCATAATAGAGGGCTCAGTTGCACGAACCTCCTCCAAGTATGATTGGAAGCATGCAAGCCAGAGTTCAAAGGCAAGAGCTGCTTCTGAGTTTTGGAGGTCCGTCTAATTTTTCCGGATGTAAAATACTTTCCATGTTTTAAAACTTCCAGCCAATAAAATTGATGCACCATCAATAACTCTCTGAGACGTGAATCGAGATATCGGCTTTTACTGGCTGGAAGAAAGAACAAGCAGCAATTGACCACCACACTGCATCCTGGAGACTGAGACCGGGGCGGAATCCCCAATCGCCTTTATACCGGGGTCCATAGGAGGAGCCACAGGAGCAGTCAGCAGGGGGAGCGTGTCCAGACAGGTACACGTAGTTCACCACACTGTGTATGCTGACTTCAACCTACGGCTTATTCTTTTATGAAGGAGAAATCAAGTTTTTCGGTCAATCTCTCCCTTTGGAAGTTTGAGCTGAGAGCTGAGAGCCAGTACTAGTGAACTCAAGGTGGGATGTGGTGTACGAGAGGGTAGTGTTTGTGGATACGTAGATGAATTAAGAATTTCTGCATGCATATGTTGCGTGTGTGAGTATGTGTGTTTGTAAGCATGAAGAAGTGTAATTAAATCATTGCAGAATTCCCCTTCGCATAGCTTGTGCGATCCTGAACATATTTTCGACATAATTCAACGGACATTTTTCTAGGATCTTTGAATGCCAGCCCTGGCAGATTTCCTGGCCCCTCAGCTTACCAAGGTTTCCTTCTGGCATTTACCTGATCCACCAGCACCTCATGGACCTTCTGCAAGAACCTGGGAATTCTCTTGCTCTCCATCACACCTATCTACCTCTCCAGGTTTCTTCAAACGCTTGTCTGACCATTCCAATAAACCATGACTGATCAGTTGATGATCTTCATTGACCCACTTCTGTCCTACTGTATCTGACCTGGGGAAACAGCTTCTCTGTACGTAACCCCTAGATCCAATAAGTAACTCAGGTACTAATCTTCTAATCTCAGTGCGAAATGTATGCAAACCTACCTCCAATCTTGACCAGACAATTTGCCAATTGTTGTAGCGACTGAGACTCAGTGACTGAAATGGGAGTCAGAACTAGGCAATCCTCTGTATAGGTTCCCTTGCTATTATCTGTTCTGATTCTGGATTTGTTCTGCTTGAGGGCTTAATCCTTTGTTTTTCTAACTATCTTGTACAAATCTGCGTAGATTCAACCATGTCTATTTAAGACTTCAAATTCACATTTCAAGCCTTAAGTCCACATGTTCTGGAATTAAAATATAAGTGACCTGGTTGACCATCCAGGACCTGCTCTCTTCTCACTGCGGCCATCCTGAAGGTGGTACAGGACCCTTGGGACTCACACCTCCAATTTCAGAAACAATTATTACCCCACAACCATCAGGCTCTTGAAGCAGAGGGGATGACATCACTCACTCCAAGACTGAGCTGCTCCCATAACTTATGGACTCACTTTCAAGGATTCTTCATCTCATGGTCTCCTTGTTTATTTATTTATTTCCCTTTTGTTTTTATTGATTCCATTGTGCTTCTCTGTATTGTGAATGCCCACACGTTAATGAATCTCAGGGTTGTATATTTACTTTGATAATACATTGAGAACTTTGAGAATTGGGAGATGCTGCCTTACAGAGGAGATGTTAGACCTTGGTTCAGCTCGTCACAGATGCAGAGCAAGCTATTGACGATAACTATAGCCCTTCATTCAGCGGTCAACACAACTTACGTATTACATCAATGATTTAAAAAAAATCATTCCTCAGATTAAACATGGGGAATAGCGATAGATATGGTATTCTCTCTCTTCCCAGATCTCTTTTTCTGCATTCTGTTCCCTCTGCTCCGCCAGAGTAATGGCAGAAGGTCCTCACTGTGGGTTAGAAGACTAAAGATTAGCTTCATTTGCCACATGTACATTAAAATATACAGTGAAATGCACTGTTTTACATCAACAGCCAATACAGTCCGAGAACTGTTGTTATTCCTCCAGCATCAACACAGCATGCTCGCAACTTGTTAACCCTAATCTCTACGTCTTTGGAATGTGGAAGGAAACCAGATCACCCAGAGAAAATTCACACAGTCACGGAGAGAACATTCAAATTCCTTACAGACGTGTCATATGATGTAGACGATCATTGTTTTTCCATGATCATGGTTGTCCTTGGTAAATTTTTCTACAGAAGTAGTTTGCCATTCCATCACTACTGCATCGCTGGTACTCAACATGAATATAATGCTTTTTACTTGAGAGAGGGCGGATTGCAGGAAGGCCCACAGAACACAAAGGGATGGTTAGAGTGCAAAACTGGGCAGGAAACCAAAGATGACATCCTCGATACCAGAGGAAATCAACTTGTTGAAATTAAACTGAAATTACCAGGCTAATATAACTAAAATTTATTTATCCTATTCAAGATTCAAAATTCATTTATTATCAAAGAACGTATAGATTATAAAACCTTGAGATTTGCTTGCTCACCGGTAGCCACATAGCAGGAAACCCTAAAGAACCCAATTAAAGAAAAAAATACTTGCTGCACTAGAGAAAGAAAAAAAAAATCATGCAGACAATTGAAGAGAATAGCAACAGCTTTCCAAGCCAGAACAGAATCCTCAGACCTGAACCCTGGAGTAGGCCCAAAGGCTCACTTGTCAGTTCAGAGCACAGCAGCCAGGGCAGTCTTCACAGCCTCAGCGCCATGGAGATGATCACTATGGAGAATGAGTGAAATCGGCACTCATCCTGACCAGCGCCTTGTCTTTTCAGTTTATCTGGTTTGGTGTTTAAATTGACCCAATAACGGAACAGCGAAAGGCTCTGTGCCCTGGAGAGAGGAGTGAAGATCACGGAAAGCTCTCGCCTCTCATCTGGCCAGCATTTAAATTGCCTAAACATCACGTCATACCTCGTGCTAGCACCCAGCTACTGCGAGGGAATTGGGACCTAGATCACACCTCTCAGCGACTTGCTTAAGGGCCCTGATTCCATCGCCCAGCCCAAAGCTGCTCTCAAATTATTCTTGTCAGCTCAGTGCCCAGAATGATCCAGTCTCATGCCTGGCCCAGTTGAAAATGAGCACTGAATCTCCTCCACCCAGGCACCGACTTCTCCGTTCAGCGCCCTGGGCAATCCAACCTTGTTCCAGGGCCAGTTGAACAAGCACTGAATCCGCTCCTCCCTTGCACCGACATCTCCATTCATCATCCAGAGTGATCCAACCTTGCTTCCAGGCCAGTTGAACAGGCATTGGAACTCCATCTGCAATGATTCTGCAACACACCTTTTTGTTTCATCCTTCTAACTTGCCATTTCTCACCCCTTCAATGTTTGCGACAATAATTTACCGCAATTTACCACAGAAAATGTATTTTTAGTACAACACACACACAAAATACTGGAGGAACTCAGCAGGCCAGGCAACATATAGGAAAAGCGTACAGTCGACATTACAGGCAGCAATCCTTCGGCAGTTGCTCGGATTTCCAGCATCTGCAGATTTTCTCTTGTTTGCAAATGTATTTTTAGTGCTATTTTGTCAGATTTCTTAGATTTTTGAATACCAGAAACTGTTGCACACGTTTGGTAGCACCATCTTAACCAGAAGCCATCTTAGGGGATAATAACTCCATCGAATGGATATACAGTAAATGTTCCCAAAGAAATAACGTATGTCATTTTGCCAGTGGGCAGAAAACTAACTGCAGTCTTCTTGCTAAGGATTCTTGAAAACTAACAACTCAAGGACTTGCCTTTGTAAAGAGATGCAGCTGGGGCTGGCTATCCTTTATGTGAGCATAATCCTCTTAATATCGTTCTATTTTGTACAGAAGCAGGACCAGGATCACTTGTGAATATGCAGTATTCATTCATGCTCAAAGCATTCAAATAATTCCATTAAAAACATGCATAATTATTCGATATCTGATTCTGCTCTTTGTCTGTGGAGATGCCTGAGAAAAATCTGTTTAACAGAAAACATCTAAAGTCTGAGACACTTATCTCAACTGCAAGGAGAATTCAATTTTTATTATATAATACATTTGATAATTGGAAAGTGACTCTTATAACAAAGGATGTAATGCTTCCCAAGTTGTAAAAGAAGCAAGCAAGCAGAATAAAAAAGTCATATTTTCTAAATTAAATGCCAACCAGAGTCATAAAGGGATACAGAAGGGAAACAGTTCCTTTAGCCCATCGAAACCACATCGACAATCGTTCAAATAAATTTATTATCAGACTATGTATATGTTACTGCTGTGAGATTCACTTTCTTTGCAGCCATTCACAGTAGAACTAAGAAATACAAAAGAATGAATCAGTGAAAAGCTACGTGCAGTGTAAAAGAAGACAAAATGTGCTAAAATAAAAAACACAAACAAGCGAATCATGTAAATAAATACATACATATGGAGAACATGAGTTGCAACATCTTTGAAAGTGAGTCCATAGTGCTGTGCATTTAATGTTTCAGTAGTAGTTGAGAACTATTATAAATATTTTGTTTGATTAAGCATTCTTGTTCTTTAAATAATTAATTATGGGTTATAGATATAAATAGCTGGCCGGTGGTGTAGCGGCATCCTCACTGAACTTCGAGGTGAGTTAGGTTCAAATCCAGCTGACCCCTTGTATGCTTTCCATTTGTTCTGGGTTGAGCATCGATCTAGCAATTTAGCCTCATAAAAAACCACAGACAAATGCTAAAGAAAGGGCACGGTTGCCACCCAATGTGCCACAAGGCATGGAGAGGAACCATGTGATTCGCATGCACCTCACTTAAAGAAAACATAAAGTTTGACTCAGATTTTGCACTCCTGTGTCTTTCTTTGAATTAGTTTAATGCTTTGAAGTCTCAAAACATAACACATAGGTTGTAGAATCAGAATCAGTTCACTGTTGAAGTGATTGAAGTTATCCACTCCATTACTCCGTTCACACATTAATCTCATTTTAAAAATCTTCCAATATTTTTGCACATTACCACTTGCCTGCATATTCCAGGCAAATTACAATGGTCAAAAAACCTATCAACTAGCATGTCTCGGGAATGTGGGATGAAGCCATAGCTCCTGGAGGCAAGCCACAGGATCACAAGGAGAACATGCAGACTGCACACAGAGAGTTCCTGAGGCCAGGATTAAACCTCGGTCTCTGGCACAGTGAGGCTGTGGCTCCACCAGCTGTGCAACCCCGATTGATCTGCTCAGCTGTGAAGACGCTTTCCTCATCCCGATTCCACACAGAGATTCAATGGGTCTCTGGTTTGAACTGCCTCTAACCCAGGGGTTTCCAACCTGGGGTCCATGGACCCTTTGCTCAATGGTATTATTCCATAGCATAACCCTGTTCTAACTAATTATCAGGTCCCACGCGTTGGGATTTCTTGGCATCAGTAACACTCAATCAGATTTATGATGAGAACAAACCAGGAGCATATTTATTATGAATTTTATTATGTTTTGCATATTTTACAGATAACATACTAACAGTGATGAGTTTAGTGTCAATTCTATACTTGAGGAAAACAATTTGCCCTTTTTTGGTTAGTTTAGTAACTCAGTGCTGACTTATTGGACTAACAAAAAGGACAAATTACTTTCCTCATCTGTTTTGGACTAATAATTCAATCATAAATTACAAAAGGTACAGGAGTCTGAAGGCACACACTCAACAATTCAGGAAATGCTTCTTCCCCTCTGCCATCAGATTTCTGAATGGATATCGGACCCATGAATGCTACCTCACTACATTATTGCATTACTTATTTAATTTAAATTTTATATATAAGTACATTCCTTTCTGAAACTTACAGTTTTTTATTATTATGGACTGCATTGTACTGTTGTCATATAGCAACAAATTTCACAACACATGCCAGTGATATTAAACCTGATTGTGATTCTGATTCTAATTCTGATGTACCGCTGTTGCAATTGGGCGATATAAATTCTGGCTTCAGTGGATTACTGCACAACAGCAGTTGAGACACGGACGTCATTTCAGGAAGGAAATTTATCTCCTTACCTGCTTTGGCCTACTTGTGACTCCAAACTACAACAATGTACTTGATTCTGTGGTGTGCCAGATCTCAAACAACAATGAGTCAGAACACAGGAAAGAGATATGGTGTCATCAAAATAACCTTCCTCTTTCAGCGCATTGGGTATCGGCTTGTTTATCAATTGGATTCTACTGTGTTTCTTGTTTTTTGTGTCTGCCTGTGAGCATAAATGTACTTAATAAATAATAAATGTACTTGATAATAAATGTACTTTGAATTTTGAACATCTTAAACACCTCTATCAAGTCACCTCTCATTCTCCTTTGCTTCAAAAAACCATAGCTTGCTCATCCTTTCCTCATAAAACATACTTTCTAATTCAGGCAGCATCCTGCTAAATCAACTAGAGCAATTACCACACATTCATAGAGACAGGGCTTTGCCTTCTCACCACATTATGTAGCAATGCAATGTACCAGACAGAACAAGTTAAACAAGGTCAGGTCTTTTGAGCTTTCAACATTAGCAGAAATGCATCACAGTACAATCTATAACCCCACACCCCAGCATATCAAAGTTCAAAAGTTCAAAGTCCAAAGAACATTTATTATCAAAGTATGTATACGACCTTAAGATTCGTCTCCTTACAGGCAGCCCAAAAAACAAAGAAACCCAAAAGAATCCATACATAAAAAGACAGAACACCCAATGTGCAGAGAGAGAATAAAAAGCAAATTGTGCAAAAATAGAAGTAAGCAAATAGCATTCAGAATGAAGTGAGTCCACAGACGCAGAGCCCAGAGCAGCTGGAGCAGGCCCACAGCCTCAGCCTCTCCCTCCTTCCAATTACCATCAACCCCGAGGATCAAAAAGCAGTGTTCAAGAGCATTTCAGGAGCAATACAGGGCATGCGTAAAATTAAGTTGCCATCCTGGTGTAGCTATAGCACAGGATTTCACAAGTGGTAGGGAGCAGAGGCAGCATGCTGTGGACAGACTCAAGTCATAGGGTTACTGAGCCATACATACACAAAGAGAGGCTGTCTGTTTTATGTCTTTGCTAACCCTTATGCTGAGCTACGCTAGTCCCAGTTTACTGAATTAGGACTGTATCCTAAACGTCTAAATGTCTTTTACATGTAGTAATTGTACCTGATTCTGTCACATTCTCTGGCAGTATTCAACACTCTCTGTTGTAAAAGATTTCAAAGATTCAAAGTAGATTTATTATCACAATATATATGCAGTATTCAACCCTGAGATTTGTCTTCCCCACAGGCAGCCACGAAGCAAAGATGAACCATGGACCCAACCCGTTCAAAGAAAAACATCAAATCCCCCTTCCCCAATGTGCAAAAAAATTGCGAGAACAGCAACAAAAAAATGAGTGAGAACAGAATATAAAACACAAAATCAAAAGGCATACTTCAGTACAGTTCAGCTCAACGTTCATTATCTACAGGTCACCCCGGTTCAAACGTCACCCAAACTGACCAACTAGAACTCGAACACACCAAAAACCTAAATTAGAATCCAAATTTTCAATCCGTGATGATTAAACCTTACTCCCACACCATCCTCCGACAATATCGACGGAGAGAGGGATCACTCAAATGCAAGGTCCTTCCCTTGAGAGTAACAAGTGAGAGGAAGCCATCTGTAGACAACTTGTTCAGCAGCAGCGAGTGAGAGGCTGGTAGACGGCACAGACCACTTGCTCACTCTTCGCACGTGCCTCGATGATTTCAATCTTCCTCGGTGCTTTAATCTTATCTCAAATTCCCTATAAAATCTCTGCTTCTCACCAAACTTGTGCACTCTTGCTTTTAATACCCCTACTGTGGGGAAATATAAAAAATGTTTTTGATTATTTTCTCTATCTCTCGACAAAGCCACAGGATTTCCTGATTTGGGAATACATTCCTGTAACCACATCATTACCAGATTAAATCTATTCTCTATCTGCACCAACACAAGGTCTGTAATGTCTCAAGAAGTCTGAATAGCATTCTGTCAAGAACAATGCAAGATGGTTAATAAATACTAGTTTAACAAAGCACATTCACATTCCTCAAAAGAAAAGAATAGCACAGCATTCAACATGGTAATTATTTTATTCTGCACAATTTGCCTCATTACAAAATGCAAAATTTGTGGAGAGACAGAGTATTACTGTCACTAATTTCTTAACTTCCGTGTTTAGCTGTCAATGTTGTGTCGAAGTGACTGACAGATGTGAAAGCTAAGCTTACCAGGTCAATCTGTGAAAGAGGTCAGAGAGTCATTTGGCGCCCTTTTTTCAAGTTACTAATTAATCTAGTTATAATTTGATATTTTAGAAGATTGAAACAGAGACAATGAGGATGAATGTATAGCGCATCGTTGTCAAGATTTTAGAAATGATTAGGATGGTAATTCCCCATATTGATTGTTGCAGTGTTAATTGAAACATCACAACGTGTGTGATTTATGAAGAGCTCATTAAGATAACGCCAGAGTCTAATGGTTTCAAATCCCTTACCTTTAAAGAATTGTTAGTTCTTGCTTTGATGCATCTATGGGCTTGATTATTGATCAGTCAGTAAGTCTTGACAGCCTTCTCTGCTTTCCTTATTCTGGTTTCTCGATAGAACCTTTGAGAATAGCTGCTGATCAGAACCAAATTATCTAAATTCTCTTGTGGCCTGTTTTAGAGCCAAATTCCCAATCTATAGTGATTTATATTGTGTTCACAACCATTCATTAAGTCATCCCAGAGAGATGGGTGAGGGAAAACCTCTTACAAAGCCTGCAATGAAAATGAAAAGCGTCTACTGTTATTTTTTTCAAGACACGTCCCACCTACCACAGGTCACCTTACCGTTCATTTTCTTGCCTACCACATGCGTAAAGAGGGTAGGCTGACAAAACTGAGCTTCTGTTGATTTTCAGACCAGTTTCTATATCTGCTCTGCTACTCAGAATAGTGTAGAAGCTAAAGTGGAGGATAGAAGCTGGAAGTTGGCCTTAGAACAGGCTAAAGGGAGCCCACAGATAATTCTCCTCTTAGCCCTTCATTGTGTTGGGCATGGTTGTCACAGATACATTTATAATTAGTTTCTTCTTTTGTCCATTTCAGCAGCAGCAGGAATTGATTTCCCTCAGGCCTCAATGGGCTTCGAAAGGTAGCACTGATCTTCCATGGCAATTTAATTATCGCTGGCTGAAAGGTCGCAGAGAGGTCAAAGCAGGGGACAAAACTCTTTCCCGACACAATTTATTTATTTAATAATACAGTACGGAGTAAGTCATTCCAGCCCTTTGAGCTGCTCTTCCCCTGCAATCCCACAACTCTGATTAACTCTAGCCTAATCACAGGACAATTTACAATGACCAATTAACCTACCCCATACACCTTTGGACTGCGGGATGAAACTGGAGCACCTGGGGAAAAACTTGTGCATTCCACAAGGATGACGTACAGGGATTCCTTACAGAATGGCCCTGGAATTGAACTTCGAACTCCCCAAGCTATAATAGTGTTGCACTAATTGTTACACTTCGGTGGCACCCGAATCAACAGCTTTACTACTGCTCCAGTCAAATCCTCCTATTTCAGTCGAATCCAAACAACAGGCCACTTGTTTACAGTAACAAAAGTCATTTGGGGCATCAATACACACACACTTGATTTACCAATGCAGGGAATGCAATTCATGAAGAAACTTGGCTGATGTCCCATGCCGTTTATTGGGACAGAAAGGAAGATTAATAAAGTCATAGACTTATAGAGCCATAGAGTACAGCACAGAAATGAGGGCTTCCGCTTCTCTGACCCATGCCAATCATCATGGCTTTCGACACCAATCCCATTTGCCTGCATTAGCTCCATAGCCCTTCACTCAAAGTTCAAAGTTCAAAGCAAATTTATTATCAAAGTATAATTTGTCACCATAAATGATGCTGAGATTCATGTTATTGCTGACATTTACAGAAAGAAGCACAACAGGATCAATGAAAACCGTGCACTATCCAAGTGCTTGTTGAAATATCATTGAAAAGTTTTACCTGTATCTGCTTCTTCCACTTCCTCTGGCAGCTCATTCCATATAACGACCACTCACTGTTGGGAAAAATCTTGTTCCTCGGGTTTTAATCAATGGTTTAATTGCTGGAGTAGCCATTGTGTGAGTGGGCCAGTGTTGGAGTGGCCAACATTTGGCTCAACACACTTGGGCAAGAATAGATGCAGGCTAGAAATTAAATTTGAGAAGTTAGAGGCATAACAAGCATAGGCAGTTTGGTAGTTCAAGCAATGGAGCACTCCTCCTGTGAGATGTGGGCTTTCAGTGTACCTAAAGGTCCCCCTGGTGACTACACCTTCAGGAACGGCACCCAGCTTCAGCTCCTGATTGACAAGTCCAAGGAACTGGAGCTGGAGCTGGAGACACTCGGGATCATCTGGGAGACTGAAAACTTCATAGGTGAGTCTTTTATTGAGATGATGGCACCCAGAGTGCAGGATTCAGTCAGTAGCTGGGTGACCACCAGGGGAAGTAAGGAGAGAAAGCAGTCATGCATGGTTCCCTTGTGATCATTCTCCTCACCAGTAAGTATGCCCCTTCTGGAGTCGGTGGTAAGGGAGGCAAATGCAATGTTAGCACTCATTTTGTGAGGATTAGAACTATAAGAGCAAAAATCTGATGCTAAAGCTTTATCAGACATCGGTCAGACCACATGGAGTGCTGTGAGCATTTTTTGGTCCTTCATCTAAGAAAATATGTGCTGACAATGGAGAGGGGCCACAAGGGGTTCACACAAATGATTCCAGCAATGAAAAGATTAATGTATGAGGAACTTTTGATGGCTCTGGACCTGTAGTCACTGGAGTTTTGAAATATGGGGTGGGGGGTGGGGGTTTCTCATTGAAACCTATCGAATATTGAAAGGCCTAGACCAAGTGGACATGGAGAAGATGTTTTCTCTGGTGGCTGAGTCGAGAACCAGAGGGTTTCAGAATAGAGGGCGTGTTCATTCGGAAAGAATTTCTCTACCCAGAGAGTGACGAATCTGTGGAAACCATTGCCACTGACAACTGTGGAGGCCAAGTCATTGGGTATATTTAAAGCTGATGTTGATAGGTTTTTGATTAGTCAGGGTGTCAAAGATTACAGGGAAAAGACAGTAGAATAGGTTTGAGAGGGATAATCAATCAGACATGATGAAATGGTGAAGAAGATCTGATGGGCTGAGTGGCCTAATTCTGCTTCTTTCTTTCTTCATCACCTTAAGCCTGTGCCCTCCAGTTGTAGGTTGCCTTGCCCTTGAAAAGAACAAAAAACACTATCTACCCTGACTATCCCCTTCAAAGTTTTAGAAACATCTATAAGGTCAGCCCTCAGTCTCTTGTGTTTCAATGAGAATAAGCCCAGCCTATCCTATCTCTCCCTATAAAATAGGATGAATTGCTTGACTTTGGGTCCCACCAGGAATGAAGCTTTCATTAAAAAACTCACATGAATATGGTAAGGACACTGGACAGACCATATTCAATGCCCATATTCAGTCTAATGGCCTGGCCTGTAAAGCAATTTAAGTTTTGGTATTTGTATTGGTTTGGGTGACAGGGCAGAGATACATCTCTAGCAAAGGAGGTGTAAGGTGCTCCTTCCCTCCACTAGCCTGCAGGCCACCTTTGGGCAAGGTGTACTACCTGATTAGCCCCACAACCATGGTCACGTGGAGCCATGGGAGCAGGTGGGAGATGGTTGTATGAGCAACTGGTTCATATCACTAGTCCTGGTTATGTGACCACTGATGCCAGGCAGACAATCTCTGAGGAGTATTGATAATGACTGGGTCACCCGTCTTGTGAAGACACTGTCCCGAAGAAGGCAATGGCAGACCACTTCTGTTGAAAAACTTGCCAAGAATAATTATGGTCATGGAAAGATCATGATTGCCCAAGTCATATGACACGGCACATGATGCTGGTGATTGATCTTGTTAATAGTTCATTATAACCATATATAGTATTGTCACATGTATCAAGAAACAGTGAAAAGCTTGCCTTGTCCTACTGTCTAAACCGGGGGTCGGCAACCCGCGGCTCCGGAGCCACATGTGGCTCTTTTACGTCTGTGCTGCGGCTCCCTGTTGCTTTGGGAAATAATTGGTTGTGGCGACCCTTTTCCTGGCACATCCAAACCGGCTCACAATTAGATAGCCTACGGGGGTTTGCGAGCACAGAGCTTTGGAGCCTCTGCGCCACGGGGGGGCAGGTTGAGGGAGGCTTAAAAGTGAGGCTGAAGATTTCGAATAAAGTTTTTTCCTTCGACTGCAGTTACCGACTCCGTGTCGTAATTTTAGCGCTGCGTGTAGCACACCGCTACATGGTCAGTATTTAATTAAAATGTATTTTATGTTAGTTTGTTAGTTTTTGAAATGTAAATCTAAATTTGAAGATTATGGTGATCTTGTACAATCTAAATAAGACGTTGTGGCGACCCATTTCCTGACACATCCGAACCGGCTCACAATTAGCCAGCGTTCAGGCTAAGGGAGATAGCCTACGGGGGTTTGTGAGTACGTGTCTTTTGCAGCATCCGCGCCCATGGGGGGTGGGTTGAGGGAGGCTTAAAAGCAAGGCTGTTTAGTTCGAATAAAGCTATCTTTGACTGCAGTTTACTGACTGCGTGTAGCACACCGCTACAACGTGTTTTTATCGCTGGCTGTCCAGAGGGGAGGTGCTGAAACGCTTTGTCGCGTGTCTGGAAGAAGTGAAAACTTTCCTGGGCAGCAAAGGGCTCACCTTTCCTGAGCTGGAACAGCCAGAGTGGCTGGAAAAGCTACACTTCATGGTAGACATGACAGCGCACCTGAACACGCTGAACACAGCTCTTCAGGGGTAAGGACGTACAGCCCTGCACATGTTGGAGGATGTTTTGGCATTCGAGCGCAAGTTGACGTTGCTTGCCAGAGATTTACAGAAAGGCACATTGTCTCACTTCCCCAATTTGAGAGAGTTCAAACAAGGTCACGACATGATAAATTCGGAGTATTTACATTCTGCAATCATCGCAATGCAAACATCGTTTGGGAAACGCTTCTGTGAGTTCAGAGAGGAAAAAAACACATTATCCTTCCCGGTCACTCCCCTAAGCATCGATCCATCCCTACTGAATACGACTGCATTGTCAGGTGTGAGTCAACCTGAACAAGTATGATAAATATTTTAATTGCCTATTATTTTACGTATATTCATATGTTTTCATTGTTCAGTGAAATAGACCTTTTATTTTTCAGGTTGACAGCTGGCTGACGTTATTTTTGGTTTGCTGCTGGCGGCAAATTTAAGTTTGGCGTTTTTCATAAGTACAAGAAGAACTCAAATAGACATTGAGTATTTTACTTAAAAGTAACCTTCAACCCAACCTCTTTTTTTCGGAGTTCAAAATGTTTTTGTTGCATGCAGAAATGTAATTTCGTTTTCTCTGCAGGAGTTCATCAATTTCATAAATGCAACACATTGTAGTTTGTTTATACATAGCATAAAGGCAAAACAAAACGTTGTATGCAGTGTTATTTCATTTTAAATGTCAAACGGGTTTTGCGGCTCCCAGTGTTTTCTTTTCTGTGGGAAACGGGTCCAAGTGGCTCTTTCAGTGGTAAAGGTTGCTGACCCCTGGTCTAAACAGATCAAATCATTACAGAGTCCATTGAGGGAGAGCAAGGTAACATCAGAAGATGTGACGTGATAGAGGTGTACAAGACAAGAGGCATAGATAGAATTGACAGCCAGGGCCTTTCTCCCAGGCCTTAAATGGTCAATATGAGAAGGCATAATTTTCAGGTGACTGGAAAAAGTATAGGGGGGATGTCAGAGGTAGCTCCTATTTATTTATTGCACGGAGAGTGGTGGGTGTATGCAACACGCTGCTGTTTCCAGGGATGGTGGAAGAGGCAGACACATTGGAGACACTTAAGAGACTCTTAGATAGGCAGATGAATGAGGGAATGATGGAAGGCTATGTGGGAAAGAGGATCAGGGGTTCCCAACCTACAGTCCATGGAGCCCTCGATTAATGGTAAGACTCCATGGCATAAAAAGGCTTGAGGCCTCCTGCATTAGATTGATCTTCGAATAGGTTAAAATATTGCCACAGCATCATACCGTACTGTGCTGTACTCTTCTATGTTCTAATAGCAATGCTGATTTAAGTGTAAAAGCTACTGAGGAATCAAGGCTATTTCATAGCTAGGCCAACAACAGGGGAGGATGAGAGCCAGTGCAGAAAAATGTCTTATAGAGAGGCTCTGGCACTTGGAGGCCATTGACCTTATCTGGAGGCCAGGCACGAGGCTGAGTAAAACAGAATGCTTTCTGTCTTTTCCTAATATATGGTTGCCTCTCGTGGGCTGAGGAAGACTAAATTGTGCAGGGTGGCAGTATTTTTTATAAGGCTGAGTTGTGAGCTCGACATCAACCCAGCACAGATGGAGAGTGCGCTCGGGGGTGGCCTGTCACTGGATCGAATTCAGGAACTTCTGTTCTCGAACCTGGCGCTGATCTCACCGTGCCACCAGCCAACCCTAATAGAGGTTATTTCCTAATAGAGTTTATTTCTCTGACAATTGTAGAGCAAATCAGTTTTATTTGTCACACATTATGTTCTTTCACAGTGACTTGAATACCACCAACATTTATCAGCTCGCATTCATTCAACCAGGATTTCAGAGTTGTGCAGAGATCCCTGCTTGCTTTGTAACTTGGCAATGGGTCATTTCCGGACTGGAGAAAAGATTACTCAACGAAGGCCACAAGATCCTGTAAGGGTGTGATACTGAGGCTTTATAAGGAATTTGTCCAACCACAGTTGGTATAATGTGAGCAGTTTTTGGCCCCGTATGTAAAGAAGGGTGTACTGGCATTGAAAAGAGTCAAGAGGGAGTTTATGAGAAATGATCCTGAGGATGAAAGGGTTAATTTATGAGGGGCGTTTGATTGCTCTGTGCCTGCACTGCTGGAGTTTAAAAGGATGAAGTGGGGTGGATTTCATTGAAACCTCGCAAAGATTGAAAGGCCTGGATAGAGTGGACATAGACAGAATTTTCCCAGTAATGGGAGAGACTGGCACCAGAGCGCACAGCCTCAGAATGAAAGTATGTCCCATTCAAACTGAGATGGGGAGCAATTTCTTCGAAGTTGGAAGTATGTGTATTATCAAAGTATGCATACTGTATACAATCTTGAGATTTGTCTCCTTACCAGAAGCCACAGAAAAAAGAAACCAAATGGAACCCATCGAAAAAAGACCACCAAACACTCAATGTACAAAAGACCCCAATTCATGCAAACAGTCAAACGTAAGCAAATAGCATTCAGAACTAAAGTTCATGAAAGTGAGTTCACAGCCCTAAAGCTAGTCATCTCTGTAGCTGATCCAGGAGCCATTAGTTATAGGCCACAACCTCCATTCAGCACAGAGACAAGTAAACCTCACAGAACAGTGGGCTAAGCACCAACCCATCCCCCACCTCTGGCCCAGGTACTCTGATCTTTCCAATCTGGCCCAGTGCTTAAATCGGCCAAACATCGGCTCATTCCTCACTCTCGGACTCGGGACTTTTCGTCAGAAGGTGGCAAGTCTGTGGGATTCGTTGCTGTGGATGGCTGTGGAGGCCAAGTCATTAGAGAGCAGAGGTTGATATCCTTTTAATTAGTAAGGATGTCAATGGTTCTGGGGAACAGGCAAGAGAACTGGATTGAGAGGGAAAAAACAAATCAGCCATGATTGAATGGCAGAAGAGACTCGATGGGTTGAATAGCCTAATTCTGCTCCTGTGTCTTATGATCTTATTAATATAAATTATGAATGGAAAGTAAATCAATAAGATCTGGTCATAAGATTATGATACATTACAGAATGAAATATATGATTATAATATTTTATGTGAAAGAAGAAAGCAGTGTATAATATTGAATAAGAAAGCTTTTATTGAAAGAGAGGAGATAACATTGATACCATTTCTAGAAATGAAAGTTGAAGCATTCAAGCTGCTTTGTCAGACACCATTACTCCCTCCACCACAAAAAGTGGAACTTTTCAGTGGCCACCCATTTCAATTCTACTTTCCATTCCAACATGTCAGTCCATGGCCACCTCTACTGCGACAATGAGGCCACACTCAGGTTGGAGGTGTAACACCTTATATTCTGCCCGAGTATCCTGTAACCCAGGGGTCGGCAACCTTTACCACTGAAAGAGCCATTTGGACCCGTTTCCCACAGAAAAGAAAACACTGGGAGCCACAAAACCCGTTTGATATTTAAAATGAAATAACACTGCATACAATATCTTTTTGCCTTTATGCTATGTATAAACAAACTATACTGTGTTGCATTTATGAAATCGATGAACTCCTGCAGAGAAAACGAAATTACATTTCTGCATGCAACAAAAACATTTTGAACTCCAAAAAAAAGATGTTAGGTTGAAGGTTACTTTTAAGTAAAATAATCAATGTCTATTTGAGTCCGTCTTGTATTTATGAAAAACGCCGAACTTAAATTGTCCGCCAGCAGCAAACCAAAAATAACGTCAGCCAGCTGTCAACCCGAAAAATAAAAGGACTATTTCACTGAACAATGAAAGAATATGAATATACGTAAAATAATAGGCAATTAAAATATTTATCATACTTGATTAATGGGATTTCTGCTACTGGACCTCAGCGCACAGCGTCTGCACATCAGGGCTGTATGACGTCACCTTCATCTTTACACAGGATCACAAGCTGTCATCTGTGAGGCGTGCTCGATGTTTGTTTTTAATAAAGTTCATGTTGGAGAACACCTGCTCACATACATATGTGGATCCAAAGATCGACAAGACTCCAAGCGCATACTTTTTCATGTTTACATAAATGTCGGGGATAGCATTCCATGTTTCGAACACAAGTTTGTCCAGTTAGGGGAGGTTTTCAATATCACTCTATTTGTGATTCTGAGCAAGAACGGCCTTCTGACGGGCCACATCTTCAAGGTCTGCTGTCAAGCGTCTAAACTTGGACACCCATATGTCTTTGTCGACTATGTTGGCCAGTTCCATCTCAAGATAAGGTTGACTCACACTTGCCAATGCAGTCGTATTCAGTAGGGATGGATCGACGCTTAGGGGAGTGACCGGGAAGTATAATGTGGTTTTTACCTCTCTGAACTCACAGAAGCGTTTCCCAAACGATGTTTGCATTGCGATGATTGCAGAATGTAAATACTCCGAATTTATCATGTCGTGAGCTTGTTTGTACTCTCTCAAATTGGGGAAGTGAGACAATGTGCCTTTCTGTAAATCTCTGGCAAGTACTGTCAACTTGCGATGGAATGCCAAAACATCCTCCAACAAGTGCAGGGCTGTGTGTCCTCTCCCCTGAAGAGCTGTGTTCAGCGTGTTCAGGTGTGCTGTCATGTCTACCATGAAGTGTAGCTTTTACAGGCACTCTGGCTGTTCCAGCTCAGGAAAGGTGAGCCCTTTGCTGCCCAGGAAAGTTTTCACTTCTTCCAGACACACGACAAAGCGTTTCAGCACCTCCCCTCTTGACAGCCACTGGACTTTGTTGTGCAGCAGGAGATCAGAATATGCGCTTTCCAGCTCGTCCAGTAACAAATGGAATTGACGGTAATTTAAACTTTTTGCCATTATTTTATTGACAATCTGAATGACAACATCCATTACTTCTGTGCATTCCGGAGGAAATGTTTGAGCGCACAGTGCCTCTTGGAGCAAGATGCAGTGAAAAGTCAGCAGCTTTCTGTCCAGCGACTTCTGCAGTAAAGCCACAAATCCCTTGTGCGCTCCTGTCATACTTGCTGCCCCATCAGTAGCTACTGACACCAGGTGGGTGGTCTTTATTACTTTGGCTCTTAAACAATTCAAGACAGCCTCATAGATGTCCGCACCGCGTGTTTGGCCTTTTAGAGGTATCAACTCAATCATTTCTTCCTGTGGCCCGGCAGAGTTTACATACCGACAGAACAGTGCTATTTGTTCAATATCACCTTTGTCTTGAGACTCGTTACAGGCAATCGAGTAGGCCACAGCTGAATTGATGTCTTTAATTTACTGTCTTGTGATGTCTTCTGCCATTTTTATGGTTCTGTCTTTGACAGTCTTTGCAGAGAGGGGTATATCCCTGATTTTCTGCACAATTTCACTCTTGTTTTTAAAGTCCATGAATAGATGGTCTGAAATCTTAATGAAAGATTCTTTTATATATTCACCATCTGTAAACTACTTCCCGTGCCTGACTATTTCCTGAGCGGCAACAGAACTAGCATATTTCGTTGATTTTCCAGACATCATCCACTTCTTGAAATGATTTTTGCTCAGATCAACCTTCCGCATCAGTTCCGAAATGGCTTTTTTTCTCTCATCTCCATCCGGATATTTTTGAGCAAAGGCTGTGTGTTTATTCTGGAAATGTCTTGCGACTTTTGACTTTTTGTTGTTTGCTAGTTTCTCATTGCATATTAAGCATACCGGTAAACCAGTCTCGTCAGCAGTGAAAGCAAATGAATCTGCCCACGTATCATTAAACGTTCTGTTTTCTTCAGTCACTTTTCATTTTTTAGAATTCTCCATAGTTAGCCTACCTTGGATCGAAAAATTAAAGAAATCGCGCACTGGCAGGTGTCAGGCATTGGCCGTGGTGACGTATATTAATAGCGACAAAAAACATGTTTTATTTAGATTGTACAAGATCACCATAATCTTCAAATTTAGAATTACGTTTCAAAAACTAACAAACTAACATAAAAGACATTTTAATTAAATACTCATCCTTTATTTTCCAAAGCCATAGGGAGCCGCAGCACAGAGATGAAAGAGCCGCGGGTTGCCGACCCCTGCTCTAACCTGATGGCACGAACATCGATTTCTTGAACTTCCGGTAATTGCCTGCCCCCTCTCCTTCACCATTGCCCCATTTCTAATTCCCTCTCTCACATTATCTCCTTACCTCCTCTCCATCACCTCCATCTGGTGCTTATCCCCCTTCCCTTTCTTCCAAAGACTTCTATCCTCTCCTATCAGATTCTCCCTTCTCTAGCCCTTTATCTATTTCACCAGTCAACTTCCCAGCTCTTTACTTTACACTCCCCCTCCCCTGCTGATTACATCTATCACCTACCACCTTGTACTTCATCCTCTCACCCACCCCACCTTCTTACTCTGATATCTTCCCCTTCCTTTCCAAACTTGATGAAGGGTTTCGGCCTGAAACCTCGACTATTAACACTTGTCCCTAGATGCTGCCTTGCCTGCTCGGTTCTTCCAGCATTTTGTGTGAGTTCCATAATATTTTTGCATCTTTACCATATTAACATTACAGGCTGGCACAAAGAACTTGTGTTCAATTGCTCCCACACCCTGTGAGGGTGTTGCTTTAAATTTCCTACAGAGTCATTCCAGTGTGGCACATTGTGTTAGTTCTGGTATTTCACCATTGAAAGCACAACAGGAAATACCTTTTAATTAGATCATGACTGCAGGTGGATGTTGATGCCTAAGGGTTTCCACATACAGCAGGAAGCCAATGGGATTTGATTCCATGGTGTTGTGCTCTGTGTAGAAACTGAAATACTGTCATTCTGTGACAACCTGACAATCCTTCTCCAACCCACCTTCATCTACTCATAAATGTATCATCCCTGTATCTCTGCAACACACTGGTATGGGAACTTCACAATATCTCTACCAGCAGGTCCATCATTGCCAAGTAAGAGCAAAAGTTGCTTTCTGCTCTTGGAAGAGATGTTTTAATACTCCTCCTCACTTCAACCATGTGACATTGCATAACTGTGTAAAAGTTGTTCCTACAGCTCTGGCTGTAGCTGTTGAGGGGGGAGAGGGCGAATTGCATGAATGTCACTACAGACATTACACCCCCACCACCTCCTCGAATCTGAATGACTCCCTGTGAGAAACAGTGAGACCGAGCTCAGGAAACTGAAGGGCCACATTGGGAGAAGTACAGGGAGAAAATTTGCACTCCAGAAGGAAGGAAAGCATTGTGCTTTTCAACACCTGGCCAATCAGCATTTTTTTCCTGATCACCATGGTGCTTTTGATGTGTAGTGACAAGTACCTGCATAACAACATCCCACAGGTAAATGCAGGTAGTCATTACTATTGATGGCTGAATAAATATTAGCCATGCTTCCCTAATGGCACAAGATACAGGATACAGCAACTAACTTACACTATCCACAAACACACTTTATTCAAGGAAGTGTTTCCAAAGCCAAAAGGCTTGCTTTCAGTTGCTTTCTGTCCAAGTAACCTCTCCCTCTGGGAACTTTTGGCCTCAGAAACACAGCAACAACACAACCCCACAGATAGTCGCATGCTTCAATCTTTAAAGGAGTGACAGTATGAAAAGAGCAGTTTATTGTCCATGGAACTGATATCCAGGTCAACAAGATGCACAAAGGTAGCCAGAAAAGTAAATACCCATATCCTAGCAGTTAAGAGGGATATACAGTGGATAAGGTTAATGCAAACAGGCTTTTCCACTGAGGTTGAGTGAGGCTAGAACTAGAGGTTATGAGTTAATGATGAAAGGTGAAATATTAGATGGGAATTCTGAGGGGCAACTTCAAAGGGTGGTGCAAGTGTGGAACAAGCTGCCAGCAGAAGTGGTAGATGTGAATTTCATTGCAACATTTGAGTTGTTCTGGAGAAATGGATGGGAGAGGTATTGAAGGCTATGGGATTAGGCAGAGGACAGGGTTGGCATGGCCTGGATGGTCCGAAATGCCTATTTCAGTGCACGATTCTATGGCTCTGACTCAGTTTTAACATAATTTTATATTATGTTTATAACTTATTTTATGTATATGAATACTCAGCTGGTGTACAACCAGTATGCATCAACAAGCATTTGGGCGACTGCTGTGATTGACTTGCTGGCTGCAGGCACTTTCTGCCATGTGGGAACTCAGTTCATGGCCACATTTCTAATTTGCAAACCGCTTGGGTTTCGACCTGTTCACAGGATCAGAACCCTGCCGTAACCCAGGGAGAACCTGTATTACACTGGATCTTATTCAAAATAGTTTATTAGAATGGAGTACCTCTGCTGGCGGAGCACCCCTTCATCACTGTTTGAAGTGTTGATCTAATTTTGGTGATGAAACATTGTGCTTGAAATTTTAACCACAATCTTCTAATCCTCTGGCAGGACACCTGTCTCCGAATCACTGCTGTCAACTACCTCCCTGTGTTACAATCTAATCAAATCTGCCTTGACATTAAGACAATATAAGTAAGATATTTGGAGGAATCGAAAAAAGTACAAGTTGTTACAGTTTGTTTAATGTCCTAAAAAAAATTTACAAGCAAGAACAGCACAAAATTACACAGAAAACGACTATTAGAACATGAATGTTTCCTTGTCTGGCTGCCTTCAGGCATTTTGTTGACCTCATTTGAGTTTGCTCAACTGTCAGCATCACTTTCCTGTTAAAAAAGCTTTCTCATACACCAGCTGCCAAGTTGGCTACATCTAAAAATCATTGTAAAGAATACTATATAGGATCAGATTGTTAAATCTTCCCTACAAACATAAATCACAGAGCATGGAATAAAATTCTTTTAATGCTGATGGAATTCCACTCAGTGCTTTTGCAGTCTCAATATTGTTATGAAGAACATTACGTATGCCAAAATCAATATGAAGATTTTCAATTGTTTTCCAATTATTTTGAAATCAAACGGTGGCAACTACTCATTGGTGGAAGTTTGTGACAATCAAAAACATTTTTATCTCTGCTAACCACATCTTCTAAACTCTATATTCCATATACTTTATCATCTATTCCACTTTCACATATGAAGAACTGGAATATTCCCTGTTTCTAAAATGGACGACATCCAGAAGGCCTATCTTCATGTTGATCCATTAGACATGGTAACGAATACCCACCGCTGCCCCTGAAATTAAATAGTAGAGCTGTACACCCCCACATCATTCAGAGTCTTCCTCAATCAGAAGCCCTGCATGAACCATGAGCTCCAAAACTTGCTGAGGGCCGGATCAGAGGCACTCAAGTCTTGAGGCCAAGAAAGCCACAAAAAATGCAGGTATTATGTTCTTCGTGGGCGAAGTGGAGATTCTGGACTAAACTTGAATCAACAGAGGGATGCTTGATAACCGTGACAGGGCTTGAATGCCATAACTTCTGACAAAGTTAAATTAAATGACATAGGAGACAGCAGGACTCCGCTTCCAGATGAGCTCAATGCCTTCTATGCTCGCCCTGAATGTCACAACATGGAGGAATAATCGCGAACCCCCAAATCTCTTGATGATCCTTTGATTTCAGTATTTGAAGCTGACATGCGGGCTGCTTTCGGGAGGATGAATCCAAGGAAAGCATTTGGACTGGAGGGGGTACCTGGCCATGTACTAAAGACCTGTGTTGACCAACTGGCTGGTGAGATCTTTAACTTCTCACTACAGCAGTTGTAGTATCCATCTGCTTCAAGCAAGCTTCAATTATTCCGGTGCAGCAGGAGAGTGTCGTGACCTGCCTCGATGACTATCACCCAGTTGCACTTACATCCTTAGTGATGAAGTGTTTTGAGAGGCTGGTGATGAAACAAATCAGCTCCTGCCTGAGGGGCAACTTGGATCTGCTCCATTTTGCCTACAGGAGCAACAGGTCCACAGCAGATACCATCTCATCGGCTCCTCACTCAATCCTGGAACATCTAGACAGCAAAGATGCATACGTCAAGATGTTTTTTATCGACTACAGCTCAGTGTTAATACTGTCCTCCCCTCTAAACTAAGCAATAAGCTCCAAGTCCTTGGCCTCAATACCTCCTTGTACAATTTGATCCTGGATTTCCTCACTCATAGACTCCAGTGAGTTTGGATTGGCAACAATATCTTCCTCATGATCTCCATCAGTACAAGTGCACCACAGGGCTGTGTGCTTAGCCCCCTGCTCTACTCACTTTAGACCTATGTCTGTGTGTCTGAGTACAGCTCCAACATCACATACAAGTTTGCTGATGACTCCATTGTTGTAGGCAGAAACAAAGGTGGTGATGAATCAGCATACAGGAGGGAGATTGAAAATTTGGCTGAGTAGTGTCATACCAACAGCCTCTCAATCAATGTCAGCAAGACCAAGGAACTGATTGTAGACTTCAGGACAGAGAAGCCAGACACTTATGAGCCAGTCCTCATTGGAGGATCAGAGGTGGAGAGGGTCAGCAACTTCACATTTCTGGGTGTTACTATTTCAATGATCTGTCCTGGACCCACCATGTAGGTGCAATTTACTTCCCTCAGAGTCTGTGGAAATTTGGCATGGCATCTAAAACTTTGAAAAACTTCAATAGATGCGTAGTGGAGAGTGTATTGACTGGTTGTATCATGTCCTGGTATGGAATACCAATGCCTTTGAACAGAAAATCATACAAAAGGTAATGGATTCAGCCCAGTACATCACCGGTAAAGCACTTCCAACCACTAAGCACACCTACGTGATATGCTCTTGTAAGAAACCAGCATCCATCATCAGAGATCCTCACACCCAGGCCATGCTTTGTCCCCATTGTTGCCATCATGTAGAAGGTACCAGAGCTTCAGGCCTCAGAACATTTATTGCTCCACAACCACCAGGATAGTGAACAAAGGGAATAATCATACACACCCATTCATTGAGATATTCCCACAACCAATGATCTCACTTTTAGCACTCTTTATCTCATATCTCATACTCTTGTTATTTATTGCTATATATTTATATTTACATTTGCATAGTTTATTGTCTTTTGATCTTTCATTGATCCTGTTTTAGTTACTATTCTATAGATTTGCTGAATGTGTCCACAGGAAAATGAATCTCAGGGTTGTATGTGGTGATATATATGTAATTTGATAAAAAGTTTACTTTGAATTTTGAGCTTTTTAGAAACATTACCTATGGCCTTATTCAAATGTAGTTTGTATCAGTGACCAATTATTTGGATGATTCTTCAATTTCAGCCCCTATTTTCTACCCAGACTCTTCCAGAATTTCAACCCAGCAGCTGAGTCCTTTCCTCAGATACAAACTTAGATTGTTCAACACTACTTTCACCTTTCAACTTTTGATGTGGCTAGGGTCAACCTCAACTGAGAAATCCCCCAATCTTGAGCTATATTTCATTAGGAGTTTGAGAAGTTTGGTATGTCTCTAAAACCACTTGAAACTTTCTACAGATGTACCCTGGAGTGCATCCTAACTGGCTGCATCACTGTCTGATATGGGGGGGGGGGGGGTGGTGCTTCTACTGCACAGGATTGAAATAAAATGCAGAGAGTTGTAAACTTCTTCAGCTCCATCATGGGCACTAGGCTTCATAAGTATCCAGGGCATGTTCAAGGAGTGATGCCTCAAAAAAGTGGTGTCCATCATTAAGGACCCCCATCACCCAGGTCATGCCTTGTTCTCTTTGTTACAATCAGGAAAGAGGTACAGATGCCTGAAGGCACGAACTCAACAATTGAGGAATAGCTTCTTTCTCTCTGCCATTCAATTTCTGAATGGACATTAGACCCATGAGACTACCTCACCACTTCCTTTATTTCTATTTCTGCACTACTTATTTAATTTAACTACTTTATTTATACTTTATATATACTTACCATAATTCACAGTTTTTTTCCCTATTATTATGTATTGCATTGTACTGCTACCGCTAAGTCAACAAATTTTACATTTGCTGGTAGTATGAAACATGATTCTGATGTGACTGACTACATGAAAAGTGTCATATACAGTACATACTGATTATTGATAGCAATAAAATCAGTTCACTTATTCGCGTTCATCATTAAAGTTAACATTGACAAACATCACTGATTAATTGCACATTCCATTCCACTTCATAAATCTATCTGCCTGCGCACCCCTTAATTTATTCTTTAAATTTTGATCCACCAGTTTTTAGGTTGTTATTCATCAAAGTCTGTTTTCCCCTCCTCATAACCTATGTGGCTATAAAACTATTCTCTTATTGCAGGGCCTGCATACTGGTAATTTTTCTCTTTTTTTATATATATTTATTTCTTATTGAGATATAGCATGGAAGAAACCCTTCCGGCCCTTCGAGCTATGCTGTTCAGCAAGCCCCTCAGTTCAGTTCAGTTCAGTTTCAGTTATTGTCATTTAGAAACCACAAATGCAATGAAGTTCAAAAATGAGACAACGTTCCTCCAGAATGATATCACAAAAGCACACGACGAAACAGACTACACCAGAAAATCCACATAACATTTGGTAATCCCCAAATCCAGAGTCCGGAGAGGCTGCTGCGTATTAATATCGCACTACCATTTTAGAGCATTTCCTGGAAAGGAGCCCCAAATCCACCAGACAAAACAAGACTACCCAGACACAGCAAGTCAGGAGACCAACTCTACCACCCAAGAAACCAAAAACTAAAGCTACAAGACCTACATAAAACCATATAGTTATAGTTAACATATAGTTACAACAGTGCAAACAATACCAGAATTGATAAAAAAAAAGACCATGGGCACAGTAAAAATTGTCCAAAGATGTTAAAAGACCATAAGTTCAAAAGAAACCACCACATAGTTTCCACAAGTCCTCAGGGTCCCGATAGACTCATCACCCCACGCAGGTGGCAGAAGGGAATACCCCCGCTATGGACTTCCACGGCGTCGGACTCAGCCTCGCAGACGCAGCACACAATGGAAGCTCCGTCAAACCCAGCCTCACAGACGCAGCACACAATGGAAGCTCCGTCAAACCCAGCCTCACAGACGCAGCACACAATGGAGGCTCCGTCAAACCCAGCCTCACAGACACAGCACTCCGACTTCAGCAGACTCCCAGTCCGTTGAATCTCCGTGCCTCTGATCATCCCCTCCGGCACAGCCTTGCTGAGCACCATCCTCTGCTGAACACACTACGACGCCTCTACCAATGGCCACCAGCAACGCGACCCTGAGGACTGGGGGCCTGTTCTTCTCAGCAGAGACCCAGACCTCACAGCAGCAGCAGCAATGAAGAAGGTTCTCCTGGAGATTTCCCGATGTTCCTCCGTGCTCCCATGTCCATTTTTCATCAGATTAGGATTGTGCATGGCACCCCGCTTAACAAATAACAGATATCAGCTCCAGAGAGGCCGCTGCAAACTGCATTGCACTGCATATCTTGAGCCCCTGATTTAATCCTAGCCTAATCACCTGACAATATACAATAACCAATTAACCTATCAACCAGTATCTCTTTGGACTGCGGGAAGAAACTGGAGTACCCAGAGGAAACCCATGGGGTCACAGGGAAAACGTGCAAATTCTGTAACGGCTGAGGCGGGATTTGAACCTGGGTCACCAGTACTGTAAAGCATTGTGCTAACACTGCACTTCCATGCCACCCTACTACTTCGCATAACAGGAACATCACTTGGAATGGCTCCATTAATTACTCATTCCCTATTACACCAGAACTAAGCACATAGTCAGTTTGGTGAGTTTGAAGTTACATGTAAGTCAGACCAGGTAAAGGTGGCAGATTGCCTCCCCGTTTGTGAATGTAGCTTTCAACAACCAAGTAGTTTCATAATTACCACTACTAAGACTAGCTGTTGCCTTCACAATCCAGGTTTACTTAGTAACTCAAAACTACATTCCTTAAGGTTGTTATAGCTGGGGGTGGTAATGGGGACAAGCTCCTACTACTTCTTAAATGCTCCCAAAGGTGTACTTCTCAAATAGCCTCTGTCAACTAAGTCCATCTTCTGGCCTTTACCTGTGACTTAGCTGCTAAGTCCGGTGGAATTGTTTCTACTGACAGGAGAAGGGGCAAAGGTGGGTAATATGGGTGCCTTAAAACCAATCAACTTCAGGGAGATGGGTCTTTTCAGCCATGGCTGGCAGCTCATCTAGGAGAAGGAAAACTCTGATCTCAAACCTCCACTGCCTTGCGGCTGTACCCACTCATAGAGAAGGCTTCAAGAGTAAACTCTATGAAAAAGATCCAGCACTTGAGTCCCAAAGGCAGTCCCTATTTGGAATTTAATGCTGACTACCAACTCCTGTGACGATTCTGGTAGCAAACTGTATCAGTCTCTGCCATTCCTCTGGGTTCAGCAGATGCATGGAGAGGAGCAGCTTGCTACACGGGCAACAGCTTGTTCTCCATATTGCACTGCCCAGGTTTGTGTATCTAGACAGCTAGGACACAATATCCACAATCAACTCTGACCGACGGAGGTCCTCACTCAAAACTAAATTCCCCATGGGCAGTTTCAAGCTTTTTCAGTATTATTTATCCAGACCTCTACATACTAATCCAGTCATTTCAGGCTAATGTTACTGTTCTCTTTAGATTAAGGCTGAAATCTCTGCACTAATGACAGGTGACATTTAAAACAATGTCGAATTGAAGATAGTCCAAGGCATGCTATCTGACTACCACTTGTTAAGGAACAATGGCGAGGATTGCTCACACGTTCTACAGCAAATGTACAGCCATTTTCCTAGTGAGGCATTCAAGTGGATAAGGGCTTACAGTTGCAGGGAAAGAGAGCAGTGTTACCATTTAATGGATTGCACATGGTATTATACCTTGAAGGGATATGTTGAAAGTAATAAATCAAGATTACAGCCTCCAGGATCCTGTTGAATTATCAAGATAAAGTCAGTTTGTTGAACTGTGCAAATATATAGTGTGGAAGCAGTGAGCATGATGAATTTGAACCAATGCCAAGATTTCTGAGTCCTTTGGTAGATTGGAATCTTATCTACTGTATATGTAACACGTAATATAAAGTGCCCAGCAGTCTCATTTGATGCTCTTTTCAAGAACTTCCAAGTCACTTAAGCAGATGCATTATAAGTAAACTTTTGCATTGGGTTAAGTCATTCCATCTGCTGCAGTTTCTGAGTGCTTTCAATGGGACATATAAGGTGTCAGAGTATCAAGTCTTGGCATCCCTTGTCAGCTCCCATCATAAGCAGTTGAATGGGTTTTTAATGTCAAAAAGAAGTCTTCAAACACTTTTTAAAAAATATTATCTATCCTACAAGGAATACAAAGTAAAAAACAATTTGCTACTACCTTAAATTATTCTCCCAAGCTTTCACGGTGAAGAAGAATGCTGTAATCTACAAGATAAAGCATGTGATATAAAGATTTGAGAGTATTTAATGAACACCATCTCACATTACAGTTTTTGTGTTATTAACAAGTTGGCTGATGTAATTTTGTGTTCTGGAGACTGAACTCTGCACAGAGTTTGCAACGGTTGATGTGATATGATCCTTAAATGCTAAGTTCTTGAAATGGTATCTTCAATAAACCTGTCCAACACCTGTTTATGTTTCAGGCCATCACACAAGTCTTCAGGAAGGCAGGCAGTGCACTTCATCCTGTTTATAACCATAGTGCTGAGGGCAAGAAGGCTAAGATCTTCAACATCCTCAGAGTGGATGTCACCAATAGCCTTTCCTCGTCCAACCACATTGACACCATGGCCAAGAAAGCTCATTAGCACCTCTATTTCCTCAGGATGCTGAAGAAATTTTGCACATCCTGTTGACTCTCACCAACTATTAACCATAGCATGCATTTTATCCAGAAGCTTCATGTCAACTGCTCTACCTGTGAGCACCTTATTCTGCATTCTGTTATTGTTTTACTACATTAACGCACTGTGTAATGGTTTTGATCTGGATGAACAGTATGCAAGACAAGTTTTTGCTGTAACTCAGTACATGTGACCGTATTACACCAAATGCAATTTTAAACAGCATGCAACTTTTAAAGAAGTTGCTTAGACTACTGTGCTCTAAGATGAGTTCATAATTTTAGTAGACATTGTTGACAGGAGAACATTGCCAAACTCAGGCAATATTTATGTGATTGGAGATTCTGCTAACACTTGTAATGTGAACACTTTGGGCCAAAGCTTTAACCCATTGGTTTGATATTCCGCAGTATATAGTGGATCCTGGTCTTTGGTGGGAGCACCAACCAAAATTAGGGTTAATTGAGAAAGGTCACATGATTTAAATAAGGCCAGTGTTCATCTATATGAACAACTATTTTGGAAAATAGTAGTGAGATAAAATAAAAATAAGTTTATAATAATAGGTGACTTTTTTTTTCAAATAGTAGCTAGGATTTCCCTAGCGCAAAGATATGGTGGGGACTATATTTTCAAACTTTTTGAACTTTTTGACACAGAACGTAGATAGACCAACAAGGGGGACTAAACATTAGTTTCTGATTCTGATCAGGTTTATTATCACCGGCATGTGTCGCGAAATTTGTTATCAGGTGCAGAGAGCATCAGTGGGAGAGCTTTTTGGAAAGAGACCATAACTCTGTTCATTTCAAAATGCTTATGGGAAAAGATAGTGATAGACTAGGAATAAAAGTCTTAAATTGAGGGAAGACAATTTCCATTAAAAAACACTAGGTCTGGCAAAGGTAGCATCTACATACAGTAAGTTTGCACATGACATACTAATTGGTGGCATTGTTGACAGTATGGAGGGTAGCCTTAGACTATCCTGGGAGGTATTGATGTGTTGGTGAAATGGGCAGCTGGGGTTGAATCCTGATAAATTGGAAGTAATTGATGTTGGGAAACTAATGAAGCTTAGACATGCAGTACACTATGAATGTCCTATAGACACACACCATGACCTTCCTTGAGACCATTGAGGAACAGAGGAACTTCAAGAAGATCATGTGGTTAAAAAGGCCTATTGGATATAACCCTTCATTAATTGGGACAATGACTATAAGAGCAGGGAGAGTTAAAAACCAGCTTTATAAAATAGTGGCTGCATTTCAGCTGATAGTGCTGGAGATGCTGCAGAAAAATATTCTGCAGTATGTTGTCTGAGATGGCGCATTTCAGATACAAAATGCAACTGGAGCCTATTCCTTTTACCTGGAGGGGAAGAAGTTAAGATCAGAAATTATTGCAGTATATAAAATTATAAAGGCTGTAGAGAGGGAAGATGACAGGAAACATTTCCTCTTATCAGAGGCAAATAAAATTAGAGGATATAAATTTAGGACAACGGGTGGGGGGGGGGAGATTTAAAGGGGATCTTTTTCAACACCCAGGATGTAGTGAGTACTGACATACACTGTCTGAGAGAGTAAAGTTGCTAACAACACTTAAGAACTGTCTAGACCGGGGGTCGGCAACCTGCGGCTCCCGAGCCATTTGTGGCTCTTTCACCTCTGTGCTGCGGCTCCCTGTGGCTTTGGGAAATAATTGGTCAGTATTTAATTAAAATGTATTTTATGTTAGTTTGTTAGCTTTTGAAATGTAATTCTAAATTTGAAGATTATGGTGATCTTGTACAATCTAAGTGTGGCGACACATTTCCTGGCACATCCAAAACGGCTCACAATTAGCCAGCATTCCAGCTAAGGGAGATAGCCTACGGGGGTTTGTGAGTACGCGTCTTTTGCAGCATCTGCGTCCATGGGGGCTGGGTTGAGGGAGGCTTAAAAGCAAGGCTGTTTAGTTCGAATAAAGTTATTCGACTGCAGTTTACTGACTGCGTGAGCACACCGCTACAACGTGTTTTTATCGCTATTAATATACGTCACCACTGCCAATACCTGACACCCGCCAGTGCGCGATTTCTTTAATTTTTCGATCCAAGGTAAGCCAACTATGGAGAATTCTAAAAAAAGAAAAGTGACTGAAGAAAACAGAACGTTTAATGATACGTGGACAGATTCATTTGCTTTCACTGTTGACGAGACTGGTTTACCGGTATGCTTAATATGCAATGAGAAACTAGCAAACAACAAAAAGTCAAATGTCGCAAGGCATTTCCAGAGTAAACACGCAGCCTTTGTTCAAAAATATCCGGATGGAGATGAGAGAAAAAAAGCCGTTTCGGAACTGATGCGGAAGGTTGATCTGAGCAAAAATCATTTCCAGAAATGGATGAAGTCTGGAAAATCAACGACATACGCCAGTTATATTGCCGCTCAGGAAATAGTCAGGCACGGGAAGCAGTTTACAGATGGTGAATATATAAAAGAATCTTTCATTAAGATTTCAGAACATCTATTCACGGACTTTAAAAACAAGAGTGAAATTGTGCAGAAAATCAGGGATATGCCCCTCTCTGCAAAGACTGTCAAAGACAGAACCATAAAAATGGCAGAAGACATCACAAGACAGCAAATTAAAGACATCAATTCAGCTGTGGCCTACTCGATTGCCTGTGACGAGTCTAAAGACAAAGGTGATATTGAACAAATAGCGTTGTTCTGCCGGTATGTAAACTCTGCCGGGCCACAGGAAGAACTGATTGAGTTGATACCTCTAAAAGACCAAACACGGGGGGAGGACATCTGTGAGGCTGTCTTGAATTGTTTAAGAGCCAAAGGAATAAAGACCACCCATCTGGTGTCAGTAGCTACTGATGGGGCGCCGAATATGACGGGAACGCACAAGGGATTTGTGGCTTTACTGCAGAAGTCGCTGGACAGAAAGCTGCTGACTTTTCACTGCATCTTGCACCAAGAGGCACTGTGCGCTCAAACATTTCCTCCGGAATGCACAGAAGTAATGGATGTTGTCATTCAGATTGTCAATAAAATAATGGCAAAAAGTTTAAATCACCGTCAATTCCGTTTGTTACTGGACGAGATGGAAAGCGCATATTCTGATCTCCTGCTGCACAACAAAGTCCGGTGGCTGTCCAAAGGGGAGGTGCTGAAACGCTTTGTCGCGTGTCTGGAAGAAGTGAAAACTTTCCTGGGCAGCAAAGGGCTCACCTTTCCTGAGCTGGAACAGCCAGAGTGGCTGGAAAAGCTACACTTCATGGTAGACATGACAGCGCACCTGAACACGCTGAACACAGCTCTTCAGGGGAAAGGACGCACAGCCCTGCACATGTTGGAGGATGTTTTGGCATTCGAGCGCAAGTTGACAGTGCTTGCCAGAGATTTACAGAAAGGCACTTTGTCTCACTTCCCCAATTTGAGAGAGTGCAAACAAGGTCACGACATGATAATTTCGGAGTATTTACATTCTGCAATCATCGCAATGCAAACATCGTTTGGGAAACGCTTCTGTGAGTTCAGAGAGGAAAAAAACACATTATCCTTCCCGGTCACTCCCTTAAGCATCGATCCTTCCCTACTGAATACGACTGCATTGGCAGGTGTGAGTCAACCTGATCTTGAGATGGAACTGGCCGACATAGCCGACAAAGACATATGGGTATCCAAGTTTAGACGCTTGACAGCAGACCTTGAAGATGTTGCCCGTGAGAAGGCCGTTCTTGCTCAGAATCACAAATGGAGTGATATTGAAAACCTTCCAAAACCGGACAAACTTGTGTTCGAAACATGGAATGCTATGCCTGACATTTATGTAAACATGAAAAAGTATGCGCTTGGAGTCCTGTCGATCTTTGGATCCACATATGTATGTGAGCAGGTGTTCTCCAACATGAACTTTATTAAAAACAAACATCGCGCACGCCTCACAGATGACAGCTTGCGATCCTGTGTAAAGATGAAGGTGACGTCATACAGCCCTGATGTGCAGACGCTGTGCGCTGAGGTCCAGGAGCAGAAATCCCATTAACCAAGTATGATAAATATTTTAATTGCCTATTATTTTATGTATATTCATATTTTTTCATTGTTCAGTGAAATAGTCCTTTTATTTTTCAGGCTGACAGCTGGCTGATGTTATTTTTGGTTTGCTGCTGGCGGCAAATTTAAGTTTGGCGTTTTTCATAAATACAAGAAGGACTCAAATAGACGTTGAGTATTTTACTTAAAAGTAACCTTCAACCCAACGTCTTTTTTTTGGAGTTCAAAATGTTTTTGTTGCATGCAGAAATGTAATTTCGTTTTCTCTGCAGGAGTTCATCAATTTCATAAATGCAACACATTATAGTTTGTTTATACATAGCATAAAGGCAAAAAAAACGTTGTATGCAGTGTTATTTCATTTTAAATGTCAAACGGGTTTTGCGGCTCCCAGTGTTTTCTTTTCTGTGGGAAACGGGTCCAAGTGGCTCTTTCAGTGGTAAAGGTTGCTGACCCCTGGTCTAGACGAACACTTAACTTTGAGACATAGAGGACTGCAGGCCAAGTGCTGGATAATAGTACTAATATGAATAGGTACCCACTAGTTAATGTGGATATAATGGGCCAAATGATCTTCTCCATGCAGTTTGACTCTTCTCTGGTGTTCACCACTTTAAAAAACGATGGATTCGACAATCAGTCTCCTAAAAGAATTTCCCTATATCCACTTATCCACTGGCTGCTTTTGAGATGGGCCTGGAAAAAAGTGAACATTTTGTGAAGATTCTCTTGATTTGAACCCCCAGATACCTCCCCATCTGCCACTTAGCAAGTGGGACTGTCGTTGTCAGCATGCCACCGCACAGGTTACCTGCTAGGCCAGGAATGCTCAACACACCCTTCTTCTGCCCATCCCATTTCATCCAACCCTCCTCCAAACACCAGCAGCTGACTGTGTCCCTAGCAACCACTCTAATCTACTGCTGGCTTGTTTTTGTATTACCTTCTTACACACATCAGCACCAGCACATTAATTGAGCTAAGCCATCTTTACAGGCTGTGTCTGCTCAGAGCAGGGGTTCCCAATCTCGGTTCCATGGACCCTTTGGTTAATGGTAAGGGTCCATTGCATAAGAAAGCTTGGGATCCTCTTTAGTCAGAGTAATGCATACATTTAGTTATCATTCTAAGAACAACTCTGTCAATGAACTACAAGTCATACAAGCTCACTATAAAGCAGGCTTGACTTTGGAAGCAACACACACAAACTGCTGAAGGAACTCAGCAGGCCAGGCAGCATCTATGGAAAAGAGTAAACAGTCTATGTTTTGGACCGAGACCCTTCATTGGGACTGGTGAAGGATCTCAGCCCAAAATGCTTGTGCATGAATTGCAAAAAGTTGGCTTGTAGGTGCAACAGGTTATTAAGAAGGCAAACAGAATGTTGGCCTTCATTGCTATAGGATTAAATTCAAGAACAGGGAGTTCATGATGCAACTATACAGGGTACTGTTGAGAACACACCTGGTGTACTGTGTGCAGTTCTGGTCTCCATACTTGAGGAAGGATATACTGGCTTTGGAGGCAGTGCAGAGGAGGTTCACCAGGTTGATTCCAGAGATGAAGGGGTTAACCTGTGAGGAGAGATTGAGTTGTCTGGGACTATACTCTCTGGAATTCAGAAGAATGAGAGGGGATCTTGTAGAAACACACAAAATTTTGAAAGGGTTAGATAAGATAGAAGTAGGAAAGTTGTTTCCATTGGTAGGTGAGACTAGAAATAGGGGACATTGCCTCAAGATTCAGGATCGGAGATTTAGGACGGAGATGAGAAGAAACAGTTTTTTTCCCAGAGAGTGGTGAATCTGTGGAATTCTCTGTCCAGGGAAGCAGTTGAGGCTTCTTCACTAAATATATTTAAGATACAGTTAGATGGATTTTTATATAGTTGGGGAATTAAGGGTAATGGGGAAAAGGCAGGGAGATGGAGCTGAGATTATGGACAGATCAGCCATGATCTTATTGAATGGCGGGGCAGGCTCGATGGGCCGGATGACCTACTCCTGCTCCTATTTCTTATGTTTTTATGTCGTCTAGCATTTTGTGGATATTGCTTGAATTTCCAGCGTCTGCAGATTTTCTGGTGTTTGTTTGACTTCGGAAGATGTAATATCAGGCATTCTTCAGTTCTGACAGCCACAAGTGCTGCAATATTGTATATCTACCTCTTCCATAAATATTAATCAAATCCACAGAATACAAAGCTAGAAGATAGAACAGTATATCACAGTATGGGCCCTTCTCACCTACATTATCACAGCCACTAAGTGTCCATCTAAAATAATGGGCTTCTTCGTGATATTCTTAACATGATCCAGCAACACTGTCTGGGACATACAGTGATCCACCAGCACTGTCTGAGGCATGCAGTGATCCACCAGCACTGTCTGGGGCATATGGAGATCCACCAACACTGTCTGAGGCATGCAGTGATCCACCAGCACTGTCTGGGGCATACGGAGATCCACCAACACTGTCTGAGGCATACAGAGATCCACCAGCACTGTCTGAGGCATACAGAGATCCACCAGCACTGTCTGGGGCATACAGAGATCCCCCATCACTGTCTGAGGCATACAATGATCCCCCATCACTGTCTGAGGCATACAATGATCCCCCATCACTGTCTGAGGCACACAGAGATCCACCATCACTGTCTGGGGAACACAGAGATCCACCAACACTGTCTGATGAATACAGTGATCCCCAGAACTGCCAGAGTAATACAGTGCTCCACCAGCATTGCCTTTAGGAATACAGTGGCGTGCCAGCACTAACGGAGGAACTCAATGATCCACCAACAAGTGCTTCTTCCTTAAAGAATTATTCCAATTTTTTATATCATGTAATCATTTGACTCTGCTATCTGGAAGGAAAATTGTTAATTTTGCCTTTAAGATCAAGAAGAGTGAGCTCTAAGCAAGAAATTATTCTTGCAGTACATTCATTTTTACTTTATGCAACAAATAATTTCTATTTCAATGAATGTGGATGTCAGTAGTAAAGCCACCTCTTATTGTTGATGTCTAACTATCATTGAGCCTATACACTTGCTTAAGCATTTCTTTGAGTAACTAGGAATAAATTTGCTGTGGATATTTAGCCATATATATAGCTGAGGCAGGTTAGGAACAACAGATTGCTTTTCCTCATGTACAATGGTGAACTGGTTATCTGTTTGCAAAAATCTCCTTTGTTCCTGTTACAAATTTTAACATTTTATTTCTGGAAATCCTTAAAATCAAAGTAAAAGTTATTATCAAAGTATATGTATGTCACCATATACTACCATAAGATTTATTTTCCTGCAGGCACTTAGAGGATCTAAAGAAATGCAATTGAATTTATGAAAAACTATACACAGATATAGACTGAAAAACAACCGATGTGCAAACATATCCAAATTGAATTTTGTTAGTGCTTTTGCAATATGAGCTTTCTTTCATCATATTCCATATATTCCTAATGTAATTTATAAATTTATGGTATTGCCACTTTCACTGACTTTCTTATCATGTCAGTGTAGTGTTCTCTGCATTTTCTTTAACCTCAGTTTCATCTTTGCCTGCATTCCTTTCACTGGGGGCTACTTCCTTCCTATTCCCTATCAAATCTCCACTATCACTGTGACAAAGCCTGGAGCAGAGAGCACCAGAAATATGTGGACTGACTGCCCTCCTCAGAGAATACAGAAAAGAAAAAAAAACACTTAGAGCGAGACCAATTAGCCAACTTTTCAACTCAGCGCACTGAGTGAGACGGCATCATCAGCACCCTTCCTAATCACATCATTTCTCAAAAAGCTGTGACAGAAATCTGGTCTCTACAGTACCAATCAGAAAGCTCTGTTCTGATTAAATATACTGAGATCTTTAACAGATGCACCTTTGCCTAATTGTCTCATTACAGTGCATTTTTAAGGAACTAATTTGACACAGCAGAAAACTTCACTTTATTTTGGCTGTATTTTCAATATTTACCAAAGTCCTTCAGCAATTTTCTGATTAGTTTATCCTCACATGTCATGGTATGTATCAATTGTCTTTCCTACTGGATGATTTTGTTTATTTAAGAAAGCATATAATTTTTAATCAGCTATATTTTACCTTCAGTTAGATGATGAGAATTGAGGATTTCTTCTCTTGCACCACAATGAGATTTTCATATTACAGATATAATTATTGAATGTTGAAAGGTCTTGATAGAGTGGATGTGGAGAGGATGTTCCCTATGGTGGGAAAGTCTAAAACCAGAGGACACAGCCTCAGAATAGAGGGACATCCACTTAGAATGGAGGTGAGGAGGAATGTCTTTAGCCTGTGGAATTCATTGCCACACTTGGCTGTGGAGGCCAAGTCATTGGATATACTTAAGGCAAAGGTTGATAAATTCTTGATTATTTAGGGCATGAAGGGATACGGGGGAGAAGGCAGGAGGGTGGGGTTGAGAAGAAAAATGAATCAGCCCTGATGAAATGCTGGAACAGATGGGCCAATTCTGCTCCTTTATCTCATGTAACCATAAGACATTCAAGCAACACCAAAGATATGAATGTGTATTAATTCACATTAATTCTTACATGCATGGAATTTTATTATTTCTTCTTAGCTGACAACGTAATCTATAAACAAATGCCCATTTTCTGGAAAAAAGAAAGATATAATATAAAGTCAGAAACACACGAGTGTTTTAAGTTGTTAACATCTGTAAGATTTATAAGAATTTTGATTCTAAATATATTTTCAGTTATGCTTATTCTGAATAGCACTTGTTACCCTTAAGCATTGTTATTGATTTCAAGGCTCCAAATCTTTTTCTTGGCTGCTGCAATCAATGATGTATGTCTCACCATTTCTCCTGACATTCATATATAATCAATTCTTCATCTCAGTAACCTTCAATATTGATTGTAGTTATAGAGCAGAGTGCGTTTTCTTTAAGCATACCAGGCTTCAGCTTACAGCTGAGAAATCACTGGGCAACAATCTGCTAGAGGAACTTAACTAGTTGAGCAGCATCTATAGGATGGGGAAGGAATTGTCCACCTTTCAGGACAAAACCTTGCATCAGGACTTTGGGTTGTAGCCCAAAACATCAATAATTTTCTTCCTCCACAGATGTTGCCCAAGCTGGTGTGTTCCTCCAGCAGATATTTTGTGTTCCAGCTCTCAGCATCTGCAGCCTCTTGTATTTATAAAACTTTACAAGTTTTCTTAGATTTCAGCTGACATTTTATTGTTCTTTTCACCTCGTGATTTAAAGCCAAGGTCTGAATAAATGTCATATCCTGATTGTTCCAGAACTTTTATTGAAGGGTTGACAGACATTTATGTTTACATTGGATCTGGATCCAGCTGGCCCATTACTGGTCATCTGCAATGTTCTATTTGTTGCCTTGTAAGTGGTTTCTTTTCTTTTACGTGGGCAAAGTGCAATTAATTGAGATCATTCTGGTAGGCTTGCTTTGCAGACAACTGCTGACTTCAAATTAATGATTCATCCATAATATTTTATGATGGGAAAATCAAGGACTTTTATCTGGTCATTGTGAAGGGTCAAGACTGTATATGCAAGCTGGGATGATATGAGTCTCAGGAAGATATTATGAGGTGATGGTCCTTCCATGATATCACTACACTTGTTCCACTACTCCAGCTGATTATCAAAAATGATAATTTTCACACTCTTATGAAGTAAGGAATTCTGGCTTCTTCTGTGTCTGGTATGGGGAGGGGGCCACTGCACAGGATCGACATAAGCTGCTGAATGTTGCAAACTCTGTCGGCTCCATCATGGGTACTAGCCTCCCCAGCATCCAAGGCATCTTGAAAAGGCAACGACTCAAAAAAGGCAGCATCCATCATTAAGGATGTCCATCACCCAGGACATGGCTTCCTCTCTTTGCTACCATCAAGGAGGATGTACAGGAGCCTGAAATCACACACTCAATGATTCAGGAACAGCTTCTTCCCCTCTGCCTTCAGATTTCTGAATGAACCCACGAACACCACCTCACTATTTGTTGTCCTCCCTTTTTGCACTACTTATTTTATTTATTTTCTTTGTTGTATACTTATTGTAATTTATAGTTTTTGTTATTATGCATTGCAATGTACTACTGTTGCAAAACAACAAATTTCATGACATATGCCTGTAATATTAAACCTGTTTCTAATTCTGATCCCCCTTCATTTCCAGTCATGAAGAGGGGTCTCGGTCTGAAACGTCGACTGTTTATTCATTTCCATAGGTGCTGCCTGACCTGCTGAGTTCCTCCAGAATCTTGTGCATGTGCTACTCTGGTTTTCCAGCATCTGCAGAATCCCTTGTATGCGGGGGCCTGTTCTCACTGAAAATAGCAAGCCATCCATTTATAAACACTGTCTACAAAACTCAATCCAAAGAAAAATCAGATTTTTTATTTTGCAATGATCCAAGCATTTTATTATGATATGAATGCTACCTGTGGGGCGAATGCTTCACACAAAAGGTAGTCTGATTATGGAATGAACTAGAATCGGAAGTGGTGCAATTAAATGTTTGAAAGGTATGTTCACGGCTAGGAAAGGTTTAGAATCAGAATCAGGTTTAACATCACTGGCTTATGTCACGAAATTTCAAACAGGAGAATATCTGCAGATGTTGGAAATCCAAGCAAAACACACAAAATGCTGGAGTCTTGCCGAAGGGACATGGCCCGAAACGTTGGCTGTACTTTCTTCCACAGATGCTGCCTGGCCTGCTGAGTTCCTCCAACATTTTGTGTGTGTCATGAAATTTGTAGTCTTTGCAGCAACAGTACAATAAAAGAAAAAAAACTGTTAATTACTGCTTATATAAAATAGCTAAATTAAATAAGTAGTGTAAAAATAGAAATAAAAAAGTAGTGAGGTACTTTTAATGAGTTGAATGGCAGAATCAGAATCAGGTTTATTATCACCGGCATGTGACGTGAAATTTGTTAACTTAGCAGCAGCAAATGCAATACCTAATCTAGCAGAGAAAAATAAATAAATAATATGATAATAAGTAAACAAGTAAATCAATTACATCTATTGAATAGATTAAAAGAAACATGCAAAAACATAAATACTGTATATTAAAAAAAAGTGAGGTAATGTCCAAAGATTCAATGTCCATTTAGGAATCGGATGGCAGAGGGGAAGAAGCTGTTCCTGAATCACTGAGTGTGTGCCTTCAGGCTTCTGTATCTCCTACCCGATGGCAACAGTGAGAAAAGGGCATGTACTGGGTGCTGGAGGTCCTTAATTATGGACGCTGCCTTTCTGAGATACCGCTCCCTAAAAATGTCCTGAGTACTTTGTAGGCTAGTGCCCAAGATGGAGCTGACTAGATTTACAACCTTCTGCAGCTTCTTTCGGTCCTGTGCAGTAGCCCCTCCATACCAGACAGTGATGCAGCCTGTCAAAATGCTCTCCATGGTAAAACGATAGAAGTTTTTGAGTGTACTTGTTGACATGCCAAACCTTTTCAAACTCCTAGTAAAATATAACCTCTCTCTTGCCTTCTTTATAAATACATCAATATGTTGGGACCAGGTTAGATCGTCAGAGATCTTGACACCTAGAAATTTGAAGCTGCTCACTCTCTCCACTTCTGATCCCTCTATGAGGATTGGTATACATTACACTTCCAACAGTCCTCAATCAGCACTTTTGTCTTACAGACTTTCAGTGCCAGATTGTTGCACCTCTCCACTGGTTGGCATATCTCACTCCTGTATGGCCTCTCATTGCCTGAGATTCTACCGACAATGGTTGTATCATCAGCATATTTATCAATGGTATTTGAGCTATGCCTGCCACACAGTCATGTGTATATAGAGAGTAGAGCAGTGGGCTAAGCTCACAGCCCTGTGGTGTGCCAGTGTTGATCATCAGTGAGGAGGATAGGTTATCACCAATCCGCACAGACTGTGGTCTTCTGGTTAGGAAGTCGAGGATCCAATTGCACAGGGAGGTACAGAGGCCCAGGTTCTGCAACTTCTCAATCAGGATTGTGGGACTGATAGTATTAAATGCTGAGCTATAGTCGATGAACAGCATCCTGATGTAGGTGTTTGTGTTGTCTAGGTGGTCTAAGGCCATGTGAAGCATCATTGAGATTGCATCTGCCGTTGAGCTATTGTGGTGATAGGCAAATTGCAATAGGTCCAGGTCCTTGTTGAGGCAGGAGTTCAGTCTAGTCGTGACCAATCTCTCAAAGCATTTCATCACTGTCTATGTGAATGCTACCGGGCAATAGACATTAAGGCAGCTCACATTATTCTTCTCAGGCACTGGCATAATTGTTACCTTTTTGAAGCAAGTGGGAACTTCCACCCATAGCAGTGAGAGGTTGAATATGTCCTTGAATACTCCTGCTAGTTGGTTGGCACAGGTTTTCCAGGTACTCTATCGGGACCATCCGCTTTGTGAGGGTTCACTCTCTTCAAAGGCAGCCTAACATCGGCCTCTGAGATGGTGATCACAGGGTTTTCAGGTACAGCAGGCGTCTTCACAGCTTAGTTGTATTCTCCCTTTCAAAGCAGGCATAGAAGGTGTTGAGTTCATCTGCTAGTGAAGTATCGCTGCCATTCATGTTATTGGGTTTCGCTTTGTAGGAAGTAATGTCTTGCAGACCCTGCCAGAGTTGCCGTGCATCCGATGTCACCTCCAACTTCATTCAAAATTGTCTCTTCACCCTTGAAATAGCCCTCCACAAATCATACCTGGTTTTCTAATACAGGCCTGGGTTGCCAGACCTGAATGCCACAGATCTAGTCTTCAGCAGACAACGTATCTCCTGGTTCATCCACAGCTTTTGGTTTGGAAATGTACAGTAAGTCTTTGTGGGCACACACCCATCCACACAGGTTTTAATGAAGTCAGTAACAACTGCAGCATACTCATCCAGATTCAACGATGAATTCCTGAATACAGTCCAGACCACCAATTCAGAGCAGTCCTGTAGGCACTCTTGTGCTTCCCTTGGCCAAACCTTCTTGGTTCTCACTACTGGTACTGCAGTCTTCAGTCTCTGCCTATACTCAGGGAGTAGAAGTACAGCCAGTTGATCAGACTTCCTGAAGTGAGGGCGTGGAATAGCACGGTAGGCATTCTTGACAGTGGTGTAGCAATGGTCCAGTGTGTTGCTTTCTCTGATATTGCAAGTGATCTGCTGATGGTAGTTGCTTAGTGATTTTTTTCAGACTGGCTTGATTAAAATCTCCCAAAACAATGGTGAAGGCATTAGGGTGTGCTGTTTCATGCATGTTGATCCCATTACCCAGATCATCTAAAGCAGGGGTCGGCAACGTTTACCACTGAAAGAGCCAATATGGACCCATTTCCCACAGAAAAGAAAACACTGGGAGCCACAAAACCCATTTGAAATTTAAAATGAAATAACACTGCATACAACGGTTTTTTTTTTGCCTTTATGCTATGTATAAACAAACTATAATGTGTTGCATTTATGAAATTGATGAACTCCTGCAGAGAAAACAAAATTACATTTCTGCATGCAACAAAAACATTTTGAACTCTGAAAAAAAGACGTTGGGTTGAAGGTTACTCCATAGGTAGCCTACCTTGGATCGAAGAATTAAAAGAAAGCGCGCACTGGCGGGTGTCAGGCATTGGCAGTGGTGATGTATATTAATAGCGATCAAAGACATGTTGAAGTGGTATAGCGCTACACGCAGCACTAAAACAAAGACACTGCAGTCAAAGGTAACTTTATTCGAACTAAACAGCCTTGATTTAAAGCCTCCCTCAACCCGTCCCCTTGGGCGCGGATGCTCCAAAAGACACGTACTCACAAACCCCCGTAGGCTATCTCCCTTAGCCGGAACGGTGGCTAATTGTGAGCTGGTTCAGATGTGCCAGGAAATGGGTCGCCACAACGTTTTTAGATTGTACAAGATCACCATAATCTTCAAATTTCGAATTACATTTCAAAAACTAACAAACTACGGGGAGCCGCAGCACAGAGATCAAAGAGCCGCATGCGGCTCCGGAGCTGCGGGTTGCCGACCCTTGATCTAAAGCCTGCTTGACATTGGCCTGAGGTGGAATGTAAATTGCTCCCAGAATTACCCCAGGGAACTCCCGTGGTAGGTAAAAAGGATGGCACTTTACTGCTAGATATTCCAGGTCTGGTGAGCAGAATTGGGACAGCACTGATATACTTGTGCACCAAGAAGAGTTGATCATGAGGCATACTCCTCCACCTCTGCTTTTGAGAGACTCTATAGATCTATCCTGACGGTGTATAGTAAACCCATCGATCTGAATCGCTGCATCCGGTATGGAAGGGGTTAACTAGGATTCCATGAAACAAAGGACACACACGGTCCTAATGCCCCTCTGATTCAGCACCCTGGCTCTGAGATCATCGATCTTACTCACCAGAGACAGCACGTTCACCAGCAAGATGGTCGGTTTAGGGAGTTTAAAACCCTAATGCCCGTTTCCTTAAACACACTTGCAGCCCCAATCAACACCTGCACCTCCTCTGAGGCGTCCTCCGTGGGCATGTCCAACCGCAATCGGTGTTGCTTCCATTGGTTTTAAGCAGCGATAGTCCGTTTAAACGCATTAAGACATCTTGGTTGACTGTACTGACCTTGGAAGTAGTTGTGCTTTTTAGCTGTATCAGACTGGAACGAGAAAATTTAATCATATCCATTGAGAGTACTGTTGCTATTCGAGTCATGTCTAGGCACCCCGGAAGTAATCTATTCAGAGATTAGATGGCAGAGAGGAAGAAGCTGTTCCTGAATCATTGAGTGTGTGCCTTCAGGCTTCTGTACCTCCTTCCTGTGGTAGCAATGAGAACAAGGCATGACCTGGATGGTGGGAGTCCTTAATTATGGACGCTGCATTTTCGAGATATCACTGTTTGAAGGTGTCCTGGATACTATGGAGGCTGGTGCCCACAATGGAGCTGACTGAGATTACAAGACAGAAAAGACCAAGTTCAGGCAAATGCAACTGGTGCAGGAAGGCACTGTGGATAAATTAGACTGAAGGGCCTTTTTCTATGCTCTAGAAATCTATGAGTCTAGGTCACTAGTCATAAAAAATTACAAAATTATGAATAATGAATCATATCTGTGGATGATAAAGTCTGGAGACTCTGCTGTTAGAGAATAACTCCCTAACAGGATGAGTCACACCTGGGCTAAATAGTTTAAAATATGAAAACAAGTTGCATAGTCTAGACTTCTATTCCTTTGAGTAAAAAAAAATCACAGATAATATTGTTGAAGGTGATGGAACAAATTGATAAAGAAAAATGATTTCCTTTGGGAGATAAGAGATAAAGCCTTTCAATTTGGGCTTGGTGAGTCAGGGTGGTTTCATAAAGTACTTCTTCAGTGGAAATAGTTATAGAAAATATGGAACACTCCTCTCCCCAAAAGCTTCATGGTAATTCGTTCAACTATTAATAAACACCAGAGATCCTGGAGATGCTGGAAATCAATACACAGAAAATGCTGGAGGAAATCAGCAGATCAAGCAGCATTTATGATGGGGAATAAGCAGTCAACTTCTGGGCCCAGACCCTTCATCAGGATTGAAAGTAAGGGGAAATTGAAAGAATAAGAAGGTGTGAGGAGGGGAAGAAGGACAAGCTAGAAGGCGATAGGTGAAGCCGGGTAGGTTGGCAAGAGGGCTGAAGTAAGAAGCTGGGAGGTAATAAGCAGAAAAGGCAAAAGGCTTGAGAAGAAAGAATCCAATAGGAGAGAAGAGTGGACCATGGGCGAAAGGGAAGGATGAGGATGGGTGGTGCCAAGGGTAACTGATAGGCAGGTGAGACGTGGCAAGAGGCCAGAGTAGGAAAATGAAGAGGGAAGGGGGAGTGGAAAATGATTACCTGAAGATGAAGGACTCGATGTTCATGCTGTCAGGTTGGAGGCTACCTGGACAGAATATGAGGTATTGCTCCTCCAACCTGAGAGTAGTCTCATGGAGACAGACAGGCCATAGACTGATTTGTCAGAATAGGAATAAGCACAAGAATTAAAATGGTTAGCCACCAGGAAATTCCGCTTTTTGCAGAAAGAACTGAAGTGCTCGACAAAGTGGACCCCAGTCTAGGTTGGGTCTCACCAATGTAGTAAAGGCTGCATCTGGAGCACCAGGTACATTGGATGACCCCAACAGATCCATAGGTGAAATGCTTCCTCACCTGGAACAACTGTCTGGGGCACTGAAAGGAGGAGGTGAATGGGTAGGTGTAGTATTTTGGTGCTTGCAGGGGTAGTGGGGAGGGAGGAGTGGACAAGAGAACCATTGAAGGAGGCAATCCCTGCAGAAAATGGAGAGTTGAGCAGGGGTGTGGAAAGAGTTAAAATTGTGTTTGTTGGTAGGGTCCCGTTGAAGTTGACGGAAGTTGCAGAGAATGATGTATTGGATGTGGAGGCTGATGGGACAGTGGGTAAGGACAGGATGAACTCTATCACTGTTAAGGCAGCAGGACAATGCAGTGAGTGTGGATGTTTTGGAATGGAGGACATGCAGGTGAGGGCAGTATCAAAAGCGGAGGAAGGGAAAGCCCTCTCTTTGAAGGAGGAGGATATCTCTGATGTCCTGGGAACAGATGTGGCAAAGATGAAGGAACTAAGAAAAGAAAGGCATTTAATAGGAGATGAGGTGGGAAGAGGTTTAGTCATGATAGCTATGGGAATTGGTGGATTCGTAAAAGGTATCAGTAGACAGTTTATCTCTGGTGATGGAGGCAGAAAGACAGAAAGGGCCGAGAGGTGTCAAAAATGGACCAAGTGAATTTAAGGACAGGCTGGAAGTTGGAGGCAAAATTGATGAAATTCGTTACCTCAACATTGGTGCAAGAAGAGGCAACTATGCAGTCAAGTCAAAGTACATTTATTATCAAAGGGTGTTCAAAGGGTGGTTTTCTTATCGGCAGCTACAAAACACAGAAACACAATAAAACACAAAGAAGACCATAAACAAAAGAAACAAAAAAAGACTATTAAACTCCCAATGTGCAGATTAAAAAAAACCAAAAAAGTGCAAACAATAAAAGTAAGCAAATAGTATTCAGAACTGAAGTTCACAAAAGTGAGTTCACACCGAGATAGTTGAAGGCTACAACCACAGCCCAGTGCAGAGATGAGTAAACCTCGTGGGGAAACGAGTTGCAGTTCAGTGTGGAGACAAGTAAACCTCATGGAGCAATGATTTGAACTGGCTCGTGCTTTGCCTCCCGCCCCGATACCCTGTCCTTTTTAATCTGGCGCAGTGCTTAAATCGTCCAGACCTTGCTCTCAGATCCGAACCCTGCTGCTTCGATATGCTTTTGGGCTGGTGCCCCGTCACCTTCATTTGGCCCATTCCCAAGTTTTTCAATTCAGCTCAATGCTTAACTTGATCAAACCTTGCGTCTTTCCTTGCAGTCAGGCTGAGGTCGTGATCCTGGCTCCTCGACTGTGCATCGCTTTCACTCACCTCGCTTTGGCTCTACCGAATCAAATTGCTTCCAAGTTCCCTCAGTCATCAATATAGCGGAGAAAAAGATGGGGACATTGCCAGGGAAGGCTTGGCACATGGACTATTTTTCTTAGTCAATAAAAATGCAGACATAGCCAAGGCTAATGGCTACACCTTGGGTATAGAGCAAGTGGGAGCAGCGAAAAGAGAAATTATTGAGGTTGTGGACCAGTACTGCAGATGGAGGAGGGTAGTGGTTCTTAATTAAAGTAAAATTGGAGGATCTTATGGAAGTACTTTACAGGATCAAAAATGAATGGAGCAAATATAACCAATTGACCATGATCAAAAGGTCAAGAGGCTGAATGGCTCAAATTATATTTCTATATTTTTATGTTCTGACTGAGGCATTTCCATTTTGTTTCATATTATTTAAAGCTTTCCCAGTTAGCTTCAGTAAAACTGGCACTGTTTAGCCGAGAAAGAGTCAGATGCAAATAACTAAAAAATAAATTGCTTGTGACATTGAGTAGATCGATATTAATAACACAGATTGGCCATCTTGAACAATGGGCATAGCAAGGTTCAGTGACATTAGATAATGGCTCGAATCTGGACCTTCATAAAGTCAGTTCACATTACAACCAAAGGAGTAATAATTGGAATGCCATAGTCATAGATTTACAGGCCTTTCAGTCCAACTTGCCCATGCTAACTAAGCTTGTCCCACTTGCTTGCATTTGGCCCATATTCCTCTAAAACATTTCTGTCCACGTCGCCATCTAACTGTCTTGTAAATGTTGTAATCGTTCTACCCTCAGGCAACTCATTCCACATTGCCACCTCCCTCTATGCAGAAGAAACTTTCCCCTCTGACTTCCTTTAAATCATGCTCCTTTCACATTAAGCCCATTCTCTCTACTTTTAGAACCACACCACCCCTAGTCTGGCAAAAAGGCATGACTATCCATGCTCCTCATGACTTTATAGACCTCACAAACTTATGCGGATGTACAGTGAGGAGCATTCTAACTGGTTACAGCACCGTCTGGTATGGGGGGGGGGGGGGTGGGGGGAGTGCACTGCACCACATCAGAAAAAGCTGCGGAAGGTTGTTGTATTGTCCTCGCGAGGTGTTGCAACATCAACTAGAGTTGCAAACTGCGCTCAGAAAATGACGAGAGACAGGGTACAACCTCCTAGCTCCTTGGTTTCATTACAGAGTCAGTGGCATGACATGGCGAATAAGGAGCAAAACTAGAACGGCAACATACAGTGCAATCACTGCACACTTCCATTCACGCAAGTAGTATACACAGGTACAGTATGAATTTTGTTAACTTTTTGGCAGGTGAATATTATAAGATTACAACAATTGAATACTACAGGTAAATAATATCTGTAAACCATCTAGGTTTGTGTCTAATAAACTTTAAAATAACATTTTATATCAACAAAATCTTACTGATACCTTGAGATTAACTTCTAAACAATATAATATCAACTTACAAGCCATAATTCTTCTAGGGAAGCAACAGGATGGCTTTAGATAGAAACACCTTTCAGTCCTAACATAAACCTCTTTTCTTCTGCCCTTCAATGTGGTTTTCCATTTACTACTACCTGGCTGCACAGGAAGTCACCTAATACAGATCAGAAACTGCTCATTAAAATAAAGGATATATAAGCTTAATCACATAGAAAGACATAAATGAATTGCTTGAAGAGCAGAAAGTTATAAACTCTGCTAGCTCCATCCCAGCATCCAGGACACCTTCAAAAGGCGATGTTTTAAAAAAGCTGCGTCCATCACTAAGGCCCCCTGTCACTGAGGAAATGCCCTCTTGTCATCGCTGTCATTATGGAGGAGGTACAGGAGCCTGAAGACACATGCTCGATGTTTCAGGAATGAATTGGTAGTGGGGCACCGGCCCGAGAGCATATTGAAGCGGCAGGTTCTGGCTCCAACAGCAAGGTCTGGACAATTTAAGTGTCGGGCCAGATTGAAAAGGACAGGGTGCCAGGGTTGGTTCAAATTGTTGCTCTGTGAGTTTTACTTGACTTTGCACTGAACTTCAGCCGCTACTCCATGAGGTCTACTTATCTCTGCACTGAACTGTGGCGGTGGCGTGCAACTATCACAGTACAGATTCGATTTTGTGAAATTTAGTTCTGCATGCTATTTGCTTACTTTTATTGCTTGCATTTTCTTCATCTTTTTCTCTCTGCACACTGGTCTTCTTTTGTCTAATGGGTTTAATTGGGTGCCTTTATTTTTTGTTGCTGCCTTTAAGAAGACAAATTTCAAGGTTGTATAAATTATACATGGATAATAATGTACTTTGAACTTTGACTTTGAGTTACTTCCCCTCTGCCATCAGATTTCTGAATGGACACTGAACTCATGTACACTATCTCACTAATTTTTCCTCTCTTTTTGCACCACTAGTTTAATTTATTTTTTAAAAATATCTAAACTTACTATAATTTATAGTGTTTATTATTATGAATTGCAATGTACGGCTGGCATGTAACAACAAATTTCACATCATATGCCAATGATATCAAACGTGATTCTGATTCTGTGCCATGTTATCTCTCAGTCTCCTCCATTCCAGGGAAAACAGTTCTACTATTGATTTCATTTTCACTTCCCATTGTCATAATTCCTCTCTTATTTACATCTTTTCCAATCAGATAATTTGCAATTATCAAGCCTTTATAAACGTTTTTCATCACGGAATCTCTTACTCATCGGTTGTCACAAGTTCCCTTTGTTCTGCCTACCACACCCCAACGTATACAACTCAAAACATTTTTATCTTCCAACTTTATCTAGTTCTCAAGAATAGCCACAGATTTGAAATAGTAAATCTGTTTCCCTCTCCACAAATACTGCCGAAACCTTGAAAATTCCCAGTGCTTTTTAAATACAAGAGATTCTGCAGATGCTGGAAATCTTGACCAACACATAGAAAATGGTGGAGGAACTCAGCAAATCAGGCAACATCTATGGAGGGGAATAAGCAGGGGGAGTTTCTAATAAGATGGAGGCACATCTGATTGCAGTGGCTTGTACAGATCAACAAGAGATGTTGTTGTCTTGTATAAACCTGCTTTTTAAAATTACCTGACCCTGTTAGATATTAAGATCTTAAAGTGCAGCAGGTCTACCTTATCAGTGAGTTGCTCTTTGGCGGAGAAACAGTAGGATCTGGGCTTGGTGAGGATTGTGCTGCTGTCTGCATTGGAGAAGTGCTGGTGGAGTCAGTGTCCAAAGGTGATGTGCAGCCTGAGAGCAAGTGATCAGCTCAGTCACTTTTTTGTGGTCACAAGACCTTGTTGTACATTGTTAATGTGGAATACTGTAAGTCCAGTTCACTAATTTACTGTCAGATAGCGAGGGAGCTGTGTGGCCTTGGTCATGGCAAGGACTAGGCCTCAAGCTGTGGTGACACCTGTTTACCGCCCGCCAAGAAAGAGGCATCAGAGTCAGTGTTCCTCCTTCCCTCCCGCCTTCCAGTGTTCGCTCAACAGAAAATAAGCTGTATTGTTTTCAACTGCCGACCGCTGCAACATTCGTGGACTCAGGGACTTGGACTATATATTTCTTTGTGTGCCTGTATTTTACCGATAGCTTATATGTGCTATATTTGCCTTGTGATGTGTGTAACTGTTGGGCTGCATTCATGGATATTCATGTTTGGTTGAATGTCAATTAACCTTGAAGTTGAAACAGTCAACATTTTGGGCCAAGATGCCCTGAAGACAAACTTTTGGTTTGACATGCTGACTGTTTATTCCCCTGAATTGATGCTGCCTGACTAGCTGAGCTTCTCCAGAAACTTGTGTGTACAACCCTGCACATTTCAATTTATTTCTGGTTTTCACCACCTGCAGTCTTACATTCTCCAACTGCTATCAAAGTTCAATAATCAAAGTAAATTTATTTCCAAATTTTGTATATGTCACCATATACTACCGTGAGATTCATTTTCCCTCTCTTGTGGGCATTCACAGTAGATACAAAGAAATGCAATAGAATCAATGAAAAAAATCACATTAAGGTGGACAACCGAAGTACATAGGAAATCAAGGTGTGCAATTAAAATAAGTTAATACATGGGTAAATAGATAACCAAACAAAAATTAATCAAACAAACAAATAAATAAATAGAATTTACTTTAAATTGAGAACTTAAGTTGTAGAGTATTTGAAATTGAGTCCATAGTTTGTGGAATCAGTTCAGCATTGAGGTGAGTGAAGTTATCCACACCAGTTCAGGTGTCTGATGATTGAGAGACACTAATTTGGATTGAAACAGTAAGGAGGTATAGTGGAAAGAATAGAGACCGATATACAAAGATTTGCTTGCAGGTTAAATTCCAACAGAGAATGAGCTAGATTGGGACATTTTGAGTTCAGTTTTGGGAGGTTTATCTTGTAAAGTTTATCCTGGAGGGATTGCGGCATTGACAGTTTATTTCTCAACTACAGTCACGCATCATTCACGCCTCCTGACTCTGAGAGAGCAATGTGCAAATGAAGGAAACTAAAACTGAAACCTACATGCGCCGTTCTCATTCCTCCTGTCAGAATGATGCAGTTAGCAGCAAGCACGCGTCTCGTTTTCAATTAGCTTTTGCGGGGGTCTCATAAAAGAAATATTTAACACAGTCTTTTTCATTGTAACTTTGTATGGTGTAATATGAGGGGAATCTTCAATTTAGACTTATAGCATTATTATTACCGTAATATATTTTCAGATATTAATGTTAATTTAACTTAAATAGATTAGTTTGAACTTTGCTTTCTGCATGCTGCAGATTAGAATTGTACCAGATAAGGATTGTACCTGTGATTCTGCTATGTGTTTTGCACAGTATGAGCTGTTTAGATATAAAATATAATTTAACTTTAATTTTGTGTCTTGGTAATGCTTTAATGGACTTATTTAAGCTACCTGGTTTGGAAGACTGATTTACCCACTACAAGACTAGCTCAACTCTGGTTTATTGGTCAAGATGGTGTAGTACTTGGAACCACTTTACTCTGGGAAGGTCTGCTTCATGCTTTGGACTGGGTGTCTATCTCCTCCATCCATCTCAAAGGTAGTACTAGCAGAACTTTTCATGTTAGTGTTTTGTTGTGCTCAAGTCTGGCTCGAGGCACAGCTTGTATGAGCTCACATCTCATCAAACTTAGGGTTATGAAAGACATCACAGAAAACATAAATAACCATGGTTATGCTACACAGCACAGTGGTTAATACACTTCAGCTGCGGAATGAGTTCCTCTGGTCACTCACCCTGAAGGTCGGTTCACATAAAGTATCATTAGTTATCAGATCAGGAGAGTCAATGCACTGGAAGCAATGGCACCCTTCATTGGTTCATGAATTTTCCAATGCTCGCCACAGAGTCATCTTTAGTTTCCAAAGGCAAACAATTGGAACTAAAGTTCAAAGTTTTAAGTAAATTTATTATCAAAATATATATATCACCAGGTTTGTTTTCTTGCGGGCATTTACAGTAAATACAAAGAATCAATGAGGAACTAAACACAAAGATGCACAAACAACCAATGTGCAAAAGGCAACAAATTGTGCACATTTTTAAAAGAAAAGCAAATAATAATAATAAATGATTAAGTAATAAATGATAATATTGATTTGTAGAGTCCTTGAAAAGTGAGTCCGTATGTTGTGGAATCAGTTTAGTGTTGGGGTGAGTGAAGTTATCCACTCTGGTTCAGGAGCTTGATAGATGAGGGGTAATAACTGTTCCTGAACCTGGGGTTTGTCAATGTCAACAAGACAAAGGGGAAGGTCATTGACTTCAGAATAACTTGCACCTCTTACACCACTCTTTAATGAGTAGTCAAAACTGCCCAACGTATCACCAGCACCAGCCTACCAGTCATCAAAGATATATACAGTATAAAGAAAGGTACTGGGAAAATGCCAGTAACATCATGAAGGAAACCTCCCCCCCCCCCCCACCCACACTGCTCATGGACTGCTTATCCCACGCCCCTCAGAGAGGAGCTATGTAGGAGTCTATGTACCACCGAACTTACTTTCCCTAAGCAGTAAGGCTGATCAACACTTCCACCACTAACCCACCCCTTCAGTGCTCCCTCCACAACCACTTTATCATTTCCTGTCAGCGTCACCTTACGTACAGACACTTCTGTGCCTAGTGCCACTTTATGAACATACAATCAATCTACGTATATAAGCCAACTTGTGTATTTATATTTATTGTGTCTTTTTAATTATTGTGTTCTTTATTGATTTTGTATTTTTTTGTGATTCTTTGGATCCACAGTAACAATTATCCCATTCTCCTTTACTCTTGTCTGCTGGATATGACCTGGTATAGAAACACTAATGTTCTTAAACAGAAAAGCCTGCAAAAAGCAGTAGATACAGCTCAGTCCATCACAGGTAAAGACCTTTCCATCACTGAGCACATCATGAAGGAGTGGTGTCATATGAAATCAGTATGCATCATCAAGGCCCCATTGCTGTCATCAGGAAGGAGATACAGGTGGGGAAATAATCGACAAACATGGGCAGTCGATGGTATTAAATGCTAGAACAAATGGGGTGGAGCAAGTAGCTTTTTACTGGTTTTATTTATATTCTAGGTTTATAAGGGGCCTTCAAACCCTGATAACCAAGTGGATTTCTTCTACATGTTTTTCTATCACTTCTCTGTTTATTACCAACAAAATACAAGATGTAAAACTTCATAAATCACTGGGATAATCTCAGCTGAAGTATTGACTTCAGTTTTAAAGTTCAAAATACATATACACTTAATGGCCACTTTATTAGATATACCTGTACACCTGTATTGCATTGTACTGCTGCCCAAAGTCAACAAACTTTATGACATATGCTGGGAAATATTAAGCCTGATTTTGAGTCTGATTCTGACAAGAACTCAGTGACTACTTTATTAGACACAGGAGGTTCCTAATTAAGTGGCCACTGCCTGTACGTCACCCTACACTACCCTGAGATTCACTTAGGTTCAACATCCTGAGAAAGGTGCTGTAACCTTGGAGAAGGTACAGCAAGCTACGTGGCTTTTTTTGTGTGTTTTGTAGTTTGTTGTTATGTTTGTCTGTGTTGACAGATATATTGTTTTACTCTCATTGCCTCTGGTACAACATTGGGTCTGTTTAATAACTCTGCCCCACAGAGAGCAAAGACAAAAACATAGACGAGATTCTGCAGATGCTGGAAATCTGAACAACATGCACAAAATGCTAGCAGAACTCAGTTAATGTCTCTAGAGGGGAATAAACAGTCACCTCACCGACTTGGTCTGAGACCCTTCATTATAATCCCCTCCACAATTTTGTGTCTGTTGTTAAGGAGGGCAAATCAGGTTTAACTTTGCAGCTCATCTTTTGGTTTGCTGCAATACATAATGAATGTGGGAAGCTTCAAATATGGGCTTATCTACAGGAAATTGGTTCATTGGGTGCATTCATTAGGAAGGTGATAAGGAATTTCTCATTCTGAACTTTTCCAGACTGATATTCAACCATTTAAGTTCAATGTTTGAGGCTCTTCGAGATTAATCAGCCTTTGTGAAACACTTTTCAACGCTGGTACAGATTGCTCCTCCATAATTAACTTTTTTTTCCCAAAAATTCGTAAGTGAGCTAAGCAAATAAAACACAAGAGGTTGCCCTGATGTACCAGTTGGACAACTCAATAAACCCTTTAATAATAAAATGAGTTTTGAAATAAAAATAATGGCATTATCTTGCTTTAGTTCCAGAAAAATTGAGAAAAGGATGTTTACTCAACCCCTCTGATCTCCCTGCAATTCTTCCCCACCCCCCACATAAAACATGATGATATTTGCACAGACTTTTCATATATCTTTTATAGAAAACACAAACAACTACCGAGATTTCTTTTGGCAGAACAAATTGCAATACGTTTATTAGCTTTGACTAGAAGAATCCAAAGCAACCGTGTTTGTCCAGTATATCACAGTCTGAAATGTAAGACAAAGATTGTATTATAAGTCTTTATCTGAAATGATTTTCAGAAGTATGTTATTCTTGGATTGTTCCCAGAGTATATATCCGAACACTTTTTCTCAATTATCAACTTTTTTTTGTGTGCAGGTCAGAAGTGCAAGGGCGCTATTGCAGGATCTTCGATTAACCCTGCATGAGCTGTCTGTTCTCTGTGGCTGTGCCATGAAAATAAAAGTTCTTCATTATGCAGTTGAAGTTGTCTAAATTATTATTGAATATAAATATCAGAGTGCACCCTGGAATGCAAATTTGCCGAAGAGGTACAGATTAGGGTTATCTGCCCTATTCTATTACTAAGAAGGCAGGGAAATATTTGTATTGGTGATACCAACATCTCTACATTGCAATTTGTCCCAGTGGATTAATTTCAGCATTACATGACAATTCCTACAAGCAATGTGATATTTAATAACACACTTCATCACCTTGTCTGAAATAGTAAGAGTGGGCATGAAATGTGAAGCCAATGTTGCCGGCATCAAGTTTACAAAATTAACTCAGCTGATAACAGAAGGTGCCTTTGAGTTCTGCAGAGCTTTAGGATTGAGTTCAAATCATGGTTTATAAAGAGTCAAGAATATCATGAAACAGAAACATTTGGCCTCAAGGTTAACATTCAGGAATTTTCTTTTACATAAAAGGAGTGTGGGAAAACTATCACTACAAGAGTTGCAACTAGTTAAATAGAAGGCACAGCTTTGCCATGTTCCTGCAGTTGGGCATTGGTCGTGTCTCTGCCAAAGCTGCACACAATAGTGTAACTGTAAGCTCTACATGATACTATTGCACCAGGCATTGCCGTTCAGGGAGTGTTAGTATCTTTCAACAGCATTGTTCATCTTGCAGTTCCATCTCTGTCTGATCAGTTAAGCCCGCAAAAATGTAAGTAAACCCAGAAACACACCCACACTGCAGCGATGTCAAATCTGAAATGTTATTGCTTGAGAAAGCAACTGGATAGTGATCTAATGTGAAAGAAATAGAGAATGGACTGGTAAAACAGGGGTGATGATAGAACTGGAAATGTTGCATGTGGCAACAGGCTCCAAGTTCCACTTGACATAAACATTGTTGAGTGCAAACATTTCAATATGCATGGCAAATTAGAGGCACAAACATGTTAAATTTTTACTAACTTTTATTTCATCAGTGACTTGTAGCCACATGCAAAATTAATTTAACACTCTAAGGCCAAGTGTTTGTTAAAACACTCATGGCAAAGTTTTTGTTTTTGTTCTTGTTCCCACCTGATGAATCTTCAGAACAATAACAAAATAAAAGATGGCTGTGGCTGTGAACTCTAGTTCTGAATATTATTTACTTACTTTTTATTGTTTGCACGATATGTTATTATTTTTGCACACTGGGTGTTTGATGGCCTTCCTTTGAAAGGGTTTCCTTGTTTTGTGGCTGTCTTTAAGGAGGCAGATCTCCAGGTTCCACATATTTTGATAATATATGTTAAAACTTTGAACATTTGTGACCTCAGTACCCACTTCCTTAGTTAAGACCACAATATCAAATACTTTCACCTGAATTCTCTCATCGTCCAGGCCTCACACTTGGTGATTCAGCAATGCCAGATCAAAAACAGGTTGAGGTATTGTATCTTCACTCTCGAGTCTCCAGACTGACCATGTATTTAATGACGGTCTCCTCTGCTAGGACTAGAGGCACACCCTCACGTTAGAAGGACATCCATTTAGAACAGAGCTGAGAAGGAATTTCCCGAGGTTGTCCGCAGTTGGCATTTTAGAATCATAACCTGAGCAATATTCCCTCACAATGTTGTTGAGGTCCCACTGGCAGATATAGAATGGTTTTCATCTCTGTGGTACATGAGAAGAAGAAGACAGTATTGTTGGTGACATGGAAATGGACACAGATGAGACATCGGTGAATTAACCTACCTCCCAAATGACAGGCAGATGTCTAGTAAAAAATCTTGAAGGGACATTCATGACAATGCAATGGTGCAGCTCTTGGAGCCACTGCCTCAGTTTCGGTGACCTGGGCTTAATCCCGATCTCTAGCACAGTTTGTGTGGAGTTTGCATGTTCTCCCAGTGATCATGTCGATTTCCATCAAAGCTCCAGCTTCCTCCTACGTCTCAAAGGCATGAAGGTTGGTAAGCTAATAGGTCATTGTTAAGTTCTCTCTGACTGTAGTGAGTGATAATATGTGGAGAAAGCTAGCATGGAGAGAATAAAATTGGGATTAGTATAAATGGGTGATTGATAGTCTGTGTGGATTTGAAGAGATGAGGGATCTCCTTCTATGCTGTATGACTATAATGATAGCTCCAGTCAACTACCGGCTTGATGCCACAATCAACTACCATAAGACCAAAGGACATAGGAGCTCAATTAGGCCACTCAGCCCATCAAGTCTGTCTGCCTTTCCATCATGTCTCACTTATTATCCCTCTCAACCCTATTCTCCTGCCTTCTACCTGTAAACTTTGGAAGCCTGACTAAACAAGAACCTATCAACTTCAATGACTTGGCCTCCACAGCTGTTTATGGCAATGAATTCACTACCGTCTGGCTAAAGAAATTCCTCCTCATTTCAATTCTGAATGGATGACCTTCTATTCTGAGGCTGTGCCCTCTTGTCCCACCAGAGGAAATAGTGAGTGCATAGTCAGGCTGAAGACTCCAGAGAAAAGATAGAATATCTCAACCTGCTTTTGATCTGGCTTTGCTGGATCACTATAACCTCATCGAGATGGCAAATGATCTGTGACCTTCCTCATGGATGAGCTGTGTCCAAAGTAGGTTTGGCAGAAAACTAGTCCATCAGGACAGTACAAAAGCCAAAAGTGTTGACATGACTGTTTTTAAAAGCCTTTTAATACTGCATGGGGTGACATTTAGTTAAATTCATTTAAAATCTAATATGTGTACACTTCAAATGGATAGGTACGTATTTGTGTTGGTATTTGCCATATAAACTGTATACAACAGAGTCAGATAATGAGGAGATGAAAAGAGGAAGGCGCGAAACAAGTGGAGCTAGTGGTACGCTCATTAGCCGATTAACTCATCCCTGTAGCATGGCCTGCTTTATGGGTGTACTTTGAACAAAGGGAGGCACAGTAGTGTAGAAGTTTGTATAACGCTTTACAGATTAATCTCCCGTGCTCTGTAAGGGGTTTGTACATTCTTCTCATGACCGTGTGGGTTTGCTCAGGGTGCTCTAGTTTGCCCTCACAGTCCGAAGATGTGCCAGTCAGTAGGTTAATTGGTCATTGTAAATTGTCCCACGATTAGGGTAGGGTTAAATCAGGTGACTGTTAGGCAGCAGTCCTCCTTTGGCTGGCCTATTCTGTACTGTATCTTAATAAAATAAAATATTTAATAAAATAGAACAAAAGGTTATGGAAGCTTGATTTGCATTAAGTACAATTTGGAATTTAATTTATTTGGTCTTTTGTGCAGGTAGTGGAGGACTCACGTTCTGAATCTCACATTCTAACAACTGGTTAACAAACACTGGGATGAAACAGATGCTATTCAACTTCTTGCCAACTCTCCTTTTTAAATAAATGACAATTTTAATGGCCATGGATGGAAGATAATTCCACTGAACTTCAGATGACAAATGTTAGCTTACATAAAAGTAATGAAAAATTGAATTTTTCACTGGAGAAGTCCTTCCCACCATTGAGCACAGTGACATGAAATGCTGTCGTAGGAAACAGCATCCATCATCAAGGACCCCTATCACTCAGTCCATGCTTTCTTCTCACTGCTGCCATCAGGAAGAAGGTACAGGAGCCTCAGGACCCACACAACCAGGTTCAGGAACAGTTATTACCGCTCAAGCGTTAGCGTCTTGAACCAGAGGGAATAACTTCACTCAACTTCATTTGCCCCATTACTGAACTGCTCCTACAACCTATGGACTCACTTTCAATGACTCATGTCCTCAATATTATTTATTTGTTTTTTTTACTTTATTTAACTTGTATTTTTGCCTTCTTTTACACATTGGTTGTTCGTTAATCTTTATTTTTGTGCAGTTTTTCTTTTTAGAGATACAATGTGGAACAGGCCTTTCGAACCCTTCAAACCACACCACCCAACAACCCCTGACAACTGCAATTTAGCTCTGACCCAATCACGGGACATTGTACAGTGACCAATTAACCTGCCTGATACGTCTTTGGACTGCGGGAGGAAACCAAAGCCCCCAGGGAAACCCATGGAGAGGAAGTACAGACTCCTTAAAGATTATTGATTCTATTGCATTTCTTTGCTTAACTATGAATGCCTGCAAGAACATGAATCTCAGGGTAGAATATGGTGGCATGTGTACTTTGATAATAAATTTACTTTGAACTTTGAACTATTCTTGAACAGAAGCAGCCTTTGTACTTTCAGTAGTTGTGTACGGCTAATCTCGGTGGAACAGCTGCTGTAAATTGACTCAGATCTTTTGTTTTTTAAGAAATGGAGATGGAATTTGTGTAGAAAATTATTCTCATTGTATATATAGTTTGATCGCCCCTCTGTAATAAAGTTGGATTAATTCTTTTTGAAGCCTTGCTTATAGATTTAGAGGATTATGATGTGGTTTGCCACACAAGTGCCTTGAGGTCTTTCTGTAAAAAAATTAGCAAGAAATGTTTCCTGTTCGTAAATTTTCCCAAAATAACTGCTTTCCTCTCCCCAGTATTCCATAATCCCGAAGGTGATTATTACAAGGGAATTAACCATGTGGTAGGCCGAAAAATCAAGAGTGAAACTGGGTGGTATAAATTTTTCTCTCTCTATACAGACCATGTCAAGGCTAAGGACTTGCTGGAACTAAACTATGAATGTAATATCACTATAGCAGTCCATTGTACTGGGTTGACTACATGGTGGGCCACTGCATTTCCAGATTATTTCATGTATATTGTACTGTCATTAATCCCTGCCTGTCTTTTCTGTATAAATATATCAGGCTGACATCAAACATATGCTCAAAAATAACTGTAGGGAATCAGCAAATTTGTCTCAAATCTTCTATTTTGTATAATTTCCTTCAGCTGTTGATATCATGGTTTATGTAGAGAACTATTACGTTTTATGTTTTACAGTGTGAAATGTCTAAAGAGTGACTTTGCAGAAGAAAATCCAATCATGTGTAACCTATCTCAACTTTCAGCCAAGTTTTCCATCCGCTGCTTTGGGTGAGTGTCAAATGGGTTACAGCCCATTATTCACATCTTCTGATTTTTAAATTTATATTCAAGTCAAATAAGCCCCTTAAATTAAGATCAGGCATGAATATCGATTTCTCCTTTCAGTTAAAAAAATTAACTCCTCCTTCCCCCTCGACTCTTCTCCTATTCCCCACTCTGGCCTTTAACCACTCTTTTCGTCTATCATCTTCCCCCTGGTGCTCTTCTTCCTTCTATTTCTCCTGTGGTCTACTCTCCTCCCCTGTCAGATTCCTTCCTCTTTAGTCCTTTATCTTCCCCCACCCCACCCCTCCCAACCTGGCATCACCTACTAATTTCTAGCTATCCTCCTTCCCTCCCTGAACCTTTTCACTCTGGCATCTTCCCCCTTCCTTTCCAGTCCAGATGAAGGGTCTCGGCCTGAAACGTCATTTCCATAGATGCTGCCTGACACATTTGTGTGTGATGCCTTGGAATTCCACCATCTGCAGACTTCCTTCTGTTCAAATTAAATCCTTAATTCTGCTGATGAGGGTCTCTAACATTTATTTATTTGGAAGCATTATTATCTCAATGTGAAATACTTGAGTTTTCATTAAAAAGACTGCGGTCCTTTGGTGATACGTGAATACAGAAAGCATCCCAAAGTTATTTGTGCATGCCTCCTTCAGTCAAAACTATTCCTCTTAAAGACAATGAGTTTGCACTCACCTCCGTTTGGTTCAATGAATAAAAAGACTTCAGTCTCTCAGGTATTCCACTGAAGTGAGTACTAATCTCATGCTTGCCACTAGTATATCAGTAGTGTCACGGTTAGCATGACACTAGTGCAGCTTAGGGTGGTCCTGGACTTTGCTGTTCAATTTTGGCACCATACTTGAAAGGAGTCTCTGTACATCTTTGTTGTAGAAAAAGTAGGTTTTCCCCCAGTGCTCTGGTTTCCTCCCAGAGTCCAAAGACATATTAACTGTTCATTGTAAATTGTCCCATGATTAGGTTAGGGTTAATTGGTTGCCTTCTCTACACTGTATTATACTCTAATAAGTATCCATGTAATTATTAGATCTAGGTAATGCCTCAGACTTTAAGCACAATTCTTGATGTTTTCAGCCCTCACCTCCCTTTAATAGTTTGTTTGACTATCATTCATCAAATTTGAAGAGACAGGCTAAAATTTGAGTTGGAGGTAAAATACTGAGCATATTGCCTCATAAAATATCTCAGTGAGCAATCAATCACCTGATAAAATGGCCAGTAATCCCCCAGGCTGGCAGCTCGTGCAAGTCTGGATGTTGAGGCCTGAGGTGTTCCACCGTTGAAGGCCAATGATGTGGAGTTTGGGTCGGTCGATGTCCGAAGGTCAACCTCATGAATGGTGAGTCCTGGGGTCAATAACTAAATATCGGTGAAGTCCAGTGGGCAAACTGCAGGTTGAAGAGCTCGGTGAGTCCAGAGGTAGAAAGCCTAACATGTTGAAGATGGAAGTCGGCAAGTCTGGATATAAAGGATGAGACCAGGCCAGAGACTGGAGGGTGGCAGCCCAATGTCTGTGAGATTGAGAGCCCGGGGTCAAGGACTGAAAGTCCAGAGGTAGCCAGTCCTGGGGTTGGAGGCCAGTGTCAGTAAGAGGTTGGGAAAGGAGCTTGCTTTGCTGTTGTTCTGTTCTGTTCAAAGTTCAAAATACATTTATTATCAAAGATATATGTATACTGTATACAGTACTGAGATCAGTCTTCTTGCAGGCAGCCACAAAACACAGAATCTAATTAAAAAAAAACACACAACAAAGACAGTCAAACACCCGACATGTGAACAAAAGAACAAGTCGTGCAAACAATATAAAAGTTAACAAATAACATGAACCGCAGAATCCCTGAAAGTGAGCCCAGATTCTCAAAGTCAGTTCGGTGCTGCAGCTGGTGCAGGAGCTGGAGAGCTGCAGGCAGCAGCCACAGAACCAGGCCAGTGCTGATAGGTTCAGGCTATAGCTGAAGTGCCAGTTCAACACTGAGGTGTGTAGCCCTCACCGAGTAGAGAGCTGAACACCGTTTTGTGCTTCTCCTTCGGCCCCGATGCCCCAACCCTTCCAATCTGGCTCGGCATTTAAATCAGCCAGAAATTGGCTCGTTTGACGCACTCCTGTCTGGACCCACCAGCTTGATCCGATCCCAAATCTGCTCCAGCAGCGGCCGCCACAGTCGCACCTGTAACCGCAAGGGTTCAATCCGCCAAACCCCCCAGGGAACCGCAAAAGACGGTACAAAAGCCCAACTTCCACAGGGAAACCACAGGCTGTGGATCGCAGTGAATGCAGTCCAGAAAAAGTGGAATTAATTGAACAGTTAGTAGTTTTATGTGCTGCCAGTAAAGCATCACCAACGGGATCTGTTGGTGCTTGTGTTATTCTGTGTCGTGTGTTGTTATGCTGAACACTGTGGGCATGCTATGTTGGCACCGGTATGTGTGGCGACACTCGTGGGCTGCCTCCAGTGCATGCTTGGGTGCATTGGTTATGAACACAAGTGACGCATTTCGTAGTATGCTTCAATATACATCTGATAAATCTGAACTTGAATCTGAGAGAAGCTGGATACCCATTCTCCACTGCTCCAAAGAGAAGGTTGGATTGGGATAAGGACTTTGAAAAAAAATTATCTAATCCAAAACACGTTCATATTTAAAGAAGCTTTTCCTCTATATTCCACAGACTATTGTTGAACATACAGCACCACCCAGACAACTTAGGTTAAATAAACTGTTTCTGGACGATATAGCATGGCAGGCAATCAGCTTATCAGAGTCAAAAATTCAAGGTACATTTATTATCAAAGTATGTATGCAGTATGCAACCCTGAGATTCATCTTCCCCACAAAACAAAGAAAGACCATTGAATCCATTCAAAGAAAACACCAAAGATAATGTGCAAAAAAAGAACAAATTGCGCGAACGACAAAAAAAGAGTGACTAACACAGTATATAAAACATTAAACCACAGAGTCATTGAAACAGTCTAGGAATGTTCAGTTCATTTTAATTTGGCATTCGTTGACTGCAGGCTGCAGAGCCAGACTGCCCCGATCAAAAATCACATAACATCAAAGCCCAGTCCACAAACCACATCGATTAAACCTTGCCCAAGATCCAAGAAACTGGCAGCATTGAGCAAGATGGAAGGAGAGACCGACCAAATGCAGTCAACTTTCTCCGGCAGCAGCAAGTGGGAGGGAAAGAGAGACTGGTCAAACGCAGACAGATGACGCTGAATAGCTGCTTACCTTCCCCTCTCGTCCTCGCTGATTTCAATCTTGCTCGACACTTTGATCAGTGTGAAATGCAGGCGATTGTGGGCTTGTGGCCTGTCTCCAGGCTTCTTGGCCTCCAGGCCGCACACTCCACTCCAAATGTCATTGAACTGCTTCGGAGACAGCAAAGCGCCAGATCACTCAATCGGCCCAAAACTACACCATCAATGTGTAAATCACAGGTTGCAGTCACACACAACTACATTAGAATTATATTTGAAAGAAGAAGAAGTGAAAGAAGTAGTTTGGTAAACAGTCAGAAGGATGTTTTTGTTGGTCGTGTTGTTCACTGGCACCATCTTCATTTCATTAGTCAAGCAAGAAAAGAGACTTGGAATAAATGAATAATTTTGGGATTGACAATCATTAAGATGTGCAACCGGAAACAGACTATTTATGATCCATACTAATAAAATTAATAAGAACTTAAGTACACTATGGCTAAGTTTACTGATGTACAAGTGGTCTTAGCAAGTTTACAGGATGAAAAATAGAGCCTGCAACAGAATCTAAGTGATTAATGTGAATGGGCCAGGAGTTATTTACATTGGAACAAAGAATAAAAATGCGAATCACTATTTGAATAGAGCAAGACTATAAAATGTTGCTAAATGCAGGGATCCAGCAGGTTATGAAATAATGTATGAGACATAAATATCCAGTTATCAGTTATGGGAAGTAATTAGGCTGACACCCTAGAATGCTGGTCAATGGGATGTGGAGCACATAAGTAGGGAATTCATAATAGAGATTTGAAGGGCATAGAGGGCACCTAGAATAATGCATACAATTTTGTTACTCATATTTAAGAAATAATTAACTGGAAGCAGCGAAGAGAAATGTCATTAAGGAATGAGGGGGCTGATTTACGAAGAAAAGATGAGGAGATTGATCCCATACTCACTGGTGTTTAGGACAAAGGCAGATAATCTGATAAAAAATTTGTACAATTCCAAAGAGGATTGTCAGGTTGGATATTGAGAAGATGTTAATGTTTCTGGTGGAGATATCTAGAAGGAGAGACATCATTGCAGGAGAAGGGGTTCTCTATATAGTCATGGAAACAGGTCCATCTGCCAACTCATCCATGGCAACCAAGCTGATCCCATTTGCTTGAATTTGGCCCATATCCTAGTAAACCATTTCTCTCCAAAAACCTGTACAAATGTCTTTTAAAGATTGGAATAGTATCCACCTCTTCAGCTTCCTCTGGCAGCTCACTTCATGTACCAAGGATATTCTGTGTGAAATGTTGCCCTTTCGGCCTCTTGTCGCTCTTTTCCCTCTCAGCCTGTCTATATCCTTTAGGTTTTGACTCCTCTATGGTAGGAAAAAGACCATGGCCTTGCACCACAACTAGATGATTTATTTATCTCCATAATATCACCCCTCAGCCTGCTATGCTCCAGCTTCTCTTTATAACTAAAAGTCCTCCAGTCAGGTAACATGTTTTTGAATCTTTTCTTTCCCCCCGTCAAAGCAAGTTTCATTCAAGGAATTCAAAGTACATTTATTATCAAAGTTATGTATGCAGTATACAACCCTGCGATTCATCTCCACAGAAAGCCACGAAACATGGAACCCGTTCAAAGAAAAACAGCAACCCCTTTCCTCACAAAAATTAAATTGCACGAACAGCAACAAGAAGCTCAGCCTCGTGCAAAAAACTGATTACACAAGTGGAAACAAGAAAGAACGAGTGACAACACAGAAAATAAAACACAAAATTGAAAGAGTCCATATTTCAGTTCAGCTCAGTGTTCATTATCTGCAGACCACCCCAATTCAAAGTCGACCTAAATATCAACAGAGAAAGGAGTGACCAGGAACTACAGTCCAACCTACAAACCGCAGACCCAGAACTTTGGTACCATCCTCTGATAGCATTGGGGCTGGGGGTGTGTGGGGAGAGAGACCATTTGAATGCAAGGAGCTTCCCTCGGAAGCAGTGAGAGAGATTATCCCACACAGACATCTTCCCCCAGCAGCAGTGAGCGAGAGGGAGAAGCGGGTACACAGCACTGGACACCCACTTGTGTAACCCAGGTTAATTAAACCCAAAGATGTAATGTTAGAAAGTGGAGAGATGAAAACGAGGTATACCAATTTTTTTGAAAAAAGAGAACTTAAAAAAAATCTGTCTGAGAACAAGACGTGGCTGACACAGGTGTAGACAAGTGACAAAGACACAGCAAACTAGAAACTATAGAAAGATAAAAACTATTAAAAGTGGAATTAGTAGTTAGTATCTCTACCCTGCTTACTGGAAATCCTCAGGGTGAAACCCCTGGAGCAGAGACGATATTGATAAAAGATTTATTGAAACTATGGTTATAATGAGCATCAGCTATAGCAAGAAGATATCGGCAGAGACGAGTGTCCAAGATCTCTATTGTGTAACGGGAAATTAGTTCTGTTAAATCATACCAAGGGGTTTAGTGAGTTAAAACATTTTTACTGTTCTGAGTGTATAATTTGTGTGCAAAGTATGTTCAGTAGTGCTGTAACTGAAAAGTATTTGGAAATGATAATGTGATACTGAGTTATTTTGAAATAAAAAATAGATTGTATATAATAACTCATGAATTGTAAACCTGTTGTATACAGGACAGCTTTTTTGGTGTAAGTTTTGTGAATTGACCTTCTGTGGATGACCCACCACTTCATCCATAAAACTAAGAAACAAGACGGCGAGCCACCCAAGGTCATAGAACCAGCGTGGGAACAAAATGTTTCATGATATACAGGATTTAATACAGTTGGATGTATAAGTTTACTTCCCATTCAAAGGACCTGAATTTGATTTTCTGGAAGAACTGATTATTTTGCAAGAACTTGGATAATTGACTGAATGAGATTTACTTTGTTTCAAAGTTCAGATGTTGGAGATTTGTTGTGAAAAGAGTTAAGCTGTGTATATACTTGGGATTGAATTTGAATTTTTAGACATACTGACCTGAAACTGAATTTGAGGTTATCCAAAATACTTAGAATTAGGAATTCAATTAGCTTTTTAAATAACTAGTGATAAATAAAAAGGTAAATGTTAGTCAGTAAACCTTTAAATAGTGAATAGCACTGGATCTAATTAGTTCGAGAAATCGGAGTAATAAAGGTTATTCTAATGAATCTCACTGACTCTAACTAAAAAGCAATTTGGTTTTCATTTAACATCTGAAATTTGGAACCTAAGACAAAATGTTGGAATTTTGAATTGTTCTTACTCATTTAAGTATTTTGCATATATTGCTGCTTTTTTGTGAACAAACTTACCTCTAGAAGTGTGTATTTTCTATTCACTGCCTCCTTCCAATACCTAGAGCTTCTCTTGGCCTACTAATCCCTAGTGTAGTACTACGTAATTTAATTTTCTCATAAAGAGTGCACCGACTAATCACACGAGGTAAGAGAAGCACTACACAGGTATTACACTCGCCTTCCACACTCAGCTTGATTTTTCAATCTTCCTCAATACTTTACTTGGTGAGATCGGTGAGTAATGGAGTCGATCATGAGTCCATCGTTCAGCTCCTACTTCTGTTCCATATCTTAATTTTTACTTTATATTGTCATAAAAAGATAGCTTTTTTCTTCTCAAATTTCCCAGCAGTGAAGCCATTTGCCTTCCTGATTGCCTGCAACATCTGAAAATTAGCTTTCAATGACTTGAGTACAACTACACTCAGCTTCCTTGGAACTGCTTGAGGGTGAGCTCTTAATTTTTATGTACGATGTCACCATTATCTGCTTTTAAGAGTATTCATGCCTCCACCTTGTATGCTGTTCTTTTGCATTAATTTGATCTTCCTTCCATTCCTATTCCATTTATGTAGCTCTTACACTCTGCCTTCCACCTTCTGTTTAAGAGCTAAGGTTTCTAGCTGAAAAGAAAATACCTTGTTTTAACAAAACTGCAAGAAGCAACTCAAGTCAAAAGGAAAAGTGTAAGTTAAAACCTCTAAAGAATTTTCACAAAATGCTGGAGGAACTCAGCAGATCAGGCAGCAATTGTGGAAATGAATGAACAGTCGATGTTTTGGGCGGAGACCATTCTTCAGGACTGAGAAGGAAGGGGGAATATGTCAGAATAAAAAGGTGGGAGGAGGGGAAGGAGACTAGCTAGAAGGTGATGGGTGAAGCCAGGTTGGTGGGAAAAGTAAAGGGCTGGAGAAGAAAGATTCTGTTAGGAGAGGAGAGTGGAACCGTAGAAGAAAGGGGAGAAGGAATGGACCCAGGGAGAAATGACAGCAGGTGCGAAGAGGTATAAAGACAGACTGGGGAATAGAAAGCAGGCGGGGGTGGGGGAAGGGTAATCTATTTTACTGGAAGAAGAAATTGATATTTATGCCATCAGGTTGTGAGGCTATGCAGGAATGTAAGGTGTTGCTCCTCCACCCTGAGGGAGATCTCATCTTGGCACAAGAGGAGGCCATGGATCCACATATTGGAACAGGAATGGGATCCAGAATTAAAATGTTTGGCTATTGGGAAGTTCCGCTTGCGGTGGATGAACTTGCACTCTCCTAGATCTAAGGGTTTCAGCTAATGCATGTTTTTATCAGTTTTATTGTTTTGCTAATCCAGGGGATTTGCTTTTCCAGCTGGAGCTCTTAGCCCTCAAACTGGTTCTAGTTTTCAGTCTTTCATATTTTGAATGCCTCTACGCTCCTGCTTATGTTTTGCCCAATACTAGATGTGCTTCATTAACTGGTTTTTATCTTTCCGATTTTGAAATATTAGTGGTCACTTTATGCTTCTCTCTTTCAAATGACTACAATTGAACTCAGCTGGATTATAATTGTAATTAGATAGATGTTCACATGTCATTAGGCTGTTAATTTACAATCGTTAAAAGCAATTCCCTAGGATTTTTAACAACTAAAGTTATTTTTTGAATAAGTGGATGATGCATTTCAATGGCAATATTTGTATGGTGCGATTTCAGCAACAGAAGTAATAATTTTATATTTTGTGGATGTTCAGACCATGAGACCATAACACTCAGTAGCAGAATTAGGCCATTCAGCCCACTGAGTCTGCTCCGCCATTCCATCATGGCTGATCCCAGATCCCACTCAACCCATTACTCACCTTCTCACCCATATTCTCTGATACCCTGACCGATCAGGAAATGATCAACTTCCGTGTTAAGTATACCCACAGACCTGGCCTCCACCACATTCTGTGGCAGAGCGTTCCACAGATTCACTACTCCCTGGCTAAAAGAGAAATTCCTCCGTACCTCTGTTCTAAAAGTTCACTCCTCAATTCTGAAGTTGTGCCCTCGAGCTCTGGATACGCCCACCAGCAGGAATATCTCCTCCACATCCGCTTTATCTGATCCTCTCAATATTAGGTAGGTTTCAAAGAGACCCCCCACGCATTCTTCTAAATCCCAGTGAGTACAAAGCTGCCAGACACACCTCACATGTTAACCCCTTCATTTCCAGAATTATCCTCGTGAACCTCCTCTGGAACCTCTCCAATGACAACACATCCTTTCTGAGATATGGGGCCCAAAACTGTTGAGAATGCTCAAGTGAGGCCTGACTAGTGTCTTATAAAGGCTCAGCATTATCTCCTTGCTTTTATATTCTATTCCCCTTGAAATAAATGCCAACATTGCATTTGCTTTCTTTACCACAGACTTAACCTGTAAATTAACCTTCTGGGAGTCTTGCATGAAGAGTCCTAAGTCCACCTGCACCTCTGATGTTTGAACCTTCTCCCATTTAGATAATAGTCCACATTATTGTTCCTTTTACCAAAATGCATTATCATGCATTTCCCAACGCTATATTCCATCTGCCACTTTTTTTGCCCATTCTTCCAATCTGTCTAAGTCCTTCTGCAATCACATTGCTTCCTCAGCACTACCTATCCCTCCACCTATCTTCGTATCATCCGCAAACTTTGCCACAAAGCCATCAAGTCCATTATCCAAATCATTGACAAACAATGTGAAAAGCAGTGGTCCCAATACTGACACCTGAGGAACATGACTAGTCACTGGCAGCCAACTAGAAAAGGTTCCATTTATTCCCACTCCCTGCCTCCTGCCTGTCAGCCATTCCTCTATCCATGCCAGTATCTTTTTTGTAATGTCTTCTCCCCATAACCTTTGATGCTCTGACTAAACAAGAATCTATCAACCTCTGCTTTAAATATACTCATTGACTTGGCCTGCACAGCCATCTGCAGCAACGAATTCCACAAATTCACCATTCTCTGGCTAAAGAAATTCCTTCTTAGTGAATGCCCTCTGTTCTGAGGCTGTGCCCTCTGGATTCACCCACTATAGGAAACATCCTCTCCACATCCACTGTCTGTGCCTTTCAATATTCGACAGACTTCAGTGAGGTCCCCTCTCATTCTTCTAAACCCTAGCAAGTATAGGGCCAGAGCCATCAAACACTCCTCGCATGTTAATGCATTCATTCCCAGAATCATTCTCATAATCCTCCTCTGTACCCTCTCCAATGCCAGCACATCTTCTATTTATTTATCTATCTATTTGTATGTTTGTTTAGCGATACAGCATGGAGCCGTTCTTTCCAGCCCTTTGAGCTGTGACACCCAGCAACCCACCGATGTCACCTCATGGCACAACTTATAATAGCCAATTAATCTACTAACTGGTACGTTCTTGGGCTCTGGAAAGAAGCTGGAGCACCCAAAGGAAACTCACATTCACACGGCAAGGAACAGAATCGGAATCAGGTTTATTATCACTGTTATGTGACATGAAATTTGTTAACTCAGAAGCAGCAGTTCAATGCAATATGTAATCTAGCAGGGAGAGAAAAAATAAGAATAAATAAAATAAAGCAGTAAAAAATAAACAAGTAAATCAATTACATATATTGAATAGATTTTTTAAAAATGAGCAAAAACAGAAATACTGTATATTAAAAAAAGTGAGGTAGTGTCCAAAGCTTCAATGTCCATTCAGGAATCAGATGGCAGAGGGGAAGAAGCTGTTCCTGAATCACTGAGTGTGTGCCTTCAGGCTTCTGTATCTCCTACCTGATGGTAACAGTGAGAAAAGGGCATGCCCTGGGTGCTGGAGGTCCTTAATAATGGACGCTGCCTTTCTGAGACACCGTTCCCTAAAGATGTCCTGGCTACTTTGTAGGCTAGTGCCCAAGATGGAGCCGACTAGATTTACAACTGTCTGCAACTTCTTTCAGTCCTGTGCAGTAGCCCCTCCATACCAGACAGTGATGCAGCCTGTCAGAATGCTCTCCATGACATAACTATAGACGTTTTCGAGTGTTCGAGTGTCAAATCTCTTTACTAATAAAGTATAGCCGCTGTCTTGTCTTCTTTATGACCGCATTGATATGTTGGAACCAGGTTACATCCTCAGAGATCTTGACACCCAGGAACTTGAAGCTGCTGATTTGAACACTGTCTGCCACTCCCCCTACCTTTGGCCACAGAGCCATCAGAGAGAACAATAACTTACCAACGTGCAAACACGGCCGTGATGTATTACTGGGAGGGAAGACAGTTCCTGTTTAAAGAAACAGTACAGTTCACGACAAAGGAAATATGTGTTAATTATTTAAGACAGTGAATTGGCAGCTGTGGTATATATGCCATAAGTTAATATTAGTTTAAGGGGTGGACTGCGTTTAGCTTTGCAATTATTCACTTTGAAAACAAAAGAGAATGAATGTTATTCAAACTGTTCCCATTGCTTTTACTGAGCATTTGAGAAGAGATGACATGGAGCATCATCGGCATGATAATGTGCTGGTTAGCACAACACTTTACGGCACCAGCGACATGGGTTCAATTCCCAGCGCTGCCTGTGAGGAATTTGTGCATTTTCCCCATGATCGCATGGGTTTCCTGAGCGTTCCGATTTCTTCCCACAGTCCAAAGACATACCGGTTGGTAGGTTAGGTGGTCATTGTAAACTGTCCCGTGATTAGACTGGGATTAAATTGGGTAATTGCTGGGTGGCAAGGCTCAAAGGGCTGGAAGGGTCTATTCTGTGCAGAATCCCAATAAACAAATAAATAGCTGATAGGACATTGACGACTGCACGTTCATTGATTATTCCTGATTACCACAATTTCCTATTGCTGATATTGAGATCAAACAGTTGAAAAGAACAATACTTAATAGCACCACCCTTATGTGACTTGCAGCTCTTGTGGCTATCAATTGGATTTAAAATTATATATTTTCTAATTTTTTCATTTTCAGTCATCAAAGCAAGGGCTCACACCTTGGTGCAGGCACTTGGTTCAGACACCCAAGAGGCCCTCATGTCCTTTATGAACCAGGATAATAAACATCACAAAGCTAGGCACACTAGGAAATATTATAAACCTAATTTATTACTATCCTTATCTAGTACGTGCTTTAAGACTATAAGACCGCATGATATAGGAGCAGAATTAGGCCATTTTATCATGGTTGCTCCACTTTCCGTCTCAGCCCCAATCTTCTGCCTTCTTCCTGTATCCCTTCATACTTCAGCCTTAAATACACCCAATGACTTGGCCTCCATAGCCACCTGTGGCAAGAAATTCCACAGATTCACCAGTTTGTAACATGCATCACTGGGCAGTGGTCAGGAGTTGGAAACATGATTGAGATATTTCTTTCTTACCATTAAATTCAGATTTAATGCTATTCTCTTCATAAGATGAGTTTGATGAAATCAACAGTCTATTGTATCCCATAGTGTGTTTACACACTTGAGAGATTAAAGGGATATTTACAAAATGTTATTGTATAGAAATGTATCCCCATTTTATAATACGATGACAACATACAAGATTTGATCTTAATCAATGAGCCTACAACAGGGCCAACCTATAAGTAAGACTTCCGTAAAACAAGCCTATGTGATTGCCTCAAGATATCTCTCAGTCTTTCTGGCCAACAATGCACCAAAAGAACTTTCCTTGGGATGGAACTAATCTTTAAAACAAATAGGAAACTCTTCAGCAAATAAAAACAATATTCCAGTTACTTGAACCAATGGTAGGAGGTGCAATGAATTTTTTTTTTGAAATTTGTTATGTATCCTTTTCTCACTCAGCTCTGGATATTTGTACATGCATTCACAAACAAAGGGGACACTTCACACATGTTCAAGGCCACAAGAAAACACTTTATTAGAACTAGCACAAATGTAATGCAGAAAGAAAAACAACAATCTACAGTACAGAATTCAGAATAATACCTATCATTCATTAAGGAAAGCCAATGTCTGCAATATCAAAGGAGAGCCACATATCCAACAATCTTTCACACAGCCTGTTTTACCCCTGCTCTCTCTAACATAGTCCTGTCTTCTTAACAATCACACTGGTTGTGATCTAGCCTTAGACAAAATCTCTCACCCTTACACAAAGAAAATGCTCCTTTTTATACCCTTCAACCTCTCTCCTTACACTAGAAAGGTACCAGCTGCACCTCCTTATCTCATATGGTCTTCAGCCCAGACAAACTCGTGTGTCACCACTTTCCAGTATTATGGCTGCAGACTTGTACTTCCTTGTCCTTCTCAAAAAATTGCTGTAATGGTTCTCCTGTACTTTCTCAAAACAATCCCTCTCCAAGTTAACACTACTTTGTCTTAGCATACCTCCATTTTATTTTAGCATATACCAAGGAAGAATTATATTTAACTCTTTCCTTACACTCCTCTCTTAATTCCTTTAATTGGTACATTGTACAAAATCGCAGTAAATGCAGGTTAACTCGAATTTTTACAATCTCCATAAGCAGGGGATTAAAATACAAATTCTATAAGAAATCAGAATCAGATTCAGGTTTAATATCACCAGCATATGTTGTGAAATTTGTTATCTTTGTGGAAGCAGTACAATGCAATACAAGATAAATATAGAAAAAAACTGAATGACAGTAAGTATATATATGCATATTAAATAGTTACGTTAATAACAGAAATAAAAAGTAGTGTGGTAGTGTTCATGGGCTCATGAATTTGGATGAACCGAATTCTATATAAGCAATTATCTAAAATAAATTGCATTATAAGCAGAAGTAATATATTGATTAGCTCACATTCATTATTTGCTTCCCAGTCCAATATTTTAATTTGAATAGCACAAACTCAATTGCAATCAATCATGGTTAAATTTCACAAATCTGTGTGTATTTTATTGGAGGATGACTTCTTCTAAAGCTGGTTTTGTATGTCATTCCCACATGTCCTAATGGTGACCTCTACTCAGAGAAGGTCCATGCCATTGACAAGATTAATTCCAAGGCTGTCATTTCACCTGGGAAAAGTTAAAGATCTGTTATTATCAACCTTACACAAATTTAAATCATTCTCATTTTGCTCACTTTCTCCCTGTCTAAACACACCTGATGGTCATTCCATTTTATTGACACCCACTGTAACCCTTGGGTTCGGTCAGCAGCGTTAGTCTTGGGAAAGTCTCTGGCCCCACCAAACGTGTGAAATCTGAGGTGCAAAACCCCTTGTTTGTGTGGATTCTGTGTGATCTGTTCTCCTGTGATTTAAATTTGTGTAAGACTGATAATAACAGATCTTTAACTTCTCCCAGCTGAAAATCAGTACCATGAAATAACAGAAAGTACACAACTTGCAATTAAACGATTTAGCTTCATAATTATTAATTTGCTTAAAGGGTCAGTAAATAAAAACAAAAAGAAAAGGGCCCATTTTAATGCAACAGTCTAATGTGTACAAGTTGCAGCTCACGGTTTCCCTCTCACTGGTCCTCCATCGATTTCCCCGAGCTTCATCGACGCCCGAACCCACACCAAAGTCCATTGCTTTCGGTTGCCTACGACCTCACTGTTCTGACATTTTCTCTCTCCATCTTCCGCCGAACAGAGGACCCAGATCACCTCGGTCTCAGGCTCCCAACAAGAAAAAACACTCCCTTCATTGGACGGTGCACATTCCAAACCCCCTCCCCCGTTATCTTTAGACATACCCCAAACACAGCTGCTACAGAGAAACCATCACATTAGCATTGAAACCTTTCCCAGGGGTTACGCTAGTAAATATTACCATATCCATTTGCTACAATCTCCCCCTTGCAAACCGGCAAATTTGGAAGGTGCACATATACATTCCCTCCCGCTGTGGGAGTCCTTTCTTCAGTGCCTGTTTCCTTCTCTGGTTCTTGGGTACAATTGATCATCCAGGTCATTGGCAATCCTTGGGGTAACAGTCTTTTGTTCAGATTGTACAAGATTTGGGATAATATAGTCAGCAACCCCCCCCCCCCCCCCACCACACATAAGGTGTGAGTTGGTGTTAATACACAAACCTGTTGTTTTAAAAGTCCATTCATTGCTTTGATCAGCCTTGATACTTGTGAGGGCGGTATTTAATAGGGTACATGATACACTATGAATACCTTTATTGGCAACCCAGTCTTTCAGAGCATGTCTCGAGAAATGAGAACCATTATCCGATCGTATCTCTTGAGGGTCCCCATAATAGCTAATAACCTCCTGTAATCCCTTCAGTATGTAATCCTGGTCAGCTTTTTGTACAAGGAATTGCAATTAACAGACCTGAATAGGTGTCAGCCATAGTAAGCAAATATTTGAATTGTTACTGCTGTGGCAGGGGTCTGTGGTAATCAAGCTGCCATACCTGGGCTAAACCAAACCCCTCTTTTAAAATAGGTAACAACACACACAAAATGCTGGTAGAACACAGCAGGCTAGGCAGCATCTATAGGGAGAAGCGCTGTCGTTTTAAAATGGGTCGTTGTCTTGCTGAGGAGTGGTCTTCTTTTAACCTGCAGAAAAATGTGACACGCAGTAACATTTTCTTTAGTCATGTCTACAAGAAATTGAGTACCTCCTTCTTCATCCCACTTGATCATACCATGAACTCCCAAATAACCAGCCACGTTAGGTGCCCAATGTCCCATCACATGGAATTCAAGGGTGTTGACCTGCCATACCTGGACTAACTGGACCACTTTGCTGTTAAAGGTGGTGGATAGAGAGGCATTTTTCTGGTGAGTGTCTACATGAAACACAGTGATCTTCATTTGACGGGCTGCCTCCCAAATCTTTTCCCAAAGTACCTGTCCCCACAGGGGCTTTTCCCGTATCTGCCAGCTTCATCGTTGCCACCCAGTCATCCATACAGCCAATTCATTTGCAATGCCCAAGAACCTGTATGTATGTGGAGTTGACTCGTTTCATGCTGTGGTGGTGAGGCGGCTGGCTGCAAACACCCCACCCCTGCTGCTGCAAGACTGGTTCAGTGCAGCTGGATACAGGCTTTCCAGCGACTGGAGCCATCCATGAACCAAGCATGGTGTTTGTCAGCTTCAAGCCACTGTTTGTTCAGTACACCACACCCAAGGAGAGGAAGGCACCGGTATGGGGAGGGGGGGATGTTTATATAGTTTCTATCCACAGACATGCGCACTACACTTCTGTGTAATTTGCAGACTCCCTCTGAGCTCTTATTTGCCCGTTCTGCAATGCACCACTTCCATTTCACAATAGAAATTAGTTGCACCCTCCCCACCTTGTCAGTGGAGCTCTCCGAGAGATCAAAGGTTTCAAAGGTACATTTAATGTCAGTGAAATGTATACAATATACCTCCTGAAATGCTTTTTCTTTGCAACCATCTGTGAAAAACAGAGGAGTGCCCCCAAAGAATGAACGACAATTAAATGTTAGAAACCGAAAGTCCCCCCCCCAGCTCCCCTCCCTCCCGCGAGTAAGCAGCAGCGAGCAACGATCCCTCCTCCCCCCAACCATCACCAGAAAAAAAAGGGAGGTTCGTTCCCATAATCACTTGGCTACCCTCGGCCTCCACCAATGTACAGTAGCTGTCTTTCAAAGGGTGTGTGTTCAGCTGCATCAAGCAGTGTGTGAGACAAGAAGCCCAAGAGAGTGTTCACACCATTGAGACTTTGCACACAAACTCCATGCAGCGCTGTGGTGATGGTCAAATACCTGTGGCTCAAGGGGCAATCCAGGTAAATGAGGAGCCAGAGGCAGGCCTGCGTCTCGAAGGCATGTTGTTGTTCTGGATAAAAGAACTTGAACTTGAATTTTTGGCCCATGTAAATTCAAAGTGGTGAAGGAGGCATAGAGGATGGTATTGGATCATCGAAGGGAAGCACTTCGGCTGATGGAATGGACCACCTCACAAACTACCCAGCCCTGCCACATCCATCTCCTTTCCCATTTTTCAGATCAGAGTAAAACAAGTCATCCGTGATCCCAATGAACTGTCTAAGAGGAACAGGAAGAACTGCTTATCACGATGAAAATGTAGAGCATATAACTCCCAGCACAGGAACATTTCCTTCAACCAACAATGAGATGGGCAAATGACTCTGTGTGAACATGCTCTGAGTGAATCTGTATTGCTTTTGTGCAGGGGCCCACAGACCCCTGGCTTAATAGTATTGGTCCGAGGCGTAAAAAAGATTGAGAACCCCTGCTTTAGTGCATTTGCACATGTATTGATGCCTTCCATCAGTTTGAGTTATCCAGATAAAGATTTTTAAGGTCATCAACTTTTTATAAAGCATATGTTAAACACAAATTAAACTGAGTGTTGAAGTCCAACACGAGGAAATCTGTAGATGCTGGAAATTCAAGCAACATACACAAAATGCTGGCGGAACGCAGCAGGCCAGGCAGCATCTATAGGGAGAAGCGCTGTCGATGTTTCGATTCTGATATGTCTATCCATGGCCTCCTCTACTGTCAAGATGAAGCCACACTCAGGTTGGAGGAACAACACCTTATATACTGGCTGGACAGCCTCCAACCTGATGGCATGAACATTGACTTCTCTAACTTCTGTTAATGCCCCTCCTCCCCTTCTTACCTCATCCCTGATATATTTAGATTTTTCTCTCTCTGCCCATCACTCTACCTGTTCTCCATCTCCCTCTGGTGCACCCCTCCCCCTTTCTCCCTAGGCCTCCCGTCCCATGATCCTTTCCCTTCTCCAGCTCTGTATCCCTTTTGCCAATCACCTTTCCAGCTCTTAGCTTCACCCTATCCCCTCCAATCTTCTCCTATCATTTTGCATTTTCCCCTCCCCCCCAGTTTCAAATCTCTTACTATTTTTCCTTTCAGTTAAAACTGACGAAGGGTCTCAGCCCGAAACATCGACAGCGCTTCTCCCTATAGATGCTGCCTGGCCTGCTGCGTTCCACCAGCATTTTGTGTGTGTTGTTTGAGTGTTGAAGTGATCACTTGCTTGCTTTAGAGGTGGTTCAATGATAAGGTTAGAGTGAATTAGCTTGGGGGGGATGGGGGATGAAAAGCTGCTGGAATGAATTCCCAGTGTAATTGCTGCACGGTCCTTGCTCCACATTGTGATTTTGCTCCAGATTCAGGAGCCGGACATTAAAGCCCCACAGATTCAGGAGCTGGACATTAAAGTCCCACAGACTCAGGAGCTGGACATTAAAGCTCCACAGACTCAGGAGCCGGACATTAAAGTCCCATAGACTCAGGAGCTGGACATTAAAGTCCCATAGACTCAGGAGCTGGACATAAAAGCCCCACAGACTCAGGAGCCGGACATTAAAGCCCCACAGACTCAGGAGCCGGACATTAAAGCCCCACAGACTCAGGAGCTGGACATTAAAGTCCCATAGACTCAGGAGCTGGACATGAAAGCCCCACAGACTCAGGAGCCGGACATTAAAGTCCCACAGACTCAGGAGCCGGACATTAAAGTCCCACAGACTCAGGAGCCGGACATTAAAGTCCCACAGACTCAGGAGCTGGACATTAAAGTCCCACAGACTCAGGAGCCGGACATTAAAGCCCCACAGACTCAGGAGCCGGACATTAAAGCCCCACAGACTCAGGAGCCGGACATTAAAGTCCCACAGACTCAGGAGCCGGACATTAAATTCCCATAGACTCAGGAGCTGGACATTAAAGCCCCACAGACTCAGGAGCCGGACATTAAAGTCCCACAGACTCAGGAGCTGGACATTAAAGCTCCACAGACTCAGGAGCCGGACATTAAAGTCCCATAGACTCAGGAGCTGGACATTAAAGCCCCACAGACTCAGCAGCCGGACATTAAATTCCCACAGACTCAGGAGCCGGACATTAAAGTCCCACAGACTCAGGAGCCGGACATTAAAGCCCCACAGACTCAGGAGCCGGACATTAAAGCCCCACAGACTCAGGAGCCGGACATTAAATTCCCATAGACTCAGGAGCTGGACATTAAAGTCGCACAGACTCAGGAGCCGGACATGAAAGCCCCACAGACTCAGGAGCCGGACATTAAAGCCCCACAGACTCAGGAGCCGGACATTAAAGTCCCACAGACTCAGGAGCCGGACATTAAAGTCCCACAGACTCAGGAGCTGGACATTAAAGCCCCACAGACTCAGGAGCTGGACATTAAAGCCCCACAGACTCAGGAGCCGGACATTAAAGTCCCACAGACTCAGGAGCCGGACATTAAAGTCCCACAGACTCAGGAGCTGGACATTAAAGCCCCACAGACTCAGGAGCCGGACATTAAAGTCCCACAGACTCAGGAGCTGGACATTAAAGTCCCACAGACTCAGGAGCTGGACATTAAAGCCCCACAGACTCAGGAGCCGGACATTAAAGTCCCACAGACTCAGGAGCCGGACATTAAAGTCCCACAGACTCAGGAGCTGGACATTAAAGCCCCACAGACTCAGGAGCCGGACATTAAAGTCCCACAGACTCAGGAGCTGGACATTAAAGTCCCACAGACTCAGGAGCTGGACATTAAAGTCCCACAGACTCAGGAGCTGGACATTAAAGCCCCACAGACTCAGGAGCTGGACATTAAAGCCCCACAGACTCAGGAGCCGGACATTAAAGTCCCACAGACTCAGGAGCCGGACATTAAAGTCCCACAGACTCAGGAGCTGGACATTAAAGTCCCACAGACTCAGGAGCTGGACATTAAAGTCCCACAGACTCAGGAGCTGGACATTAAAGCCCCACAGACTCAGGAGCTGGACATTAAAGCCCCACAGACTCAGGAGCCGGACATTAAAGTCCCACAGACTCAGGAGCTGGACATTAAAGTCCCACAGACTCAGGAGCTGGACATTAAAGCCCCACAGACTCAGGAGCCGGACATTAAAGTCCCACAGACTCAGGAGCTGGACATTAAAGTCCCACAGACTCAGGAGCTGGACATTAAAGCCCCACAGACTCAGCAGCCGGACAGTAAAGCTCCACAGACTCAGAAACCGGACGTTAAAGCTCCACCCACACGAGGCAGAGATACAAAACTGTGAATGAATTCACTTCTGCAGAGGCAGCATACAATTTACTCCAAGTTGCATTGTACTCACATTCATACAATTGTATTAAAACTTTAAAATTGGGCTTAATTTCTTTACAGACTCTCAATGATCTGTCTAATGAAGAAAAGGATCATAAGTTTCAGGGATCAGAATCAGAATGATCTTTAATATCACTGGCAAATGTCATGAAATTTGTTGTTATTCAGCAGCAGTACAGTGCAACACATAATGATAGAAACTACCATATGTATCTATATATATAGGTTAAAAAGCTAAATTAAATAAATAGTGTAAAAAAGTAGTGAGGTAGTGTTCATGGGTTCAATGTCCTTTCAGAAATCGGATGGTAGAGGGGAAGAAGCTGTTCTTGAATTGTTGAGCATGTGCCTTCAGGCTGGGTACCTCCTATCGGACAGTAGCAATGAGAAGAGGGCATGTTCTGGATAATGGGGGTCCTTAATGATGGATGTGTTGCTCCTCGAAGAGTCCTCGTTGCTGAGGAGGCTAGTGCCCATGATGAAGCTGACTGGGTTCACACTCTCTGGAGCTTATTTCAATCCTGTGTTGTAGCAGCCCCCACCCCCCCCGCCACCTCCATACAGGATAGTGATGCAGCCACCACACCTCCGCATCACCATCTGAGGGATAACATTTGAAATACCCTTTACACTAGCATGTTGGGGTTGAAATTCCACACAGGTTTCAGAGTTATCCTTTAATTTTGCTTAGAAGCCGTATTAGCCATTGTCTCTTCAACATTTCTCTCTATCCCCTCCAACAAGGAAAACTCATCTTTCATGAAAGTTTCATTCCATTAAAATTTCATCTAGAGAAAAATCATTAAAGAAATCAAACATGCATAATTTCATCTGGACCACTAATTAAGGAACAATAATAAGTTCCAATTTGTTAATAAGAACATGGGGTATAAATCAAACATTGGCATTTGTTACTGTATGTATCTTTAGAACAAGGATTCCCAACGTGGTGTCCACAGATCCTTCTGTTAATGGCATAAAAAAGGGCTGGGAATTCCTGCTTTAGAGTGATTAACAAACTTATTAATAATTTGTTACTTCCAGCTCAGAAAAATCCCCAAGGGCTGCAAAGAGTTTTTAACTTAAGCATACAAAAACACATTTCTGATCAGTATTATAAGTATTCTAAATGTGGCATTAACACTGGGTTGAAATAAAGCTTTTCAAGTTATAATGTTCGATTCGCTCTGTCAGAAAAAAGCTCAGATTGATTGTTTCCTTCCAGTAATGGTCAGCAATCATGATCAAATATTTATTTTCCTTTCAAAACTGTCCAAAGGCCATCCATCAACTACATACATGTGTTCTGCATTTCAGAATGGATATGAATTACTTTTCATTTACACTAACACTCCCTTCCATCTGTCTTAGCCACGCACGTAATGTTCAAAGCCCATTCGCTGTGCTTTGTGTTGTCAGAAATTTAATATCACTGGAAGTGCCTCCTTGATCTAGTATCTGGGAAATTTGAACTGGAGGGAATGTTGAATACCATGAAACAACAAGCCTTCCCACTCTCTGCCGGTCAAATTCATTTATCATCACTTTTGGCTTTTTATTACCAAGCTGATTTACAATCCGCTTCCTTAATTTACCACTAATTTCATGTAATCTTAATCAAGTTTTGGATGCAAACAATTGCAAAATGCCTTGTGAAGAGATAATGTAGTTATGATTGTTGTATAGCAAGGTAATATACTTACCTAGCAGACAATTCCTCTCTGCTAGTCAACCGTGACTAATTGCTTCCAAATTTATCCTGACTTCTTTAGGTCTCAGTGTTTTTCGGATGCATGTTGATGGTATCCCATAATGCCACACCAAGTCATCTATAATTCCATTTGTAAAATATTAATCATGACCTCACTTGTGAGTTGGTCATTTCAAACACAAAAAAAGATAATATACATCCCGATTACTATAGTAAATGTGGGAGAATTGTCTCAGTTAGAAATGGCATGGAGCTTGTCTTAGGGTCTTATGGTCTTCTTTCCGTGAATCCAATGTGCCAAGTCATCCAGGCTTCTACTTGGACTTGCTGCCTGGCTCACTTGAACTTACTTTGTCTGGTGATAGAGGATTGGGTGAGTTGACAAGGTTTTCATGAGGAGCAGCACGTTTTTGGTAGTGATTCACCCTCAAGTCTATTATACTGTCCACTAACCGCCTGAGGCCTTCAGTAGTTCATTGGCTGCCAAAGACTTTATATCCGATTTTGGACCTCTGGTAGTTCAAACTTCTAAAAGTAATCTTAGGAATTAAATAAAGTAAAAATTACTTGCACAAATCCCTTGGATCAGGAACTCTATTTCATACAGGCATAAGCTTAAGGTATTGGCAGAGTGTTCAACCAGTCCCAGATAGTCACTGCACCATGCTTGGACTCTGGTTAACACAGTAACAAAGCTGACATCAATATTCGACCTTCCGCACTTTTTGGACGTATGCATTTAATGGTGCACGTGCTGAAGTCCTAGAAGTCTTATGGCCATGTAAATCTGGAACTGGCACAGTCAGCTTGGTTCATCCTTGGCCACTTCCGATGCAAACCAGGTCCTCCCAGGTTCTGGTAGGGTTCCATCCCTATGAACTGTTCATTTCCTGAAATGGGTTCCAAGTCAGAAATGCGGCCAAAAACCAAGATCGCAGGTGGCAGAAGATTCAGCTCTGCGGCAGCTGGCAAATCCATATTACCAGTCTCCCAAATGCTTGTTCATATGTTCAGGCTGTACAGCACTCAGGCATTGGTAATCTGGGAGGACCTGTAAAGATGGATGTAGGATTACCCCATTACACTTCGGTTAACTATCGATGAGTTCTGTGTAATTATATTGATTGGACCAGTCTCGATCCAGTCAATTTAAAATTTAAAGGATGTTGAAAGGTGAGATAACTAAGATAGTACATTTCAAATAAAAAGAGAAGCAAAATGTGTAATTAAAGACTTGCTAAAGAACATGAAATAATTTCTCCCAATAATGTCAATATACACATGTATACATGCCAAGGTAAGTATTTACCTTGAGGAATATTCAGATTCAGATTCAGTTTATTGTCATATTGCATCCTTCTGAATTTGTAGAATCAGAATCCAGTTTAGCTATGAATTACAGTATATATTTATAAAATAATTAAATTAAATAAGTAGTGCAAAAATAAAAAAATAAAAAAGTCACAAGGTAGTGTTCATGGGTTCAATGTCCAATCAGAAATCCGAAGGCAGAGGGGAAGAAGCTGTTCTTGAATTATTGAGTGCATGCCTTCAGTCTCTTGTACCTCCTCAAAGAGAAGAGGGGATGTTTTGGGGATGGGGGTCCTTAATGATGGATGCTGCCTTTTTGAGGCGTCGCTCTTTGAAGATGTTCTGGATTCTGGGGATGCCAGTGCCTGTAATAGAGCTGACTGAGTTCACAACTTTCCACAGCTGATTTTGATCCCGCAGTAGCTGCCCCCCTCCCCCCATTCCAGATGGTAACGTAGCCAGTTAGAATGCTATCCACAGTACATCTGTAGAGATTTGTATGTCCTTGGTGACATAACAAATCTCCTCAAAATCTTAACAAAATATAGCTGCTGTCATGTCTTCTCTGTAGCTGCATCAATATGTTGGGTCCAGGTTAGATCCTCAGAGATATCGACATCCTGAAACTTGAAATTGTTCACTCTTCCCTCTTCTGAGAGGAGACAAGGTTACTTTCTAAGTTTTGTCAGAGAGTTTTTGTGATAACATACAGTATTGTCTTATACACACTATTACTGTGGTGAAAAGATGTTAAGAGTCTTTCCCAACAAAACTTGACACTGCCATATGAAAAGTTACTGGATTGTGTGTTAAAAGAATAAATTAAAGAACTAGTATTTAAAGGAGCATTTTATAACAGGAGAGAAGGACTGCCAAGTGAAAAGATTTAGAGGGAGGATTCCAGATCTTACCAGAAATCACAGATGTCTATGATACTGTGATTTAAAAAAGAAATATTCAAAAGATCAGAGTCAAGGGAATGCAGACTCTGCAGGGAGTTGCAGAACTGGAGGAAATTATTAAAGAAAGGAGAATGAAGCCACTGAGGAATTTAAAAACACAAATATGAAAATCGGGCTGACCTTAGACACGGTATCTGTGTAAGTCAGGAAATAGGGAATAGGAGGGTGAAAGTGTCTTTGTGCACAGAAAGGAGGGAGATTGAAAATCTGGCTGAATGGTGCCACTCTTACTCCATGTCAGCAAAACCAAAGAGCTGATTATTGACTTCAGGAGGAGGAAACTGAAGTTCACTGAGCCTGTCCTCATCAGGGGATCTGAGGTGGAGAGGATCAGTAGGTTTAAATTCCTTGACGTTATCTTTTCAGAGGATCTGTCCTGAGACCAGCATGTCAATGGCATTACAAAGAAGGGTCAATGGCGTCTCTACTTTCTTAGAAGTTTATGTGCCATCTAAAATTCTGAGACACCTTAATAAATTCATAGTAGAGACTTGTTACATCAAGGTAAGCTATGGAACCAACAATGCCCATGAATGAAGGAAGCCTACAAATAGTAGTGGATATGGCCCAGTCCATCACAGGTAATGCCCTCCTCACCATTGAATACATCTACAAGGAGAGCTGGAACAAGAAATCAGCATCCATCATCAAGAACCTTCACCATTCAGCTCATGCTCTCTCCTCAATCCTGTCATCATGTAAAAGGTACAGGACCCTTCAGACCCACACCACCAAGTTCAGGAAGAAGTGTTACCCCTCAACCATTAGGCTCTTGAGTCAAAGGGGTAACTTCACTCACTCCAACACAGAATTGATCCTACAACCTATACACTCACTTTCAAGGACTCTACAACTCATGTTCTCAGTATTATTTATTTATTTATTTGTTTGTTTATTTATTATTACTTGGTTTTCTTTTTGTATCAGCACAGTTTGTTATCTTTTGCGCATGCAATGTTAGTTCATCTATTTGTGTAGTTTTTCATTGTTCTTTGTATCAGCTGTGAATGCTTGCAAGAACATTATCCTAAGGGTAGTGTATGGTGACATATATATACTTTGACACTAAATTTACTTTGACCTTTGAACTTAGGGCTCTAGCCTTTGAGCTGTTGAACTAAGTTTATGGAAGGCAGAGGTTACTAAGGTTGTCATAGCCGGGTGTGGTAGTGGGGATAAGCTGTTCCAAATGGTGTTTGTCTCTAACATCCTCTGACAACCAAGTCCAACTCTTGGCCTTCACTTGTGGCTTAGCTACTAGGTCCAGTGGAACTGTTTCTACTGACAAGAGAAGGGGCAAAGGTGGACCACCAGCGCCTCAAAACCAGTTACTTCGGGCAGGTAGGGCTCATCAGCCTTGGACGGCAGCCCATCTAGGAGAAGGGTAATTCTGTTTTTAAACCTCTACTACCTTGCAGCTATGCCCACCCATGGGAAAGGCTTCAGGAGTAAACCTCAAGGAAGAAATCTGGAGCCAGGGTCCCTAAGGCAGTTTGATGTTGTTTACAACTTCACTCTGGCATCCTCTGCGATGACACTGGTGCCAAGCTGTATCAGTGCTTGCCCTTCCCTTGGACAACATCAGTGGCATGGAGAGGGGAAACCTACTGCATGGGCAAAAACCGGTTCTTCAAATCTTCCTATCCAGGTTTGCGCCTTGAAGAGGGCATGGTCCACCAGAGGCACAAACCCATTATTTCCTTGGATCGATGGCTACCTACTAAAGATGGGTGGAAGAATTTGGGAAGCCAAGAAAGAATCTTCTGGAATAATCACAGCCAGAGTTCATAGGCATCTGGGTGAAGGTTTTAGCAGATGAGTGTAAGCTGATGAATTGAGGCAGATTCATCCAAGGTTGTAAAGATGGGTACAATTGGATTTGCAGAGAGAGGGGATTTTCAGATTAGGGATTCACCAAATTTGGCAACGATTTGGTTCTCTTGTCAGTAAGAAGGATGGTGTCACAGTCTGGAAACATTTTGTGACAGATGGTCTTCCAAATAGTTAGGAGATCATTTGTCTCCATTAGCAAGCAGGAAACAAGTCCAGAACCATGGAGAGTTTGAGAAAAATACATTTAGGATGTCATTATTGTTGTTTTATGAATTTTTATTTGTTCAGTTGATCAGGCTGTTAACAGCTTCTAATTCTAAAACTCTCTCATTTGACTGCATTCTTCCATCTCTGACCTTTTGCTTTATATAATACAAAAGTAATTTCAACTATTTACATCAGTGTTATGCAGTTATTTCAGTCACAAATACATAACCAGAGTGGTATTAATGCTAAATTAATGGTGCAGAAGAAATGCCTTAGAATAAAAATATACTCAGATGGCTGTCATGAGGAAGCAGGTTCACAGGTTTGGTGAGTGACAGAAGATGCTGACTACGAATAAGCACGTTAAACACTTGTTTACAAACGGTAAGTCTAAGTCACCCCATATTACACAAACTTCAAACATTCAACAGACAGATACTTGGCTTAGAGTGTGCGTGAAACACCTCCTATATCTGTAGCATACTTTCCCAATGGTTCTTCAGCACAGGTCACAAACTCAGTGTGAAGATGTCTGCCTGGGGTTTGACCGACAAGTAAACTGAGCCTGCACATGACAATGGCCTACGTACTTACATGCATGTTTGATTAACAATAGTTCTAAAGTTAAATCATTATTTATTTTATTTTCTTCTGAGGTACTCACTTGGGATTAATAATGACTTGTTTCTACACTAGGTCAGTAGGTTCTGATATGACTGATAGGGCAATGTGGGAACAGTAGAGTCTTCCCAGTTGGTACATGGCCTAGTAGATAAGGCATCAGACTAGTAACCTGAAGCTCACTGGTTCAAGCCTCAGCTGAGGCAGCGTGTTTGTTCCCTTGTGCAAGGCACTTAACAACACATTGCTCTGCGACGACACCGGTGCCAAGCTGGTTGGGTCCTAGTGCCCTTCCCTTGGACAACATTGGTGGCGTAGAGAGGGGAGAGCTTGCAGCTTGGGCAACTGCCAGTCTCCCATTCACACCTGCCCAGGCCTGCACCCTGGAAAACCTTCCAAGGCGTAAATCCATGGTCTCACAATGCCTATTAGAGTCTTCCAAAAATGCCTGGAGGCTATGGATGGGTGATTAAAGATTCTAAGATTTAGAGTACACTTATTATCGCAACATACAACCCTGAGATTTGTTTTCCTGTAGAGAGCCACAGCCCAAAGAATGGAACCCATTTAAAGAAAAAAAACATCAAACCCGCAACACGTGAAAAAAGAGCAAATCATGCAAAACGACAAACAAAAGCCAAGCAAAAAACACAGAATATAAAATACCAATCTCAAAGACATCAAAGCAGACAAGGACTGTTCAGTTTTCAGCTCCATTCAGCTCAATCTAGCACTCTGCTGCCCACTGATTAGTCAGCAAAGTGGTGAAGTCTTTCTGCTGTTCATAGTTTACGTCTGTGGACTCCAGACACATGGACTCGAGGTTCTTAATGCCACCTGGAGTGTTCCTTCTCCAATATGAGCACTCATGAGATTTTCAGCAGTTATAAGGATACTGGATATTCTCAGTGAAGCATTGGGCACTTCCTTGAATCCTTTCCTCTGCCCACCAGGCTATCCTTTTTCCCTAATGAATTTAGAATAAAGAGTATATATTGGGTTCATGGTGTTAAAATATGTTCATCTCCCATTTATAATAACTGAGAGAAAGGAGTAATTCTTAATTGCAGAGCATTCCGATTGGTTGCATCACTTCCTGGTACAGAGCCTGCAATATGTTGGATCAAAAGAGGCCGCAGAGGGTATAGACCTCCTACCTACACATTGTCCATATCCTTCCAACTTCCTTACATCCATGTGCTTATCGAAATTTCTCTTAAAAGTATGTCATGTATTTGCCTCTACCAACATGCCAGGCAGTGGATTCCAGGCAGCCCCCACTTCCTTTTTCAATATTTTTATTAATTTCTTACATAAAAGAATACAGAGTACAGTAATATACATAACATATATGGTATATAATATATATCTATTACAATATATTGAAATCACATATAAAGTGTAATTACCCCATATTCATATAAATTAAAATTAAACATAAAATTGAAAAGAAATAATTTTATTACACAAAAAATCTAAACCCACTACCAGAAAAAAAACCGAGCTGTTTGGTTAAAAAAAAGAAAAGGAAAAAATCCTTAACATATAGTAAAACATATTATTAACCAACATCTGTGCTTAATAGCAAATCAAAGATTTTGAAAGTAATTCAAAAAAGGTCCCCACAATGTTATAAAATCTTGTCTAGGTTCAGAAATTGAACAACGAATCTTCTCTAAATTTAAGCAAGACATAACATCATGTAACCAATGAGTAGGCGGAGTGGCATCCTTTCACTTAAGCAACAATGCCCTCCTGGCTATAAGAGAAATAAAGGCCAAAATATGCAAATCATGTGTCTCCAACATAATATAATTTGCTCCAACAATACCATATAAGGCAGTCAAATGATTAGGTTTAAAATTTACTTTAAAAAGCACTGAAAAAGTTTGAAATACTTCCTTCCTATATTTTTGAAAACTCAAATGTCCAAAACACACTTTGAGGATACATACATTTCCTAAAAGTCCAGATAAAAATTTACTTGATATAATTTTTAATTTGAAACCTTTCTATAACGCATCTATATCTAATATTAATGATATGTTGTTGGGAATGAGAAATATTCCTTTAGATGAAATTAAAAATCTTTGGGAATGTGATTTACAGATTTCAATTTCTGAGGACACTTGGAATGAAATTTTTAAATTGGTTAATACCTCATCGTTATGTGCCCGTCATTCCCTTCTACAATTTAAAGTGGTTCATAGAGCCCATATGTCTAAAGATAAGCTGTCTCGTTTTTATTTGGATATATCTCCCTATTGTGATAGATGTAATAATGGAGAAGCTTCACCACTTCCTAAGTAAAACTCTTATCCCCACATCCCCTTTGTACCTATCCCCTCTCACCTTCAATGTGTGCTCTCTAGTATTAATTATTTCAACCTTGGGAACAGATACTCCCTATCTACTATATCTATGCCTCTCATAAACCTGTAAACCTCTATCTATCAGATCTCTCCTCTGCATCCACTGCTCCAAAAGAGATAACCCAAGTTTGTCCAGCCTCTCATGATAGCACATTCCCTCCAAACCAACACCCTCTCCAAAGCCCCAACTTCCTTCCTATTTCCATTTTTCCTATAACATATGTCAGACGGCGACTTGGTAGAGATGTAGCAACAATGTTTGGGACATCTAAACTTAAACCAAAGGAATTGTTCATACTTCCAGCCTCTGCAGTTTATTTTCACACTGTCAGACACACAATGGAACTGATCCCAACCGCGATCATGCCACCAAAAACTCATTGACTTTGGACGTACTTTGTGTTTATCATTGACTTTGGAACAAGTTAGAATTTCTAGGCTCTGATATATAGCTGAGAAGTGCTAGAAATTGTAATCAAAATGTAGTTAGTTGTTATGTTCTTTCATCTTGTTTGCTCATCTGTTTGATGTGGATAAGAGTTGGATTTTATCCTACGTTTGCAGACTGTGGTTTTCCCATGAACTTTCTACCTCTCTGTGATGGAAGGGTGATCCAAGCCTGCAGAGGATTAGCTTTTAATCTTGTCCTTCTCCACATCCCTCTCCTCCACCCTAGCCTCCACACGGAGCCAAATATAGTTTCCTGTCTATCCACATGTGCTGTTGGATCTCTTTCCGCTTGACAGTGAACAATATTTTAAGCTGGAAAAAAAAAATATCTATCTGTCAGGTTACTGAGAAACCAGAATAGCATTTACATTCCTGGGAAGCAGTGATCAGCTAAAGTTGCTGTGAAAAGAGAATCTGCCTCAGTCCCATCAGAAGAAAGGAAATCCAGGCATGGACACTAAAATAACAGTTAAATCCCTTCAAAGAAAAATTGACAATTTTTAAAGATCTGTTGTGAATGCTCTCAGATTACTTATTCATGCAGATGCTTCTGACCGAACCATATCAACTGAGTGAAACTGATTGTTGGATGACTAGCCTTTTTGTGCAAACTATTTGACTCATATTTATAATTCCTCACCACTTCACAATATCTCCAGGTGACAAACAATTTCTTGGTATTAGCACGTTAGAACTGGAATTGGTTTATTATTGTCACATGTACCAAGATATAGTGAAAAGCTTCTCTTGTATACAGATCAAATCAATGCATAGTGTGTTGAGACAGAACAAGGTAAAACAACAACAGAATGCAAAATAAGGTGTAAAAGCTACAATCCAAAACTATACTCTTTTCCATAGATGCTGCATAGCCTAATGAGTTCCCCTAGTATTTTGTGTGTTTTGCTCAGATTTCCAGCATCTGCAGATTTTCTCTTGCTTGTGATTAGAAAAAGTGTAGTGCAGGTGAACAATTAAGTGCAAGATCATAATGAGGGAGATCATAAGGTCAAGAGATCGACCATTAGTTCCTTTCAGTGGAACACCATCTTCTTTTACTCATTCATTTGATGAAGATGTCAGTTCTAAAGGCAGCATTTTACATCTATTCCAAAATCGGAGGACTACTTTTCTTTAGAAGTAAAACCACAACCTAGCATGGCCAATGCAGACGATGCATATGCATGAATTTATAATTCCATGACCCTATCCAATCTTATCTTGAAGAGGTCTGATCAAGAGTCTAACAGCGATGGTGAAACTGTTCTTGAGCCTGGTGGTATGTGCTTTCAAGCTTTTGAACCTTCTGCCCGATGGGAGAGGGGAGAAGAGAGAGTGTCCAGGGTAGGTGTGGTGTCTTTGATTATGCTGATTACACTTGGAAGTGCTTGGGAGTAACCCAGGGCAACTAACCAGTCAATCTTCCTCCCCAAACAGTGGAAAATCATTTGTCCCCTCCCCACCCCCATTTCTTTTCACTTCCTGTTAGTGGAACACCATCTTCTTTGATTCATTCTTTTCATGCAGGCAACAGTACAAAGGACAGCATTTAATACCCATTCCATAATCAGAGGACTACTCATCTTTAGAATTAAACCTCCACCCTAATATGGCAATCCAAATCTGATCCATGCCCATGAATTTATAAATCTTTGACTCAATCGAATTCGAAGACAAATGTGGAAAGGCAGAAACAAAGCCTTTCCTTGTTGCGTACAGGTTTCTATTAGTCAACAACAACTCAGACATGTGGTAACTTCAAACAAGTCAGCCTGATCTGGATAAGACAATGAGTCATGTTAACACACATTGCCAACCCTGATCCAACACTTTCCTGAAACAAGCAAATCTTATTTGGAAAGGTCCCACCACATTTTACCTGAAATTGTCTTGATCTGCTTTGATTATTATATTGCAGTCATTGTGTTGATGGGACTTCCATATTAATACTTGGATTGGGAATTCAAAGACTTTCAAAAATGCCTTGCTCATGATACATATTGCAATCAAGATGCTTTCATCTCAGGGGGATTAAATGTTTTGGGTGGTGAACCAGGTGCCAATTTAACAACCTGAGTCTGCTGGAAAACTCCAAACTTATTAAGCATTGTTGAAAATGCAGATGGAAGGCATTTCATCACAATACTAAGTTTGGCCTTGCATGCAGTGGAATGATGTTGATGAATCACTGCAGGACAACCAACTCCCCGCATTCTCTTGGAGCCACATTATTTATGAGACTAGTTTAGTTAAGTCAATGGTAGTTCAGTGTAACTTTCAGCATATTGATGGTGTTAATGGTGTTATTCAGTCATGGTAATGCTATTGAATGTCTTTAGAATGTCAGATGTGTACTTATACTGTAAATCTACCGAATGTGACTTTAAGAATTGTACCTCTATCATCCAACCGGTGGTGGGGTGGAGATACGTCTCTACCAAAGGAGGTATAATGCTGTAAATATCCAAATTTCTCTTAAGTGTTGAAATTAGACGTGCACCCACCACTTCTACTGGCTAGTTTCACATTCTATTACGTACTGAGTGAAGAAGTTCCCCCTTATGTTCCTTTCACCTTTCAACTTTAACCCATGACCTCTAGCTCTAGTCTCATCAAGTGCAGTGGAAATGAAATTTTGCATTACCCCATCTATAACCCTCATAATTTTATATATCACTGGCAAATCTCCTCTCATTCACCTACACTCTGGTAAATAAACCTTTCTTTATAATTCAGGTCCTCAAGTCCTGGCAACGTCCGTGTAAATTTTCTTTGCACTCTTTTAACCTTATTGATATTCTTCCTGTAGGTAGGCAACCAGAAATGCCTCCAAATTAAGCCTCAACAATACCTGAAACAACTTCAGCAAAACTTCCTAACTTCTGTAATCGATACTTTGATTAATGACCCTATCTACCTGTGATGCCACTTTCAAGGAATTAGGGATCTGTATTCCCAGATCCCTCTGTTCTACCACACTCCTCAGTGCCCTACCATTCACCATGAAAGTCCTTGGTTTGTCCTCCCAAGGTGCAGCATTAAATTCCATCTGCCATTTTTCAGTCCAATTTTCCAGCTGGTCCAGATCCTTCTGCAGGCTTTGATGGTCTTCCTCGCTGTCCACTACACCCCTAATCTTTGGTTCACATCACAGTGGATCAACTCTGTACTCTGACATCATAACAAATATCCCTTTAATAAATTATCATCCCTCAGCTGCTCTGCTCTGGGTTTCAATTTCTAATTAGATGCTCTCTGCTCAGGGTTTAACTGGCATTCAGGTTTGGGGTTCCCCTGGAAGCAGAGCTTGCTCAAGCATGCCTAGGCCACCTGTGAAATGCAAAGAAAATTGGCCAGGATGTAAGTTTCTGAGTTCCTGGAAATACTCTAGTGACATCTGAGCCAGTTGCACCTGATGAAAATGGATACGGCAGTATATTAATGGGAGCCGGACTGTAAAGGTTTTACGTACTTTTTTTCTGTTTAAGAATTATAGCACAATTTAAATAAACAGATGCTTTTTTTTACTGAACTTAGGCAGTCTTGAAATTTACTGTGATTCTCAAATCGAAACTCAGTCATAATTTGCAGAGAAAGGATCCTTTGTTTCAACAACCACGATTGGATTTAAAACCCAGAGATTCCAGTAAACTGCAGATTCTTGGCTTACAAGGAAGGTCTAATTATTTAAACTTATCTTTAGTATTTGTTTGTAAAGTTGCTGAAAATGCAAGGTAATAAGTTTGCAGCAAGAGAAATTAGTCTTTTGGGACCTTGAAAACCAATGAAACCCATAAAATTCAAGGAAGGAATAATATCAGGGTGAAATAAAAGGGCTTGTGTCAATGCTGAGGTAGGCATGGAATGAGAAATAAAAGGGAAAAATTGCAAATAAGACAGAAGAGGAAAGAGAAATGGAAAATAAAAGAATGCAATTGCCCATCAATTATAATGGGTAATTATTAGACTTTTCTTATTCTTCATCAGAAAGGAAAAAAGAGATGAAGAGATGAAGAAGGAAAGAATTGAATAATGAGAAAGAAATAGATGGATGGGGGAGGGGAGGGGAGAGAGAGAGACACACACACACACACACACACACACACACACACACACACACACACACACACACACACACACCCTTTCATATTCCTTTCAGGTCACAGTCAATTAAGTTCTATTTGAACAGCCAAAGTCAAAAATGAACATTTTCTTACATTTTGGAATGTAACAATGTTCAGATTATTTTGTTTAAGTGTGCTAACTCACAGAACACAAAGGAGAACAAAGGCAAACTCCCAGAATCTTTTTAAAAATAGTTTGGAGAACAGATGAGACATGAGCTTTAACATCTCATTCCAGACAGCCTCTCCTACCTTCCAGCATGTCCTGAGAGCTGCACTGATGTATCAGCCTATCCATTTGCACTCCATTCTCTAGAGTGAGGATTGAACCCTCAACCTTTCAATTCAGAAATAAAATTGTTGTCAGCTGAGCCAAAGTGGCAGAACTCCAGTCTATTTAGCTCTCTGATAATCAGCCTTCTGTGAAAGAAAGATTGTCATAACTTGAAATTTTAGCCCCTCAATATATGATTGCTATATAATTAAATTTCTCAACAGTAATCTTGTAATTGCCTTGTATGTGCAATATAACAAGGACATCATAGTAAATGTTAATCTTAGTGTGGGAAATAACAATTACACAATGAAATATTTTTCATTACACTCTCTTGTCTCTATTGATTACTTCTGGCACTTATCAGATACAACATCAATCAAGATGAACGCATTCCATCTACACTCAGTGGCCACTTTATTAGGTACACCCGCTAGTTAATGCAAATATCTCATCAGCTGATCAGGTGGCAGCAACTCAGTGCATAAAAGCATGCCGACATGGTCATGAGCTTCAGTTGCTGTTCAGACCTAACACCAGATTGGGGAGGAAATGTGATCGAAGTGACTTCAACCATGGAATGATTATTGGTGCTAAACGGGGTGGCCAGAATATCTCAGAAACTGCTGATATCCTGAGTTTTCACACACATCAGTCTCCAGAGCAGGGGTTCCCAACCTGGGGTCCATGAACCCCTTGCTAATGGTACTAGTCCATGGCATAAAAAAAGGTTGGGAACTCCCTGCTCTGGAGTTTACATAGAATGGTGTGAAAAACATAAGACACATAATGAGTGGCAGTACTGTGGGCAAAAGCACTTTGTTAATGTGAGAGATCAGTGGAGAATGTTTAGTATGGTTCAAGCCAACCAGTAACTCAAAGAAATAGACATCACATGCAGAAGAGCATCTCTGAATGCACATCGCGTCGAACCTTGAAGTGGATGGGCTACAGTCGCATAAGACTCTCAGTGGCCACTTTATTAGGTACAGCAGTTACCCAGTAAAGCGGCCACTCAATGTATCTTCCACGAGCAACATTAAGAAAATTCTGCTTTTGCAACAAAATTATGTTGGGTTTTGTGATTAAATGTCATGACATTTACATATAAGTTGCAACAGGTTAAACAGTTTCAGGGCTAATTGTATAAATTTTAATATCCTGTGCTTGCTGGCAGTTGTTCACGGCTTGTCTCAGTGGGACAAATATTTGAGCTATTGTTTCGCCCTACAAGTGATCCACATTCAATCCTGATTCAAGTGCTACCTGGATGAAATTTCCATGCTCTCCTTGGTACTACATGGGTTTCCTTCAGATGGTCGGAAGTTCTATCCCAAAGATATGTGGGTGAGGGGATGAACTTGCCCTTCATGTACAGTAGGTGAGTGGGAGAATTGGCAGTGCATGGATGAGAATGTAAGATGATTGAAACTGTGTGAGGGATGTGAAGGCACTGGAGAGAGTCCAGAGAAGGACGACTACACTCATTCCAGATCTGCCGGGTATGAGCAAAGAAGAAAGATTGAGCAAATTAAATCTTTTTAGCCTAAGTAGACATAGAACGAGAGGAGACATGATAGAAGTGTTCAAAATCATTAAGGGTATATGTAAGGTGGTTGCCAGCTGCTACTTCAAAATTAATCCATCATCAAGGACACGGGGCCATAGGTGGAGACTGGGTGAAGGGAGATTTCAGACACACATCAGTCAGCTGTGGACACACATAACAAACTACCTAGTTGTGTGGTTGAGAGTAGTGCCTTAGAGACTTTCAAATCTAAAGTCAACAGTTATTTCAACACACTATGTGAATAGGAATTTGGCAAGATTTGTTGCACCGTATGACCAGTTCATGTCAAAAACTTTCTAAAAAATTGAGATAAATGCAGCATTAGTGTAAGTGGGTTGGCATGGATTCAGTGGCCTTGTGTCTCCATTCTTGTGCGTTACTGGACCAACACTAGCAACTAAGCTGGTCAGTTGGTAGATCGGTTTATTATCATCACATGTACAGAGCCACGGTGAAAACCTGTCATTAATACCATCCATACAGATCAGTTCTTTACTACAGCACACATTGAGGAAGAACAAGGATAAACAACAAAGGATGGAGTGTTACAGTTACAGAGAAAGGGCAGTGCAGGCAAATAAAGTACAAGGCTATACCAAGGTAAATTGTGAGGTCAAGTGTCTATTTAGTCATACAAAAAAGCAAAAAGAAAAGAAAAAGGAAGAGTGAAAAACAGAAGAAAACACACAAAATGACAGAGTGTAGGCATATTCAGTTCAACTTAGTTCCATGTCCTTCCATTTCCTGCACATTCATGTGGCTATCGAAGAGTTCTCAAACACCATCACCACCTCAGGCAGCACGTTCTAGGCACCCATTACATTCTATGTAAAAAGCTTACCCCACACAAATCCTCTCTACCTCAGAAGAATGCCCTCTGGTATTAGAAATTTTAAACCTGGGAGAAAGATATTATCGGTCTACGCTACCTAAGCAGCTCATAATCTTATAAACCTCTATTCAGATCTCCGCTCAGCTTCAGCCACTCACAAGAAGTCAACCCAAGATTGTTAACATCTCATGGAGTATTGTGAGCAGTTTTGAGTCCTTTATTGAAAAAAGGATGTGTTGACATTGGGGTGTGTTAAAAAGATGTTCACAAAAATAATTCCAGGTCATGAAAGTCTGACATATAGGGAGAGTTTGATGGCTCTGGGCCTGCACTCACTGGAATTTAGAAGAATAATGGAGGATCTCATTGAAATTTATCGAATGTTGAAAGGCATTGACAGAATGGACTTAGAGAGGATTTTCCTGTGGTGGGTGAGTCTCGGACCAGAGGGCAAAACCTCATGGGATGCCCATTTGGAATGGAGATGAGGAGGAATGTCTTAGCCAGAGGATGGTAGATCTGTGGAATTTGTTGCCAAAGGCAGTTATGGAAGCCCAGTCATTGGGAGTATTTAAGATGGAAATTGATAAGTTCTTGATTAGTCAAGATGTGAAAGGTTATGGGGAGAAGGCAGGAGAATGGCGTTGAGTGGGAAATGAATTAGCTATGATCAATTGGCAGGGCAGACTTGATAGTCTGAATGTCATGATTGTGTCTTATGGTGTGATAGTCTCTTCTCATGGCACATGCCCTCTAATCCAGGCAACATCCTGGTAAACCTCTTCCACACCATCTGAAAAGCCTCAGCTAACTTCTTATAATGGGATGACATGAATACGATGCTCCAGATGTGACTGAACTAGATTTCATAAAACTGCAACTTAACTTCCTGACTCCTGAACTCAGTTCCTTGACTACTAAAATGAAAATGAATCTCAGGGTTGGAAGTGGTAATATATGTGAACTTTAACAATAAATTTGCTTTGAACTTTGAACTTTAGAGGCAAGCATGCCTTTTGCCTTCTTTACCACCCTAACAAACTATGTTTAGCCATCCGTAGCATCTACATGGCTGGACCAGGACAGGCTATTGGTAACATTCACTCTGGGAACATGAATCTCTCAATCTTCTTAACCTCAGAACCATTGATTTAAATAGAAATTATATCATCAAGTTTCACAGTTGTGGAGTTCATCACCAACAATGATGAGACGGCCCACAGAGGAGAGGTGGAAGAGCTCAAAGCCTGGTGCCAGGCAAATAACCTCTTCCTTAACATCAACAAGGAAAAAGGAGATAGTTATCAACTTCAGGAGAACTTGGACCACTCACACCAGCCTTTGCATATTCAGCCCCACGATGGAAACTGCAAGCAATTTCTAACTCCTGGGAGTGCACATCAAACACACGCTCTCTTGGTCCCAGAAATTTTCCTACACAGTCAAGAAAGCTCATCAGTCCCTCTACTTTCTGAGGAGGCTGAAGAGAGCTGGACTTTGCACATCAATACTCAAATTATTCTACAGATATGTGTAGTAGAAAGCATCAGGAAGGCTCTACAATGGTAGTCAAAACTGCCCAACATCTCCCTGACACCAGCCTACCTAGCACCAAGGACAAATATACAGCAAGGTGCCAGAAAAGGGTCAGTAACACAATGAAGGATCTCATCTACCCTGCTCATGGACTGCTTGTTCCACTCCCAGCAATGAGGAGGCTAGGTAGTATCCATGTCAGGATTACCATACTCAGAAACATTTACATTCCCCAAGCAGTAAGGCTGATCAACACCTCCAGTCACTAACTTTATTATTTCCTGTCAGTCAGTCACCTTATATACAGCCTAGCACCACTTCATGGACATACAACAATCTATGTATAAGCTATCTTATGTATTTATTTTGTTATTTTTATTATTGTGTTCTGTTATGAATGTGCCACAACACTGAGGGGCCGAAGGGTACAAAGTCGCCCCCTCCTTTTTGAGAATCGCAAGATCGCTATTAATTCAGGTCTGGGACCCAGGAAATGAGAGAGAGAGACATGCAGAGTCCTCAAGGTTTGGAATGTGTCCTGGCCTCAGTGAAACAAAACCACTGATAACGGCTATTGTCTCTTGGAGACGGAATTGTGTATTGAGTACTGTACTATTCATTGAAGCCCTCAGGGGGATGACCAGAGTGGGCTGGTTGAGGGATTGCATCATCCCAACCTGATTGACATCTGAGACCCCGGGAGTAAGGATAAAAGTGGGTCTGGGGAACAACGAGGAGAAACGCTAGAAATCCCGTGACAGCGTTTAATAGCGACAGCCGGTGGGGCTCGTGTGATTCCTTCCCTTGCCTGGGATTGCCTGGGCCTCACCACGGAAGAATGGCTTTAGCTAAAGGAGAGGCCACAAGTGAACGGCTACACCAACGGGACTCCCAACGGATCGAAATCATAAAAGGAAAAGCCGGCAAGTTTTTCTCCCAAAAATCTCTCTCTCTATCCAACCAAAAGCTGCAGCCTGAATGAACTGAGTGACTTTTATATTTCCATCGGACAATACATTATCCCCTAGAAAACGATAGAGCTATTTCTTATTGATTATTATCATACCCGCAGTTTTAGATTAGGTATTGACGACGTATATTATCTGTATGTTTGCATTGATATTATTTTTGTGTATTTTTACTAATAAATACTGTTAAAAATAGTACCATCAGACTTCAACGGACCTCTCTATCTTTGCTGGTAAGTGACCCAGTTACGGGGTTCATAACAGTTCTTTATCTTTTATGCTTTCCCTATGTTGCATTGGATCCAGAGTAACAATTATTTCATTGTCCTTTACACTGTGTACAGGAAATTACGGTAAACAATCTTAAATCTGGAACATGTGCTCCTTTCTGATGTCAACAGCCAGTCCTTTTGTTTTTCTGACATTGAAGAAAAGGGTTTTGTCATGAAACCATGTCACTAGGTTCCCTATCCCTTTCTGTACTCTGACTCATCATGATTTGAGATACATCCACTGTGGTGGTAATATCTGCAAACTTGTAGATGGAATTCAAGCAGAGTCTGGCCCTGTAGTTGTTAGTGTACAGGGAGTTGAGTAGGGGCTGAGGACTTAGCCTTGCTAAGTTTAACTGATGGATATTTATTTTCTGTCCTTACTGACTGGGGACAGTTGGTCAGGAAGTCATGGATCCAGTTGCAATAGGAGGTATTGTGTCCCAGGTCTAGGACCTTAGGGATGAGTTTGCTTGGAATTGTAGGATTGAATACAGGTTGCTGGAACTCCTGTACTAGGCTGAATCTAGCACAATGAGTTCTCCTCTATGGAGGAAAACACCTATAAGGAAATTGTGTATTAAAGAGTCTTTTATGTGAGTATATTTGAATACTTTTGAAAAATCTTAAGTGCCTTACTTTCTTTTTTTTTACTGTTTCAATATTTCTTTTCATTTTTATAATAATTGGATCAAATTTTAATATTTTGAGATGGTTTTGAATGCCAGAAATGATCAAAGCATTTCAACAGCTTTGATAGCACTAAGTATGAATGAATGGTTCAGCCAACTGTCAAAGTGTTTTTAAGAAGAGCTGGAGGCAGAGATTTGTCAGCATGGAATTTATACACCAAAGGTTAAGGGGCTCAGGCTAGCTTCTGAGGGAACAGTTAAACATTTTCAGCCAGTTCCCAATGTAGCATGTGAATATTAGGTCTGAAATTAAGAGAAAGGAAAATTATGGGAGCAGGAAATCTGAAAATGAACAGACTATGCTGGAATCAGGCAGCATCTATGCAAAGAAGAAGCAAAGTCAATGTCTTAAATTGAAGACCCTTCCGAAGAACTGGGAAGGAGGGAAGGTTGCTGGGAAAGGTGGGACATGAATGGCGTATTGTGAGTAGTTTTGGGCCCTTTATCTAAGAAAGGATGTGCTGACACTGGAGATGGTTCAAAGGAGGTTCAAGAAAATGACTATGATTGAAAGGCTTGTCAGGTGTGGAGTGTTGAATGGCTCTGGGCCTCTACAGTCTGGACTTCATAAGAAGGAAGGGTGAGCTTTATTGAAAGGCCTTGATAGAGTGGATGTGGAGGGGATGTCTCCTGTGGTGGGGGAGTCTGAGAGCAGAGGACACAGCCTCAGAATAGAGGGATGTCATTTTAGAATGGAGATGAAGGGGAATCGCTTTAGCTAGGGAGTAGTGAGTCTGTGGAATTCATTGCCACAGGGGGCTGTGGAGGCCAAGACACAAGGTATATTTAAGGCAGAGGTTGATAGATTCTTGATTAGCCAAATTCAAGATTGAAGGGATATAGGAAGAAGGCAGGAGATTGGTGCTGAGAGGGAAAATGGACCAGCCATGATGAAATGTTGGAACAGACTCGATGGGCCAAATGGCCTAATTCTGCTCCTATGTCTTATGGATAGGATAAAAGGACTGCGTAAAACCATGTTTGCCTTGGTGATAAGCTGATACTCTAGCCATCTAGTTGATAGATTTATAAGGAACAATGATGAGAAGGAACACATAGAAGCTGTGAAGCGTGGGTCAGAAGTCTTGTAAATATCCAGAAGTTTAGGCAATGTTAGGGAAGCCTTTTGAATTCAATACTGGATTTAACAATCATAGGTAATGGCCATTATACTTCCAGCCAGAATGTTCTCTATTGCGCATTGACAAAAATTGGTAAGAGTCAACAGGGACTTGCTGAGTTTCTTCAGCCTCCTGAGCAAGTAGAGGCAGTGCGAACTTTGTTGGCCATGACGAGCTGCAATTTTCCATCTTCATCTAAAATCAAAAATTAGTCTGGAAATCAGTGGCAGGTGACAGCAAAGCCCAAGCTGATACTTCCATTGCAGTCAGTGTTCCTTTATTGAATAGAAAGCAGTGACCTCTAATACATGCAGTAAAATCACAACATAGGGATGCTTGCATGTTGAGCTCAATTTGGGAATTCACTTCTAGTGATATCAGTCGGAATCAATTTCAGAGGGGTTACTACACCTTGCATTAGTTGCAGAGGAAGAAGAATTTCTAACACATTGAACATAACAAATTGGCCGTTCACCCAATCAGTCCTTTCTGTTATTTATTGTCAATACATGTAAGTTAATTTTAACCACGTTTAACCAACTTGTTCTCTTTATCCTCATACCTTATTTTGTTCATCCATTATTCTGATTTAAATTTTAATATTAATTTAAATTCTGGCCTCAACCAGTAAACGTGTCAGGTTATGCCCCATTCTCTGAGCACCCCATGTGAAAATATATTTCCTGGTTTCTGTCCTGAATCTCTTTACGTATAACCTTCTATTTGCATGCTTCCATACAATATCATTGGTAAAATATATTTATCTGCCAAAACTCTGAACTGTACTCTGAACTCTGAGCTCATTCCACAACCTAAAGATTCACTTCCAAGTTCCCTACAAATCATATTCTCAGTATTACTATTTTTTATTTGCTTAATTATTTTGTTTCACTAACTGTTTCTCATCAGTGTTTGTTTATAGATGGTTTTTTATAAATTCTGTTGCATTTCTTTAATTTCCTGTAAATGCCTGCATGAAAACGAATCTCAAAGGAGTATATGGTAATATATAAATTTTTCGATAATCAATCTATTTTGAGTGTGAACCTATGTGAATAATTTTGCTCATCAAAACTCTGAACAGAATCTGTACCTTTAGACTCACCTTCAAAGATTCTACAATATATGCTCTCACTATTTTTTTATTTATACATTTTGTCTTCTCTTGTGCATCGGCTGTTTGTCAGTCTTTATGTATAGTTCTATTGTATATCTTATTTTTCTGTAAATGCCTACAAGAAAATGAATCTCAAGCTAACATACATATACATACTACACACCTTCTAGCTATCCCTCTTCTCCTCTCCCAACTTTTTGCTCTGACACCTTCTCTCTTCCTTTCCAGTCCTGAAGAAGGGTTTCAGTCCAAACATCAACTGTTTGTTCATTTCCATAGATGCTGCCTGACCTGCTGAGTTCCTCCACTGTTTTGTGTGTGTTGCTGTGGATTTCCAACACCTGCAGAATCTCTTATGTTTATGATATACATATTTTGATTACAAATTTTCTTTGACTTTGACTCACCTCGATCTGTTGTTATGTCACCTCATGATTTGCTTTTCCAACAATCCCATTCTTTTCTAAATAACTCTCCACATTTTCATTATCCAGATTAATATCACTCATTTTTAGTTGTCAGATGTCCTACTCTTGGTTATTCATCACCAAAGTGTATTTGTTCCCCCTCTGTGATTCTGGCATCTTCCCCCTTCCTTCTCAGTCCTGAAGAAAGGTCTTGGCCCAAAATGTCGACTGTAAATTCATTTCCATGGACGCAGCCCGAGCTGCTGCATTCCTCCAGCACTTTGTGTGTGTTACTTCATTTTGTTTAGACTCATTTACTGACAACAGGTTTTCAGCCTGGACTGAAATTCAATGAGGAAGAAGGTGATGAAACTTGCTACAATTGTGATTCCCATCAGCACTGTCGTTTACTTCAAATCAGCCTGAACGTTTCTGTGTTGCATTGTGTGACACTTATGTCTTAGTTCTAATTAAATAATTATTACTTTGGAATGCAAAATCCTATCAATAACTCAATTCAAAAATAATTCAAATATTCAAAAGTTTCGAAGTACATTTATTATCAAAGTATGTATGCAGTATACAACCCTGAGATTCATCTTCCCCACAGACAGCCAGGAAATGAAAATAACTATAGAATCACATCCAAAAGCAGCAAACCACCCCTTGTGTGCAAAAAAAATTGCACAAATGGCAACAAATAACAAGTGAAAATCACTGAATATAAAACACAAAATCAAGAGTCCAGACATATTCAGTTTAGCTCAGTGTTCATTACCTGTAGCCTACCTCAATTCAAAATTGCTCAAAATAGCAACAAAAACAGGAGTGACTTGAAAACAGAAACACACCATAACATAAGCTATGGAGTCCAATCCACAAGCCATATCGTTTAAACTTTGCCCAAGACCCAGAACTCTGACAACATCGAGGGAGAGAGACCAGTTGAACACAGGAACCTTCCTTCAGGAGCGGCAAGTGAGAGGAAGGGGGAAACCGTCACATGCAGACAACTTCCTCTGGCAGCAGCGAACATCCACTTACCATCCGTACTCGCCTTGAGGATTTCAATCTTCTTGGACACTTCAATTGGAAAGATCAGTGGGAAATGGAGTCAAGCAAGGGGTCGCACCCCATCTCCAGGCTTCTTGGTCTCGAGCGCACATGCTTCTCTTGAAACCTCACTGAATACCCTCAGAGGCAGCAAAGCACCAGATTGCTTAATCGGCCCAAACACTCACCGGTAAAATGTAGATCGCAGACTTGAATAGCAGCAGAATCACATTTGAAAGAAAAAGAAGATGTAAAAGAAGTGAAAATATTTAATGAACTAGCTGGAGGATGTTAACCTTGGTCACATTGTTTGCTGGTACCATCTTCTTTCTGAAAAGTTCAAAGATAATATAATAATTTTCTCATTGCCATTTTCAGGTTTCACCAGGAGTAGTATAACTGTTCTCCTTTTGTGTATTCATTAACAGATATCAAGTGCTTGATTAGATTTCATCATTATGTAGATTGCTGGAAATGAACAAGAATCACTAAAGTACTTGATAAAATTATTTACCATGAAGCTGAATGATTTCACTGCACAGTGTTCAAAAGGCATAATGCTTATTCATACAGTCCTTTTCTATGAACACAATAGGTAGAGTTTTCATAGCTTATTATTTAATAATATATTGTCATTATGGTGTAACAGTCATGATACAAAGCACATTTCTGATGTGTAACCACCGAACTGGAGACAGTAGGGAAACTATTGGATAAGGTGATATGTGTCCAACAACAATTCACCAAGTTTTATGAAGCAGAAAACAGGCTCCTACAAGTTCACAGGAAATAGCTGACATCCTTGGCTGTTACCAGCTGTTCCCATCAAGGTTTAGCACTATTCTGCATAATTGCTGTCTTTTAACGTTACACTGGAGAAAGCCTAGAGATTGGATTGCATCCAAACTGGTGCATGCTCCAATGCAACACATACCTAATGAGCCCAGTTAGTACAAGCTTCAAGCAAAGAATCAATGAGCTGTGGGAGGTTCCTGAGCATGGGGAGTGATGCTTTAACATCAGCTGGCAATATTATCAATTGATATGTAACCTTCAAAAGGCAGGACATGGGGAAATGGGAAAATCCGAGGGGTCCAACCAGTAGCCATATGCCTCCCCAGTAAGAAAAACAAGCAACTTTTAACACACTATTGAGTTGGTAATCTCTGCCAGTCTGTTAATAAGTCATTGGTTTGGCCCACTGATCATCAGTCACAGGGAGACGAGTATTCACCAGATCATACCCTGAGGGATGTGATTTAAGCCAGCAGTATGAACCTACCCAATCGCAAAACTAAATGAGCCAGCAGATTGAATTCAGAACATTTGTCATCTGCATGGCTTAGTTGTACACCACTGGATGTATTTCACTACTAGGCCAGCAATTAGCTACGGTAAAATTTCAATTTAATGTTTAATTACCAAACACATATGTTAACCCTCGAGCCTTTGACATTGATTTTTAGTGGGCTTGCACTAATGAAGGCACTTGAGCTCATGACAATCATACAGCTGCAGAGAAGGCCTGCTCTGTTATTCCTTGACCTCATGGACCTGTTTTCCTTTTCCTTTCTGGTAAAATAGAACAGCAATGATGTAAAAGAGAAAGAGACACTAAAGGGGAGATTAAAGGTATTAAAGTCCAGGAAAGGTTTTTTTCAGCAGAAAGATCTGCCCAAATCCACTTGAACCCATCTGACGAGATAAATATAGTGGTAGCTGCCAAAATCCAAGTAACATAGTGCAAACATTCTGCAAGCGTGCAATGTTAATCAGCTTCTCCAACACGTTCTCCATCAGGTTGAGAGAACACAGACAGGAAACGTATTCTTACTCTTTGACTACAGCCCCCGAACTCAATCCAGAGCCATGCTTTTGACACTGAAAACCTAACTTGCTTCAACTCCTTAAACCAGAAAAATTATTGCCACAGATTTTTACAGCATCTTGACTTTGCTTTACATTTTAGTTAGAGAGAAATCATTGATAATAAATATTTTGTTGTAAATTTTTTAAGCATACTTGAAAATAAATTCATAATTATATGTGCTAGCTTTCTGCATTTTAGCAGTCATCTTACGTCCTAAGTTATTGTTTCTGAGTTCATTCTTGGAGGAATCGTTGCCTTTTTTGGCATGCATTTCTACATCAAGAAGTTCACTTCCTTTTGCTAATATGTAAAACAGCTGGAGGAAACTGGTTTTCCATCATGTCCTTCCTTCGGGAGGGACAAGCAAAATTGGAGGAAGTTGTACTGGAGCATTAGCTGAGAGTTGTTAGGTCAATGTGTGTTAAGATCCAACAGGCATTCAACACTGAAATAAACCATCCTGTGAGAGATGATCAAATCCCTGTCCATGAACGTATAACAAAGACTCAACTGACGCTTTTAATTTGGTGCAGCACCATCAAGTGTGACGTAATTGTCCCACTCTATAATTATTTTCTATTTCCATGCTGTTAACTGGGAGTGGGTCTATAGATAAGCCAAATGCTCCTTTCATGCACTCTTTAGGTAAATTGGAAGACCATACTATCTTGGTTGGGTTGAATTATTCTCTGATTTTGAAAATTTACTTGCTTCATGCCTCCTCTACTTTACGGCGCCTCGTATGGTGACGAAATGTGTGCAAGTAAATTGCCAAGGTCGGAGAACAACTCAACCCAACCATCAACCACCAGAGGTACAGATTTTCTGAATTATTATCTCAAGCATGAGAGCATTGAATTTCCTTTATAAACCTCTCCACTTCTTGATCATTCAGTCCTACTTTAACTGCTGCAAGGAGCAGGCCAAATTTAGCCACCTATTGTCTTCTCTAAATGTTTCTTTCTTGGGCTTGGATTCTGAGTAAAGCCCGCTGAGGTTTTACTGTGTTAAACACAACATATAAATAAATGTTATATGTTTCAGTCTTTATTTTAATTAGTATTCCCCATATGAATATTAATGTGCAACTTCCTTACATTTCATCCTTTCACTGTTGGTTTCTCCAGTAGTTTTTCTTGATGCTGTGAGCTATATTTAATTGATGTCATTATGTTAAATACACTATTTGTCTCTCAGCCAACATCAGTTAGAAACATTATCTCATCATTATTGCCAGAGTGTGAGAGTTTGAAGTACACAGATTGACTGCTGTCTTTCCTATGTTACACACCTTGACTATCATCAGAATTATTTTACAAGCTGAAAAGTGCTTTGGAATGCCCATGTGTTAGAAAATTTTCTATAAAGGTACATCATTTCTAGTACATAGAATATAAAGCATAGAATACCACAGCACATACAAGCCCTTCGATCCATGATGTTGTGCTAATGTTTTAACCTGCTCTAAGATTAATATACACTTTCCCACCTACATGGCTCTCCATTTCTTTTATCATCCATGTAGCTAACCAAAAGGTTCTTAAATGCTCCTTTTGTATCTGCCTCTACCATCAACCCATCAAGGCGTTTCAAACACTTAACTCTTCCTATGTAAAGACCTTGTCTCTGACATCCCCTCTATACTTTCCTCAAGTCATCTTAAAAATGTGCCCCTTCATATCAGCCATTTCAGACAAAATCTCTGACTGTCCACTCGATCTATGGCTCTTATCATCTTGCACACATCTACGACGTCATCTCTCATTCTCCTCACTTCAAAAAGAAAAGCCCTAGCTTGCTTAACCTATCTTCATAAGACATGCTGTCTAATCCTGGCAAATCTCCTCTACATCCTCTCCATATTCTTCCTTTTGTGAGGAAACCAAAAGTGAACATAATGTTCCAAGTATGGTCTAACCAGGGTTTCAAAGATGCAACATTACCTTTTGGCTCATGAACTCAATCCCTTGACAAATGAAGGACAACACATGATACGCCTTCTTAACCACCCTATCAACATGCACGGCGACTTCGAGGGATCCGTAGATGCAGACTCGTGCATCCTGCTGTTCCTCCACACTGTTAACAATCATGCCATTAACTGACAATTAAACACCATTCATGCAAGTTATCTTTGTGAGTCTGAAATATGAGAAGTTGGATGGGGAGAAGTTTTAATACTAATGAGTTTCGAACACAGACCTTACAGATTAGTGTGTCATTTTCTATTAATATCTCACATTAGACAGCTGTGAGAAGGCTACTTGCTAACCGTACCATGTGTGTATTTGATTTTTTCTGTGCCTAACTTGTATTGCATAAAGTTTGTGAGTCTGAAATATGACCTAACAGTGGATTTCATTCAGAATTACACCACCATCAAACTATTAGGTGTGATTTGTTCAGAGTAGGCTGTCCGATTCACATCTACCCCTGTATATTGATGCTTGACTTGGTATTTTTTCCACCATGTCATGTCTATTGGCATTACCCTCCCCATTCATAATTCCTGATCTTCCCTTTGTACACTTCAATTACTGCTTCTTTCAATTATAACTACTGCTTTGGGTTCAGCACCCTACCATGGAGTATACAGGGGTCTGTGTTAGGGAAAAGACAGCTGACGTGTTTCCAGGGTCAAATAGCAATAACCTTCAAAAGGTCTCACATCATAATAGCTACTTGGGTATCATTGCTGATCCATGTGAAATAGCAACTCAGCAAGAACAGTCATACTTAAGTTAGAATATGGTGGATGCAATAGTCAGAATTAGCTTAAAATGCAAAAGACAGCAGATCAACAGCCTCTGTAGTACATTTAAGGTATCAAGCTCTAAAGCTGCTTTATTTCAGATTTTCCAAAGTTTTTTTTTAATGAGGTCAATACAGAGCATTAAAACTAATAAATTACCTCTATTCTTGTCTGAACAATTGAAAGCCCGGAAGAAGAGTCTTGGCCTGAAATGTCGACTGTTTATTAATTTCCATTGATGCTGCCTGACCCGCTGAATTACTCCAGCATTTTGTGAGTGTCCCTTTGGATTTTCCAGCATCTGCTGAATCTCTTGTGTTTATATTTGAATGCTGCACATCAAGATCCTCCTCGCACAATGATGCATATCATTTTCAGAAATAACCCGCGCAAGCTGCTTTCCAATACTAGTTCTATTGGATGGGGATAATTTTTAATACTAATGAGTTTCAAACACAGACCTCACAGATTAGTGTGTAATTTTCTATTAATATCTCACATTAGGCAGCTGTGAGAAGGCTAACCGTACCATGTGTGTGTTTGATTTTTCTGTGCCTAACTGATATTGCATGAAGTTGGATGATCCTTTTCAAAAATAGTAAAGGAGTGGATCACTGAGCTGTAGTGAGTTTTTTGTCTGTTTTTGGCAGCCCAGGATGTGACAATAGTGCATATTAATCACATACATAGTTATCATTATGCCTTGGCATGATGCGACTCAGATGACTGCAAATTTCTTTGTGTGTCTTTTTAAAAATATTTATTATTTAGAGATACAGTGCAGAATATGCCCTTCCAGCCTTTTGAGCTGTGACTTGCAGAACCGCTGACACACCAATTTAACCCTAACCTATTCACAGGATAATTAACTTCCCATCATGTCATTGGACTGTAGGTAGAAACCAGAGCAGCTGGACTAAGCCTAGCCATACCACAGGGAGGATTTACAGAGACTCTTTACAGATTATGCCAGGATTGAACTCTTGAACTTTGACACCGAGCTGTAAAAGTATCCCACTTCAATGCAGTCTGGATGTGACATTTGCTTCAATTCGTCCGCTACTGGCATTGAAGGTTGGCAGGGTGGAACTACGTCTCCACCAAAGGAGGTGTAGGCACTCCTTGCCTCTGTGAGCCAGAAGGTCATCCTTGGGCAAGGTGTTGCACCTATTTAGCTAGAGAGCCCCCCGCCCCCACAAATCAGGGTCAGGTGAAGCCATGGGAGCAAGTGGCGGATGGTGGTATGAGCTGCTGGAATGCGACCACTGAAGCCAGGCAGACAAGCTCTGAAGAGTATTGATGATGGCTGGAGTCACCCATCTTGGAATAATCTGCCCAGGAGAAGGCAATGGCAAACCACTTCTGGAGAATAATTTGCCAACAGCAATCATGGTCATATGACACTACACATAATAAACAAATGAACAGGGATTGGAAGTAATCCAGTTACTGTCTGTAAAGCTGCTTTCTTTCTGATGTGGAATTGATGCAAAAGCTGCAGCAGTTGGAGTTTGAAGCAAACCACAAGTTGCCCGAGGAATTCAGCAAGCTGGTCAGCATCAGTAAACTGTCAAGGTTTCAAAGATCCTTCATCTGCACTGAAAGAGAGGAGAGGGGGAGTTAGACAAAGACAGCATGAAACAGAAACACTAAGGACCTTCATCATCTGGTTCAAATGGTTCAATTTAGTATTAGAAAAAGTGTACAATGTGCAACCTGAAATTCGTGCTCTTCACAGACATCCACAGTACAAGGAACACAATGGAATGAATGATAAAAACCTCAGAAACCCAAAGCTCCCCTCCCCCCACTGCACAAACAGCAGAAGCAACAACCCTCCCCGCCCCTCTCCCCATGTGCCCGCAGAGCACCAACAACCCCCCCCCCAACCATGCAAGCATAAGGTGAAGCCTCCCCCCACAGAGAACTTAGAACTTGATCTAGAATCCATTAACAATCACAGTTCATAACCTAGCACTTTGCTGTCTTCTCATTAGTACCGTCTTTGAGGAGGTACAGGAGCCTGAAGACCCACACTCAGCAACTTAGTAACAGCTTCTTCCAAGCACCATAAGATTTATGAATGATCCATTAACACTCCTCATTGTTCCCTTTTGTGCTTTTATTTATCATGTAACTTATAGCAACTTTAAATCTTTGCACTACACAGCTGCTGCGGAACAACACATTTCATGTCATCTAAGGCAGTGATAAATCTGATTCTGAATTCAGAAATTTGATGTCACTTACATACATCGAAGTATTGTAATGACTTATTCATCCCCATCAAATGACTTATTGTCTAAGCTCAGGACCAATACCTTACCCGCGAGACCGTGTCAATGGCACATCTGTCCACCATCTGAGGAGTCTCATTAACATAATAAATTCATCACAAAATTGTGCGTAGCCATCAATTCTTTAAACAGGGTAAATAGGAAGAGAGCCAGTATAGTCCCCTATGGGGCCCCAGTGCTGTTTGTGGCCATGGCTGACACACAGACCTGAAGCACAACTAACTATGGGTGCCAAACAGGTAGTCCAATATCCAGCACACAATGGAAGTTCCAACCTGCAATGAACGCAGCTTTTCCCCAAGAAATGAGGGCTGTATGGAGTATGCCCTTCCAAGAGCAATAGGCTGCTTAGCAACCCCAATTTAACCCTAGCCTAATCACAGGATAATTTACAATGACCAATTAATCTACCAACGGATACTCGTTGGACTGTGGGAGAAAACCAGGGCAGTTGGAGAAAACACACACATTCCACAGGTAGAATGTACAGAGCACAATGGGGTTGAACTTTGAACTCCAACACCTTAAGCTGTAATAGCGTCATGCTAACTGCCACACTACCATGGTGTGCTGGTATTGGAGAGGGTCCAGAGGAGGTTCACAAGAATGATCCTGGGAATGAAACAGTTAACATATGAGCAAACATGAGGAAATCTGCAGATGCTGGGAATTCAAACAACACACACAAAATGCTGGTGGAACACAGCAGGCCAGGCAGCATCTATAGGGAGAAGCACTGTTGACGTTTCAGGCCGAGACCCTTCGTCAGGACTAACTGAAAGGAAAGATAGTAAGAGATTTGAAAGTAGTGGGGGGAGGGGGAAATGCAAAATGATAGGAGAAGACCAGAGGGGGTGGGGTGAAGCTAAGAGCTGGAAAGGTGACTGGCGAAAGTGATACAGAGCTGGAGAAGGGAAAGGATCATGGGACTGGAGGCCTCGGGAGAAAGAAAGGGGGAGGGGAGCACTAGAGGGAGATGGAGAACAGGCAGAGTGATGGGCAGAGAGAGAGAAAAAAAACAAACAACTAAATATGTCAGGGATGGGGTAAGAAGAGGAAGAGGGGCATTAATGGAAGTTCGAGAAATCAATGTTCATGCCATCAGGTTGGAGGCTACCCAGCCGGTATATAACGTGTTGTTCCTCCAACCTGAGTGTGGATTCATCTTGACAGTAGAGGAGGCCATGGATAGACATATCAGAATGGGAATGGGACCTGGAATTAAAATGTGTGGCCACTGGGAGATCCTGCTTTCTCTGGTGGACCGAGCGTAGGTGTTCAGTGAAACGGTCTCCCAGTCTGTGTCGGGTCTCACCAATATATAAAAGGCCACACCAGGAGCACCGGACGCAGTATACCACACCAGCCGACTCACAGGTGAAGTGTCGCCTCACCTGGAAGGACTGTCTGGGGCCCTGAATGGTGGTGAGAGAGGAAGTGTAAGGGCAGGTGTAGCATTTGTTCTGTTTACAAGGATAAGTGCCGGGAGGGAGATCAGTGGGAACGGATGGGGGGGGGGGGGGTGGGAATGAGTGGACAAGGGAGTCACGTAGGGAGCAATCCCTGCGGAAAGCAGAAGTGGGGGGAAGGGAAAGACTTGCTTGGTAGTCGGATCCCGTTGGAGGCGGCAGAAGTTTCGGAGAAGTTACGGCTAACATATGAGAAGTGTTTGATGACTCTGGGCATTTACTCACTGGAGTCTAGAAGAATGAGAGGGAATCTCATTAAAAACTATTAAATATTGAAAGGCTTCAAAGAGGATGTTTCCAATAGTGGAAAAGTCTAGGACCAGAGGGCACAGCCACAAAACAGATGAATGCTCCTTTAGAACAGAGATGGGGAGAAATTACTGTAGCCTGAGGGTGGTGAATCTGAGAAATTCACTGCCATAGGCCATTATGTAGTCCAAGCCATTGGGTGTAATTAAAGCAGAGTTTGATAGAATCTTCATTAATAAGGGCTTCGAAGGTCACAGGAAGAAGGCACAAGAAGGAGATTGAGTGAGATAATAAATCAGCAATGATCACAAGGTGGAGCAGATTTGATGGGCCAAATGGAAGGCTCCTATGTTTTATGGTCTTATTACATTCCCACTAATACAGGAGATGCTAAGTTTGCAGATGGAAGCGATTCAGAATAATAACCTTAATCTATAGCAATGATTAAGCTTTGTGATGACTTTTATTTTTCATAAACTATCAACAAAGCACTCTCGGTCTGCAGAAGATCTACTGGATGAAATGTTCATTCCCTCCACTTTTGATGGATCTATTATCTGCAAAATACTCTAGAACTTCATAAACACGAGAGATTCTGCAGATACTGGAAGTCCAAAGCAACAGACACTAAATGCTGGAGGAAATCAGCAGGCTGGGCAGCATCTATGGAACTGAATAAGTAGTTGACGTTCAGGCTGAGACCCTTCTTCAGAACTGGCCGGGCTTCTTTGATAATACTTTTAAACATAATCCACTGGATTCACAAAGAGAGCTGATGGAATAGAAAGACTTCACCTCCAAGCTCCCCAGCTCCCCTCTAATCAAACTCCTTGCTGAATTGGAAAACAATCTGTGATCTATCATCAGCACTAAGTCGAAATCCTACAAAACTCCAGCACTGTAAGAATAGCGTCAAACAAGAACTGTAATGGTTTGAAATGATGCCCCACATTGTCACTCAGCTTGCTTCTAACACACACATCTCAGCCAAATATTTTAACATATTTGTATTTTCTAACCTGCATCAGGTCTATACATTAGCGATTAACTGCTGAATAATAATAATTGAAGTCAAGTTTATTGTCATATACACATGCACTGTTGCAATAATAAACTTATTTATACCAGTGTCACAGGCACATTGCATCAGAGACGTATGTAACATTCACAAGAAATAATTTTGTTACAAGTGTGTTTGGATTCTGTAATTGTCATGCAAATGCTTTGAAGCTCCTGGCTAAGAGATATGCAAGTTGCTTCCTGTTTACAGACTCCATGGCCTAGTGAACAGGGAAATTCCAAACATAACTCCTCCAAATCTAATATAAAGCGACTCTGGATGGAGCAGGATGTCATATGGTGCAGGAGGAATTAAGAGACCTGGTTAAGGGTTACTGACAATTCAGCACACAATTTGGCAGGAATATTTCCTCTGGGAATGTTCAATAAACGGAAGTTTTTGGAGTCTTATTTATGTTCAGAATCTGAGCTTCATTCTGTGATTAGAGAGATAAGAAAATCAGGAATGCAAAAATCTATGTCATATTGTAAATGTTAAGATCTGTGTTTATAAATAGATAGATAGATAGATAGATAGATAGATAGATAGATAGATAGATAGATAGATAGATAGATACATACTTTATTCATCCCCAAGGGGAAATTCAACATTTTTCCAGTGTCCCATACACTTATTGTAGCAAAACTAATTACATACAGTATTTAACTCAGTATAAATATGATATGCATCTAAAATCACCCCCCCAAAAAGCATTAATAAATAGCTTTTAAAAAGTTCTTAAATAGTTTACTAAAGTGCATTTAGTGGTAACTTAAGCTCAGTCCTAACCCCGGCACTTTAACATGTCTTGCCCCGGTGGTTGAATTGTAGAGCCGAATGGCGTTGGGGAATAATGATCTCTTCATCCTGTCTGAGGAGCATTGCATTGACAGCAACCTGCCGCTGAAGCTGCTTCTCTGTCTCTGGATGTTCAGGGTTTTCCATGACTGACCGTAGCCTACTCAGTGCCCTCCGCTCTGCCACCGATGTCATACTCTCCAGTTCTGTGCCCACGACAGAGCCCGCCTTCCTTACCAGCTTATTAAGATGTGAGGCGCCCCTCTTCTTAATGCTGCCTCCCCAGCACGCCACCACAAAGAAAAGGGCGCTCTCCACAACTGACCAATAGAACATCTTCAGCATCTCACTACAAACATTGAATGACGCCAGCCTTCTGAGGAAGTACAATCGACTCTGTGCTTTCCTGCACAGGGCATCTGTGTTGGCAGATGCAGATCTGTGTTTAAAAATGCTTCTTAAAATTTCATTAAAAAAAAATTATTTATCGAGATACAGTGCAGAATAGGCCCTTTGAGTCCTTTAAGCTGTGCCATCCAGCAACCCCCAATTTAACCCTAGCCTAATCATGGGACAATTTACAATGACAAATTAACCTACAAACCGGTACTTCTTTGGATTGTGGGAGGAACTCCACGTGATCACAGGGAGAACGTACAAACTCCTTACAGGCGGTGGTGGGAATTGAACCCAGACCGCCAGTACTGTGAAGTGTTGTGCTGCCCACTACACTACTGTGCTGCCCTCTGAACTTCATGAGCTGGCTCATACAGTTTATGGTAACCTGCTAGATTAATTAATGCTGCAAATTAGGTCTTGGTGCAGGCAAGTGGCAAAAAGGATTGATAAGAATATGAGATGGTTTGTTTCCAAGGAAAAATAAGGAGGAAACAATGGGAGTGACAAGACTGCTCTGTAGAGGGCCATCATGGACCCAGAAGACCGAGTGGCCTCAGGACACAGTTGTTGCCCTACAATCTTAGGGCTGCTAGACCCAGCCTGGATGACTTCATTTGTCTCAGCACCGACTCCACAGTCTGTAAACCCACTTTCAGAGACTCTGCCTTTCTTATGTCAAAGTCAAAATCAAAGTTCAATGTATGTTCTTTATGTAAGTATGTATATATTACATAGCACTGAGATTCCATTCCTAACAAGCAGCCATGAAACAAAGATACCCAAAAAAGAAATATACGAAAAGAAGACTGTCACTTAAAGTGCAGAGAAAAACAAATCATGCAAACAATAAACACAAGCAAATAGTGTTTGGCACTGAAGTCCCCAAAGACAGTTCTGCCCATGGACCCTGAGTTCAGTGCAGAGTGGAGCAGCAAGCGGAACCAGCTTGTCCCTCCCTTGGACCCTGATGCCCTCCCTGACCTTCTCAATTAGCCCGGAGCTTAAATCATCATCCAAATATTTGGTTTAGTCACTTCTTTACACTCTGCAGCCTGTACCCCACTGCCTTGATTCGGCTTGTACCCAAGTTTACCAATTCCGCCTGGCGTTTAAATAATCATCCAAAAATCGCTCTGGGACCTGGACCCCATGGACTCTATTACATGGATTCTATTGTACAGTATTTAGTAATTTTCCTGTGGGTGGCTGCAAGAAATTGAATCTCAAAGTTATATATTGTAATTAGATAATAAATTTACTTTGAATTTTCAGATGATGTGAATGCTGATGCTGGAATATAAAGCAAAAGCAAGCTGCTAGAGGAACTCAGCAGGACATGCAGTATCTGTAAAGAGAAATGGACGGCTAATATTTGATTAGTTAAGATCATTTTATTTTTTATTTTATTGAGAGATAGAATGCAGAACAAGTCCTCCTGGCCCAATGAACCTCAGTGTTCAGCAACACACCTATTTAACCCTAGCCTAATCCCAGGACAATTTACAATGACCTTTAACCTACAAACCAGTACATCTTTAGACTGTAGGAGCAAACCAAAGCACCTGGAAAAACCCATGTGGTTCCGAGGAATAATGTAGGTGTCCTTACAGACGACACCACAATCGAACTCCAAACTCCAACACCCCAAGCTGTAATAGTACCGTGCTAACTGCTATTCTACCAAGGATTGAAAGAGAAGAGAGGAGATAACAATTGACAAGGGAAGAAATGAAGAGAGCAATTTCATAGTAATGTGGATTTGTTTCCCTTTTCAATCCAATCCAGAAGTTTATAATCTTAGGAGATAAGTTTATATTGGATTAAATGAGTTCACTGTCATATGCACCAAGGTGCAATGAAATTCTTTGCTGGTGTGAAGCCCATAGCGCAAACAATATAAAAATATAATAGCGAGGAAGAGTTAAGAGTCCAAAAATATGGTAACTCCATGAGGAAGTGGATGTGAAGTGCATACAACTAGCTGATTTCAGAACTTTGTGACTTCACTCTCATCACTTGTCCATTTACATAAACAGTGTAACAGAATGGTAATGATAAATCAGCATCAGAATCTTTATCACTGTTTTATGTGACTTGAGATGTCTTGTTTTGCAACATCATTGCTGTCCAAAGACATAAGGAGTTTGGACATCTAAAATTTTGTCAAACTTCTACAGATATGCAGTAGAGAGTACATTGACTGGCTGCATCACGACCTGATGTGGATACCCCAATATCCTTGAATGGAACATCCTAAAAAAAGTAGTGGATATGGCCCAGTCCATCATGGGTAAAGCCCCCAACAGGTACTACCCCTCAACCATCAGGCTCTTGAACCGAAGGGGATAACTTCACTCAACTTCACTTGCCCCATCATTGAAATGTTCCCACAAACAATGGACTCACTTTCACGGAGTCTTCATCTCATGTTCTCGATATTTATTACTTGCTTATCTATACAGTATTATTCTTTCTTCTTTTTGCACTTGCAGTTTGTTTTCCTCTGCGCTCTGACTGTAAGCTCTAGTTCAGCGGTTGTTCATTGATTCTGTCATAGTTACGACTCTATAGATTTGTTAAATTTGCCCTTAGGAAAATTAATCTCGGGGTTGTTTATGATGACATATATGTTCTTGAGTGTTAAATTTACTTTGAACGTTGTAATTACAAAATAAATATATAGTGCAAAAACAAAAGGAATGCTGAGGTAGTGTTCATGGGTTCATGGTCCATTCAGAGATCTGATGGCAGCGGGGAATAACTGTTTTTTAAGCACTGAGTGTGGGTCTTCAGGCTTCTGTATTTCCTTCCTGCTATTAGTAATGACAAGAGGGTATATCCCCCATGGTGAGGGCTCTGAGTGCTGGATACTGCTTTCATGAGGCAAATTTTATTTTTTTAGGACTAATTCTGATCTATTTGGAAATCAAAAGCAGCAGAAAAAGTTACTGGTTCCTCCCATTTTCTCCAAACAAAAGTTATAGCCTTGGGCACACACATGAGTTTTAGCTATGCCTGCCTTTTTACTGGTTTCGTGGAACAGTCTATGTTCCAAGTTGTGTTGCAAGTTATGTTCCAAGTTCCAAGTTGTGTCACTCCCCAACTTTTCCTATGCTACATTGATGAATGCATTGGTGCTGAATCCTGCACCCATGCTAAGCTCATCAACTTCATCAGCTTTGCCTCCAACTTCCACCCTACCCTCAAATTTACCTAGTCCATTTCCGATACCTCACTCCGCTTTCTCAATCTTGCTGACCCAATCTCTAGAGACAGCTTATCTACTGATATCTTTTACAAATCCACTGATTCTCACATTTACCTGGATTATACCTCTTCCCACCCTGTTTCTCGCAAACAGTCAACTGATTATTCATTTCCATAGATGCTGCCTGACCTGCTGAGTTCCTCCAGCATTTTGTGTGTGTACTTGGATTTTCAGCACTTGCAGGTTTTATCTCATCGGTTTTATAGCCTACCTGGTGATTTTTTTTTGTGATGCAATCAGTCTGAATGTTCTGTAATGTACCTCATAGAAATTTGCAAGACTCCTTAGTAACATACAAATCCTCTCAACCTCCTCATGAATTAGAGCCACTGATGTGCGTTCTGCATGATCGTATCAATGTGTTAGACACTGAGTGGATCCTCTGAGATGTTGGCAACAGATACAATATGGAATAGGCCCTTCTGGCCCTTTGAGCCATGCTACCCAGTGAGCTGTGCTGCCCAACAACCCCTAGGCTAGACACAGGACAATTTACAATGACCAATTAACTTACTAACCAGTATATCTTTAGACTGTGGGAGGAAACCAGAGCACTTGGAGGAAGCACATGAATTCATGGAGGGAATGTGCAAACCCCTTACAGACAGCAGCAGGAATTGAACCGGGGTCACTGGTACTTTGTGCTAATGACTGTGCTACCTTTGTCTGGTTGCGGAATTGTGCTGACTTCATTCTCTTCACATTACCATTTATACGCATACATTTCCAGTCAGCTTACAGTAGAAACAATTCCTCAAAACTTTCTAGCTAATTTTTATAAACAAATCCAGCAGTTTAAACTCTACAAATAAACACCATCTGCATCTGTGTTAACTCATTTGCTAGTTGACAATACTTTTTAGGTTGAACACATGCTTATAAATTTTTAAATCTCAGAGCACTGACAGTTCAAACGTAGGTCCTACCTCATCTGATCTGCATTAACAGTGGACCCTGTCTTGATTTTAAGTGCCCAGAATCCATGTAATTGGTCCTTTGTCATAACTCATTACAACAGGACCATCTGAGTAACGACATGTGCAGAATACTTCCAGAAAACAGTATAAACCTTCTTTGGAAGAATGAATTTTAATCAAGGGCAGTCAGCATGGATTCATTAAAGGAAGATCAAGCATGACTGAAAAACTGACCGCTGGAAGAACTCAGCAGGACAAGCAGCCTTTGTAAGGGAAAAAGGACAGTCCCTATTTCCTGTCAAGACCCTTCAGCCAAAGTCAATCCAAAATTTGGATTGTCCATTCCCTCTGCAGGTGCTGTTGTCCCACTGAGTTCTTCCAGCAATTTTGATCTTGCTCCAAATTCCAACATCTGCAGTCCCTTGTGTCTCTTGTGCTCGACTAGCTTGAGTGAGTTTTCTGTGGTGCTAACAAGGAGGCATAATGACAGCGGTACAATTGATGCAATCTAGCTGGATTTTTGGCTAGGTGTTTAATAAAGTCCCATATGGAATGCCATGCTGGTCAGAAAAGTCCCATTGGGCTCAAGGAAAAGTGGTGCTATGGATTCAACATTGACTCAATATCAAAAAGGAAAATTTAATTTTTCCCAGGTTTATGACTCAAATGCTTTTCCAAGTGGAGTTCCTTAGGACAAGTACTTGTTCCATAACACACATTAATGAGTTAGAACCAAACGTAGGGAGCATGATAAAGAATTTCCAGATTATACTAAAATTAGTTATGTAATCAACAACATGATTAAAGATTCACGATTCAAGATTCACAATTAATTAATGTTATTTCCTATACACAAGTGTAAGGAGAATGATATAATTATTACTCTATGTCCCATGCAGCACAAAAAAACTCAAAAAATAAAGAACATAATAATAATAATAATACTAAAAAACAGTCAATAAATATAAATACATAAAATAGTTTATATGCATCGATTGATTGTATGTCCATAAAGTGACACTAGGCTGTATATAAGGTAACTGATGGGAAACAATACAGTAGGTGTGCAATTAGTGGAGGTGTTAATCAGATTTACTGTTTTGGGGAAGTAACAGTTTTTGAGTCTGGTTGTCCTGGCCTGGGTGCTACAAAGCCTCCTCCCTGATGGGAGTGGGACAGACAAACAGTCCACGAGCACAGTGGATGAGATCCTTACTGGTGTCATTGGGCCTTTTCTAGCACATTTCTGTATATATGCCCTTGATGACGGGTAGGCTGGTGCGGGTGATGCGTTGGGCAGTTTTGACTACCCATTGTAGAGCCTTCCTGACACTGCAGTGCAGATTCTGTACCAAGCAGAGATGCAGCTTTTTCAGTCTTTCTGACACTTCTCTCCCCTTTCTCAATCTCTCTGTCTCCATCTCTGGAGGCAAAATGTCTACAGACATCCCACAGCTACCTTGACTATTCCTCTTCCCAACCTGTCTCTTATAAAAATGCTATTCCCTTTTCTCAGTTCCTTTGCCTCCACCACATTTGTTCCAAGGATGAGGCTTTCCTTTCCAGGACTTCAAAAATATCCTCTTTCTTCAAAGAACAGCTGACCTCAGCTGCACTTTATCCATTTCCCAGTCATCCACGCTCACCTCACCTTCCTGCCACCTTAATGGGTATACAGTTCCTCTTGTCTTAACCTACAACCCGATGAGCCTTCACATCCAACACATCATTCTCCGCAACTTCCACCATCTACAAAGGGATCCTACCTTCAAAGTGCTACACCTGCCCACTTACCTCCTTGCCCACCTCCATTCAGCGTGCCAAACAGTCTTTCCATGTGAGACAACACTTCACCTGTGAATCTGCTGGGGTCATTTGTTATATCCGATGCTCCCTATGCAGCCTCCTCTACAATGGTGGGACCCATCATAAATTGCCTTGATGAGCACCTACTAAAAGTGTAATTTCCCGGTGACCATCTATTCTAATTCCAGTTCCTATTCCCACTCTGACACCTCAGTCTTCTGCCAGGATGAGGCTGCTCTCAGGGTGGAGGAGCATCACTTCATATTCTGTTTGGGTAGCCTCCAACCTAATAGCACGAACATAGATTTCTCCTTCCCCCTTTTTCCCTCCCCCTTCCCACTTCTTCTCACCAGCCTATCATCTCCTTCTGCCCTTTCTTCCATGATCCATTCTCCCTTCCTGTCAGATTCCTTGTTCTCCAACCATTTGGCTTCACATCACCTTCCAACTAGTCTCCTTCCTCTTCCTCCTCCCACCACCTTTTTATTCTGGCATCTTCCCCCTTCCTTCTCAATCCTGAAAAATGTGCTCAAACCAAAATGTCGACTGCTTATTCATTTCTATAGATGCTGCCTGACCTAGTGAGCTTCTCCAGCATCTTGTGTGTGTTGCTTTGGATTTCCAGCATCTGCAGCATTTCTCGTTTTCAAGAGATGCAGCACGTTAGGATGCTCCCTACTGTGCATCCGTAGAACGATGTGAGTATGGACGTGCAAAGCCCAGCTCTCTTCAGAGATCGGGAAACAGGCAATACTATGCAACAGTCTGAGGCACATACGTATATATAACTAGGGTGCCTAAGATTTTTACATAGTACTGTATTTGTTAACGTGGAACAAAGAATGAGTTTGTAATCCTATGGGGAACAAAGGATGATGGGAATGGTGAGGGTGGAGATCTGTGGGAGCAGTGTGGACAGGAGTGCCATGGGTGGGGAGGGGGGCGCAGGTGTAGACACACCCTGCCTTGAAATAACAGAGGTTATTTGATTCCAAACAATGGTTTATTGATCATTACAGAGTGTCTCTCTAGTGCTTCCTGCTCCCTCCTCTCGCCCTTCCCCTTTTCCCAACCGCTTTAGGGTGAAAGGGGAAAGGTTTAGGGGGAACATTAGGGGGAACTTCTTCACTCAGAGAGTGGTGGGAGTGTGGAACAAGCTGCCATCTGACATGGTAAATATGGGCGCACTCATAAGTTTTAAGAATAAATTGAATAGATACATGGATGGGAGAGGTCTAGAGGGTTATGGACTGGGTGCAGGTCAATGGGACTAGTGGAATAAAGTTTTGGCACAGACTAGAAGGGCCAAATATCCTGTTTTCTGTGCTGTAGTGTTCTATGGTGATTCCCTGCTCCCTGCCCTTTCCCCCACTCTCAGTCCTCAAAGGAGGCCCATGTTAGAATCAGGTTTATCATCAATCACGAGTCCTTCCGAAGGGGTGTGTGGACCCCAGGTTGGGAACTCCAGATCTAGAGTGAATTAATGCATTTGAAGAGGTGCATAAAAAAAATACCCAGTACATAACAGGATATTGATCTGTGTTATGAGCTTTATGTTCAAAGATCCTTAAAGCAGTAGGACAGGTCAATACTGTGGTTGCAAAATGATTTAAGATGCTATATTTTTTTTTAGCAAAGGCTTGAAATGTGAAACACAGTGAGGTTATGTTAGAAATGTTATTTAGGGTGCAGTTTGAATATTGTATGTCATTCTGTCATCAAATTACATCAGAGATGTGAGGACAAGGATAGAGAGAAGATTTATGAGGTTGTTCCCGGAAATGAAAGTCAGCTGTCAGGAAAGATAAAGCTCTGAGTGATGTCTTTGGAACAGAAGAGAGTGTGAAGAATTAGTTCTGCATAAAATTAAGAGGGATCTGGATAGCATAATTAGGGATGACCTACTTCCATTGCACCTGCAAGAGGACCAAAGCTTTGAACAGGATTTGAACGCTTGTGAGCCTCAATGACCCAGAGAGCTGGAGTCAGGGCCTTATGGTTTGACTCTTGGTAGGGTCACCCATGTCAGACAGATCAAAGGGTAAAGTCCAGACTAATAGTGGTCCACAGGTCCTCCAGATACAGTGGTTCATCTCAGGTCTAACAACCCTGACTGGTCAAACAAAACTGTTAGGGAAACAGCAATAAAGAATGCTTCTACATCTGAGTGTGATGGTATCCCCTGAGTCTCCACCCAGGACTTGCATGGCTGACAGCAGTGAAAACTGAGAGGAAGCTACCAGCATGATGTAGTAAGCCCTGAACATCGTCCGAGATGAGGACTCCATTGCTGCCCTAAACACCAGCGGCATAATGGGCAATTGGTAAGTATTTCCATTGCAAGGTGGTCAGAAATCAGAGAGCACAAATTTGAAGGGATTGGAAGAAGGACCGGACAGGAGATGAAACAAATTAGTTCATTCAGAAGCTCTCTGGAACTTACTGCTTGAAAGAAAACCATTACTTAATGTTTATGAGAGGTTTTGAGACAAAACCCCTCATAAACATTAAGTAATAGTTAGATGTGTACTTGGAAAGTCTTAACCTGTCTGGTTACACACCTAATATTAGAAAGTAGGATTAGGCTGGGGTAAGTTCCTTTTCAGTCAGCACAGACACAGTGGATAGATTGGCCTCCTCCTGGTCCAAGGAGGTTCTGTGGTTCTATAATTTTTATGAATTTTGCAGATTAATATTGATACTTTCTAAAACCAGAAATGCCCTCAATACATCATTAGAAGTACACTTGTGCAGATGGATGAATATTACATGACTAAATTCTCACAGTAAGAACTCAGATATTCACAAAGGTCTCCATTGTGATGAATATCCACTCACAGGCTGCAGGTATGAGGGGTGATTGATAAGTTTGTATCCTAAGGTAGAAGTAGTCAATTCTAGAAAACCTGGCACATTTATTTTTCAACATAGTCGCCTCCTACATTTACACACTTAGTCCAGCGGTCGTGGAGCATATGGATCTTGGACCTCCAGAAAATGTCCATAGCTGGGGTGATTAATAAGTCCGTGGCCTAAGGTAGAAGATGAGTTATTAACTTCAAACTTTCTGCATAATCACTCAAAGAGTTGACCTGCATGTGCATGTAACGAGAGCTGAATAACTCACCTCCTTCTACCTTAGGCGACAAAATTATCAATCACCCCTGCAGTGGACACTTTCTGGAGGACCAAGATCCGTGTGCTCCACGACGGCTGGACTAAGTGTGTAAATGTAGAAGGGAACTATGTTGAAAGATAAATGTGCTAGGTTTTCTAAAATTGACTCCTTCTACCTTAGGCCACAAACATATCAATCACCTCTTGTACGTTTTCCCTGCATTTCCTATAAGCTCAAGTGTCCTACGTTAATCACATTATATTCTACACACCTTTTCATCAACTCTCTCCAGATTCTACCTCTCATCTACACAGGAGAGACAAATCTGCCAAACTAGTCTTGCAACTTGCATGCCTTTTGGGATGTGAGAGGAAACCGGTACGGTCACAGAGAAAATGTGTTAAGTCTACACACTGAATGAAGTTGTGAATAAACCTCGGGTGCTGAGACCATGCGAAAACAGCTCGACTTGTTACGTCGCTGTGTATACCCAACCCATTGACAAGGAGAATTCCAAAGATGCACAATCCTCTGCGGGAAGATGTCTAAAGCTATCATAATATAACATGTCATAATCACACAATCCTAGAGATAAAGAAAACACGAATAAATGGTATTAACTTAGCTGGATACCTTGATGAGCGGAGATGAGTAGGTCTGGAGGGCCAGTTTCTGTGCTATATCAATAAAAGACTAACAGAGGAGGTGGGAGAGGAGTATGGGTTGAACAAAGGGACTACCTGAAATGCAATAGGTTGTGCTTCTTTGTCTGTGTTACATGTTGTTACTCGCAGGGCCAGAGGACGAGAGTATGGTGTATTTAATATTTCAATATTTGAGTAATATTGTGGATATATTGTTTGATTAAACATTCTTGTTCATTAAATAATTCAATACAGGTAACATACAAAAGTGAATTAATGCCACATGTCATCAGGGCACTACGTCATACATGCTTGCCTCACTTAAGTAGAAATAAAACTAAGATACGTTATTCCCAGTTTCATGTTCTTCTTTTGATTAGTTTAATGTTTTGGAGTTACAATTCATAACACTGGTGACGAAGAAGTTTGTAATGAACCCAAGGTAAAAGAACTACCTGTTAAATCGCAGCGAAACATTCAAATTTAAAAAAAAAACACAGCGAGACATTTGAGTTTAAAAAAAAAAGCAGTGCAGCAAATGGCTTTTTGGAAGGGGGAGAGGGAAAAGGATAAAAAGTCATGTTGTAGTTTCAAAAAGACATCTGCATGCTGTTGATGAAAAATCTGATGATGATGATGATGATGGGAGTAATACAGGATTGAGAAACCTTTAGATTTAAAATGTGAAAACTAATAATAGATAAGCAATATGCTTTACACCAGAAGTGAACGGCAAACTAATTGACCTGGAATTGGACACTGGCTTGGCTATTTCTGACATTCCACAAAATGAGTTTGAACAGCTTTTCAAAGATATGAAACTGAAGCCTGCAAAGTTCTCGGGAAAAAAGATAACTCCTGTGGGAATGAAATTTGTAACAGTGAAATACAACAACCAACAAACCACATTGGGCTTGTATGTGATAAAAACAGGAGGACTAGCATTCCGAGGTCATGAATGGCTAAGATAACTATAACTTGACTGGGGATCCATCCACCATTTGTATGCCACATACCCTGCAATTAGAGTTAACTGAAAGTGAATTAAGAAAGATACTGAATGATGCCACAGCAGTGTTCAGGGATGGCATTGGAAAGCTCAGATGTATCAAGGGTAAAATAATGTTAAATGAAAATGCCACACCGTCGTTTTACAAAGCCCATCCAATTTCATATACCATCCTTAAAAACTAGCCAGTGAGCTAGCTCACATGCAGGCTGAAGGAATACTTTCCAAAATTGAGTGGAGCAAATGGGCAACATCAGTGGTCCCAGTAGCAAGAGGAATTGGTCTGTAAGGATCTGAGGTGATTTTAAGGTTGCCATCAACTGAGTACTGAAAGTAGATCGATGCCCTCTGCTCAGGATAGAGGATATCTTTGCAAACCTTTCTGAGGGAGGGGACACTTCAGCAAAGTGGACTTAGCTGAGGCATATTTGCAGATGGAGATGGAATGAGTCCAAAGCTTTTCTCACCATAAACACTCACAAAAGGCTTTATCACGAAAATAGGCTTATTTTTGGAGTAGCATCTGGACCTGCACTCTGGCAGAAAGCTATAGGCCAGGTGTCGCACGGCTGCCCAGACACTCAGTGTTACCTGGGTGACATTGTTGTTACCAGTGAGGATGACAAGGAACATCTCCAAAATCTCAAGACTGTGTTAAAATTATCAAAATATTAAGGGCTCAGAACATGATGCAGCAAGTATGAAATCTTTAAACCAAGTATCACTGACTGTATTCACACTATCAGTGCACAAGATTTTACATAAATGTGCTGAGGAAATTCAAGCAGTGGTGGATACCCCGAGGCCAAAGGACATGCCACAGTTCCGGTCATTTTTCAATTTGTCAACTGCTTCAACAGGTAACCTGGCTATTGTGCACCAACCCTTGAACTCATTACTACAGATCGGGAAGAAATGGCAATGGGCAAGACAATGTGAGGAGGCCTTCCAAAAGGTAAAGGAAATGGTGAAACTGGACTCACACATTATGATCCCCATCATCCAGTCAAGCTAGGCTAGCACTCTTTGGGATGCCAAAGCATCTATAAGAAAGGTGTCCAGAGCGGTCAGACCCTCTTCCTGCAGTCCCCGCCCGAGTCAACTCCTACAAACACCACGGAGGAGGCTCCAGAACTTGAAGTTATTTCACAGCCACAAATCTCTCCTGCCAAGCAGCATGACCCCAATGCCACCTTGTCAGGAAATATGTTACAGAGTAAGAAATCCTCTCTAGTGATTAAATTTCTGGGTCTGAATGGGACCATTAAAAGTTCACTAAGCTGTTGTAGCTAAGCAGGGAGAAGTGTTGTGTAATTACTTTTTCAGTAACACTCGAGTCATATTGTAAATATATTGTTTGATTAAGCATTCTTTGTTGTTTAGATAATTCATCATGAGTTATATGTACAGGTACGTAAATGGCAAATGTTATCACAGATGAGGTGTTATTTCTCATCAGGTCTCTTTCTAACAGTGCAGAGTTCACAGACTGGTAGGTGGGAGGGGGAGTGGTTTTGAGAATTCAAATGACAGGAAGAGGAAGGCCATGGTCACTCCTGCAGACTTCAAAGTGATTATCCAACCTGCATTTGGTTTGTCCGATGTGAGTGAATCCCTCTGAAATAGTCTAACAGGCTACAATAAGAATCACACCAGTGACTCAATGCCTTAAATCATGGATTGCATATCCAAGCAACATGAGAAACCAATGTAGCCTTAAATTAAAAGGTAATAAGTTAACAGTGAGACCTGTGAATTGCATGTGAAATATGACTCCTTTTGTTGAATGGGAATACAAAATCAGAATCAGATTTAACATCGCCAGCATATGTTGTGAAATTTGTTAACTTCACAGCAGAAGTACAATGAATACTTGATACATCAATATATAGAGAAAAACTGAGTTACATTAAGTATGTACATGCCTATTAAATTGTTCAGTTAAAGTAGTTAGTACAAGATAACAGAAAGAAATAGTAGTGAGGTAATGTTCATGGGTTCAATGTCCATTTAGGATGGCAGAGGGGAAAAGCTGTTTCTGAATCGCCGAGTATGTGCCTTCAGGCTTCTGTACCAATGGTAACAATTGGAAGAGGGCCTGTCCCGGGTAGTGGGGATCCTTGATGATGGACACCACCTTTCGAAGGCACCGCTCATTGAAGAAGTTTTGAATAGTATGGAGTGTAATACCCCTGATGGAGCTAACTAATCTTACAAGTTTCTGCAACCTATTTCACTCTTGTGCAGTAGTGCCTCCCCCCCATATCAGATGGTGATGAATGTTCTCCATGGTACATTTGTAGATGTTTTTGACAAACCAAATCTCAAACTCCTAATGAAATATGGCTGTGTCTTGCCTTCTTTGATGCTGGATATGTTGCATCCAGGTCGCCTACAGCAAGTAAGTAGTTAAAATGTTTCCAAACCCTGCCATATTCTAGCCAGTATTATTGCTATTTGATTTTATGGACAGATGAAGTTCAGCCAGGCTCAGGTGCAAGACTCATATTTAAATGTTAATTGACATTCACTGAAGCCAGAGCTGATCGTAAATGCACAGAGTACACTATTAATCTCTCACCTAATTTGTGGATTCCGGATGCACTTAATGCAACTAAATTCCCACAGTACAATTTACACTGGCAGAAGTAATACTTATTACTTGCTGCATTGCAATGCTTTCCCATTCACAAGCTGAAAGTTGCTACGTTCATTTAGAATGGGAGGCAATCGTGTTTGACCATGAGGGCCTGTCATTCACCAACTAAAGAATGGGCAATCTGCCCCATCCGTTTAAGCCATATGCTCAGAAAAGCACACATGAAAAGGAACTTGATAATTATTATCTCCAACGCTTGGCTGGAGTAAACCACACACACAGATGAGTTTGACAAGTTGCTAACCATGAAATGGTTAAATCAGACATCCGTCAGTTTCCAAAAGCAGCTTCGTGTGAGTGGGAAATGACTATAACTTTACTGCCAAACTGAAGCAGCCGGGCAGCTGGTGGGAGGGACAAAGAGGCCCTCATTCCAAGTCATACGTTCACTGCGAGCAGGTGTGCTCCTCCGGGCACTGCAACAAATTCACCACCTCCGTGCTGCAGATTCCACTTCCCACCCTGCAACTCCGCCCTCCAGCCCATCAAGAGCTTCCCAGATCCCCGGTCAGCCAATAGACAATCAAAGGCCCACTGCTGACAGCTGTCACTCTGACAACTTAAATTAAACATCCCGAGGCCAGTGATTGTGCTGTCAGTGCATTCTGGGTTAAAATTGATTCCTGGGTTGTTTTTCAGTGAAGAAAATATTTTTTATTTTAATTTTTTTTAAATTTAGAAATACAGCAAGATAACAGGCCTTTCTGACCCAATGAGCCCATGCCCCTATTTGCACCTGTGTGATCAATTTATGAACTAACCCACACACTGTTGAATTATGGAAGGAATCAGGAGAACATGGAGGAATCCCACACAATAATGGAGAGAACAAACAAACTCCTTACAAACAGTGGCAGCAATTGAACCCTGGTCACTGGAGCTGTAAAGTGTAACACTAACTGTTATGCTATGATGCTAATCACAATAATAATTTATTTTATCACCATAATTTAGTTTTATTATTAAAAGCTTCAAAATCACCACAAAGACATTACATAGTTCTCTTTTACAGAGAAGTTTACTGAAATGCCCAATGCAATTACACATATTTGGAACTGAAAACCAAAGACTAACTCATTCCACATGCAGTGACTGCCCGTCCCCATTGTGGAAAAGCTGCTTCTATTTTTTTTGGGGGTTTATGTTTCTTCCAGCATCTGCGGTGAGGTAACTCACCAAATGTAGAAATCCGGTCGAAGCAAATGAGCTAATCCCAAGTTGGAACTCCTGTTATTTCCTTCCGCAGGAACCACGACACAGGCTGTGTGGGGTAAGTGTTTATTTGGGAGCATTCAGGAAATCTATAGTTGAACTGCACAGGATGGATCAACAGAAGACCCTTTTATGATCATGACTTTCATTTATTCTAGGTCAGTGACCTTTCTCTTGAGATCAGCTCTACCAAAGGGCGTTCACTTCCCATTCCGATAAGGTCAGATACCTCTCTTTGTAAAATCAAAGTGCCGCAACATTAAAACAAAATGTGGAAGAACATTTCCAAGCTCTGTAAGCTGCAAGTGCCCTTTTTCATTGAATGTGAAATAAATCTTGCTGGCTCAGTTCACATTTCAGAAAGTAATACTGTACTGTAGAGCATGGCAGTCCGAGGCATAGTGATTATATGGATTGGCGCCGCTGCAGCTGCCTCTGCATTGTCACTGGACTTTACGGCTTCACACCTTCTTGCAGGGGATTGCCACTTGGTTTCAAGACCAGCTCAGGTCTTACTGTATAATTAGAGACCACAGTGATTTCAGTCAGAATCCCGGGCAGCAGAATAGATTTAAAGGGGAAGTTAAATAAATTTAAAAGTCATTTTAGTTTAAAATTTTTTATTTATTTAGAGAGACTGGGGTATAGGCCCTTAAAGCTTTTTGAGCCGCACTGCCCAGCAACACAGCAATTTAATCCTAACATAGTCATGGGACAATTTACAATGACCAATTAATCTACTAACTGGTACATTTTGGACTGTAGGAGGCAGGAAATTGGAACACCTGGAGGAAACTTATACAAACTTTCAAGCTTGCTTACAGAGGACACTGGAAGTAAATTTCAAACCCCAATGCCCCAAGCTATAATAGCGTTGTGCAAATTTCTGTGCTTTTATTGTTTTTAAGACCATAAGAATGAAGACATTTGGCCCTTCAAGTCTACTCTGCTACTGTATTTTGTCATGGCTAATCCATATTCCCTCTAAACCCCAATCTCTTGCCTTCTTCCCATATCAGCCAATGCAGTCACTTTTAAATTGCCGGAGTTTTGGGAGCAAAATGCCGTCACTTGGTTCATATAAGCTGAGGCCCAGTTCACCCTGTGAGAAATCTCCACCGACGACACCATATTTTACTACATGGTAGCATCGCTCAGCAATTCCATGGCTACGAGAGTGGTGAGTCTGCTTGAACACCTGCCTGAACATGATAAATACTGATTGCTGAAAACTCATCTTTTATAGACTTTCAGACTATCGGAGTGTGAGCACACCAAACAGTTGTCCTTCTTGCCCAGCCTCGGCGATGCTGGACCTTCAGAGCTAACGGACCACATGCTGTCTCTCCTGGGAAATCACCAACCTTGTTTTATTTTTAAAGAATTCTTCATGCAGCAAATGCCTGAGCAAGTTCACAGAGCCCTCAATACAGCACTTGTGAATGACTATAAAGGACTTGCTAAAATGGCTGATAATCTACATTTGGCCAGGCAATGGTGCATCATTCCTACCTGTTTCTTTAACTCAATAAGCCTGGTCAGCAAGGCCCCCAGCACTGGGCCTGTGCTTTTACTACGCTCGCTTTGGAACAAAGGCTAAGAAGTGCCAGCCGCCTTCCAGCTTCGACATTGCCAGGATGTTGCCAGGGGCATCTAGTGTTCATTACAGACACCATTTCAGGGCAATGTTTCCTGTGTGACACGAGTGGTCAAGTGAGTGTGCTGCCAGCATTGTCTACTGATGAGGAGACAAAGAGTGATGAAACCTTGTTGGAGGCTGCCAAGGGCAGTAGGATCCAGACCTACGGGACATGATGGGTGAAGCTCTGTTTCACTGGGCGACATTACACATGGAACTTCGTCTTGGATGAAGTGGCTAGACCTCTGCTTGGTGCAGATTTCCTGTGTGCCCAAGGACTGTTAGTTGATCTTAAGAACTGCCGGAAGTCAAGGACTTGCAGTCGTTACCCTGCTCCCCCCAGTTAGTTTCCCATGACTCTGTCACATTGCAGGCACCTCTGCATGTGAGCTTACTGGATGAATTCCTAGACCTCACCAAGCCTACAGTCTCCATGACAGTCACAAAACATGGGGTTGAGCATCACACTCCGACAACTGGCCCACCAGTAAACACTCATGCGCGTAGACTGAACCCAGAAAAGCTGGCAAACACGAAGGATGCGTTTGCCACCATGGTGCGATTCAGCATTGTACTCATGTTGAATAGCCCATGGGCTTTGCCTCTCCATATGGTCCCCAAGTCCAGTGGTGGTTCCAGCCTGTGTGGTGATTACCTACGCCTTAATGAGGCCACCAGGCCCGATCATTACCCAGTCCCACACATCCCAGACTTTTCAGCTTGTTCAGCCGGGAAGTTAATTTTTCCACTTAGGGACTACCAGCAGGTGCCTGTGTGTTTGGAGGATATAATATAAAAAGAAGCAATCCTAACACAGACCCCTGTGGAACACCGCTAGTCACTGGCAGCCAACCAGAATAGTCTCCCTTTATTCCCACTCTTTGCCTCCTGCCATCAGCCACTGCTTTATCCGTATTTGAATCTATCTTGTAAAACCATGGGCTTGTAGCAGCCTCATGTGTGGCACCTTATCAAAGGCCTTCTAAAAATCCACCTATTCTCCTTTGTTAATCCTGCTTGTTATTTCTTCAAAGAATTCCAACTGATTTGCCAGGCAAGATTTTCTCTTGAGGAAGCCATGCTGACTACAGCTTATTCTATTATGTGTTTCCAAGTTCCCTGAGATCTTATCCTTAATAATTGACTCCCAACATCTTCCCAACCACTGAGGTCAGACTAACTAACATACAGTTTCCTTTCTTTTGCCTCTCTCCCTTCTTGAAGAGTGGAGTGACATTTGCAACTTTCCAGCATTCCAGAATGTAGTGATTCTTGAAAGCTCATTACTAATGCCTCCACAATCTCTTCAGGCACCTCTTTCAAAACCTTGAGCTGACTTAGCTACATTCAGACCTTTCAGTTTCCCAAGAACCTTTTCTCTAGCAATGGTAACTCCACACACTTCATGACCTCTGACACCTGACACCACCATACTGCTAGTGTCTTCCACAGTGAAGGCTGATGCAAAATACTCATTCAGTTTGTCCACCATTTCCTTGTTCCCCATCACTACCCCTCCAACAAAGTTTTCCAATGGTTCAATATCCACTCTTGCCTTTCTTTTACACTTTATTTATCCAAAGAAACTTTTGGTATCCTCTTTAATATTACTGGTTAAGTTATTATCGTATTCAATTTTTTACTTACTTAATGACTTTTTAGTTGCCTTCTGTTGGTAATTAAAATTAAACCTGATACATCTGACTTTTGCTTCTCCTCAAATTTCAGGGTGAATTTGATCGCATTATGATCACTGGCCTCTAAGAGTTCCTTTACCTTAAGCTCTTTAATCAATTATGATTCATTGCACAACACCCAATCCAGAATAGCTGATCCCCTAGGGGGCTCAACCATGAGCTACTCTATAAAGCCATCTTGTGAGCACTCTACAAATTCCTCCTTCTGGAATCCAGCACCAACCTGATTTTCCAAATCTAGCTGCATATTGAGATCCCCACAATGATTGTAACATTGCCCTTTTGGCATGCATTTCTATCTCCCATTGTAAGTTGTAGATCACATCCTTACTATTGTTTACGGGTCTGTATGCAACACCCATCAGGGTCTGTTTACCCTTGTGCAGTTCCTTGGCTCTATCCACAATGATTGAATACCTTCTGATCCTATGTCACCTGTTTCTAATGATTTGATTTCATTTTTTTTAACCTCTCTGCCTTCCTGCCTGTCCTTTCAATACAATGTGTATCCTTGGACATTAAGCTCTCAGCTATAACCTTTCAGCCATGATTCAGTGATACCTACATCATACATGCCTATTTTCAACTGTGCCACAAGTTCAGCTACAGTACTTTATTCCATATGCTGTGCTCATTCTGCACATTCAGATTCAACACCTTCAGTGCTGTATTCATCCTTTTCAATTTTGTCCGCCTTTTATGTTGCAACTTATCCTGTTGACTGCAATTTTGCCCTATCAACACCCTCTCCTCACTATATTTTGCCTCTGTTGTTATACCAGCAGCCTATTCTTCAGCACTATCATCTGCCTTTCCTATGGTACACTTTGCATTGAAATACATGCAGCTCAGGATACTAGTCACATCATATTCAACCTTTTTATTCTTAATTTTGTCTTAGATCTTACCAATATCTGCCTCCGCAACCTTTCCACTAACTGTTCTGGTACTCTGATTCCCTTCCCCCTGCAGCTCTAGTTTAAACTCCACTGTCCAGCAATAACAAACCTTCCCACTAGGATATTAGTCCCCTTCCAGTTCAGGTACCAACAGTCCCTTCTGTACAGGTCCCACTTTCCCTGGAAAAAAGTCCAATGATCCAAAAATCTTATACCCTCTCTCCTACACCAACTCCTTAGCCTCATATTAAACTGTATAATCTTCCTAGTTCTAGCCTCACTTGCATGTGGCACAGGTAGCAATCCTGACATCACAACCCTGGAGGTCCTGTCCTTTAGCTTAGCATGTAGCTCTCTGAACTCCCTATGCAGAACCTCGTCATTCATCCTACCCATGCCATTGGTATCTGCATGGACCATGACTTCTGGCTGTTCACCTTCCCACTTGAGAATGCTGAGATCTCAATCCAAGATATCCTGGACCCAAGTACCCAGGAGGCAGCAAACCATCCAGGAATCTTGTTTTTGACCACAGAGATCCTGTCCATTCCCCTAACTAATGAATCTCCTTTCACCACAGTATGCCTCTTCTCCCAGCTTCCCTTCTACGATGCAGAGCCAGACAATGCCAGAGACCCAGCCACTGTGACTTTGCTCTGTTAGGTCAGAGTCCCCTTGCCCCAACAGTGATATACCTGTTGTTGAGGGGGATGGCCAAAGGAGTCCTTTGCACAGGCTCTTTAACACCCTTCCTGACTGTCACCCAGTTTCCTGTGTCTCGCACCTTGTGGGTAACTACTTCTATATATGTCCTATCTATCACCTCTTCAGCCTCCCGAATGATCCGGAGTTCATCCAGTTCCAATTCGAACTCCATAACACGGATTGTTAGAAGCTGCAGCTGGATGCACTTCTTGCAGTTGTGGTCATCAGGGACACTGGAGGTCTCCCTGCCTTCCTACATCCTGCAAAATGAACATTCAACTATCCTGCCCAGCATCTCCACTGTCCTAATTGAACGGGTATAAAGAAGGGAAGGAAAACAAATCTTAACCTGGTCTTTGTTTTCTCTGACTAAAGCCTCGAAGAGCTAAAGCATCATGATCACTACCCTGACTCTGTCCACTCAGATGACAGCCACTGTGCTTGCCTCAGCCTTCCTTTAGTTTCCTCTTGCTAATCAATCCCAAACCTGTATACTCACTGGTCAATGCTCTTTTTTGCAGTCATGACCCGCTGCTGCTGTTTCTACTCGGACAGTGGACCTGAGTGAAAACCCCTCCTTCCAATGTCCAGATAGGTCATTGGTCAAACCTCTATTTTTAATATTTATTTTTAAAAACTGCATTTATATTAGTTGTTTAAATTTTTAAAAAAAATAATCACAGCAAATCAGAAAAGTGCTGGCAATACTCAGCAATTCAGTCAGTAGCTGTAGAGAGAGAATTAGAATTAAGTTTTAGGCTGTTCACACATTATGAGTTCTCATTAAAGGACATTGGCCTGAAAGATCCAAATTGTAGTGAACCCATAGAATTCTCTACTACAGCAAGCAGTTGAAGCCAAATCAGTAATTATGCTTAGGGCTGGGGGGACGAAGGGATACGTGGAAAAAGGTGGAACAAGATATTGAATCTGAATTATAGATGTGATCATATTGAATAGCTGGGCTCAATGTGTCAATTGTCTTTTCTTGCTTGTATTTTATATGTATTCATTTATGCCTATAATGATAAAGCCCAGGATTATATATTCTTTATTAATCATTTTTTCAACCTCTCTTGTCACTTTCTGTGATATGTACACTTATGTTCTCAAGGCCCCTCGGCTCTTACGTCCGTTTTAGAACAGTGTCTTTTATTCTACATTGTTCCTCCTCAATCTTCCTTTAAGAAAAACACTCCTCACCTTTCCACACACTAAACTTCAGCTGCCGTAATTCTGCCTAGCCCTGCCCAGTTCTGCTATCACTTATCAATATCACATTTTAAAATAGTGCTACATTGTGTATCATTCATAAAAGTAGATATGCTGGCCAGAAGATGCAATATAACATGTATTCAGTATGGGTGAAATACACACAGTCTGACTTCTCAAAGTTCCACACAAAATGAACAGTGATCACATCTCTTTGTTCTTGTCTGATTTTAGTGTAAACCAGTCACTTTCAAACTGATATGCTTGCAAGGCTCTATAGACATAATGGCTCATACCCTTGGTCACATCCTGTTCTCACTTTAAAAAGATATCATAATCAAAATCAAAGTTCACCATTCAAAGTAAATTTATTATCAAAGTACATCTATGTCAGCATAAACAGCCCTAAGATTCACTTTCTTGTGGGCATATTTATTATCAGGATCATTATTACTGACATATGCCATGCTTTCCAGCAGTTACAGAGTCAAAGCCTTAAAGATATTAGTATGAGTTACTACTCCTCACCCATCAGGTTCTTGGATAAAAGGAGATAACTACACTCACTTGCCCCATCATTGAAATGTTCCTACAAATAATACTCTCTCTATAAGGACTCTTTATCTCATGCTCTCAATATTTGCTGCTATTTATTTATATTTGCATTTGCACAGATTGTTGTTTTCTGCACTCTGGTTGATCTTTCATTGATCCTGTTACAGTTACTATTCTATAGACTTGCTGAGTGTCCCCACAGGGAAATGAATCTCAGGGTTGCCTCTGGTGACCTACGATAAGTTTGTGGCCTAAGGTAGAAGGAGTCAATTTGAGAAAACCTAGAATATTTATTTTTCAACATAGTCCCCTCTTACATTTACACACATAGTCCAGCGGTCGTGCAGCAAACAGATCTTGGACCTCCAGAAAGTGTCCACAGATGGGTGATTGATAAGTTTGTGGCCTAAGGTAGAAGGAGATGAGTTATACAGCTCTCGTTACATGCACATGCAGTTCAACTCTTTGAGTGATTATGCAGAAAGTTTGAAGTTAATAACTCCTCTCCTTCTACCCTAGGACACGAACTTATCAATACCCCTCGTATATGTACTTTGATAATAAATTTACTTTGAACCTTGAAAAATAATAAAATAAAGAAACTGAAAGAGGAATAGTGAGGTAGTGTTCATAGGCTCATGGACCATTTAACAATCTGATGGCAGAGGGGAAGACATAGTTCCTAAAACTTTGAATGTGGCTCTTCAGGCTCCTGTACCTCCTCCCTGGTGGTTGTAATGGGAAGAGGACACATCTGTGCTGGTGAGAGTCCTGAATGATAGAAGCTTCCTTATTGAGGCATTCCCTCTTGAAGATGTCCTTGTTCTGGTTCTCCAAATGGAAGGCAAACTTACGATAAAATACAGTGAAAGTAACAAAATGGGTAGTGGTCAGAAATTAGGAAAACTAGTGCCTGAAAATAATTATGGAACATAGAACAGATAGCACAGGGACATGCATTTCGGCCCACAATGTCTGTACTGAACACAATTCCAAAGTAAACTAAATCTCTTCTGCCTGCACACGATCCGTATCCATATGTGTGGCAAGATGGTGCCAGATACCAACACAACTAATGGCGACATCCTGCAGACAGTTTACGAAACTACTTTTTCTTCTCCTTCTGTTAATTATACTTCTACCACTAAACTGTGTGCGATTGGAGCCTGAGGTTAACATTTTGACAATGTGTCTTTGGGCCAACCGAGTGATCTGGTACTTTTGCTGTCTCCAAGGGAGTTCAGTGTGATCGAGAATGAAGTTGGGAATGGAGTGTGGCTAACAGCAGAGTGTAATCGCATGATCAACTCCTATTCTTGCCTAACTGACCAATTAGAGCATCAGGCAAGATTGAAATTAATGAGTACGAGAGCAGGAGGCAAGTTCTAAGTTGTCAGTCTGTGTCTGACCAGTCTCCGTCTCTCTCTTCCGGAGTCTTAATGTTATATGTGTTTCTGATTTCAGGATATCCTTCTTTTATTGCTAATTTGCATGACTTTGGTTGGGGTGATCTGGCTTTGTGACCTGTAGTCAGCTAATGGCACAACACTAAATTGAACTGAACTAAACTGAGCAATCCTAGACTGTTTCAATGACTCTGTGGTTTGACGTTTAATAGTCTGTGTTTTGCCCTCATCATTCATTGTTCGCACAATTTGCTCTTTTTTGTGTGTTGGGCATTTGATGTTTTCTTTGAACAGGTTCCATGGTGTTTCTTTGTTTTGTGCCTGCCTGTGGGAAGCTGAATCTCAGGGCTGCATACTGCAGATATACCTTGATAGTAAATATGCTTTACACCTTTGAATCCTGACTCAAAACATCAACAATTCCCTTCCTCCCACAGGTGCTGCTAGGTTCTTCCAGCAGATTGTTTGTTGATCCATATCAGTGTTTCTCCAAAAGTTTCTTAACCTCCACCAAACTGCTGTATTCCAATACTACCCCATAAATACATTCCAGTCACTTACAATTCTCTGTGTAAAATGCTTGCCCCTCATATTTCCCTTCACCTTAAATGCATCCCTTCTACTATTCGATTCTTCTTTCCTGGGAAAAAAATGATTATGGTTATCTACTATTTATACACCTCGCATAATCTGATGAAATTCCATTGTCTCCCTCAATGGGCCAAATGACCTATGTCTTATGGTCTTAAAATAGAGACACAAGAGGCTGTACATGCTGGAGTCTGGAACAACACACAGCAATTCGGAAGAGCTCAGTGGGTCAAATTAACTCTGATGGGCAAAGAGAACTAAATTTTCTTTTGTATAATATTGTTTGCAAATTTTAAAAATCAATGGATGGAAATACAGTAAACCTCTTTAGCACCATTTGCAAACCTTTCATATCCTTCCTCTAGAATTGCTCACAATCTTATGAAGATCTGTTTCTTCCTTTAACAATTTGGAATGTGTCCTGCAGATTTGGGGAGTTTTGATTCTTACCCTGGCAGACCCAAAAGTACACATGCACCTCTGTGTGAAGCTACCTTCTTGAGGCACCACTGCTTGAAGATATTATTCTCCTTTGTAGCAGCATGAAACATCTAAACCACTTTGGTTCAGAAATTCAAACACCCTCAGATGTAAGTTAATGTTGTTTCGTCCATGATCACTGTCCATTACAGAAGTATTAATCTTTCAGCTTCAGTAATCTGTCAGAGCATATCTAAAATAAGTAACCAGCTGGGAGAATGGGAATTTAGTATGTTCTTTCTTAGTAGTTGTATCAGCAACTTTGCTGCAAAGTATAAATAGGAAAATATTCTGCCATTACTTTTAAAATAAAAATATTTATTTCCATTTGCACACAGTTCAAACTACATAGCAGCCAAATCAGTAAAGGTATTATAGAGTCATAGAGACATGGAGTCATAGAGAACTACAGCAAAGAAACAGGCCCTTCACCCCATCTAGTCCATGCCAAACTGAACCCGGACCATAGCCCTCCACACTCCTCTAATCTATGTTCCTATCCAATCTTCTCACAAATGTTGAAATCGACCTCACATGCAGCATTTACACTGGCAGCTCATTCCCCACTCTCAGCATCCTCTGAGTGAAGAAGGGGCTCATCATCCCCTTAAACGTCTCACCCTTCACCCTTAACCCATGAGCTCAAGCAACAGTCCCACTCAACCTCAGTGAAAAATGCCTGCTTGCATTTACCTTATCTATACCCATCATAATTTTGTATACCTCTATCAAGTCTCCCCTCAATCTTCTATGTTCCTAGAAATAAAATCCTAATCTATTCAATCTCTTGTAATAACTCCAGTCCTTCAGTCGGGGCAATATTCTTGCAAATTTTCTCTTACTTAGAAACATAGCAACATAGAAAACCTACAGCACAATACAAGCACTTTGGCCCACAATGCTGTGCCAAATATGTACTTACTTAGAAATTACCTAAGGTTACCCATAGCCCTCTATTTTTCTAAAGTACATGTACCTATCCAGGAATCTCTTAAAAGACCTTATCATATCCACCTCAACCACCGTCGCCAGCAGCCCATTCCACACACTCACCACTGTCTGCATAAAAACTTACCCCTGTCATCTCCTCAGTACCTACTTCCAAGCACCTTAAAACTGTGTGCTCTCATGTTAGCCATTTCAGCCCTAGAAAAAAGCCTCTGACTATCCACACGATTGATGCCTCTCATCATCTTATAAACCCCTATCAGTTCACCTCTCATCCTCCACCACTCCAAGGAGAAAAAGCCGAGTTCACTCAACCTATTCTCATAAGGCATGCTCCCCAATCCAGGCAACATCCTTGTAAATCTCCTCTGCACCCTTTCCATAGTTTCGGCATTCTTCCCGTAGTGAGGTGGCCAACTGAGCACAGTACTCCAAGTGGGGTCTGACCAGGGTCCTATATAGCTGCAACATTACCTCTAGGCTCTTAAACTCAATCCCACAGTTAATGAACGGCAATGCACTGTATTTCTTCTTAACCACAGAGTCAACCTGCACAGCAGCTTTGAGTGTCTTATGGACTTGGACCCCAAGATCCCTCTGATTTTCCACACTACCAAGAGCCTTACTATTAATACTATACTCTTCCATCATACTTGACCTACCAAAATGAACCACTTCACACTTATCTGGGAATACTTTTCAAACTTATTTCCTGTAGGAAAGATGTAACTTTCCAAAACTGCACACAATACTCCAAATTAGGCCTCACCAATGTCTTATACAACTTCAACTTAACATCCCATCTCATGTACTCAATACTTTGATTTTTGATGACCAATATGACAAAATCTTTCTTTATGACCTTATCTATTTGTGACATCACTTTCAATGAATAGTGGACCTGTATTCCAGATCTCTTGGTTCTACCACTCCCCTTACTTCATTTGGGTATTAATCTCTTTGTATCCAAGACCTTCAAGGAGCGGTGCCTGAGAAAGGCATTGTCCATTATTAAGGGCCTCCATCCTCCAGGACATGCCCTCTTCTCATTGTTACCACCAGGAAGGAAGTACAGAAGCCCGAAGGCACACACTCAGCGATTCAGGAACTAAGTCTTCCCCTCTAGCATCTAATCCCTAAATGGACGTTGATCCCTTGGACACTATCTCACTTTTTAATGTTTCTGCTTTAGCTCGATTTTTAATTTAACTATTTAATATAAAAATGTATACTTAATATAATTGATTTAGTTTTCTATATTCTTATGTATTGCATTGTATCCTGGCCAGAAAGTTAACAAATTTCATGGCATATGCCGGTGATATTAAATCAGATTCTGATTCTGATTTTATGTAAGACCTATTCTGATTGGTACTACCGAAATGCAAAACCTCACACTTGTCCGCATTAAGCTCCATCTGCTGTTTCTCAGTCCATTTTTCTACCTGGTCCTGCTACCATCTTTGATAGTCTTCCTCGCTGCCCACAACACCCCCAATCTTGGAGTCATTGCATTTTTGCTGACCCAGTATCATCCAGTTCATTGATGGAAATTTCAAACAACAATGGACCGGTTCCTAGGGCACTGCTCTTGTCACAGGCCTCTAGTCAGAGAGGCAAACATCTACAATCACTCTCGGGCTTCTCCCACAAAGCCAATGTCTAATCCAATTTACTGCCTCATCTTGAATGCCAAGTGACTGAACCTTCTTGACCAACCTTCCAGTGGATCTTTGCTAAATATTAAACAGCAAGAAAATTGGATCAATAATTTTCATTAAGATTTGTTTCTGTCTCATTCCAGTTGTTATGAGATATCATCAGTATTTCTTTAAATTTACAAACAATATACAGTACACAAAATAAAATGTAGTTCTCTTTCCACAGTAGAAATGCAATCATACAATTATTAAATGATTATATGTCTTATTATGGTTTCCTCCATGTGTAGGACATATTGAAACTTGTCAGTAAATATAAGTTAGTAAATTTTAAAGTTTTATAGGAGAATAGAATTTAAATACCTATCCTTTCTTCACTTTCAATAGAAGTATCATTGTTGAGTTCCTAATATCATGTCTGGACCAGAAATTTAATAGACCAGTCATGTAGAGATAAGCAATAAAGGTCAAAGTCTGGGTGTGTAATAATGAATTATCACCATCTTGTCTTAGAAGTCAGGAGTGGGATGGAGTACTCCAAAATTATTTGATTGGGGGCGATTTTTACAGCGTCCAGTCATGACACCTCTATCACCGGGCACCGTGGATGCAATTTGACCAGTTAAGAAATGCATGGTAGTAATTCCCCAAAAGAGTTCAATCAACCTCTCTTCAAAACCTTGATAATGGGAACTAAGCAAGCACTTGATTTTTTTTCCTTCCTGAAGTTTGCAAAACAAATGAGCAGAAATGCTCATTGTTCTCGAAGTCAAAGACAGAGTCACTCTCACCTTTGGAAATCTCAACTCACAATGTCTGCTATACACTCTATATGATAACTTACTGCTCTCTGCTTCATTGAGGAATTGACCTATTTGCAAACAGAGAAGCTTGTCATTTTCATTAATGCAACATTAATGTAGTCATGGAAGACTCTCGAGCATGATAACCTCTTGCAATGAGCGTCCTTGGTTCAAGGAAGCTGCACCTCCATTTGTTCTCCTGCAGCTTTGCAAGTTCTTCTTCTCTTCTGGTAAAACACTGTCTTTCCTTCCGATCACTGCAATGTACAATAATTTCTCACCAACACATCCTGCAGTTAAAAAGCACCAGTTTTATTGTGGCGTGGCCCTGTAAGGGATATTTCCTTTAGTTAGAGATCGCTGAAAGCATTTTACTAATACAGGTACTTGGACCTCGAATGCTCACTGCTTTTGAAGCGGCCTGTTCCTACATACAAGGGTCTGCTAGCACAGCTTTGAAACTGGTGTTAACAGGTTTCATAGTTTTGTTTAAAGTTTTTTCAAACATCACTAGGGACAACTCTTATACCATGTTACAGAAAGTATTTCCAGCAGTTTTTCTAGGTTAGAGCTCTTCACGGGCACTTATAAGTTTTGTGTGTGAGCATTTTCTTTACAGCTTTGTACTGAAAGTTTTCATGTAATTGGACCAGTGAGCTTTGTTTAACAAGCCAAATGCTAAGACAGTTGAATTGTACTGCTATAGCTTCATTTTACAAGGACACCTGCAAAAGAAGCTCTTTCAGTTCTAGAAAAGCAGATGGCAATTCACAAAGTCTAACTTACCACCACCTTGGTATGTCCTTTCCCATTTGACACAACGGACTCATCAGGAAAGTGGCTCAGAGATTGGGTGGAAACAACCTTGCAAGCGCATTGATCCCAGAACTGACAAGGAATTCCATTTCCAAGTCTAAGCTGACAAATGCAATTTACATTCATGTCACAGATTCTCAGAAAATTCCTAATGAACAAACTCCCAGGAATTCCCAGAAAACTACTAATGAACAAGTGAAACTCAACTCTGTCTAATACACAGCAGCATTTCCATCATCAATTTTTTTCAACTGAGATCTTGAGGTCACCACAAGCTATATTGATGCTCTGAGTACAAGACTGGTATATTAGCTCAACACTGTGACCTAGTATCAAAATAAGACAGAATAAATGAAGGTGCTTCTTTCTTCCAGCAATTGCAACTTGTTTTTACATAGAGTGCCTTTAACTTAGTAAAATGGCCTTAAAAGCTTGGCAGGGTGCAAAGTGTTATACAACTAATGATCAGTTATCGGTTAAAAATGCACTACTCACCGATCTTAAAAGTTACTCCTTCAAAAATAAACACAAGAAAATCTGCAGATGTTGGAAATCCAAAGCAGCGCATGCAAAATGCTAGAGGAACTCAGCAGGTCAGGCTGTAAGTGAATAAACAGTTAACATCTTGAGCCGAGACTCTTCTTCAGGACCGGAAAGGAAGGGGGAAGATGCCAGAATAAAAATGTGTGGAGAGGAGAAGGAGGATGGGTAGATGGTATGTGAAGCCAGGTGGGTGAGGCTGGAGAAGACAGAATCTGAAAGGATAAGAGAGTGGGCCATAGGAGAAGGGGAAGGATGAGGGGGCCCGGGGGAGGTGATGAGAAGCATTTAAAGGCCAGTGTGTGGGGGGGGGAGGGATATTGTTTTCCCCAGAAGGAGAAACTCATATTCATCAGCTTGGAGGATACCCAGATGGAATATAACGTGTTGCTCCTGTACCCTGATGGTGGCCTCATCTTGGCAGAAGAGGAGGCCATGGGCCGACATGTTAGAATGAGAATGGGAATCAGAATCAAATGTCTGGCCACTGGAAAGTTCCGATTATGGTGGATGAAGAAGAGGTGCTCGATGATACGGTCCCTCAATTTACAATGCGTCTCACCGGTGTAGAGGAGGCCACATCGGGAGCACTAGGCGCAATAGATGACCCCAGCAGATATGCAGGTGATGTGTTGCTTCACCTGGAAGGACTGATTTAGGCCCTGAATGGAGGTGAAGGAGGATGTGAACCATTTGCAGGGATAAGTGCTGGGAAGGAGATTAGTGAGAAGGAACAAGTGGACAAGAGACTCATAGAGGGAGTAATCCCTGTGGAAAGGAGAGAGGATGGGGGAGATAAAGATATGTTTTGTGGTAGGAACTCTTTGGAGATGGCAGAAGTGGCAGAGGATGGTGTGTTGGCTAAAGAGTCTCATGGGGTGGTTGGTAAGGACAAGAAGAACTCTTATCACTGTTAGGGTGGCAGGAAGATGGGGTGAGTGTGGATGTTTGGGAAATGAAGCTATGGGTGAGGACAGCATTTATGGTGCAGGAAGGGAAAATAATTTCTTCAAACCCTGATGCTTTTGGGATTAAGTGAAGTAAGGTTTTTGTAAATTCTACCTCATATTTTTCCTGTAAATGCCCGCAAGAAAATGAATTACAATATAGTATATGGTAACAGATAACTACTTTGAAAATAAATATACTTTGAAATTTCACCTTTACTGTGACAATGCGTTGAAAAGGGAAAGCTTGGACACAAATCCTTCAGATCAATGAGTCTGTGACAACCACACGGACCACTAGATAATCTGAATTTCCTGTGCTCACCACATATCCCTCCAAATCCTTCCCCTCCATGTACATATCCAAGAGCTTCTTAAATGAAACTATTTTACCCTCCCCAACTCCTTCCACTGGCATGTTCTTTGATGCACACAGAATAACGACTTTTTCACTGAAAGCACAATCAGAGTCAATGGGCAAATACTTAAGTGCAATCTTTGTCTATACTGGTGTCAGAGACCAGGACTGTAGCCTCACACACATATACTTTGACTGCTAGGCTAATGGAGGGCAAGATTACAGTCACGCTCAGTCTCCCAGAGTCAGTGTCACTCGAAGCCACTGATCCCGGTCACATCTCACATTGTTGCTTGTTCTTGTATAAGAGGGGTGTACACTCCACACGGAAAGTGCGATGAGAGACCCAGGCAAAGATGTTAAGGACCCAAGTGCCGGAGCATCTGAGACTAGAATTGTGACACGACTTTGAGACTGAGATGAGAGCAGAGATTTTGACTAAATGCTAGAAAAGAAATGCTGAGTCTAGACAAGAATCCAAATGAGACCGAAACCCCAAACACAATTGCAGACTGAACCAAACTTGAGCTGATGATTGACCACCAAACCCAAGTTCAGATGCTCTTTAAATATCCAGATCTTGGCTCCAAAACATGGTGGCCAGTTAGCGGAGTGGCCCTTAAAGGGTCTGCATCAGATATCCATACTCCAGAGGGTCGCAGATTCTAAACCCTGGCAGCTGGCATGGTCAGGAGCACACCATAACAGAAGGAAGAGAGATTGTATTTCTTTTACCTTCATTCCAAATGGAGCAAGCCTAGGGGTTCAGGACTATTGCAGTCTTCCCTAGAGCACAAACATTCATACTTAGCAATCACTGGGGAATTGGTCTTTACAAAGACTCTTCAGCAATATCCAGCTTGCACTGTAGATCTCCACGAACCCCTGGCAAACAACAGACCACAGTTGGGTACAGTCGTCCAGCAGCCAGTCCAGACCCCTAACCAGCTGGGAGCCTGTTTGTTACTGTCCCTGCTAGAAGTGGTTTGCATGTGGTATGGAGATGCGAGAGAAAACAGTGCTGAAATCTGGATTAACAAACAGTCCACTGGGATGGCATGATAGTGTAGTGGTTAGTGCAATCACTTTACAACACCAGGGGTAAATCCAGGTTCAATTCCTGCCACTGTCTGAAAAGAATTTGTACGTACTTCCAATGACCGTGTGGGTTTCCTCGGGGTGCTCCGGTCTCCACTCACATTCCAATGGATGGCTAAACAACCCATTTCACTGTATGTTTTGATGTACATGTGACAAATAAAGCTAATCTTTAGAAGATCTACTTATCTTTAAATTAGGTCAAACAGCACACATGTAGAAGGAAAGGAACTCCCCATGAAGAAAGTTATATAATTGCTTTCCACCCTTGGATGCTGTTTGACCCATTGAGTTCTTCCAGCTGATTTTTTTTCCACTTGTGTCATGTTTCTTTAAGAGTGGACTGACACGGGAAAGGCTAAGTATTAGCCACAACAGGTACTAACAGAGTCAATATTACACAGAAAAATCCAATATTACTGTTCTATGAAACTTACAAATGAAAATCATAACTTTGGAACTTAGAAAGACAGCATTGGGCAATAAACAATATTGCTTACTGGCATCAAAATGTATCAAAGCAATTTTAGCCTTTTTCATACATCAATCACAGGATAAGGATGTCCATGACCAGTCCAGTTCCTCTGGGAAGGGATTAGTGAGGTTTCTTCATGAATTATTATAGCCTGTGGTGAATAGACAGTTTGCTTTTGACCTGGAGACGTTGAAAGAATAGTGTTATGTAAATAAGTCTGAGTTTCAAATGATTTGGTGAGGAGCTTGTCAATGGTATGTTCTGTTTCCTCTGGTGTCCTTGTCCTTCCAGATGGAAAAGCAGGTGGATTTGCAATCTTATTAACTTGACAAGTTGTCCGGGATATCCAACTGACAGCAAGCATTGCAGCCATGTTTCCAAAATGATGGCTGGAGTATATTTTAAGATGTCCTTCTGATGAAATAAGTTGCTTTACTCTGGTCAATGTCTGCTTTCTTGAATTAACATTCATCCAGACATTAGACCAAAATCCTGAATTCATTTATTGATGGAGGAAAGGCATGAATGAATCAACATATGAGTAATTTCCTGCAAGCTATCTTGCTTTTCATTTGCTCTTGTGGCTACAGTATTTGTGGAAATGATTTGATTCGGGTTCTGGTCAACACTAATGCTTGGTTTGTACATGGGAAGCAGAAATTCAAAAATGGCCTGTAAAGCAAGATGTCAAAGAGAGGAAGAGGAGAGATTGATTTTGAATGATTTCATACAATTTGTAACATTAATTTAGACAGTCAAGAACACTGACATCTAGAATATACATGAAACTAAGTATAATACCTAATACAATACCTAATATATGCCTAATATTTTATAAATATATAATTATACCCAAGTGTAATACTTAATAATACCCAAGTATAATACCTAATTTCATACAGACATTCAATAGTATTCTTAAAAATCTAAGGTATTTTCCTGGAATATGTGTACCACAATGTTATTTGGTGTTCTAGCCCAGGCCTACATAATGTGCTGGTCTTGCCTGGATTGTGCTGTATGAGAAGCTGAACTATGGTGTCATCAACAAACACCCCATTTCCAACCTCTGAGTAGCATGAACATAACAAGATAATGAGACCCAAGGTACAGCATTGAGAAACTCTTCCCATGATAACCAAGGCTAATATAAATGGCTTATAATATCATTGTTCCTATCCAGATCCTTTGATAAGATACAGAGAGAATCTACCATTGGGCTAATTCCTGAATGATTTTCATTGACCGAACTTAAAACTGAAGATCTCATAAGATATTGTAGCTCTTTACATTATACTGAGGGATAAGATTTACACGATTTTGGAAAGGCATGGCCTACTTTGGGATTGTCGGCGTGGCTTTTGGAAGAGAAGTGGCAGGTGGTGTTTAATTCAGGCATGTATGAGGTGGCACACTTTAGAAGGTCAAATGGAAAAGAAAATGTACAGTTAATAGAAGACCCCTGAATAACTTTAAGGTGCAGAAGATCTTGGGGTGCATGTCTATAGTTCAGTGAAAGTAGCGGCAATGTGGATCAGGTGGGTCACTGGTAAGGGTATAGAGTAAAAGATTAAGGAAGGCATAATGAAGCTGTATAGAATTTCACTCAGACCACACTTGGACTATTGTGTACAGTTCTGACTGCTCCATTATAGGAAGGATGGATAGTCTGTGGAGAGGGTGCAGAGGAGACTAAACAGGATGCTGCCTGGATTAGTGGGTGTGAGCTATTGGGAAATGTTGGGTGCAATTGCATTCTTCTCCCCAGAGAATTGGAGACTAAGAGGAGACCTGATAAGGGTTTGTGAAATTATGAGAGACAGTCGGAATCTCTTTCCCATGGTAGGAATGTGAAACACCAGAGGATACTAAGCTGGGTGGCAGTGTGATATGTGATGAGGATGTTAGGAGAATTCAGGGTGACTTGGATAGGCTGGGTGAGTGGGCAGATACTTGGCAGATGACGTTTAATGTGAGTAAGTGTGAGGTTATCCACTTTGGGAGTAAGAACAGGAAGGCAGATTATTATCTGAATGGTGTAGAGTTAGGTAAGGGAGAAATACAAAGATATCTAGGAGTCCTTGTTCATCAGTCACTGAAGGTGAATGAGCAAGTGCAGCAGGCAGTGAAGAAGGCTAATGGAATGTTGGCCTTTATTACAAAGGGAATTGAGTACAAGAGCAAGGAAATCCTCTTGCATTTGTACAGAGCCCTGGTGAGACCACACCTGGAGTATTATGTGCAGTTTTGGTCTCCAGGGTTAAGGAAGGACATCCTGGCTGTAGAGGAAGTGCAGCGTAGATTCACAAGGTTAATTCCTGGGATGTCTGGACTGTCTTACGCAGAGAGGTTAGAGAGACCGGGCTTGTACATGCTGGAATTAAGGAGATTGAGAGGGGATCTGATTGAAACATACAAGATTATTAAGGGATTGGACAAGATAGAGGCAGGAAATATGTTCCAGATGCTGGGAGAGTCCAGTACCAGAGGGCATGGTTTGAGAATAAGGGGTAGGTCATTTAGGACAGAGTTAAGGAAAAACTTCTTCTCCCAGAGAGTTGTGGGGGTCTGGAATGCACTGCCTCGGAAGGTAGTGGAGGCCAATTCTCTGGATGCCTTCAAGAAGGAGCTAGATAGGTATCTTATGGATAGGGGAATCAAGGGATATGGGGACAAGGCAGGAACCGGGTATTGATAGTAGTTGATCAGCCATTATCTCAAAATGGCGGTGCAGGCTCGAAGGGTCGAATGGTCTACTTCTGCACCTATTGTCTATTGTCTTGCTTTTAAATTGAGAACAGGGAAATTTAAAGGTTACGTGAGGTGCAAGCACCTTATACAGAGAATGAGAAGTGCCTGGAAAAGGTTACTAATAGTAGTTATGGGAGCAGGCAGCTTGGTGGAATATATGAGGTTTTTAGATACACACAGGAATATGAAGGGAATGGAGGGATATGGATGATACAAAGGGAGAGAACATTTAGTATAAATTGGCATCAAGATAGACACAATATTGTGAGCTAAATTTCTAGTGTTGAATTGTTCTATGTTCCTTTATCCTTTTGCCAGACTCTAATATTGCTTTACAAATGTCTTACACCCTTCTTTATAAAACTGTTTGGGACTTCTCACCCCACCCACTCACCATTACTTTTCCAGATCTTCGGTTAAACTTCTATCTTTGAAACATCCTGATTAACTCTGAACCTCCCCCCATTTAGACATGACCCAACAACTGTGAAGGTATTTTTAATATACTTTAATTTTAAGATACCATTCCCCTACATATTTGTTACCTGACCCACTGAATTCCCCCAACACCTCTTGTGTGATTGCAACACCTGCAGTCTCTTGTGATTTGGGCATTTTTGGAATTGATCTTTAATCCTGGTATTCTGTAATATCCTACAAAAGAGAAGTTTTGTCAAACTATTGTCAACCTCCCTCATTATTATCAGTAACAACTGAATCATCCATCTCTCTGTGGTGTGATCTCTCTATGATGTGATCTCTTTATGGTACGATCTCTCTATGACGTGATCTCTTTATGGTACGATCTCTCTATGACGTGATCTCTCTGTGGTGCGATCTCTCTATGACATGATCTCTCTGTGGTGTGATCTCTCTATGATATGATCTCTCTGTGGTGTGATCTCTCTATGATGTGATCTCTTTATGGTACGATCTCTCTATGACGTGATCTCTTTATGGTACGATCTCTCTATGACGTGATCTCTCTGTGGTGCGATCTCTCTATGACATGATCTCTCTGTGGTGTGATCTCTCTATGATGTGATATGCTTTCATTAGCCCAGTGTCCTCACTTTGTATTATGGAGCACAAGAAATAACAGGCTGACATTTGCTGGCAACTTAGTTTTCCCAGCAACTCACTTTAGTTAAATCTATTAATCTGATTGCGTCTTGTGATGATTCACTATTGGATTCTCTTTTTTGTTGCTTCGTGAAATATAGAACCCAAGTTACGTGCAGTATTACTGTGCATGATTACAATGTGCAAAGTAAATTTTTCATCGAAGTTCATACAGTATCTGTCATCATACATAACCCCATGATTCAATTTCTTGTAGGCATGCTGAACAAATCTACAGAGTAGTAACTATAACAGAATCAACGAAACTAGGGATTTCAACTAGAGTGCAGAAGACAACAAACTATGTAAATTCAAAAAGAAGAAACAATAATATCAATAAATAATCAATAAATATTAATAACCTGAGATTCAGAGTCCTTTAAAATGAGTCAATAGGCTGTGGGGACATTTCACTGATGGGGCAAGTGAGGTTGAGTGAAGCTGTCCCCTTTGGTTCAAGAGCCTGATGGCTGAGAAGTAGCAACTGTTCTAAACCTGATGGCTTGTGTTTTAAGGCTTTTGTGCCTCCTTCCTGATGGCAGCAGTGAGAAGGGAGCATGTCCTGTGTGGTGGGGGTCTCAATGATGAATACTCCTTTCCTGAGACAGTGATCCATATAGATATGCTCAATGGTGGGGAGGGCTTTACCTGTGATTGTCTGCGCTGTATCCACTACATTTTTTGTAGGATTTTCTGTCAATGGCATTGGTGTTTCCATACCAGTCTCTGATGCTGCCTGTCAATATACTCTCTGCTATGCATCCATATTGATAATTCATAATAATATCTTAACAGGGCATTATTAGTGTGCTTATCGCTGCGGGTTTATTGGTTCCCTGCTCTTTATAAAGTTTTATTGCTCTCTACTGATTAAATATATATCACATATTGACTGGGATTGATTCTACACCTCTCCAGTTCTGGATAAAATCGTTGTTTTGATGAGTGAAACATATTGCCCTTTACAGAACGTGAATACTCAAATAAACTAAAGATGGATTACTCAGCTGGTCATGAAAAGTTGAACTGACAACTCCAGCAGACCCCAGAAAAACTCTCCATCTGGAAGAAAATGTCCACATTATGATTGAGAAGGAAAAAGTGCCTTGCTTATCACCTCATCAATAGTCACAGCAGAGAAGTCAAACCACAGCTGAAACAGATATTAGTCAATGCTTTTAATGACAGATTGAATCTTGAACGTTATAAAGACCTGCAATGCTGCCACAACATGCATTATCATTGATTTTGTTTCCTCCAGCAACTTGAGAAGACTCTTGCTGCTGGTGAATATAATAAGGAGTTTGTAGATATTACAATAAGCAAATTTTATTTACAGATTTCCATTGATTTTATACAAGTTTTAGCACATCAAACTGGGCTTTATCAATGATGCTTATACCTGGACAGCATGAGAAGCCATGTTCAAGTTGCAATTTCCTTTGTTTTTCAACAGTCTCCCTTCACAGTCCACTGGGAGAATTTGTAAAAACTGCACTTACCCTATTGCCGCTCTTTCTGAATCCACCGCTATCATCTAAATAGAAATAGCTGATTTCTTTAGCTTTCATGTGTTTCTCCCCAGTAAAAAAAATCAGTAGTTGGATTACTCTGTATCAGCAAGCAAACAGGTTTAAAATTATATGCAGATCTCAGTAACAATATTGACTCACATTTGAGGAAAACATAGAACATTATGGCACTAACAGGCCACTCAGCCCCCAATGCTGTGCCAACCTTTTAACCAACTCTAAGAGCAATCTAATCCTTCCCTTCTCCATAGCCCTCTATTTTTCTATCATCAATGGGCCTAGGAGTTACTTAAATGTTCCTAATGCATCTCCGTCTATCACCACCTCTGGCAGTTCGTTCCACCACCCTGTGTAAAAATTCTACCACTGACAAATGCACCCCCCCTCCATACATTCCTCCAGTCACCTTAAAATTATGCCCCATAGAATTAGCCATTTCCGCTCCTGGTAAGTCTCTGGCTATCCATTCATTCTATGCCTCTTATCATCTTGTACACCTCTAACAAATCATCTCTTATCCTCCTTCACTCCAAAGAGACAAGCCCTAGAACTTGTGGACGTCATTTCCCTATATGCCTAGAGCTGTATAGGAAGCCCACTTTCCAATGGTCTTGACTGCGTCTACCAACAGTTGCTCATGAACACTAATGTTTGCCTTGTCACTTTCCAGGTGCAGTGGCTCAGAACGGATTTCTCTTGACTTTTCCAACAGTGTTTGGAGCCAGGGTGAAGATGTGCTTTCCGTGTGGAGTTTGCACATTCTCACTGTGACCACAAAGCTTTCCTTCAGAAATTCCAGTTTCCTCCCATATTACAGAGGCATGCAGTTGCTGGGGCAATTGGCCTCTCCAGAAGGTCCCTAGTGGATCAGTAAGTGGTCGAATTTGAAGTTGACGGGAATATAGGGAAAACAAAAAGAGTGGGTGTAGTATTACTGAGAATAAAACTTTGATGGTTGATGTGGAGGCATTGGGCCATAGGGTCTATTTATGTGTTGTATAACTATGTGCATCATTAACACGTCCTCCAATTTCCTTCCTTTTTCACACACTTAAGGAAATGACCAGCTTTCCCACCCTCATGCCACCCCATTCTCTTGTCGCCACTCTACCCATTGACCTACAAGGTTCAAAGTTCAAAGTAAAATTATTAACAAAGTACATATGTTACCTTTTACAACCTTGAGGTTCATTTTTACATGTACTTGCAGGGAAAAAATACAATAATATTTTACGAAAAGCTATCTTTAAACAAAGGCTGAGAAACACCAATGTGCAAAAGACAAACTGCACAAATAAAAATATACTGAGACCATGAGTTATACAGAGTCCTTGAAAGTGAGTCTGAAGGGCATAGAATCAGCTCAGAGTAGTGGTAATGACGTTATCTACCTTAGTTCAGAAATCTGATGGTTGTAGGGTAAGAACCGTTCCTGGATTTGATAGTGTGGGAACCAAGGCTTCTGTATCTCCTGCGCATTGGGAGTAACAAAAAGGGGGATTCCAAATTAAAGGATGTTACAACTTAAAAATATTCATACTTATTTTCAAGAACTCCACAACTTGATTGTTCAAGATTTTTACAACCTGTTAGGGTTACAGAGTCAGTGTTACAGAGCAAGGAACCCTTAAGGCCATCAGGTCTTTAGGCCCATACTTCTTCATGCCATCCAAGACGTATTTCCAAGCTAATTCCATTTAACAGGCACTTGGCCCATATCCCTTTAAACTCTTGTCATCTACAGTATATACCTGTCCACATACTTCTTCAATGTGTGTAACCTTCCTGCATCAAGCGTTTCCACTGGCAGTTAATCCATGTATCTACAACCCACTATGTAAAATGTTGCCCCTTAGATTCATACAAAAACCTTTCACCTCTAACCTTCATTCTAGATCCTCTTTTACTTGATTTACCAACTTGAGATTTAGAAAAAAATCACTCACTCCATTTCTGCCTCACAAGTTTCTAGTTTTGAAACTCTCTGAGATAAGGTCACTCCTTCAGGTCTGGCCTCTCGTGCATCCCTGATTTTACTCACTGCCACAAAGGAGTACAAAACCTCTCCAATATCTCCTCATGTGGTTCATTGTCAAATGTTCTCCAGCAAACATGGTGTGAATTAGAGCATTTTAATAAATTCTGTGTATTATGTAAACAGAAAGTGCTGTAACTGAATGCAAAATTTTCCAGAGACCCACTGACGAGATTGAGATTCGCAAAGACTTGTTCTGTTGCCAAGGGTATTGAAATTATTTGTAATCTAATTTTCTGAATGCATTCAGTTGGTTGCCACAAAATATGGCCAGAATCTTTCTTGTCCATGTACAGTATAATATATATAAATTGCCATTAGGTCTCTGCCAACCATCTGTTGTGTTTAGTTCTCCAATTCCCAAACATGCCAGATCAAGAATTTATTTTGTAGATTTTAAAGTTGTATCACATGACCACAGACTTTTCTTTAAAAACTCTTGGTTTAGATCTGGAGATCAAAAATGTAGTTGTTCTCTGTGCACTTGGATAAAATGACTACATTTTAGGCCAATTTGTCTTTCAAGACAACTTTGTTTTGAAATGGATTCAAAATGGGACACTATATGTTATTGGATATCACAAATCAAAACATTGGGGTGAGAAGTAGTGGATGGAGACACATGAGGGACTGCAGATACAGGAAATCTGTCATTTTTACATTGGTATTGGTTTATTATTATTACATGTACCTTGATGCAGTGAAAGGCTTGTCTCATACTGTTCATACAGATCAAATCATTACACAATGCGTTCAGGTGGTATTAGGTAAACCAGGCAGCATTGTAGCGTAGTGGTTAATGCAACACTTTATGTGCAGGCAACCCAGGTTCAATTCCTGCCGCTGTCTGTAAGGAGTTTATACGTTCTTTGTGACTGCGTGGGTTTCCTCCAGGTTCTCTGGTTTCCTCCCACAGTCCAAAGGTGTACTGGTTGGTAGGTTAATTGTAAATTGTCCCATGATTAGGCTCAGATTAAATCAGGGGTTGCTCAGCAATGTGACTCAAAGGAACAGACAGGTCTATTCCATGCTGTATCTCAAAAAATACTAAATAAAGTTACAATTACAGAGTGTAAAATCTACTGAAAGACTGCAGTACAGATAACCGGTAAAGTACAGGATCATAATTAGGTTGATTTTGAGTACAAGAGTCCATTTAATCATCCAAGATAAGAAGTCCATTCAAGAGTCTGATAGCAGGGGATAGAAGCTGTCCTCGAGTCCGGTGCTACATGCTTTCAGGCTTTTGTATCTTCTGCCTGCTGAGAGAGGGGAGAAGAGAGAATAACTGGGGTAGACGGTGCCTGTGATTATGATGGCTGCTTCACTGAGGCAGTAAGAAGTCTAGACAGAGTCCATAAAGGGCAGCCTGTTTCCCATAATGTGCTGAGCTGTGTCCACAACTCTGCAGGTTTTCGCGGTGACATGCAGAGCATTTGTGATACCAAGCCAATAGCATCCAGACAAAATGCTTTCTATGGCGTATTGATAAAAATTGCTAAGGATTATTGGGGACTTAAGGTACCAAATTTCTTTAGCCTCCTGAGGACATAGAGGCATTCATTAGCTTTCTTGGCTGTGATAGCAAAGTGGCTGGACCATCAATGTAGGTGTAGAAAGGTGCATATGCATCACTTCCCTTTTAAAAGTCTATGACTAGTTGTTTTGTTTTGTTACCACTGACGGAAGGGTTGTTATCACCATGTCACTAAGCTCTCTGTCACCTGGCTGTATTTTGATTTATCATATGACCAACTATGATAATATTGTAGGGCAATGTAAGGAGTGGAATCATATGCATAATTCACAACCACCGATATTGAGTTGGGGTTCACTTTAGGAGGCTGGTTTAACATAATGACATAATGTTGTGAAGTTTTTTTTACCGCTGTTTATGTCCTGCATTTTGTTGACAATAAAGGAGTTGTTACCATTTCCCTTAAGTATAAAGTGTCTCTGTTATTTTATTTATGACAAACCACAGTATCATCTGCAAACTCATAAACAGAGTCAGAGCAGAACCCGGACACGCAGTCAGGAGTCCACAGGGAGTAGAGTAACTGTGTATACAACTTTGTGAAGTACACAAGTTGAAAATAATCATGGTGAAAATGTTGTTCCTTATCCTTAAAGATGGTGGTTTGTTGTTCAGGAAGCCAAGGATCCAGTTGTAGAGGAAAGCTTGACTCCCAGGATCTAGAGTTTGATGATGAGTTTACTTGGAATAATAGCACTGAAGTCAGAACTGCCATCAGTAACAAAATAGCCTGATATACATGTCTGTTCTGTTTAGATACTTCAGGGATGAGCGTAGAGCCAAGGAGATGGCATCAGTTGTAGACCTGCTTTGGTGGTAGGCAAATACGCAAAATGCTGGTGATGCAGCATCTATGGAGAGGAATGGACCATCAACATTTCAGGCTGAGACCCTTCATCAGGACTCAGTTGCTGAAAATCTGGACTGACGCACACAAAACACTGTGGAAACTCAGGTCAGGCAGCATCTATGATGGGACACTGCAGATACTGAATATCTGGAGTGTTACCCAACAATGCTGATGGAATTTACCATGCCAGGCAGCATGGTGATGAAGGGTCTCAATCATTCCCTTCGTATCCATGTGTCTATCTAAAGGTCTCTAAAACGCCACCAAACATAAAAAAAACTTGTCCTTCATGTCAACTTTAAATTTCTCTCTCTATCCTTAAGATCTTGCCCTCTGGTGGTTGATATTTCCATCCTGGTGATAACATTCCTGACTGTACACTCTATCTTGTTCATTTGCTCATTAAACGCCATGTTGTATGACATGGGCGATTATGCTCTTTCCATTACCATGATTGTTCTCGGCAATTTTTTTAAAGGAAGTGGTTTACCAATGCTTTCTTCTGGGCAGTATCTTTACGAGATGGATGACCCCAGCCATTATCAATATTCTTCAGAGATCGTCTGCCTGGCTTCAGCAGTTGCATAACCAGGACTTGTGATACGGTCCAGCTGCTCATACGACCATCCACCATCTGCTCCCATGGCTTCACATGACCCTGATCTGGGAATCTGATGCTACACCTTGCCCGAGGGTGACCTGCAGGTTAGCAGACGGAAGGAGCACCCTTACACTTATCTCCACCCTGCCACCCCATTCTCTATCTATACCTCTCATAATTTTAGGAACTTCAATCAAGTGTCTCTTCAGCCAGCAACATTCTAGGAAGAAAATAAAATTTTATTTGACCTTCCCTTTTAGCTCATGCTGTCTAATCCAGGTAGCATCCTGGTAAAACTGCCTCTGCAGCCTTTCCATGGTCTCCACGTCCTTCCAGAAATGGGGTGACCGGAGCTGCACACAGAATTTCAAGTACAGTCTGACTAATATTTTCTGTAAGTCCCTTATCTTTATTTGCATCAACCCAATTGCAAGACTACTGATCACAAAATTCAGAAGTGGATTGTGAGGACTGCTGAGAGAATCATCGAGGTCTCCCCACACCTCACTCGGAAACACTATGATCACAGACCGCTTAGCATTCTCAAAGGCCCCTCCCATTCATCACACAATCTCTTTGATCTCTATCAGGCAGAAGGTACTGCAAAATAAGAACAAGGACTGATAGGCACAGTAACAGCTTCTTCCCCCCCCCAGGCTGAAAGACTTCTGACAAACCTGCTACCACCCAGTGCACATTAATTACAACAGTGCCAGTAGCATTATACCATTGTATATTTAACTATATGTTGCATATACACTTTATGTTAACTTATACAGGATATCTACAGATTTTGTTAGTATCTGTTACCATTATTTTACGTGCTTTATGTGATATAGGTATTGTGTTTCACACATTGATCCCAGAGGAACTGTTTCTTTTAGCTGTATACATGTATACGGTTGAATGACTATAAGCTTGAATCTGAACTTGAGGGCACGCATTCCATACACCTTCTTTACCAACTTATCCTCCTTTCAGTGAACTATGGACCTGGACACCACCATCTCACTGTACAACAATGTTTAAAAGGCCCTCTATTAACTGGTTATTTTCTCATTTCATTCGATTTCCCAATGTATAACACCTTAAACTTGTTAATCTTAAACTCCATCTGCCACTTTTCTGCCCAAATTTGTTACTGATCTCTATTCCTCTGTATTCTTTAATAGTCCTTTACATTGTCCTCTAACCTTGGTGTCATTCACAAAGTTGTTAATCCACTCATCTATATATTATCCAAGTCATTGAAATATATTGCAAATGAAAGAGGTCCCAACACAGATCCTCTTGGATCAGCTCAGATCATGTACCTCCAGCCAGAGTAACACCCTTTACCGCTACTCTCTGTCTTCTAAGGGAAGGCCAGTTTTAATTCCTAACTTACAATTCACCCCAAATCCCTTGCATCATTATTTTCTGAATGAACCTACCAATGAGGGGCCTTATCAAATATCTACTCTGTGCTAGCAAAGTTCAAAGTAATTTTTATTATCAAAGTACATATATGTCACCATAGACAACCCTGAGATTCATTTTCTTGTGGGTGTACTCAGTAAATTTCTAGAATAATAACCATAACAGAATCAATGAAAGATCGGCCAACAAGCATGTTCAACCAGTGTGCAAAAGACAAGAGATTGTGCAAATACAGAAGGAAAGAAATAAAAATAATAAACAAGTAATAAATATTTAGAACATGAGACAAAGAGTCATTAACAGTGAGTCCACAGGTTGTGGGAACATTACAGTGATGGGGCAACTGAAGCTGACTGAAGTTATCCCCATAGGTTTAAGAGCCTGGTGGTTGAGGGGTAGTAACTGTTCCTAAATCTGGTGGGGTCCTTCCTGAGGCTCTGTACCTTCTACCTGACGGCAGCAGCGAGAAGAAAGCATGTCCTGGATGGTGGGACAGTTGATGTTCTCGCTTTACTAATTTTACATAATGAGTGATATTAGGAGAAGGATAGAATCCTGTAAACCTCTACATTTTCAGCCGAAACCTTTTTTGTCATTAAATCAACAAATCATCTTTAAATAAAATGCAAAACTTGTAGTTTATTGATATTGGAATATAAATGAAACACCTGCCCATTTCCTTCTTTCTTTCCTCCCATTCTGTGACACAAGTACATCCATCAGATGAAGCAGTGATTCACTTGTACTTCTTTCTCCAATACACAGAGAGCTCGCAATGCAATCTCCCTGCGTGAGGATTATGTTTCTGCTTTGCACAACGCCTCCATTCGGTTTAGAAGGGTGACTCTGAGCTTGCAGCTGCCTATCACTTTAATTCCCCGTGAAATGCAAAACACTGCAGATGCTGGAATTTAGAAAAAAAATAGAAAATACTGAAACTGCATTGCAGGTCAGGCAGTACCTGCAGATGGCCTGTAGTGTTCTGCCTCACAGCACCAGAGTTCCGGGTACAACACTTGATATCTGGTGCGCTCCACGTTCAGTTTGCCTGTTCTCCCTTTGATTGTGTAAGTTTCTCCCCTACACCCCAGTTTCATCCCACACTCCAAAGGCACGTGGGTCGGTAGGGTAATTACTGCTGTCAATTGCCCCCATTGCATAGGTGAGTGGTAGAATCTGGAACTGATAAGAATTTGATGAGAATTTTAAAAATGGAATTAGTGTAGGATTAGTACAAATGAAAGGGTGATGGTTGGCACAGACGGGCCAAATGGCCTGTTCCACACAGTATCTCTCTATGACAGCATAATTCTATGAAAGATAAGTAGAACCTTTCATCAGAAATGTAATTCTCCGTACCAATTCCATTCTGATTTTTTTGCAACTCTTTTTTGCAAAGTCAATGCAGCCTAATGTAAACTCAAATTACATCTCTTCACAGTGGGCCCTCAGAATACAAAGATTCACGGATTCAAGGTATATTTATTATCGAAGTATGTATGCAGTATACAATCCTGAGACTTGTCTTCCCCACAGACAGCCACGAAACGATGAAACACCATGGAACCCTTTCAAAGAAAACAAACAGCCAACGCACAAAAAACAAACAAACAGATCATTCAAATGGCAAAAAAATCGAATAGAGAATATCAATCATTTTAGATAACCATCTTTTCCCATTTTTGATCAGAGCTGACCGGTTGTGATGAACAGACAGAAAACTGTAATGCTGAGTACTCTACAACATTTTCTTTTATTTCAGATCATCCACAATGTTTTGTATCTCACAGCTCCAGGACTGTTTTAATTTTCCTCTGCCTTTATTACTTCTTCAAAGTGGGCTTGCGAGGCTTGAACTATTGATCTTCATTTGTTTCCTAGCGGGCTGCCACACACTTCCTTCCCTTTCAATCTCCTCCAGAGAGAACACTGCAATGAACATGTCAGCACTATCCTCTTTTGCTAACACTGCCGCTTCTAGTCTCATTCATTCTTGACCTCAACCCTATCACAGACATTCTTTACACAGAAGGTGATGGGGGCATGGACCGGCCTGCTTGAGGTGGTGGGAGAGGCAGATACATTAGGGGCATTTAAGAGTCCCTTAAATAGGCACATGGATGATAGAAAAATGCAGGATTGTGTTGGAGAGAAGGGTTAGATTGATCTTAGAGTTGGTTAAAAGGTCAGACATCCTTATGGGCTGAAGGGCCTGTATTGTATTGTCGAACTCATGTTCTATGCTCTGTATGCCAGTGATAATAAACCTGACTCCAATTCTAATACCACTATTCTCTGTTTCTAATATTAATCTGTTTTAAGCTTTTTATATGCACAGAGCTTCATCACAAATCCTGGTCAATTATGCCAAATCAATAGTCCTCTTCCACTCATTTAATTACTTCCTCAAATTGGGCTTGTGAGGCTTGAACTATCGATATTTACTTGTTGCCCTGCAGGCTGCAAAACTGTTCCAGTTGGGCTCTTTATCTTGTAGCTATTCCTGTTTTAACTGACGGCCAATTGTAATTTTAATTTCGCAGTTGCAGAGAAGGTTTCACATTTATCAGCGCAATATGGAAAAGGAAATGTTTCTTTAATGGTTACAGATTTTCTCACAATGACTGTGCACTCAGATTCGCTGCTATGTTTAGCTCTTCTGATCTTTTGGCTTGCGTCCAACCTGACCCATTAATAGAAGGTGCAGCATATTCATTAGTCAGATTTTGATGCGTGCATTTCTCTAGAATGTCTCCTCTCCCTAACAATTAATATTTGAATTGATTTATATAAACCAGGTAATGTACCGTTAGAATATTATCAGGAGATTTGGTTTGTTACCTAAAACACTCGAAAACTTCCACAGATGAAACATCCTGCATCACTGCATCACTGTCTGTTATGGGGGAGGGGGTGCCGTTGCACAGGATTGCAAGAAGCTACAGAAAGTTGTCAAATTAGTCAGCTCCATCTTAGGTACTAGTCTCCATAGTATCCAAGGCAACTTCAAGAAGCGGAGCCTCATAAAGATGCCATCCATTATTAAGGACACCGCCCACCACCCAGGATAGGCCCTCTTCTCATTGTTACCATTAAAAAGGAGGTACAGGAGACTGAACACACACACGCACCCCCGCCCACCCCCCAATTCGAGAACAACTTCTTCCCCTCTGCCATCCAATTCCTAAATGGACATTGAACCCATGAGCACTACCTCACTTTTTAATTATTATTTGTTTTTGCTCTATTTTTAATTTAACTATTTAATATAAATATATACAGTATATACTTACTGTGATTAATTAATTTATTTCTTTTTCTCTATTTATCATGTATTGCAATGTACTGCTGCTGCTAAATTAACAAATTTTATGAGATATGCTGGTGATATTAAACCTGATTCTGAACTTTCCATTGTGTAGATATTAAATTATTAAAATTCAATATTCACGGAGTCACAGTCAGATACAACATAGGAACATGTCCTTCACCCTACAGTGACCATAAAAGTAATCATTCACACCTTTACACTAATCCTAACATTAAGTACACATTCTCATCACCTCCTTCTGATTTGCAACACAAACACAAGGCACTTTACAGTGCCAAATTAACTTCACAACCCGCATGTCTTTGAATTTTTGGAGGAAATCAGATAACCTGAAAGATCCCCATTCAGTTACAGGGCAAATGTGTCATGGTCCAGTCCGTAAAGTCCTCGTTCCGGTTCACGGTCCGGTCTGTGGACTCTGGACTCCTGGTCTTCCAGCTGTCCCTTGCTTCAGTTGAGTTTATTCATAGGCACCTGATTCTTATCTTGGGGCTGGGAATATAAGTGGCCCTGAGATCGAGTATGGTGGCTGGTTTGTTTTGGCAGTATCCCCTTGGAGCAATTCGCTGGTGGTTGGCTAGAGCAGCTATTCGTGATCACTAGGCCTGGTTGGAGGACTACTGCTTCATGAAGCCTTGTTGTCATTGTGCTGTCATTGTGGAGCTGTCATTGTGGTAGGGATTCGGCCGTTTTCAGGGCCAGCTGAGTGGCCGTCTGCCACTCCGAGCTAGACATAGATTTGGCTGTTTCTGTAGTCAGCCAAGGTTGTTGGCTGCCCTGAGACTCAGAGCCACTCTGGATTGAGCTCCATTCCCGTCCTTGCCTCCAGTGGGTAAACCAGGCCATCTTTGCAGTTACCCTGAGGCAGAACTGTTCTCTTCCCCTCCCCATCTGAATCCTTGACAGTTTCCTCAGCGGTTTACCTCGGCAGTCATCCTGGCCCAGCATCCAAGGAAAGGGCCCGGCCCTGCAAAAGCATCCTGGCCCAGTGTCCTAGGAAGGGCCCCAGCCCTGTGCTCTAAGAAGGAGTACCTCATCCTGCCCAGGAAAGCCTCGAAGAACCCAAGCCTCATCCAGTCCTATAGCCACATCATGTCCTTGCCTGGTTCTGGGGTCCGAGCCAAACTCAAGACCCACGTTCTGGGGCCTTGTCCAGTCTCTGGCTTGGAGTCTGTACTGAAGCCTCATCCAGTCCTTGCCTAGTTCCGGGGTCCGAGCCTGAGTCAAGATCCAGTTTCTGGGTCCTTATTCAGTCTCTGGCTCAGAGTCGAAGCCCAGGCTCCTGGTTCCCAATTCATTGTCCTGGTCCCGCTTTCGTAGCCAAAGTCCTAGCCCAAGTCTGTGTATCTGTCCCAGCTCCTAGTCTGTGTCCAGTCCTGTTCCCAGTACTTCAGTGTCTGTGTCTTGCATTTGGGTCTGCCTTCGGCACCCACCTTATTACAAAATGTACAAACTCTACACAAGTAACATCTGTAGTCAGGATTGAACCTGCTTCTCCGGTGCTGTGAGACAACAGGCCTACAAGCAATGTCACTTCATCGCCCTCATGTAAAGCCCTGTGCAAATGGGTACGTATTTTCTAAATGCAGTGAGACTGACATTAAAACACAACATCAGCTTTTCCATATAAGGAGATGAAGAGATTAGTGTCATGGCAACAACGTTTCCGTCAGTGCCAACAAAACAATATCTGGTCATTGATTTCAGAAATGGAGGTGGTGAATATACTCCTGTCTACATCAACAGTGTTGAGGATGAGAGGCTTGAGATTCCTAGGTGAGAACATCTCCAATGTCCTGTTCTGGTCCATCAAGAAAGCTCAACAATGCACCTACTTCCTCAGGAGGCTAAGGAAATTCAATATGTCCTCATTGACTCTTACCAATGTTTATCAATTAACTATAGAAAGCATTCTGTCTGGATGCATAATGGCTTGGTATGCAGCTGCTCTACACATGACGACAGGATACTGCAAAGAGCAGTGGACACAGGTCAGCCCATTACAGGAAGCACCCACCCCACTATGCACTCTGTCTATATTTCTCATTGCCTTAACAGCCAAAGTAATCAAAGACTTCACCCAGCCCAGATATTCTCTCTCTTCTCCCTCGTCCATCAGGGAGAAGATATAAAAGCCTGACTGCACGTACCCTAGGATTAAGCACAGCTTCTATTCCACTGTAATCAGATTCTTGAACAGACCTCTTGTACAATATGATGCACTCTTGGCCTCAGAATCTAACTCATTATGATCTTGCACTTCATCATTTAGAACATAAGATATGGGAGCAGAATTAGACTATTGAGTCCATCTAGTCTGCTCTGAACTGCACTCTTTTGGTAGCTTTTCAAGTTTATTCTGCAGCCTCATTGTTTTACCTTATTCTAGCTCAATACACTCTGTAATGCTGTGGTCTGTAAATATAGTGTGCAAGACAAGCTTTTCACAGTATATTGGTACATGTGACAATGAGAAATCAATACCAATGCCAATCTGCCATCAATATCAATACTATTACCAATACCAATCCTGCTAGTGCCAACACCAATCCTGCTATCAATACCAACACCAATCCTGCTATCAGTATCAACACCAATCCTATCAATACCAACACCAATCCTGTTATCAATACCAACACCAATCCTGCTATCAATATCAACACCAATCCTATCAATACAAACATCAATCCTGCTATCAATACCAATACTAACACCAATCCTGCTATTAATACCAATACCAACACCAATCCTGCTATCAATACCAACACCAATCCTGCTATCAGTATCAACATCAATCCTATCAATGCCAACACCAATCCTGCTACCAATACCAATACTAACACCAATCCTGCTATCAATACCAACACCAATCCTGTTATCAATACCAACACCAATACCAACACCAATCCTGCTATCAATATCAGAAACCAATCCTGCTATCAATATCAACACCAATCCTATCAATACTAACACCAATCCTGCTACCAATACCAATACCAACACCAATCCTGCTACCAATACCAATACCAACACCAATCCTGCTATCAATATCAACACCAATCCTATCAATACTAACACCAATCCTGCTACCAATACCAATACCAACACCAATCCTGCTACCAATACCAATACCAACACCAATCCTGCTATCAATATCAACACCAATCCTATCAATACCAACACCAATCCTGCTATCAATACTAATACCAATCCTGCTATTAATACCAACACCAATCCTGCTATCAGTGTCAACACCAATCCTATCAATACCAACACCAATCCTGCTATCAATATCAACACCAATCCTATCAATACCAACACCAATCCTGCTACCAATACCAATACCAACACCAATCCTATCAATACCAACACCAACCCTGCCATCAATACCAACATCAATCCTGCTATCAATACCAATACTAACACCAATCCTGCTATCAATACTAACACCAATCCTGCTATCAATACCAACACCAATCCTGCTATCAATACTACCAATCCTGCTATCAATACCAAACACCAATCCTGCTATCAATACCAATACCAATCCTGCTATCAATACCAACACCAATCCTGCTATCAATACCAATACCAATCCTATCAATACCAACACCAATCCTGCTATCAATAACAACAACAATCTTATCAATACCAATACTAACACCAATCCTGTAACAATACCAACACCAATCCTGTAACAATACCAACACCAATCCTGCTATCAATACCAACACCAACACCAATCCTGCTATCAATACCAATACCAATAGCAATCCTGCTATCAATACCAATACAATACTGGCATCAATAAAAAGGTACAAGACCGGCTCTAAAACATTAGCCTTTCCCATGAAGAAATAGCAAATTCCCCAGAAAATCACCACAGTATATTCCATAATCTATTAATGCAATTACCTGTAAGGTGAAAAAAAAATTGTTCTCAATTTATTGTTTCTAAGTATCATTTAGAGAAAAGAGGTAAAGTAACTAATTGGTCATTAAAAGGAAACAATATTATATGTGAGACACAAATGCAGAAGAAAATAAAGCAATCAAAGCAAGAGCTTTGGACTTGAATTGAAATTGTGGTCTTGGGGAATGCAAGATCCAGTACTATACACACAGATGTCAGCTGTTTGGAAAGCTGTTTCAATTGCATTTATTTAAAAAGAGTGGGATTGTTACATGGAACGAATTGCGAGGTTTACTATTGTCCAAGCTGGATAATCCATCCATAGTCCTGTAGTTCGACTATTATTTTCTTAGACTTCAGTACAGCACCAAAATAATAGTAAGTCGATCATCTAACCATGATTTTAAGTATGATTCAACAGTAAATAACTGTGTAAGCTGTGCAAACTTTGATAAGGAGATTACGCAATAACACCAAAGTTATGGGGGTCGGGTGGGCTGAAGGAGTTATATTGATGAGATGGTTGGCTCCAATTGTTGCTTTTCAGAAAGAAGTTAATTAAAGCTGGAGAGGATCTCATTAAAGTGGAGAGCTTAGAGTGAGTTTGTTAAAATATCAGTCAGCTACTTTCAAAATAGCTAATCTTCTTAGAAAGATTGCTGAAATATCTGCCTTTGAGAGGACATTACAACTTCAACTTATCAATCACAGCTGATTGTTACTTCTGATGCAAGCTGCCTCTGGTGTGTGCTGCAATTTTGGACCTGGATCTACACTAGGACTTGAACTGGTCCTCAACCTGCATCCTGGCAAATAGAGGAAAAGTTGGATATGCCATTATCAGAAGAGACAGTCAAAAAACTGCTATGGAAAACATTGAGGTCCAGAATTTTTTGACCTTCACACAAGGGCTGAGTGATGCCCGGAGCAGAAGAAAGAAGAACAGGAATTGGCAATCTGAATCTTAAAGGCAGCTTTACATTTCATTATGATCAAGGGTGATCTGATCTTTACCTCAATCCAATTTTCCAGGTGTTTCTCCAAATTATTATTTCCCTAGTGTACCAAAATCTCAGGCTTCAATATATTGAACGACTTGGCCTCTACCTACTGTGAGATTTGCAACCCTCTAAAGAAAGATGGAATCCCATAGAACTTGGAACATAGACCAGTATAGCATAGGAACGTCCCTCTGTCTGTGACACTGTTCTGAACTAATTAGGCTAAAATTGCATAATTAATCTAATCCCTTCTGCTTGAATCATCTCCCTTCAGCAGTCTCATGTGCTTAACTAAGAGCCTCTTAAACAGCTCTCCCAAATTTGCTTTCGCACCACTCCAGGCACCTACCACTCTCAGGGAAAAGGATGCTGGCTGTCTACTCTATCTGTGCCTCTCATCATTTTGGAAACTTCTATCAGATCTGCCACTCTGGAACAAAAACAGTCCTAATTTAGCAGTTACTTGAAAACAGACCAAAACCGCTGAGAGGCAATCGACACTTTATGACATGTTTCCAAATAACAGATTTCCAAATCAAAGAAGCTAGTATTAATCCTTACTTACAAAACCAGCAAAAACGAACCATCTTAACATTCAAATCTGCATAACTAAGCGTTCTCATAACAATATTAGAATTAGTGTTCTATATGTATTTAAGCATTCCAATAACATTCCAATTAGCGATCTAGTTAGCGAAATAACAAAGTTAGTCAAATGAATTAGCATATTTAAGTGGTCTAATAACATTCCAATTAATGTCTCAATTAGTAGTCATAAAAAATTATCATTCTCCATGGTTCAGCCCCTCTCCGATAGACAACTAAGACAAAATTAGAATATGTAACAATACTCATTCGTTCCTATGTGCCCAAACTATGTGACAGAATACCATAATAAACACACCACAAAATACAATACAGACGGAATAGCTTCTATACCTAATATGTCTAACCTCTCCTTATAGCACACTCCATCTAATCCTGGCATTCTGGTATAACCTCTTCTTCATCCCCTTCAAAGCCATCATATCCTAATTATAATGGGGCAAGCAGAACTGACTGCAATAAGCCCATAAGACCACAAAGCATAGGAGCAGAATTAGGCCATTGAACCCATCTGATCTTCTCTGCAATTAATATCCCTCTAAAACTCATTCCCTTGCTGTCTCCCTATAGTCTTTGATGCCCTTACTAATCAAGAACTCATCAACCTCCACTTTAAATAGACATGATTTAGCCTCCACAGTCATCCATGGCAATGGATTCCACAGATCTCCCACCCTTGAGCTAAAGACATACATCCTTATCTTTTTTCTAAACAGTTGTTCTTGTATTCTGAGGCTGTGTCCTTCAGTACCAGAACCTTTGTCCCCAAAGGAAACATCCTCCCCACATCCACTCTAAGCAGACCTTTCAATATTCAACTGGCTTCAATGAGATCCACCACCCCCCCCCCCCCCACCATTCTCCAGCATGCACAGGATCAGAGCAATCAGCACTCTACGTACCCGAGACTTTTCATTCCCAGGGGCAATCTTGTGAACCTCCTCTGGATCCCTTCCAAGACCAGCACATCCTTTCTTAGATCAAGCACCAAAAGCTGCCCTCGCAATACTCCAAGTGGGGTCTCGCCATTGCCTAATAAAACCTTAGCATTACATCCTTGCTTTTATATTCTAGACCTCTTGAAATGAAAGTTAACATTATATTTGCCTTCCTTACCACCAACTCAACTGGCAAGTTAACCGTTAAAGAATCCTACATGAGGACTCCAAAGTCCCTTTGTACCTTTGATTTTTGAGGTCTGTCCTTGCTTAAAAAATAGTTTACACCTTCATTCCTTCTACCAAACTACATGACATACACTTCTCTACACTATTATCCATCTGACACTTCTTTGCCCACTCTCTTAATCTGTCTAAGTCCTTTTGCAGACTCCCTTCTTCCTCAACACCACCTGCCCCCCATCTTTCTTAGTATTGTATCAGCCATTGAATGAGAATAATTTGCAAATTATAAGGAATAAGCAAGAAAATGGTGATAATATGATTGCTGTACAACAGTGATTCCCAAACTGGGGTCCATGGACCCCCTGCTTGATGGAATTGGTCAATGACATAAAAAATTCGGGGAATCCATGGTCTATAAAAAGGTAGAATAGACTTCTTGGGATAAATGATTTCCTCTGTGACACAACATTTTATGCAGCTAGATAGCAAGTGGTGCGGCAAGGTAGTGTAGTGGTTAGCACAATGCTTTACAGTACAAGAGACACAGGTTCAATTCCCGCCCCTGCCTGTAAGAAGTTTGTATGTTCTCCCTGTGACCACATGACTTTCCTAAGGGTTTCCTGACAGGCCAAAGACATACCAGTTGGTAGGTTAATTGGTCATTATGAATTGTCCCATGGTTAGACAAGGGTTAGATAGGGATATTGCTGGGCTGGAAAGACCTACGCTGCACTGTATTTCAATATATTTTTAAAAAGACTGTCCTATATCAGAACTGCTGTTCAAAATTCAGCTTGTTATCATTAATGTAATGTCCAATTGTATTTTTAAACACACTTACACTCTATCTATAACTTCAGATTACAATTAGTTTGTTACAAGGACGTGGTGGTGGAACGAACCCAAGTGCTGAACACGGGCACAGAGGCCGAGTCAGGAGGCGTTACGGTCATAGCGAGCTCAGAGTTGGCACCAAGGGAGTCTTTACCCAGAGTCTTGGTTTTAGTAGAGAATTCAGGAACAATGCTAGACTTAGAACTGATAGTCCTAAGAACCATGGACTGAGGTTACTTGTATACAAGTCAAGCAAGCAAGCACCTCCTTGTTGTGGTCACAGGATTTTTATACTGCATTTGCTGATGGAAAGCAGGTGCTTGTAGTTAGTGGAACCTGGGAATGATTGGAAACTAAACGAGGTGATTGAGGCCCAATTCCTGCGGAAGATAGCCAGGTGCCAGAAGGGACCATGACATTGTTAAATCATTGTAAAATCTTTGACTCCAAAAATTGCATACATTTGGAGGCATCAGCTCTAAGCAAGTTGCAGGGTACTTCTGCAATCTCATGATTTGCCAAGATGCTCCAAAGTGTATTTATAATATTCAAGTTTAAAATGGGATCAAAGCTACAGGAGGAAAGCTCGGTGTGAACCAAAACAACACACACGAAATGCTGGTGAAAGTTAGCAGATCAGGCCACATTCATGGAAATGAATAAACTGTTGACATTTCAGGCCAAGTACTGCCTCAGGACTGAGAAGGAAACAGGAATCTGGCAGAATTAAAAGGCAGGAGGGGAAGGAAAGGAGGTCTAGGTAGCAGGAGATGAGTGAAGCCAGGTGTGTGGGGATGGAGAGGAGTGTGGACCATGGGAGAAAGGGAAGGAGGAGAGGACCCAGGAGAAAGATGATACATGGGTGTGAAGTAGTGAGAGGTCAGAGTGGGGAACAGAAGAAGAGGGGAGAGGGGGAGAAAGATTTTTTACTGGGAGGAGAAATCGATGTTCATGCCATCAGTTTAGAGGCTACCCAGAAAGAATATAAGATGCTGTTCCTCCACCCTAAAAATGGCCTCATCTTGGCACAACGTGTCGGACAGGGAATGGGAATGGGAATTAAAGTGTTTGGCCACTTGTGGTGGATGTAACAGAGGTGTTCAGTATGAACTATCAGTATTGTGAAATACATAACGAATAGAAAAAACCCAGAAAAAATCCCTTCTGAGAGTTACAGTTAAGCATTAGTAACAACATTCCCATGATGTGACGTGTAACATTGGATTATGACCTGGTTTACCTTTCCTAGTCAGTAATTATGTAAGAAGTGACCATGTTAAAATGTCCAATATTGTGAAAGTAATTATACTGCTAATATTAAAAGGACAGGGTGGTGAAGCAAATTGCAAGGCATTGCATTCCTCTCTCACTCTATTATTTTTTTTCCTGAGAACATTAACCAGATGATAGTTCTGTAAAACCACAAGAGACGAATAACTCTGAGCACCACTTCCTTATTGCACAACCACAGCAGCTGCAAATTCCCACTAGATGGAAAGAATTTTTTTTTTAAGGCTTCTGCATAGTAGGATGCCCTTGGCCACTGCCGGTGATCTGGAAATTCCTGGTCAGTGTATGCTGTGAACTTGATATCTCAATAATATTTGAATAATATATATATATTGTTTATATAGTACATTCCTATATATACACTTGCATGACTATATATATATACTTCCATTATTCTTGTTTGTTTAAATAACTAATTGGGGGTTATGTGTAAAAATACGTTAACTGCAAATGTCAGCGTACTACCATGTGACATGTGCATGCTTCGTTTAAAGTAAGGAACAAACTAGACCTGTATTTTTGGACTTCCGTTAATTAGTTTAATGTTTTGAAGTTACAAAACATAACATTGGTGATGAGGATGGGATTGGAGAACTCAAACTAAACACAGGCCATTCATTGAGACATGACCAAAGCTGAGCCTCTGCACGCCTCACAAAGCAAAGACACTGGGTTTATGTTATTGTACAAACCATTTATTGGAGAAATGCCCAAGAAATCTTGGCATGGGTCAGTGACATGTGTTCAAGTTTCTCTGCAGAGAGTTTGAACAGTGGAATAAATATTGCCCTCTAGTCTTTAACACATGGCCTTTTTTTTTCTGCCTCCTTCCTAGATTTATCAGCACCTTTGCTGCATCCTCCATTCAGATGGTCAGATTCTGCTTCCTCTTCGCACTGGCTGAAATAAAGTGTGGCATTTTCAATGCAAAAGTCTTAAGCACATATATAAATATATAACTAGAGTTCCTAATACTTTTGCAAAGTACTGTAGTAATTTTATGCATTGCACTGTACTGCTGCTGTGAGAAAAGCAACAAATTTCAAGACACATGTGAGTGATAATAAGCCTGATTTTGATAAGTTTCTATTGTGGATGAGAGTGGGTAGGGGACAGGGAGAGAGGAAATATCATGGTCTGGTCCGTGAATCTGCGTTCTGGTTCACGGTCCAGTCCATGGGCTCCGGACTCCGGGTCTTCTGGCTGTCAGTTGTTTCAGTTGGGCTTAATCACAGGCACCTGATTCTCAAATTGGGGCTGGAATACAAGTGGCCCTGGGGTTGAGTGTGGTTGCTGGTTCGTCTTGTTGGTATCCTGTCCTTGCCTCTGTGGGGTAAGTCAGGCCAGCTTTGCCATTGCCCTGTGGTTGGATCTGTCCCTTCCTGTCCTTGTCTCTGTTGGGTAAGCCATGCTGTCTTTGCTATTACCCTGAGGTTGGACTGTTCCCTTCTCTTCCCCTTATTTCTGTAGTCCTCGCCTGGAGCCCCGCCTGCTACTGCTCACCTATTCTCGCTGTCAAGTTCTACTGCTGGAGCAAGACCGGAGTCTTGCTGTGTCCAGATAATGAACCATCTTTTGTTGTTTGGAACTGTCTCTTTGTGTCCTTGCCTTCACTAGGTAGGTCCAGCTGTCTGCCGCTACCTAGCATTGGGAACTGTCTCTGTGTCTACGCTTTTGTTAGGTAGGTCTGGCCATTTGCCATTACCTAGTGTTGGAAACTGTCTTGTCATGTTCTGCTGTCTGTGTATGAGTCCCAGCCCTACGTCTTATTCCCAAGGAGGGGTCCTGGCTCTGAGTTCTCCATTCTGCGTTCCCACTCTCCCGGGACCAAGGCTCTGTGTTCCCACTCTCCCGGAACCAGGACTCTGCGTTCCCGCTCTCTCATCTACCAAAACCAAGTCTGAGCTTCATGTCCTCATCCAGCCCTGGAGTCCTGCGTTCTTCCTCCACATCCAGTCCTGTTGCCTTGCCATGTTTTGTCCTCGCCTGGATCTGGAGTCCGAGCCTGAGTCAAGCCTCAGGTTCCCGGTCCCTGTCCAGTCTCTGATTCAGAGTCCTTGTCCAGGTTCCAAGTTCCTAGTTCCTCATCCAGGTCCCACTTTCCCAGTCTAGTCCTAGCCCAGGCCCTGTATCCTAGTCTTGTCCAGGGCCTGTGTCTTGTCCAGCGTTGCTCCTTCCCTCACTTCCCTTGCTTTCTTGACACATCTAGTCCTGTCCCTAGTACTTCAGTGTCTGTGTCTTGCATTTTCCCATTGCCCACATTATGACAGGAATCATGGGTGGGAAAAGGGGAAGGGAAAGGGGATAGTGGGAAGCACCAGACAGACACTCTGTAGTGATCAATAAACCAATTGGAATCAAATTACCTTGCCTGGTGTCTCAGGGATGAGTGTGTCGGCACACATGGCATTTCTCTGCCACCCAACCCACACTCCTTCTATGGTGCTCCACCCTCACCATTCCCAACATCCTTTGCTTCTATCAGATTTAGAAACTCACTCGCCACTCTACGTTGACAAGTACAGTACTATACAAAAGTCTTAGACAATCTAACTATAGTGGCTGTGTATGGGACTGTACTTGCATAAATTTTTTAAGTAATAAGAATGCATAGATGTGAAAGAGGCAAGCTACATTGCCTTACTGCGTCAAGTAATTTAAAAAAAGATCACGGTCAAGTGCAAAGGATCAAATTGTATCGGCTCTCTACTCAGCGAGATTTACTCACCTCAGCTCTGAAATGACTCTCTCACTGTGGTCTGCAACCACTGGCATTCACCTCAGCTCTGAAATAGCTCCACAGTCGTGGCCTGTAGCCATCGGGCTCCTGGAATGAATTCAACGCATACAACATGCTGGATGGAACTCAGCAGGTCAGGCAGCATCCGTGAAAACGAGCAGTCAACGTTTCAGGCCGAGACCCTTCGTCAGGAGTGAATTCAGTAGCCACAGCTCTGAACTGGCTCTGTGGCTGTTGACTCACTTTCAAGGCTCTGCAGTTCCTGTTCTGTATGTTATTTGTTTACTTTTTATTGCTTGCATATTTTGTACTTTTTTTATGCACATTGGATGTTTGACCATCTTTGTTTCTTTGTTTTGTGGCTGCCTGCAAGATGACAAATCTCAAGGTTAAATATCGTAAACATACTTTTATAATATGTTCTTTGAACTTTGAACTTGGATACACTCAGTGGTCACTTTATTAGGTAAACTTGCACACTTGCTCATTATTGCAAATATCTAATCTGTCAATTATGTGGCAGCAGCTCAATGCATAAAGCATGCAGACAATGTCAAGAGGTTCAGCTGTTACTCAGACCAAATATCAGAATGGGGAAGAAAAGGGATCTAAGCGACTTTGACTGTGGAATGTTTGTTCGTGCCAGACACTGTGGTTTGAGTATTTCAGAAACTGCTGATCGCTGGGGATTTCTGCACATTACAATCTCCAGAGTTTACAGAGAATGGTGCAATAAGTAAGAAGATATCCAGTGAGTGGCAGTTCTGTGGGTAAAAATGCCCAGTTGAAGAGAGAGGTCAGAGGAGAATGGCCAGACAGGTTAAAACTTACAAGAACACAACAGTAACTCAAATAACCACACGTTACAGCAATGGTGTGCAGAGGAGCATCTCTGAATGCACAGCATGTTGAACCTTGAACATGCTACAGCAATGTTACAGGAAAGGCTACAGCAACAGAAGCCCACGAACATACACTCAGTGGCCACTTTATTAGGTGCTGGTATCTGGTTCTCCACAGCATTTAGTGCATTTGACTGCACTGAAACTGATTGTAATGTATGGATCTATTTCTTTTAGAGCGATAAGCACCCCATCACCCCCCAGCACAATGCATTGATCTTTCTGTGGATGCGCATTGATCTGTTGTCTACAGAAGCACATTGTTTTCTCTCTCAATGAGAATACACCAGTGAAAGCCATCTCCTTGATTTAACATGTATGTAGTTGTGCACAGACACAACAAACTGGCGATCAGTCGCATCTGAATGTCAGAGAATATCACGATCTGCACCAACAGTTACGGGATGAAACTGAGAGTTAAACAGCACTGGAAAGCTGTCACAAATGGTAACAAAGGAATGTGTGAGTAACAGTGAAGGATGCACAGAATTTAAAGTGTAAGTAATGTGGTGATGCACTAATGAAGGCTGGGAGTCGTACATCGAGAGGGTTGAACTGTACTGTAACGCGAATGACCTGGAGGAGCAAAAGAAAGTCTCGGCTCTTTTTAGCTTAATGAGCCCAAGGATGTACAGTCTCTTACACAACTTAGTAACCCCTGAAAAGTCAGCAAGCAGGATGTTTGATAAAATTGTTCCAATTTTGTAAAATCACTTGAGTCCTAAACCACTGGCAGTAGCTGAGAGATTTAGAATTTACAAAAGGAACTAGTCAAAAGATGAAAGTCTTTCTGAATACATTACAGAACTGTGCAAACATTCCCAACACTGTGACTTTAGAGAGGGACTTCCTGCGCATTACGGGATGGGCTTGTATGTGGCATGCATAGTCAAAGCACTCAAACGAGGGTAGTATCCAAAAGAGATCGAACCTTAGAATGGGCATTGATCATCGCAATATTAATAGCGAGTGCAGCAAAGGATGCAGCAGAACTCCAGAAAAGGAGGTTAGAATGTGAAATGCACAAAATGTCCCTGAATGGTGCAAAAAGCCAAAGATGTTATTGATGTGGCAGATCATCCCATGATATAAAATGACTGCTGGCTCAAAGAAAAAATGTGCAGAAAGTGCCACAGACAAGGTCACAGAGAAAGAATGTGCAAGACAGACAGAAAGCACAGCAGAGGGAAAAGTCTCAAACACAGAACTAAGCAAATGCATAAAGTTAAACCAGAATCAGACAATACAGAGTCTGACAAAGGTGAACTGTCATGTCTAGAACTGCACTGTATAACTGAAACAGATCACAAAATCATATGGATCGCAATAGATAGTTCTGGTGTAAAACTAAAAATGGAGCTGGATATAGGATCAGCTTTGTCCATAATTCAAGAGGCTGATTACAACAGCCTGCTTTCTAAGCTGTCATTAGAGAGAACTCAGTGATGCTAAAGACTTACACAGCCGAAAAATGTCTCCAAACAGCAAACTGAAAGTGAGTGTTATCTATGGATGCCAAACACTAGAATTAGAGTTTTAATGTATTGAAAAGTGGAGGGCTAGCACTGTTCAGATGGGAATGGTTGATAAAAATGCAATGTTACTGTCACTCAATCAAAGCTCTCAGTGTGACATCAACAGGCAATGGCAGCCCAAACAGTAGCACGAACCAGAGGCTGTCAGAGCTGCCTAATGCTACTGAGAAGGGAATAGATAAACAGTTGGAAAATTTAGCCAAAAGCTGGTTGAGATGGCAAAAAGTTCAAAATGCACCCCACAGGCACTGATACACTTGTGGGAGTGGTTGCCGTCACCATGGCGAAGGGTACGTACTGATGTTACTGGATCATTCATGGACTCCATGTTTCTGATTGCTGTGGATGCACATTCAAAGTGGCCTGAGGTCATAGCAATGAAATCAACCACCATAGCAAAGACTATCTCCACTCTGAGGACTATCTTCACCAGAAATGGCTGACCAGAACAAATTGTGAGTGACAACGAACCACAGTACATGTCAGAATTCTGACAGTCCATGAAGATAACTGGCATCAGACATTTCAAGTCAGCTCCTCACCACCCAGCAATGAATGGGTTAGCTGAAAGGTTTATCCAAACCTTCAAGAAGTCCATTACATCAATGGAGAGGGAGAATATTTCTCTTCAGCAAATTTTGTGCGTCAGAACTCCATTCATAAGATGCCAAATCAATCACCTGCAATACTGTTCAGGAGTGGGGCTCTGAGATCTCGCGTGGGCTTCCTGAAATCAGGCATCTGGAGGGAAGTACAGAATAAACAGTTCAGCCAGTTGCCAAGTGAACCAGGAAGGAAGTCTGAGATTGGAAAGCAAGTCCTAGTGCATCATTACTGAGAAGACAAGTGGATACCCAATAGGATAGCTACAAGAGCTGGTCTACTGATATACACCATGGGTGTTGGAGATCAGTCATGGAGGTGCCATATAGACCAGATACTGGTTGCTGAGATGAAGGACACATCTGAGTTGACTGTATCCAACAATACAAACACATTACAGCCACCGGGCTTACCTCTCAGTGATGATCATGTCACTAACAGCCTCGTGACACCAGAAACAGGGAACACCTACCAAACCTGATGCCCAGGGGTGCAACGAGAGCGTTATCGTTGATAAGACACCTACCAAACCTGATGCCCAGGGGTGCAACGAGAGCGTTATCGTTGACAAGACACCTGCCAAACCTGATGCCACTCCACAGGCCCAAAAGCACTATCCTGAAAGAAACAAAACGCCACCCAAGAGGCTGAACCTTTAGAACTGCAAAATTGTTATGGACTGCTATTCTGAAAGCATGTTTATGTGGAATATGGGTTTATGAAAGGGAAAATGAATGCTTTGTGTATATACCATTTTGTGGTGCTTAAGTCTAAGGGGAGAGGAAGTGTGATGTATGGATCTATTTCTTTTAGAGCAATGATGGCCCCCCAATTACCACTAGGTATTGATCTGTTGTCTACACGTACATTGTATCTCCCCCTCCCCCCCCCCCCAGTTAAAGCCATCTCCCAAGTGTTTGCCTTTATTTAATATCTATGTAGTTGTGCACAGGCACAACGCTGATGAGCCCAGATTTTGCAATGGTAAAGCTAAGGTTTGCACAGATATTGAGGTATCATCTAACACGCTCCACAACAGCAATGCCCTTCTTGAACAGCATTTTGATTAATCATCTAATATTTTAGAAGAACTTAATGGTTTACTTATAAAACCGATGCAGCTTTAGCTATGATTTGGACATTTATAACCGAGTCCTAGTTAATTCATTGTGTATCCTGCATTTTTTGTTGTTGGAGAAAGTAAGATATTACACACACTTTAGTTTTCTGCTGTCATTCTGCCTACTCTTCTTCCCCAATCTCTTACACCATCTTCGTGACTCCAAAGCAGTAATAATAATAGCGCTGTCATTGACGGAACTGGCCCAGTGGGAAATCTGTCCCAAAAGCTGCATCCTAAAGATCTGTGATAAGTGTCCCTGATGAGCCGTGGTGTTGTTTGAAGACATGTATAAAAGAAAGTCAGTCATTGTATTACAGTGCCTGGGAATTTTGCTGTCACATGCTTCAGCAAAAGACATAGACAAGGGATTTACTCTTGTGGTTTGCTTGTGACTATGTCATCCTGTTGTATTATCTTAGAGTCAAAAGGCTTGATTAAAATAAAGATTTTGATAAACCTCAGAAAAATCCAACTGTCTTTTCTCCTGGCCCTCGAGGAGTTTGAGCAAATACTATGTGTAGGAGCCATGCAACTGGTCAGGATCATGTATCATGCACCAAATCAGGAAGAGTTTCTACCCCCTCCCTTCTGCCATCCAATTTCTGAATGGACCTTGAACTCATGAACACTACCTCACTGCTTTTTTATTTCGATTTTTTTTGCACTAGTTATTTAATTCAATTATTTTATATATGTATACGTACATCTACAATAATTCACATTTTCTCTATTATGCATTGTGTTGTACTGCTGCCACAAAGTTAAGAAATTTCACGACAAATGCTGATGATATTGAACCTGATTCTCGATTCTGAGTTGCACGTTTATTATGTTTGTTGTTGTAAATAGTCACATGAGCACGTGAGTGGAGTCACGGTAAGAATGAAGTGATTGAGTTGCATCTTCATGCATTGTTGGTTGCAGTTTGTATAGGTTGGGGGACAACGGATGTCGTATCTTTTGCTGACTGCTCAATTACACTTAGCTTACACTCGGGTACACTTAGGTTTCATCGGCTCAGGATTGTATGTTTGCTAATTGCTAATAAAGGACCAAATAAGAGATTTGAATTTGGGAGCAATCACTGGAGCTGAGGACGCTTCGTGAGAGTATAACAAGTCTGTAGGGTCACCGGCAGTAGCAAAGGTTTTGATTTTCTTTTGATTTGTTTTGCCGCTACAAGGTGTTTTTCTAGGAAATAAGGGTCTGGAAATGTCACCCTTGTGAATGTCACCTTTGAGATGTCACTCACTGAACTGACCAGTTTCTGCTGAACTTAGTCCTTTCAACCACGTGCCCAAAAGCTACTGTTAATTATGTTGTAACAAATCATGTGGGAAATTACATTCCAAAGTAAAGGGATGGGAGGTCAGGCTTTTGAGCTTCAAATCAGTATGTTGATCTGTTGATCATCATCATCATCATTATGTGCAATGGTCTTTGACCATTTATGGTCATGGTCTTTGATCGTGATTGTTCTTGGCAAATATTTCTACAGAAGTGGTTTGTCATTGCCGCCTTCTGGGCAGTGTCTTTATAAGATGGGTGACCCCAGCCATTATCAATACACTTCAGAGATTGTTTGCCTGCACAACAACCAGGACAACCAGGACTTGTGATGTGGACCAGCTGCTGATATGACCACCACCACCTGTTCCCATGGCTTCACATGAGGCTGACTGGAGACTAATCAAGGACTACATCTTGCCCAAGGGTGATCTGCAGGCTAGTGGAGGGAAGAGGCACCTGTCTTCTCCTATGGTAGAGATGTATCTCCACCCCTGCCATCTTTTAATAGTCATCATTGATGGTTCCTTTGCGGAGATTAAGAATATGAATCTATCTTTAAGGGCTGTATTCAACATTTGAAAAATACTTAAAAGTATTTGCAGGGTGAATATTGACTGTTTTGTTGGGGCTTTCATTTCTCTTACTTACTTTTGAGAACACCAGCAGAAGAATGCCTACATACAGATGGGTTTGCGATGTAGCTGCTTGTCGGAGCTTCAGGGCAATAATTCTGAGGCCTCCATCAGCCAGAGTCAAACCATGAATATGGTGTCCTAGCTGTCTAGACACGCAAGCCCGGGTGGTACAATGTGGAGAGTAAGCTGTTGTCTATGTAGCAGGCTCCCCCTCTCCGTGCAGTTGTTGAACGCTAAGGAACAGCACAGACTGATCCAGCTTGGCACCAGGAGCTCCAGCCAACGTTGAGCTCAGCGTGGGACTGCCTTCGGGACTCCAGCTCCAGATGTTCCCTCGGAGTTTACTCGCGAAGCCTCCTTCATCAGTGGGTGCAGCCACAAGGCAGTGGAAGTCTGAGATCAGAGTCTTCCTTCTGCCAACCATGGATGATGAGCCCCATCTGTCCGAATGATTGGCCTTAAGCCATCTGTAACACACCTTCTCCTGTCAGTAGAAACAATTCTGCTAGGCTTAGTAGCTAAGCCACACGTGAAGGTCAGGAGCTGGACTTGGTTGGCAAAGGCTATTTGAGGTGCATTGGGAGCATCTAACAGGTGGTGGGAGCTTGTCCCCATTACCCCTCCTCCCCACCTAGCTATAATTACCTTAAGGAGCCAGGGTAATAATTATGTTATGAAATATAACATTAGTTATATTAGGGAACATGGTTCTCAAAGTAAATCAGTAATAAAGACAACTAGTTGCTGGTAGACAATGATCACAACTGAAACATCCCATCCTAAAGAAGAGCCTGGTGAATCTCCTCCACATTCTCTCAAGTCAGATCTTGGACATTTACCTGCTCAGGTGAGCAAAATAGTAGTGGAACAGACCAAGAGTGATTATCATGGGAGAGTTCGCATTTTTTCCATGTAACCTGCTCTTCTATCAATTTCCAGCAGGTAGGAAGGATAAAATTTGGGTCCTTGTGCTCTGCCGATGAGCTGTCAGCCATAATTCAAAAAGCAGCTTTTATTGCCTATTGCTAAGTGTGTCCTTGAAGTACAGACCTTGCTGGGCCTATGAGCTTGAAATCATGTTTAAACCAGACTGAGAAAAGGTTGCAGATTTCCTGAACATTATTTGTGGAACAGATGGCTGGAAACTATGATCCAATTGTGTTATTGATACCATTACTGATATTTTAACTTTTTAATATCAAATTACCCTCAATAATTGAATTTAGTCTTCATTTACTCTGGTGAGATTTGAATGCTATTGCTAAACATCTTAATGATACCCCCAGTTCCTTAATCACACAAAATGCAGACTTCTTCCTGTATTATAAGATAATCAGGCTTCTTATTTAAAGAGTTGATTGGATTGTTAAAGTAATCAACATTTTATAAGAAAGTCCTCAGGTGCAGGAAATTCCAAACAACAGCCCCAGTTCCCTTCCTTCCCTTTCTCCCATAGTCCAGTCGTGTCTCCTATCTGATTCCAGTCCTTTACCTTTCCTACCCATCTGGCTTCACCTATCACTTTCTAGCTAGTCCTCCTTCCCTTCCACCCACATTTTAATTCTGGCAGCTTCCCTCTTCCTCTTCAGCACTGAAGAAAGGTCTCAGCCTGAAGCGTCTACTGTTTATACATTTCTATGGTAACAACCTGATCTGCTGAGTTTCTCCAGCTTTTTGTGTATGTTGCTTAATTTCTTATAGCTACAGCTTTAGACCATATCCAAAACAGCCTTGCTATGATTATAGATCATAAGATGATTATTAGTTTCTCTAATTTCATATGCCAGAGAAAAGTGTCCTTTTTAAAGAGGAAGTTTCAGCTGACTCTCACTGGCTGCACGAGGTTACAGGGGAGTACTGTTAAGTTAGTGGGCATTGATCTGGAGATATGAGTTTAAATCCCAACAGAGAACCTGGAGAAAGGCAAGTAATTAAAAGCTGATTTCAGTGATGGTGATGATGAATCAGAATATCGAATTGGTCTACTATGATTCTTCAACCAATGACTCTGTGTTTTTCTCCACAGATGCAGCAGAGTATTTCTATTAAATTAAATATTTTCATTGTATTGTTGAAATTCATACTATAATTGTTATCCAAATGTTATCCAAATGAGAGCTATTTTGGTACAGACGTAACCAAATAGAGGTAGTATTGGCAGAGCAAATGTGGTTGCCAGGTTATTGGACACAACAAGATATCTAAATATTTTATTTGTTTGCTTGTATGACATGGGTGATCATGGTCTTTCAATGATCATGATTGTTCTTAGCAAAGTTTTCTACAGAATCAGTTTGCCATTGCCTTCTTCTAGGCAGTGTCTTTACAAGATGGGTGACCCCAGCTATTATCAGAGATTGCTTCTTCAGAGAATGTCTGCCTGGTGTCAGTGGTTACGTAGCCAGGACTTGTGATGTGCACCGGCTGCTCGTATGACCATCCACCGCCTGCTCCCATGGCTTCACATGACCCTGATCGGGAAGCTAACTGGGTGCTACAGCTTACCAAAGGGTGACCTGAAAGCCAGCAAAGGGAAGGTGCACCTTACACCTCCTTTGGTAGAGACTTATCTTCACTCTGCCACCCAAATTGTTTTTTTTAAATCTTATTTTATTTTATTACCATTTGCTGACCAGGGCAAAGTCATCGCAATCAGTTCATCAAAATGAAGGAAGCAATACAGAGCTTTACATAAGCTAACTACATTATCTGAGCAGAATTGGTCATCTCAGAAACAATAGAAAGGTGCTTTCAAATTTGAAGGAGAAAGCTCTAATTTTAAGATGACGCTTTTATTGCAAATTCCAGACATTGAGCAACATCTGCTGGATACTCTATTGGTTTTACCTGACCATTTCTTCTCTTTTGACCTTGCACAAAAAGATATCAATCTCCTTGCATGCTGGAATACATTTTTCTTTAAATTAAAGCCTACAATTCACATTAACTTTCAAAGTTTTCTAACTAATTTCCTTTCAACCATTTAAATTCAGTGGTCATTTTATTACGTACACCTGTATTTCTGCTTGTTACTGCAAATAACTAATCAGCCAATCATGTGGCAGCAACTTGATCCATAAAAGCACACAGCCATGGTCAAGAGGTTCAGTTGTTGTTCAGACTAAATATCATCATGGAGAAGAAATGGGATCTAAGCAACTTTGACAGTGGAATGATTGTTGGTGCCAGATGGGTGGTTTGAGTATCTCAGAAGCTGCTACCTCCTGGGATTTTCATGCACAATAGTCTTTAGAGTTTATAGAGAATTGTGGAAAAAAACCAAAGATGTTCAATGAACCGCAGTTCAATGGGTGAAAATGCCCTGCTAATGAGAAAGGTCTGAAGGCAATGACCAGATTAGTTCAAGCTGACAGTGAGGGTGACAGTATATCTCAAGTAACTATGCACTACAACAGTGAATTGAACTGGCTTTATTATTTACATCCTTCATAAACATGAGGAGTAAAAATCTTTACGCTGTGTCTTCATCTAAATGTGCAATGTGCAATTATAGTAATTTATAATAAATATTATATACAACAGGATGGTCAATATAACATAGAAATACAGTTGCATCAGCATGAATTAAGCAGTCTGATGGTCTGGTGGAAGAAGCTGTCCCAGAGCCTGTTGGTCCTGGCTTTTATACTGTGGTACCGTTTCCCAGATGGTAACAGCTGGAACAGTTTGTGGTTGAGGTGACTCGAGTCTCCAGTGACCCTTCGGGCCCTTTTTTTTTAACATACCTGTCTTTGTAAATGTCCTGAATAGTGGGAAGTTCACATCTATAGATGCACTGGGCTGTCCACACCACTCTCTGCAGAGTCCAACTATTGAGGGAGGTACAATTCCCACACCAGGCAGTGATGCAGCCAGTCAGGATGCTCTCAATTGTGTCCCTGTAGAAAGTTCTTAGGATTTGGGAGCCCTTAATAAACATCTTCAACCGTCTGAGGTGAAAGAGGCACAGTTGTGCCTTTTTCACCACACAGCCGGAATGTACAGATAACCTGAGCTCCTCAGTGATGTTTATGCCAAACAACTTGATGCTGTTCACCCTCTCAACCCCAGATCCATTGATGTCAGTAGGGGTTAGCCTATCTCCATTCCCCCTGTAATCCACAACCAGCTCCTTTGTTTTGGCAACATTGAGGAAGAAGATATTTTCTTGACACCACCGTGTCATGGTGATGACTTCTTCCTTGAGGGGCACCTGTGTTGAGGGTTTCAGAGGGACAGAGGTGAGGGAGTCCACTCTTACTACTTGCTGACAATCTGACAGGAAGTCCAGGATCCAGCTATGCAAGGCAGGGTCAAGGCCAGGGTCTCTGAGCTTCCTGTTGAGCCTGGAAGGAATTATGGTGTTGAATGCTGAACTGTAGGCCAAAAACATCATTCTCACATAAGCATCTCGCCTCCAGATGTGTAATGATGGTGTGTAGAGCTGTGGCTATTGAGTCATGTTGATTGGTTGTGTCAGTAGGCGAGTTGTAGGGGGTCCAGTGTGGGTGGTAGCAAGCTGCAGATGTAGTCCTTTTCCAGCTTTTCAAAGCATTTGCTTATTATTGAGGTGAGTGCGACAGGACGCCAGACGTTCAGACATGTTACCGTTGTCTTTTTAGGTACAGGGACAATGGTGGATGTTTGAAGCAGGAGGACAGAGGGAGAGATTAAAAATGTCAGTAAACACACCTGCCAGTTGTGCTGCACACGTCCTGAGTACTCGCCCTGGGATGCCGTCCGGTCGCACAGACTTACGACTGTCCACTCATTGGAAACACCTGCATACTTCAGCCTCAGAGATGACTAGCTGCCGGTCGCATTATCTGCAGGTCTCCTCAGGGGCACACTATTAGCGACATCGAATCAGCATTAAAAAAAAGTTAGCTCATCTGGGAAAAAGGCAACGATGTTGGAAACTCCACTGCGTTTAGCTTTGAGGTTTGCAATGGGTGCAGACCTTGCCATAAGCTGTGTGTGTTGTTGGTGGAAAGCTGAGTCTGAAACTTGTCTCTGTATTGTTGTTTTGCTGCTTTGATGACTTTGCACAGATCGTAGCTGCATTTTTTTGAGCTCCTGCTGATTACTGGCAACGTAAGCTCTGTCTCATCCAGTAAGTGCTGCTTCCCTTACCTGAACTGTTGATCCAGGGTCTCTAGTTTGGTTAGACCCTGGCCCATTTTGGTGGACAACATCCTTGATGCGCTTCTGGATAAAACTCGTGACCCCGTCCATGAACTCAGGAGACATCCTCATCATGGAAGACATTCCAGTCGATGTCATCGAAGCAGTCTTAAAGGAGCCCATTGGTCTGACCAATAGAGGATGGTGTTAACTACAGCGACTACTTGTTTCAGCTTCTGCCTATGTTTTGGCAGCAACAAACTTGACGAGTAATCCAATTTTCCCAATGGGGGTCGAAGGAGCACTTTGTAAACGTTACGGAAGGGAGAGAAGCAGTGGTCGCGTATGCTCTCTCGCCGTATGCTCACCTGGATGTGTTGGCAAAACTTCGGAGAGACTTTATACAGTGACGCTCTATTGAAGTCACCAGCAACGATGAAGGCAGCCTCTGGGTGAGCAGTCTCTAGGGTGCTGATGGTCTCGTACAGTTCCTTGAGAGCCAGGTCAGTATCAGTCTGTGGTGGAACATACACAGACTTGAGGACATGCACATCCTGGGGGTCACACCAGGCATTATTGACCATGAAGCATACACCACCTTCTTTACCTTTCCAAGATAGACCTGTATGGCTGGAACAGGGAGAACCCAGAGGGCTTAAGGACAGGTCTCCACAAAGCACAAAATGCTACATTCCCTTGTTTCCCGCTGATAGGAGATTCTGGCTGTCAGTTCGCACAGCTTATTGTCCAAGGGCTGAACATTAGCCAGGTGTACGTTAGGGAGTGGCAGCCGATTAGCATGCTATCTCAACCTCACCAAGACGTCGGCCCTTCTCCCTCGCCTCCGACGCTGCTTCTGAGGTAGTAGCAGTGTAGAGCAGGTGATCTCACAATAGGGGATCCCAGTGTAGAAAAGGCAGCACGCTGTGGGTAAATGCTGTCTTCCCAATGTTCAGAAGAGTCAGTCTATCATATCTGATGTGACAATCAGCTACTTGAACAAGAAATGCAAAGGAAATCGTAGAAATTAAAAGTGATGTGCAGAAGAGCATCTCTGAATGAACAACTTATCAAACCATGAAGTGGATGGACTACAGCAGCAGAAGACCTCCAACACACACTCAGTGATCAGTTAGTTAGGTACAGGAGATACCTAATAAAGTGGCCTCTGAATGTATATCAGAGACCAAAAATTTTATCTGATTATAATTTGGTGAGGTCTTGGATGGAAGCTGTGAGCTAGATTCATTGCTAGCCTCGAAATTATGTTTCAGATTATGATATGAAATATTTCACTGTATTTTGTAACTTAAATGTGAGTTAGGGCTCCCAGATCAACATGGCAACAAATCACAACCCCTAACAGAACAAACTAACAGTTTCAGAATTTCACAAGTCTGGTTTTTTTATCTCTGTGCTCCATGGTTATAAATACCTGAGACAGTTGCTAATAAATTACATGTTTTATCTTGAGGTTGTTTTAAAAACTGTCTACAAAAAACAATTCACAACCCACGGATTTTTCTATCAGTGTTGATCTATGCACTTAATCTGATGTATGTGCCTTGTCTAATCTATATAAACTTAACTACATGTATGGTTTAATATTAAAAGGGAAAATTCTTTATATTAAGAATTTATACCTAATGCAATTTTCAAACAGCTTAATTGGTGAGGTTGAAAATGTAGCAATGGTGATGGTCTACTTTGGCACACATGAGGAAATCTGCAGATGCTGGAAATTCAAACAACACACACAAAATGCTGGTGGAACACAGCAGGCCAGGCAGCATCTATAGGGAGAAGCACTGTTGACGTTTCGGGCCAAGACCCTTCGTTAGGACTAACTGAAAAGAAAGATAGTAAGAGATTTGAAAGTAGGAGGGGGAGGGGAAAATCCAAAATGATAGGAGAAGACAGGAGGGGATGGGGTGAAGCTAAGAGCTGGAAAGGTGATTGGCAAAAGGGATACAGAGCTGGAGAAGGGTGGATCATGGGACGGGAGGCCTAGGGAGAAAGAAAGGGGGAGGGGAGCACCAGAGGGAGATGGAGAGCAGGCACAGTGATGGGCAGAAAGAGGGAAAAAAAGGAGGGGGGGGAAATAAATCAGGGATGGGGTAAGAAGAGGAGGAGGGGAACTAACAGAAGTTAAAGAAATCAATGTTCAAGCCATCAGGTTGGAGGCTACCCAGATGGAAGATAAGGAGGTGATCCTCCAACCTGAGTGTGGCTTCATCTTGACAGTAGAGGAGGCCATGGATGGACATATCACAAAGGGAATGGGACGTGGAATTAAAATGTGTGGCCACTGGGAGATCCTGCTTTCTCTGGTGGACAGTGTAGGTCTACTTTGGACCTTGCTTAAAAAGTATTGGTTCAGAAACTTGTCTCCCTCTATGGCTAAACTCTCAATGGAGTAGTGGTGAGATGTTGTGTTCTGGAAAGCAGCAGGGGACCATGTGTTGCTACTGTACATGTTTAGTACAACCAACCAAAATCAGTGCTATAGTTAGTGCTGTTTGAAATTCTGTTTATAGTTTAAACAACATACATATTTATCTGGGTTACCACATGAGCAAGGATTCCAACACTTGAGCAAAGCTTGTGTTTTCAGTCTGTATCATAGTTATCAAAATCATGCAGCACAAAACCAGGATATTTATTTCTATTTGCATGATTACCTCACTACCAATGCTCCCTCTAATTTGTAATGACCAGTGTGTGCTAATATCTTGCGCTGTGTGATTTTTTTTTGCCCAATGACAATGAGTGCACACTGAATAGTTTCTTCAATAAAAACGGAATAAATAAACCAGTTCTTACACCAGTTCTAAAACATTCAGACCATTCATCGCAAATTCCACATCAGAAACTGGGAAAGGAAATGAGAATGTATACGATTGTGAAATATATTTAGCATGCCAATGAGGTAGAGGGTGACCACTTTTTGTGCACTGTTTAAATTCCTTTGTGCACTTGTAGCAAAAGATGTGTACATGCACAGATATGCACAACTTAGAGGGAACAATGCTCACTACTTTGTTCTCTTTTTACACTCCATACTTGTTTATATTTCTTATTGTAACATAGTACATTTTATACATTACACTGTAGTTCTGCCGCAAAACAACAAATTGCACCACATCACACACAAAATGCTGGTGGAACACAGCAGGCCAGGCAGCATCTATAAGGAGAAGCACTGTCGACGTTTTGGGCCGAGACCCTTCGTCAGGACTAACCGAAAGGAAAAGTGGTAAGAGATTTGAAAGTAGTGGGGGGAAGGGGGAAATGCGAAATGATAGGAGAAGACTGGAGGGGGTGGGATGAAGCTAAGAGCTGGAAAGGTGACTGGCGAAAGTGATACAGAGCTGGAGAAGGGAAAGGATCATGGGACTGGAGGCCTCAGGAGAAAGAAAGGGAGGGGGGAAGCACCAGAGGGAGATGGAGAACAGGCAAACAAGTAAATATGTCAGGGATGGGGTAAGAAGGGGAGGAGGGGCATTAACTGAAGTTAGAGAAGTCAATGTTCATGCCATCAGGTAGGAGGCTACCCAGCCACTATATAAGGTGTTGTTCCTCCAACCTGAGTTTGGATTCATTTTAACGGTAGAGGAGGTCATGCACCATATGTTGTGTTCAGTTCTGGTTCCTCATTATAGGAAGGATGTACAGTACTGTGCAAATGTCTGAGGCACATATATATAGCTAGTACTATATATATCAATGTGGAGCAGAGAGAGAATTTGTAAATCTGGTGGGTGCAGAGACTTTTGGGAATGCTGAGGGTGGAGTGCTGCGGGAGGGGTGTGAAACAGGTGGCAGAGACAGAGTGTTAGGAGTGGGGAGTGTCATTGGGGAAGACACACCAGGCAAAGTCATTTGATTTGAAACAATTGGTTTTTTTGATCATTACAGATTGTCTTTCTGGTGCTTCCTGCTCCCTCCCCTCTCCATTCTCCTTTTTCAAACATGATTCCCTTCTCACTACCACCTTCCCACTTTCAGTCCACATATCAAATAAAGACCCATATCAGAATCAGATTTATCATTATTCAAGTATGTCATGAAATTTGTTTTTATTTTACGACACCAGTACAGTGCAATATATAAAATTACTACAGTACTGTGTAAATGTCTTCAACACCATAGCTAGATATATGTGCCGGCTACTTCTTCACAGTGACTTTTTCTGCAGCTTATTTTAATCCTGTGCAGAAATCAGATGGCAAAGGGGAAAAAGCTGTTCCTGAATCTTTGAGTGTGTGTCTTCAGGCTCCTGTACCTCCTTCCTGATGGTAGCAATGAGAACAGGGCATGCCCTGGGTGATGGGAGTCCTTGCAGGCATCTCTCCTTGAAGATGTCCTGGATACTATGGAGACCAGTGCCCAAGATGGAGCTGACTGAGTTTACAACTCTCTGTAAATTATTTCAATCCTGTGCAGTAGCCGCCTCCACCCCATACCAGCCAGTTAGAATGCTTGGACAGGTACATGGATGGGTAAGGTTTGAGGAATATCGGTGAAATGTAAGTAAAGATGATTACCCATGGGCAATTGGAACTGTTTCACTGATATATTACTTATCGCTCAAAGTGAAAGTAAAACAGAGCCCCTGAAAGAAACCCACATGGTTACTGAGGGATCCTATAAACTTCACAAGCAACACCAGAAATTAGATTGAACCTGGATCTCTAAAGATGTGAGCCAGCAGATCTACGAGCAGTCCATACACTTTGTGTCGGTTTTTGCAGTGTTAGCAAAATCATCTTTTAGAAGATGGAATGGGGGCGCTTGCTTTCATTTACGTGCATTTACTTCATGAAAACATACTTTTAGTGATGATGTACTTATTGAGTGGTCTTAAAGTGCAAACAGCATGGATTGGGGGCTGCACGGTAGCATAGTAGTAGCACAATGCTTTACAGTACCAGTGACTAGATTCAATTCTCACCCCTGTCTGTAAGCATTCTTCCCGTGGCTGTGTGGATTTCCTCCGGGTGCTCTGGTTTCCTCCCAGAGTTGGTAGGTTAATCATTGTAAGAAGTTCTGTGATTAGGCTGGGGTTAAATTCGGAGTTGCTGGATGGTGCAGCTCGAAGGGCCTGAGCAGCCTGTTCCACGCTGTGTCTCAATAACGTAAAACATTCCAATAGTCTGATGATGTATTAAGTGCTAAGTTTATCACTGCAATAACTATATTATCCAGCTTCAAAAGGGTGAATTTATTACTGAATGCCTGGGATTTTGCATACTGTTTCTGATGTTGCATTTTAATACGTTGATTCAGACTTCAAATCACAGGTGGTGATGAATCAGCTTTCTGGAACGAGTTAGGCCGCCTGGTTGAGTGGTGCTGTAAAAGAATGTCTCGCCCAATGTAATCAAATGTAAGGAGTTGATTGATAACTTCAGGAAAGGGAAGGAAGGTGAACATGATCCAGTCTACATTGAAGGATCAGTGGGGGAGAGACTCAGCAGGTTTAAATTCCTGTGCATTTACACATATATTTATTTTCTTAGGAGGTTAAGGAGGGGTGGAGTTTCAAGATGGCGACGTAAGCATCTGCCTTTTAGGCGCTCTTTATTTTTTTAACTATAATCACCCTTTAATTAGACCTTTTCGAACTTAATCATATGAGTTGCTACCTTTGATTGACCCTTTTTTCCTAAAATAATAGTTGATCTAATCTTGTCAAACCTAAAATGGCTACAAGTAAGAAATCGGCTAAGGATCCTTTATCCATCGACGCAATTGTTGGTCTTTTGGACACTAAACTGGATGTTAGATTTGCGGCTATGGAAAGTAAATTGGACAATAAACTGGATGCTAAATTTGCGGCTCTGGAAGGCAGACTAGAAGGTAAATTGGACAGTAAACTGTTAAGTTTGGAAAGGAGGATTACTTCGAAAATATCCGATCTTGAAGGAGTTGTTAAATCGCTTGAAACTAAGTTTCAGTCGCAGGCGTTAGAGGTTCAACAGCATGGAAATAAGATCGCGACTCTTGAACAATCAATTTGTGAAAAAGCACGTACAATTGAAGTGTTAGAGAAGAAGATAGAGTCGACTGCTAAAACTTTAGATCAGTACAAGTTTAAAATTACTGATCTTGAAAATCGTTCTCGCAGACAGAATTTGCGCATCATCGGAATTCCCGAAAAAGTTGAGTCCGGTGATTTAACTGAATTTTTCTCTAAATTACTGTGGGAAATTTTCGGTGGTGAAGGTTTGAAAAATGAACCTGTTATTGACCGCGCTCATAGAGTTGCGAGGCTTTCGTCTGTGTCTGATAAACCACGAGCGGTGATTGTTCGCCTTCATTATCCTCGTGAGAAAGAGCTTCTAATTCGATTAGCTCGTAAAAAAGGTATGATCTCCTACAGAAATTATTCATTTCGAATAGTTGAAGACTACTCGTATGAAGTTATGAAAGCCAGGATCGCTTTTAAACCAGTGATGGCAGAGATTCATTCGCTTGGTTTTAAACAAGCTTTAATGTATCCAGCGAAACTTAGAATGGTGCTGCCCGACAACAGTCTACACTTTTTTATCACTCCTGAAGAAGCGAAGAAATTTGTTGAAGAATATCGATCCTCTAGTGCAACTTGAACTATGAGTTACATTGAAGATTTTTTTTTGGAGAGAGGATGTTATTTCATTTTAAGTTTTAACCCTGGAAGTTGGGTTATAACTTCTTATTTTGAACTATGGGTCTGGGTCTTTTTTTTTTACTATTATTATCGCTTATAGATGCTGTTTTAATCTTTATAATATCCTTTTTTTATATACGTTTGTATTTTGTAATAATGAATTATTTTTTTCAAAATGTCGTTTCTTCTTCCCATAAGTCTTTACTTTTTATAAGCGTTTATTTGCTTGCCTGTATTTAGAAATGGAACAAAGGTTTTGAATTCTTTTTCTTTAGTTTTTTTTTTAAATATGTTGTAGTGTCTGTTAAATCTTTTTTTTTTATATAAAAATATTCTATTTTGATAACTTTTTTTTACTATATTTTCTCATTAGATTGCTGAATTTATATTCATATTTTGTAATATGGCTTTCTCAAAATGTCGTTTCTTCTTCCCATAAGTCTTGGCTTGTGAAACGTCATCTTTGTATCTGAATATGGAAATTCTTTTTTAAAGGTGTATCACATTTTTAAACTTTAATGTGCATTTTTTTTTTATTAATGATCTTTCTGGTTTTACTATTTTAGTTTTTTTTTGATTTGTCTGATATGGGTGTGTATGTGTATGTATATATATATATATATATATATATGTAGGTATATATATATATATATATTTTTTTTTTTTTTGCAACTCTATATTTTAATTGGGGTGTTATATAGTTTTTTCTTAAAAAATTTTCTTATGGAGCTGCCATCTTGAAATGGGGGTAATATTAGTATTAGTTTATGCGCCTGCCGCTTGGCTTTCTTTCAAAGGGTGGGGGGAGGGGGGAGGGATCTTTTTTCATGCTTTTGCTTTTTATTTTTTTGCTTTTAGTTTATGGGCTGACTTTAAATTGTTAATATTGTTGAGGTGTCAGGATCTCCGGTTGCTCCTGAATCAATTTTCCTTCTTCCTAAATTGTGGGTTATGTGTTTTTTTAACCTTTTATGATACACACAATTAATATTGGTATGATGGATAAATCTATTAACTTTATCTCGTGGAATACTAATGGTTTAAATCATCCGATTAAACGTAAAAAAATATTTAAAGTATTCCATAGATTGAACGCTAATATTATTTTTGCACAGGAGACCCACATTAGGAGGGAGGATAATCAACGTTTTTTTAGGTTCTGGAAAGGTCAACAATTTCACTCAAATTGTACCGCTAAAATTAGGGGTGTGTCTATTTTTATAGACGCCTCAATTTCGTTTACACATTATGAAATTATTTCTGATCCACAGGGTAGATTTTTGTTGATAACTGGTTCACTTTTTAATCGGAAAGTTGTTTTAGTTAATATTTATGCTCCAAACTTTGATTGTCCTGAATTTTTTAAACGGTTATTTACTTCTCTTCCTAATTTGAATGAATATATGTTGATTATGGGTGGAGACTTTAATTGTTGTTTGAATCCTTCGATGGATAGATCTAAACCTATTCGAACCCTTCCGAATAGATCAGCTTTACTTATTAATTCTTTTATGGTTGATTCTGGAATTACTGAAATATGGCGGTTTTTGAACCCTAAAGGTAAAGAATTTTCTTTTTTTTCACATGTATATCATAGTTATTCTAGAATTGATTACTTTCTTATTGATCATCGTTTATTAACAGATGTTATTGATTGTAAATACGATTCTATTGCTATTTCGGATCATGCACCTCTGAAGTTATCTATCAAGATTTCGGATTCTTCTATCAATACTAGATCTTGGAGACTTAATGCTACTTTACTTCAAGATCCAGAATTTATTACCTTCATAAAACAACAAATTGACTTATTTTTTTCAACAAACTATAATGAAGAGATTGATAAAGGAATACTTTGGGACTCTTTCAAGGCTTTTATTCGTGGACAAATTATTTCATATTCTGCTGGTAAAAGAAAACAAAGATATTCAGATATAGCTTTATTGGTGGATAAAATTAAAGAAATTGATAAGATTTATTCTGTTACTCCTACCAAAGAACTTTATAAGAAGAGAGTTGAGCTTCAAATGGAACATAGTTTATTATTATCTTCTTCAATTGAGAATCAATTAATTAAGACTAGGGCTCAATTTTATATTCATAGTGATCGAACTGGTAAATTGTTAGCTAATCAATTAAAAGCTATTTCGACTAAGCGACAAATTATTAAAATTCGTAAACAAGACGGTAATTTAACTACTGATTATAAAGAAATCAATAACACTTTTCAAGATTTTTATAAATCTTTATATCAATCAGAATTTGACGGTGACCGGTTTACGATGGATAATTTTTTTAATAATTTGAATATTCCTAAACTGATAGATGAAGATTGTAGCTTGCTTGATGCTCCTATTTCTATGGATGAAATAAGAGAGGCTATCTCATCAATGAATTCAGGGAAAGCTCCTGGTCCTGATGGTTTTATTGTAGAATTTTTTAAAACTTTTTCTTTATTGCTTTCTCCTTGGCTATGTGAAATCTTTAATGATGCGTTTGTTAAGAAGAGATTACCTCAATCGTTTTATGAAGCTACTATCTCTCTAATTCTTAAAAAAGATAAAGATCCTACCTTATGTGCATCTTATCGCCCTATATCATTATTAAATGTAGACTCTAAGATTCTTACAAAAATTTTAGCCATTAGATTAGAAAAGGTATTACCACAGATTATTTCAGAAGATCAAACTGGTTTTATTAGGAATCGATATTCCTTCTTTAATATTAGAAAATTGATTAACATAATTTATACTTCATCACCTACAACCCCAGAATGTGTTATCTCATTAGATGCTGAAAAAGCCTTTGATAGAGTTGAATGGACATATTTATTTAATGCATTGAGAAACTTTAATTTTAGTCCTAATTTTATATCATGGATTAAATTAATATATTATAAACCTGTTGCTTCTGTTCTTACAAATAATTATAGATCCTCTTTTTTTCAATTATCTCGTGGTACGAGACAAGGTTGTCCTTTAAGTCCTTTATTATTTAATATTGCATTAGAACCTTTAGCTATTGCTATTCGTGAGTCTCCTAATATTTTTGGTATTACCCGTAATGAGAAGTTATACAAATTATCGCTTTATGCTGATGATTTGTTGTTATATATTTCTAATCCTAGTAGGTCTATTCCTGCTATTTTATCCTTGTTGGCTCAATTTGGTAGTTTTTCTGGTTATAAGTTAAACTTAGATAAGAGTGAGTTATTCCCTTTAAACGCGCAAACTTTATTGAGTGATAGGATGCCATTTAAAGTTGTTACTGATAACTTTATCTATTTAGGTATAAAAATCACCAAGAAATATAAAGATTTATTTGGACTGAATTTTTTACCTATGCTTCATCAAATTCAGCAACTTACTACTAGATGGTCTCCCTTATTTTTATCATTAGTTGGTCGGATTAATGCTATTAAAATGATGATTTTACCGAAATTTTTATATTTATTCCAAGCTTTACCAATTTTTATTCCTAAATCTTTTTTTGATAATATTGATTCAAAGATTTCCTCATTTGTTTGGCAAAATAAAAATCCTAGGTTAAGCAAAAGGCAATTACAAAAGTCTAAAAAAGATGGTGGTCTAGCTTTACCTAACTTTAGATTTTATTATTGGGCGAATAATATTCGTAACCTAATGTACTGGAAACTAGATTTGGATTCACCTGTGTGCCCACAGTGGGTAAATTTGGAATGTAGTGAGGTTAAGGGATATTCTATATTTTCCGTTCTTGGTTCTTTTCTTCCTATTGATTTAGCCAAATTCAATAAACAGATATCTAACCCTGTTGTTAAACATACACTACGAATTTGGTTTCAATTTCGCAAATTCTTTAATCTGAAAAACTTTGCTTTGGACAGCCCTATTTTATGTAATTTTTTTTTTAAACCTTCATTGACAGATCAAGCTTTTAGTATATGGAAAAGGAAAGGTATAAAATGTTTTCGTGATCTTTTTTTTGAAGGTACTTTGATGTCCTTTGATCAACTATCCAACAAATTTGAATTACCTAAATCTAATTTTTTTAGATACTTACAAATTAGAAATTTCTTACATAAAATTCTTCCATCTTTTCCTAATTCAACTCCATCGGATTTTTCAGATTTGATTTTTACTTTTAATCCTTGTCAGAAGGGATTAGTAGCTTTTATTTATAACATGATTATGAAGATACAGCCAGAAATATCGGATAGAATTAGACAAGAATGGGAAAAAGAACTTCGATGTAATATATCAACAGATAAATGGGAAAAAATTTTACAAATGGTTAATTCCTCCTCTATTTGTGCTAAACATGCTTTAATACAATTTAAAATTGTACATAGAGCTTATATGTCTAAAGATAAACTTGCCCGATTTTATTCGCATATCAATCCTCAATGTGACAGATGTCACTTAGAAGTGGCTTCATTGACTCACATGTTTTGGACATGTCCCACTTTACATAACTATTGGAAGGACATTTTTGATGTCATTTCCTCAGTATGGAATATCGATTTACAACCCCATTTTATTACTGCAATTTTCGGTATACCAAATGAAGATGGCAATCAACTTTCCCCTTCAATCAGACGAATGATTGCCTTTGTAACATTAATTGCCAGAAGGTCTATATTACAAAACTGGAAAGAAGTAAATCCTCCTACTACATTTCAGTGGCTCTCCCAAACTATTTCTTATTTGAGTTTGGAAAAAATCAGAAGCACTATCTTTGATTCTTCAATTAAATTTGAAGAAACCTGGGGACCATTTATTCGACACTTTCACATGAATTAATTTGGCTTATTTCAGATCCTTTTCTCTACTTATACTTGTTCAGGTATGGAGTTCTGGAGTTCTTTTCTTGACACCTTTATATATTTATAAAGTGTTATTATTGCCCATGTTAGTGTTAGTTTAGTATTTTTTTTCATTATATATTTTTTCTCATATATAATTTCAATTTTTTTTTTTTTCTCTTTTTTCGACGATTATTTTTGTTTTTCATATATATTTACATAGACTTGATTGATTTATGCACCTTTTGTTGATGGATGTTTTAATAGGATATTATTATCCTATTACTAATGTAATCTCAAGTTTATTGAATCTGTAATCTATTCATTATTTTGTGTTGTTTTTTTTTATATATGAAATTTAATAAAAAGATTGAAAAAGAAAGAAAAGGAGGTTAAGGAAATATGGTCCCTTATCAAACACTTTAATGACTTTCTGTAGATATACTATTGAATGTATCCTGTTCGCTCACATCATGGTCTAGTACAGCAGTTCATAAGAAGGCACAGAGAGTAGTGAGCTCTGCCTGATACATCACAGACACATCCTTCTCCAATATCAATAAATATCTATAAGAGGCACTGCTTCACAGAGACATCTATAATCAAAAATCCACACCATCCAGGCCATGGTACCTTTTTGTAGCCACCATCAGGCAGGAAATGCAGATCTCTGAAGTTTCCAGCCAAGTTCAAGAATAAAACCCATTGGGAAACTTCCTTCTACTATTTGGTTCTTGGCCAAATTGCAAAACCCTAATCGTACAGTAAAATCGAACACTTTGACCACTTTGCGCTAACATGGACTTTGTTTTCTAATTGTGTTTACTTGTAAAAATTGCACATAATTTATTTTTAAATTATATTTTTCTTGTGAATCGTGCTTATCTTATGCTATGTGGCTGTGCCTGTGATGTACCTATACTTGTGTTTATGACAATAAACTCGCTTTGGCTTTGACTTCTTCAGGAATAATGAGCTGAAATCCCAACGGTTATAGATTCTAATAAATTATTACAAGAATCAATGTCTCCTTGGCTGATTTTATAGAAGATCTTGGGGGGGGGGGAGGGGAAGGTCAGATATTAGATAAGAATTGTCGAAAATTTTCATCCCAGTGAGTGTCAAATGTATTTGCGAGTACTGTTGTTTGCAGTGGGAGAATTAAAGAGAATATGGTCAAAGTGTATTCAGAATATTGTGCAGAGACCTGGTCTCCCATCCTAAGAAAGGGTTATATTTTCAGGGATTTTATACTTTTCAATAGGAATTAATGCCGGTCATTGTAGAGGACTTTTTGTTGTTGTTGTTGGTGCAGAGATGTTTTTTACCTGATGATGTCCATAGCAATGCAACAATTAGGCTTCAGTGACACAAGAGATCCTGCAGATGCCAGAAATGTTGAGGAACACACATGCAAGTGCTGGACGAACTTAGCAGGTCAGGCAGCGTCTATAAGGAATAATGAATAGTTGTCGTTTCAGGCCAAAACCGTTCATCCAGAAAATTCATTGAGAGTAATATTTTCTTCTGCATTAACAAAATTGTTGTTCTCTAAATCCACTCTTACTTCCCCTTGCTTCATTTTTCTTTCAGTGTCTGATCTGGCATTAAATTCAATCTCTCTAAGTTACATTTTATTAGTAGCCCCTATGTTTTAATTCAGAAATCATCCAATTATGATCGGTTAAAATTATATCCTAGTCACTCAGAATCCTGATGCCACACAGAGAATGTTGGGCCTTTCTAATTCCAATTACGGTAACATTAAGGGCAAAGCTGCATCTTTTTAAAAGTGTATATCTGCCTGTTGAAAGAATTCAACCTGTTTAACTAATGTTCTATCTATTAAGATTTCAGCAGAACCTCTTTCGATGTGCATTCTGGTGTTTTGTTTTGTGTTCCAGCAGTGTGAAAGGTGCTAAGGAGCATGCAGCACCTTTATACCAGGCTAAAATGGCAAATACAAAAGGGCAAAATTTTACGGCGATTTGGGGAAAAATATAGGGGGGAATGTCAGAGGTAGTTTGTTTTTAACACAGAGAGTGGTAAGTGTGTGGAACACACTGTCGGGAGTGGTGGGAGAGTTGGTACATTAGGGATATTTTAGAGATTCTTAGATGTGCATGTTGACGAAAGGAAAATGGGGGTCTATGTCATAGGGAAGTATGAGATTGATCATGGAGTAGTTTAAAGGGTCGGTACAACATTGTGGGCTGAAGGGCCTGCAGTGTGCTGTATTGTTCTATGTTCCTTGGATATAGAATTCTGTTTCCAAAACTACAGTACTGTGCTGCTCCAGAAGGGCTGTGGTTGACAGCTGGCCCAGCATTCCTAATGACCAGTGCCTTTTATTGTTCTTGTGTTAAAATACATTCAGTGGATTATGGTGGGAATGTTCAAGTTCATTTATTGTCATATTTTTGCTCTGGTTGTACAGTTATTCACTTGTGTATTTCTGGGTCACCGTGACTGTAACTGGAATGTGTGTTAATCACCTCCCCACTTGTACGTGACTGAACCGTTCTCTCCCTGTGTCATAGACCCCGGTCTGCTTTTGTGTTTATCACAATAAAAATGGTTGTTGAGTTAAACAAGCTTCCTTGTCTGTCATTATGGACCATATGCTCACCACACTGGTGTCAGGAGTGGGATCAGAAATTGACGGTGAGATTGAAGAGCTACAAAGCTAAAAGGGACCAAGCAGTATGCCTCTCCCACAGCTCCCGGGCTAGAGTTTCCAAAGATGGGTCCCTGACCCAGAGAGAGAACCAGGGAGCCCCAATGAGGTGAGTGTACCCAGGATCCCCAACCTCTGGGACTCAGCAGACCCTATCACCCACCTCCTCTGAGGAGCACAAGATAATGTAGATGTGGGAGGATGGGCAATAGGGCAGGCACCACCAATGCCGCCGAAGCAAAAGAAAGACTGATAGGCCTCAGCAAGTCAGGCCACAATGTCCAACCTGAAGCTTCCCAGAAACAATGGTACCAGCCACTTGGAGCCTCACCTGGCACGCGTCAGCCTTTCCACATGGCACAAGGGGTGGACACCCACTGAGAATGGCACCCACCTCACCCTGGTGCTGGAGGGGAATGTACTGCAGGCCCTCCTCAACCTAACTCCAGTTGAGCAGCGTAACTACAGGGCCCTCGTGGCGGCCCAAGAGCAATGTTTTGAGCAGAGGCTGTGGGAGGAAGTAATGAGGGAAGAAATGGGCAGCAGGTGTGCTGGGTGGGAGAAAGCCTGTGGGAGTTTGCAGCAGATCTCCTCCACCTAAGCCCAGGTTCCCTCCCATGGCCCAGGAAGAGCTTGCCCTCAATGCCTTTGTAAAAGCATTGGTGCCAGAGCACCTTCAAAGAGATGGCAGCGGATGGTACCTCCAACAGCTCGTGGACAGCCCCACCAGTGTGGATCAGGAAGAAAGATGGGTTGTGGCAGTTCTGCATAGACTAATGCTGTCTGAATGCCGTGACCCAGAAGGTCTCATACCCCCTGCCCCAAATTGTTGATGCCCCGGACTGTATCGTAAGTTCAATCTAGGTCAGCTCTCTCGATATCAGCAATGGCTACTGGCAGATCGAACTGGCCCCGGGGGCCCAGCAGAAGATCGCCTTCACTATTGGTCAAGGGCTGCAGAACCAAAGCGCAGCCAGCGGCTGCAACAATGGGCAGGACTTCTTTGGGGGGGAACGGAGAATGGGTCTTCTGCCCCTCCTGGAAGAAGGGTCTATCCCCGAAACTGGGAAGTCACTGGCAGTGTCCAGGAGGGATGCTCGACCACAATGTGGTATATCGGGTGCAGTTGCTTGAGCAGCTGAAAGCAGTCGTGCTGCCCTGTATCAGTTCTTGGCCATCACCAACCTAGCAAGGCTGAAGGAAGGAAGTGACACTTCAGGTGCCCTGCCCCTTGCCTCATGTAACAGTGCCTCTGGAAACCTCCCAGTGCTCGGGCAGCAGTGCTGACAACCGCTGGGACAATTGGTGGGACAGAGTGGCCCTTCAGAGGATCGTGGTCAATAGCCCATCCCAGCAATACCAATGACCAGTGCTATTTACCAGTGCCCATCCCAGCAATACCAATGACCAGTGCTTGTGTTAAAATGCTTTCGTGGGATTATGGTGGGGATGATCAAGTTCATTTATTGTTACGTTTTAGCTCGGGTTATACGGTTATCCACTTGTGTGTTTGGGGGTCACCCTGACTGTAACTGGGGTGTGTAACAATCACCTCCCCCATCTGTATGGGACTGAGGAGTTCCCTCTCCGGGTCATTGTATGATGTTTATCATAATTAATATGCTTATTGAGCTAAACGACCTTCCTTGTCTGTCATTATGGACCAAATGCTCGCCATAGTTCAATCTTAGGTTAATTTGAGTATTTTGTTCACTAAACTACTTAAAAAGTTACCATTCATGACAGCTGCTTCAGAAACAATTACCCTGCTTATGTCATGTTTTTTATATATGTTCTATTTTAATGTATTTGGTTTTGTAATGTATTTAAACAGTAATATTATTTTTCCTCTTTTTTTATTAGGCTCTTCAGATTTAACTGTCCCTCCTGGTGTAACTGCACCTTTTGACCTATACATGAAAATTGCACCTCCCCCAGCTCACCCATTGTCGTACTAATTTGACAGTTTACCTCCAACATTTGCCCACTGGTTGCTAGACAGTGTTCCTGTTGAACTCCACCAACTAATGCCCCTTTATTTAACTTTATTGTAAATTTTCTATAGATTTTCAGAGAGATTTTTACTCCGTGGCCACTTCATTAGATACAGCTGCTCGTTAATGCAAATATCTAATCATTCAATCATGAGGCACCAACTCAATGCATAAAAGCATGCAGACATGGTCAAGAGGTTCAGTTGTCATTCAGACCTAACATCAGAATGGGGAAGAAATGTGGCCTAAGTGACTTTGATCGTGGAATGATTGCTGGTGCCTGACGGGATGGTTTCAGCATCTCAAAAACTGCTGATCTCCTGGGATTTTCATGCACAACAGTCTCTAGAGTTTAAAGAGAATGGTGCAAAAAAAAAAAAATCCCTTAAGCAGCAGTTGTCTGAGTGAAACACCTTGTTCATGAGAATGGCCAGCTTGGTTCAAGCTGACGGGAAGGTGACAGTATCTCAAGTAACCGTGTATTACTACAGTGGTGTGCAGAAGAGCATCTCTGAACACAGAATACATTGAAGCTTGAAGGCGATGGGCTATACACACTCCTGTACCTAATAAAGTGGCCACTGAGTGTATATTCCAAATGGTGAGTGTTGAAAGCATTTTCACAAAAATGTCAATGCCTAACATCAAAACATGTATAACAGGGATACCCTGCGGTTCATCAGAAGTCAGCTTTCAGATTGACAAATTATGATATTAAGAGCTTTTAATAGGTTTTTTGTAACATTTATTATGTGTGACACTTTTGCAGCTTGTATTGAGATGTTCTGCTTTTTTTTCAATTTTATTGAAGTAAGACATTAATACATGAGAGTAATTGATGGATTGTTCTCTTAAACTTTTAAGCGGAGTACTTTCCCTTTGGTCACTTGCACTAGACTTGGGCTGCAAAAGTCAATGAACTGAACATTTACAAGGCAACCAGTGTGGCCAAGACCCAAACACGTTTTTTATGGCTGGAAAGTGAAATGGATAGTACCATATTTTTGTGCACATTACAATTGAAATAAAAAGTGGAATTGTGAATGAAAATCAGGACAGGAGACTGGTGCTGCTGACGTGTATCTGTCTCACAGCTCCATCGATGCTATTTTGAGTCTAATTTAGTTTAATTTATTTTAAGTAGAATCTGCACTGCCTGGGCTTTCTTCAGCTTTTCTAGTTTCTCCCCATGTTCCAAAGATCTGCTGGTCGTTAGGTTTTAAAATCTAAGCAAAAAATGCTGAAAACACTCAGCAAGTGAGGCAGCAGTTGGGGAAGGGGAAACAGAGTTAATGTTTAATTTTATTTATTTATCTGCATACTTATCTAGCTATTTATTTATTCACTCACTTACCTACTTGTTGCTTGGTTGTTTGCTCATCGTGGGTAAAATCCTCTCAACCAGTGAGCACATTTATATGGAGCGTTGTTGCATCGTTATCGTCAAGGAACCCCACCACCCAGGACATACTCTCTTCTTGCTGCTGTCTTTAAAAAGAAAGCAGAGCCTCAGGACTCTCACCACCAGGTTCAGGTATAGTTACTACCCCTCAACTATCAGGCTCTTGAACAAAAGGGGATAACTTCACTGAAGTGTTCCCACAACCTATGGACTCACTTTCAAAGACTCTGCATTTCATATTCATTTATTGCTTATTTATATATGATTTTTGTTTTTATTTTGTATTTTCATCGTTCATTGTCTTTTGCACACACTGATTAAACACTCAGAATGGTGTGGCTCATCGTTATTATTCTATTATGGATTTATAGAGCATGCCCACAGGAAAATGAATCTCAGCATTGTATATGGTGACGTATATGTTATTTGATAATAAATTTACTTTGAAATTTTTATTACAGCAGAGAAACAGGCCCTTCTGGCCCAGTAGCCCACACTGCTCAATTACACCCAAGTGACCAATAAACATTCCAACATCTGGGAAACCAACATGGTCACAGGAAAATGTACAATCATCTTACAGAAAGGCAGAATTGAACCTGACTCACTTATGCTGCAATAGCATTCTGCTAACCACTGTATTGCCACTCCAAAGTTTATCTACAGCAGGGGTTCACAACTGTTTTTATGCCGTGGACCCCCACTATTAACCGAGGGGTCTGTGCACCCCAGAGAGGAAATCCATGATTTAGAGAGTTTTGGATCAGAATGTTTCCAACACCAGTGACAAGGGTTTTTTAAAAATTTTCATTTTCTCCTAGTTTAATCAGATTATATAAATTACCGCTAGTGTAGGTAACCTATTGGGAGAGTAGGGGGAGTGTTGATAGGCATATGATGCAGAATGGGCTACAGAAAAATAAATGGGAAAATGGAATTTCCAGGAATTCTCTAAGAGCCAGCTTGGTCTCAAAGGACTTGTTTCTGTGTCAAGAGGAAGATGCAAAATTGCCACATAGATTGCAAAATCTGTGATCTATGTTCCAGGTTACTTTGTGTGCCTCCTTCATAACACTCAAGACATCACAAATATTTACAATAGCCTTCCAAACTCCCTCCCCTTTCCAACTAATCACAAAGCTTAGCTCACTCCAGCCACTGCTCACCCAAAGGAAACAGCACTACAAACTGTTGGTCATCTAACCATCCTATTTGTAAAAGGGAGTCAGTCTTTAGTTCTTGAAATATAAATGGTACCTTGAGGCTAAAACAGGTATTGTCTAAAGACCAGCTCTGCAAACAAATTTTGTGAGTACTAGATGTTCGATCTGGGAGAAGTAAGGTCTGGCTTTCTATACTTTCTCTATTATCGCTCAAGATGCAGTATAAGACAATGGATTATTTAACTCCAGTTGTTTCAAACAGACAAGCTGACTCAAGTTGCTTGGTTACAGGAAGCTTGCAGAATAGATGGATAATATTACTTGGGATATCAATAACTATGAAGTGTTTGCAGTTCAAAGGTTTTATGTGGTCAGGGAAGCTAGATTTACAGTATTAATGGTAGGTAGCTGGAAAACGATGTCTCTAAAATGCTCTTAGACCACTTGTGTTGAAAGGACATCTGTGAAAATATCATGTGCGTGTGAAGTCACCCAGGTGATAGAAAGTGGGCATAAATGTAGAGACTGTTCAGGCTTATTGGGAATGGTTAAAAACATCTAGAAGAAGAATAGGAATAATAGGAAGAATGAGTGAATAGAATCCTTTCCTCTAGCTTTGGTTTCTGCAGTGGGCAACTTACTTGTCCACTTGGTATGTCTTATTAGTTTGCAGGACTTATACTTGTGATTTGGAAATCCTTTGATTCTAAGGAATGCTTTGTGGTTCAGAAAATGTTTGTAATTGGGAAATAAACGTTTAAGATAGAAATCCTTTGAGTTGTCAATGTGTTTTAAGAGTATAGTGTGGATTTACACATGTATCACTAAAGGAGTGAAGAGTGTTTTAAATTACTTTGTTAGCTGGACGTATCTTTCCCTTGGTAGGGAAGTGAATTGGTCTTTGAAGACTGGGTAGTTACATTATAACCACTCTTTAGTGAGAGTACTTATGATTAGTAATATCCGATAGGGCTTAAGATCTCTGAGTTAAAACCTTTGCAGTCAGCAAACTCAATATCATCACAAGACAGATGAAAGGATATTTGGAGGTGTACAAAATAATAAGAGGCATAGGTCAACTGGATAGCCAGTAACTAGTTCCCAGAGAGGAAATGGTGATTACAAGGAGACACAAGTTTAAGGTGTTTGGAGGAAAGTACTGGTGGATATCAGGGGTAAGTTTTTTTTTACATGAGAGTGGTGGGTTCATGGAATGTCCTGCAGTGGTGGTGGTGAAGGCAGATACACTAGAGGCATTTTTTTTTTTAAACTCTGAGATAGGCACATGGATGATAGAAAACAAAACTGGGGGGCCACGTGGAGGAAAGGGTCAGATTGATCTTAGAATAGGTTAAAAGGTTGGCAAAACATTGTGGGCCGAAGGGCCTGTACTGTGCTGTGGTGTTCTATGTGCAGACCCAGCTGTCCCTCCAGACCTGGTGCAGCACATGAGGTAAGGCCAGTTCTGTCATGGAGTGCTTATGAAGGACTGGACCCAGGTATGGAGGAACAGCAGGATCCCTAGGAAGAGATAGAAGCAAGAGGTTAAATATTGGAATCAGAGACTCAACTCCTGTTAAGACTCTGATTAGCAAATACAGGTGCTCAAAACCCCAGAAGCTCAATGCTCTACGGCAAGGCACAGAACACATGACAGTACCTCCCCCACCAAGGCTGGAACTGGACAGCCCAGGGAGCTGTTGGGGCAGATCTGAAAAACCATGAGGCAGGGCTGGGAATTCCAGAACATGAGGCACATGGGTATAAACACTGGGTGGACCTGGAGCTCAAGACAGGGTTCTGATGCTCCTGAGTCAGGCCTGAGAAAAACAAGGCATAGCTGGAAGTTGGGGCATAGCATAAAACTTGGAAACATCACATCTAACTCGGGGGGGTGGGGGGGGGGCGGGAGAAAAATAATATGGGAGACCTTATTGATCTGGAGAACCTTGGGGAAAATCTTGCACGTAGACTGGAGAAGCACAGGACCTCCAGTGAGTCCGTCGTGCAGTGAGGCCATTCTGTCTTGGTGTGCTCACGAAGGACTTGATCCAGGAACAACAGGATCCCCAGGAAGAGATGGAACAAGAGGTTAAACATCGGAACCAGAGCCTCAGAGGAGCGACTGAGTGACACCATGAGGTAATTCATCCTCTCCGACACAATTACCCCACGAAGGCACTGAATAAGAGTCCTCTTTAAATAATCATAGGCTGCAAGAAACACACACCAGCCACAATTAGCTTGACCAGATTAAACTATCTTTTGGCTCCATGCATAGATTACCATTTTGATATTCCAGAGGACCAACTTTGTCCCTTGCGATCTTTTTGCCCTTAATATATTTGTAGAAGCCCTTAGGATTCTCCTTCACCTTATCTGCTGGAGCAACTTCATGCCTTCTTGCAGCCTTCCTAATTTCCTTCTTAAGTGTTCTGTTACATTTCTTATCCTCCTCAAGCACCCGATTTGTTCCTGCCTGTCTATACCTGCTATGCACCTCCTTTTTTCTCTTAACCAGGGCCTCAAATCTCTTGAAAACTAAGGTCCCCTAAACCTGTTATTTGTGTTTTTTATTATGAATATAAGTTCTGTACTCTCAAAATTTTGCTTTTGAATGCCTCCCATTTACCACGTACTCCTTTGCCTGAAAACATCCTGTCCCAATCCATCCTTGCCAGATCTTGTCTGATGCCAACAAAATTAACCTTTCTCTAATTTAGAATCTCAACCGCATGACCAGACTTATCTCTTTGCATACTTACCTTGAAACTAATGGCATTATGATCACGAGATGCAAAGAGTTCCCCTACACAAACTCCTTTCACCTACCCTGCCTCATTCCCTAACAGGATTTAGTACTGCTCTCTCTTTAGTTGGGACTTCTATGTACTACTTAAGGAAACTTTCCTGAACATGTTTGATAAACTTTTTCCTGTCCAGCCTTTTTACAGTATGGGAGTTCCAGTCAACGTGCGGAAAGTTAAATCATCTATTATCACAACTTTATGTTTCTTGCAACAATCTGCAATCTCTCTACAGATTTGCTCCACTAAATCCCATGGACTGCTGGTTGGTCTATAATATAATGCCATTAATGGGGTCATACCTTTCTTATTCCTCATTTCTACCCATAAAGCCTCATTAAATGAGCTCTCCAGTCTGCCCTGACTGAGCACTGCCGTGACAGTTTCTTTGACTAGTAATGCCACTCCTCCCCCATTAATCTCTCCAGCTCTTATCTAAAACAACAAAACGCCAGAACATTGAGCTGCCATTCCTGCCCCTCCTGCAACCAGGTCTCACTAATGTCTACAATGTCGTAATATAGGTGCTCAAATACCCAAGAAGCTCAAAGCTCCACAGCGAGCCTGTGGTGAACTACGTGTGCTTGTCTGGACACGCCCCCTGCTGACTGCTCCTGTGGCTTCTCCCACAGACCCCTGTATAAAGGCGATCAGAGCCTGGGCCTGTCCTCTCAGTCTCCAGGATGTAGTATGGTGGTCAACCACTGCTTGTTCCTTCTTCCAGTCAATAAAAGCCGATATCTTGCCTTTACGTCTCAGAGTGAGTTATTGATGGTGCATCAGAGCCACAGAGCTCATGACAAGTTCAGCGAGTCCTAACGGATTATATCTTGGGTGTTACTGAATTTCTAAATGGTTGGTCCACTTTTAAAACAGGCATTTGTGCAAACAGTTAACAAAACATTGTAAGTGCCAAGGAAAATCTAGCCAATACAGTGTGGAAAACAGGTGATGATAAATAAATTTAACTTTCAGATCCATTAAACACAACTTGCTTTATAAAGTCAATCTCATTGTAACTTGTACAATTGAATCAAGCAACAAAGTGACTAAGCAAGGTTGTCAGCTCTGGCTGGAGCTTTCATTTGATGACCCACCTTTCCAGTATTCCTCCTACTTGACGCCCCATTGGTTACTGAACAAATCTTTTTTCACACTCTACCACATACTCTGGGACTGTCACCATTCTATTTTATGTTTTATTTTATTTGGCAGTAGATCATGGAGTAGGCCCTTCCGGCCTGTTGAGCCACACAAACCCGATTAAACCTAACCTAATCAGGGGACAATTTACAATGACCAATTCATCTATCTGGTGCACCTTTGGACTGTGATAGGAGCACTCAGGGGGGAAAACCCCACACACTCCCCAAGGAGGATGTACAAATTCCTTACAGATGGTGCCATAATTGAACTCTGAACTCCAGAACGCCTCGAGCTGTGATAGTGTTGCACTAACCACTATGCTACTACGGTGGCCAAGCAATGATGCAATGATTCCAAATCAAAGTAACGTCCTCAGGACACAGGACAAGATAGGACAAAGTCAGCATGGTTTCCTTACGGGAAAATTTTGCCTGACGAACCTGTTGGAATTCTTTGGGGAGATTACAAGTAGGATAGATAAAGGGGATGTAGTGGATGTTGTATACTTGGACTTTCAGAAGGCCTTTAACAAGGTGCCACACATGAGGCAGCTGACAAAGTTAAGAGCCCATGGTATTACAGGAAATTTACTGGCATGGTCAGAGCATTGGTTGATTGGTAGGAGGCAGTGAGCGGGAATAAAAGGAACCTTTTCTGGTTGGCTGCCAGTGACTAGTAGTGTTCTGCAGGAGTTGGTATTGGGACCGTTTCTTTTTACGCTGTACATCAGTGATTTAGATGATGAAATAAATGGCTTAGTCGCCCAGTTTGCAGATGGTATGAAGATTGCTGATGGTGTTGAGGAAATAGGTAGGCTGCAGAAGCACTTAGACAGGTTAGGAGAATCGGCAAGAGGGTCGCAAATAAAATACAATGTTGGAAAATGACTGGTCGTACATTTTGGTAGTAGAATTAAGTGTGCAGTGCATTTTCTGAACAGAAGAAAATCCAAAAATCTGAGATGCAAAGGGGCTTGGGAGTCCTTGTACAGAACATCCTAAAGTTAACTTGCAGGGAGAGTCAGTGGTGAGGAAGGCAAATACAATGTTAACATTCATTTCAAGAGGTTTAGAGTACAAGAGCAGGGCTGTGATGCTGAGGCTTTATAAGTATTGTGAACAGATCTGAGCTCCTCATCTAAGAAAAGATGTGCTGGCATTGGAGACGGTTCATAGGAGGTTCACAAGGATGATTCCAGGAATAAAATGGTTATTATACAAGAACATTTGATAGCTCTGAATGAATACTCAATGAAATCAATGAAATTTAGAAGGATGTTGGGGGGGGGGGGGTTATCTCACTGAAACCCTCCGAATGTTGAAAGGCCTAGGCAGAATAGATTTGGAAAGGATGTTTCCCATGGTGGGGGAGTCTAGGACAAGAGGGCGCAAACTCAGGATAGAGGGGTATCAATTTAAAACAGCGATGCAGAGAAATTTCTTTAGCCAGAGGGTGGTTAATTTGAGGAATTTATTACCACAGGTAGCTGTGGAGGCCAGGTCATTGAGTGTGTTTAAAGCAGAGCTTAATAGGTTCTTTATTGGACATGGCATCAATGGTTATGGGGAGAAGGACAGGGAATGGGGCTGAGGTGGGGACAGAAAGGATCAGCCATAATTGAATGGTAGAGCAGGCTTGATTGGCCAAATGGCCTAATTTTGCTCCTGTGTCTTCCGGTTTTATGGTCTCAAATATCTCCAACAACAAGTCAACCAAACTGTTGAAAGATCATGACTGTTTTTAATGCCCCTTTGATATTTGTCTAGTCCTCAAGACTGTCAGGCCCTTGAGGACTAACAACCCTACTCCTGAGGCTCTTGAGGTGGGGACTTTGGTGAGTAACTCTAGGTTTGAAATATGTTTTTAAGGTTTAAGGAATAGCCTAGATGAAAGGGAAGATGTTTGGACAATAAAATTGCATATGAATGGGGTCCTTGACATAAAACAACATATTCCAAGCTGTTTCACAACTGGATGCAAAGAAAACAGTTACTAAGCCACAATGTGGAAATTTGAAGGGGTGAGAAATCATGGTTTGAGCTGCCTGATGTTGACATGGTTTGACCTAATGTTAACATGTGATTCTCCTGCTGAGAGAACCACAAAAGAATTATTATTCTGTGGACCCCTACTTTAACAGATGAAGGTTAAAAAAATAAAAAAGCTGTTTGCATGTTATCCAAGCAACAAACTGAGTTTAAAAACCTTTATAACCCATAGCACCAGCAGTTAGCAGTTTAACCACAACTGCAGAATAACCTCCAAAGTCAATACTCAAATGGAAATCTGAGAAGTGCATGAACTAATATTTTATTAAAAGCCTTCAGTAAACATGTCTGAAATAAACTTCTATTGATCATTGTTTGAATAGTATTAAGTCTAAACTATTGATTCAGATGAATTATGAACTGGCCTCTCATGGTTACACAAAAAGGGACAGACAAGAAATGCTAACGCTGCCAATTATTCATATCCCATGATACAACTAATTAAAGATCCCTTAGTGTATTTTTGGTGACTTATATCACTATTTATATTAAGGGAAATGATGTAAGAGACCATTTCCACTTATTTTTAAACATTAATCAACTGCTTTGTACGAATGAATGCCAAAACAGTGTAATTTGCTGCAAAGAATTAGAGTTGACATTTGTCACAAGATTTGGGTGTTTTGGAGAAATGGTTATCTATTCCTGGATATGGCGTACACTAAAGAAAACAATGCAATCTGTATTACAAATGCAGAGATGTTAATTTCACCAAGAAAATAGATTGTTTGCAATCACATGTCAAAATCTACCATTGATAGAGCGGTGACTCCTAATAAAATATTGATGATTGTCAGTGAATCCAAAGTCTGGTGCAGTTAAATCAAACACAATAAAGTCTGCAGATGCTAGAATTCTGTTTGGGTACCATCCAACCTAATGGCATGAATATCGATTTCCCCTTCTTGCCCATTTCTCTATTCCCTACCCTGACATTTTGTCTATTACTTCCCTGCGTCCTGTCCTCCTTCCTGTTATCCTATTGTCCACTCTCTTCTCCTATCAGATTCTTTCTTCTCCAGCCCTTCACCTTTCCAACCGGCTGGTTTCACTTGTCATCTTCCAGCTAGACTCTTCTTTCCTCCCCTCATGTTTTTATGCTGGCATCTTTCCCCTTCCATCTCAGTCCTGAAGAAGGATCTCGGCCAAAACGTTGACTGTTTATTCTTTTCCATAGATGCTGCCTGGCCTGCTGAGTTCCTCCAGTATTTTGTGTGTGTGGCAGTTAGATCAAGTTCAGTCTTGACCTCAAGTGCTGTCCTTGTGGAGTTAGCACATTCTTCTTTTTATCATGTAGGCTTCCTCTGCATGCTCTGTTCGTGCAGGTGGGAAGGTTAATTATCCTCTGTAAATTGTCCCTAAGGTGCAGTAACCGGTAAACTCTTCAGGAACAGATGAAGGAATGTGAATGTGGGAAAGGATAAAAAACAGAGAATAGTTGATGATCACTCAGGGTCTAATCTGGGTTTTTAGGGTTTCTCATTGTGAGCTGCATCCTGGCTATGTGATCAGAAAATAAAGCAACATCCTTCATAGGCAGGCTGACAATGCCCAGCTTTACGTCATCTCTAGATGACCCTACCACCTTGACGTTTCTAATTGTCTGTTTTATTAGAGTCATAGCATCATTGAAAACTACTGCACAGAAAGAATTTAGAAGGATGAGGTGGGATCTGATTGAAACCTTTCGGATGTTGAAAGGCCAGACAGTATAGAAAGGATGTTTCCCATGGCGGGGGAGTCTAGGTCAAGAGGGCACAGCCTCAGGATGTGGGGGGTGGGGGGGGGGGCGTCCATTTAAAACAGAGATGCAGAGTCATCTGGTGGTGAATTTCTGAAATTTGTTACCACAGGCAGCTGTGGAGGCTAGATCATTGGGTGTATTTAAGGCAGAGATTGATAGATACTTGATTAGCCATGGCATCCAAAGTAATGAGGACATGGCTGGGGAGTGGGGCTGAGGAGGGGAAAAAAGGATCAACTGTGAGTGAATGGTCGTGTAAACTCGATGGGCCAAATGGCCTAATTCTGCTCCTATGCCTTATGATCTTATGGTCCTTTGCATAATTGAGTCTGTGCTGAACCATTACTGCCTGGGCCCATTGATATGTAAAACCTTCCATACCCCTACCATCCATGTACCTATCCAAACTTCTCTTAAACATTGAAATAGTTGAAATCCAACTGAAAGAGTAGAGATTTCCTTCAGATAAACAATGGGAAAGTTGAAAACTTTGAATCAAATACCTTCATAAAATTCCATCCCTTGTTTTGGCAAATGCTTGAAGCTGAGTCAGATTGCTTGAAACTCTAGAGACATATCTGACCCCAACAGAGCTTCTGAACCACATATCTGTCATCAAAAAGTTCCTGTCTACTTCTGCCTCTGTGATTTTCACCTGACTGGTTTGCGCTGGCACATCCGAGGTTTTAAGTTTCAAGATCTGATTGTCTGCGTTCTTTCATGGCCTGCCTCTATTCTCTATGAACCGGCTCAAAAAAATTCCTTAGTTTGTATCAAAAAGATTAAAAAATAGAGAGTTGCTTTATTTGTCACATGTACATTGAATCATACAGAGAAAAGCGTCATTTGCATCAACGACGAGCGCAGTCTGAGAATGTCGCTGGCCAAGTGTCACCAATCTTCTGGTGCCAGCATTGCATGCCCATAACTTACTACCCTGTAAGTGTTGGGAATGTGGGAGGAAACTGGAGCATCAGAGGAAACCCACGTGGTCACAGTTCCTTAAGGTTATTATAGCCAGGGATGGTAATAGAGATAAACCCCCACTACCTATTAAATGCTCCCAATAGTATGTGTCTCAACTAGGCTCTGACAACCAAGTCCAGCTCCTGCCCTTCATGTGTTGCTTAGCTACTAAGCCCGCAGAGCTGTTTCTACTGACAGGAGAGGGGCAAAGGTAAATTACTGGTATCTTAAAACCAGTTGCCTTGGGCAGATGGGGATGATCAGTCAGCTTGAGAGCACATCTAGGAGAAGGAAAACTCTGATCTCAAACCTCCACTGCCTTACAGCTATACATATTCATGGAGAAGGCTTTGGGAGGGAAAAACATCGTTGAAATACAACATCCATCACTGAATGAGTGGAGATTTCCTGAAGCTAAACAATGAGAAAGTCAAAGACATTGTTTCAAAACTACGAGGGAAAGCTACAGAGTTGGAGTCCCTAATGCAGTCCTACATTGAGTTCAACGCTGACTGACAAACCTTGCAATGCTGTTATTACCAAACTCTATTGCTCTCTGTCATTCCTTCAGGTATATCAGATGCTTAGAGAGGAGCAGCCTGTTACATGGGCAACAGCTTGTTCTCCCCATTGTACTGCTTAGGCTTGCATTTCTAGACAGGTGAGACACAATATCCATCATCAACCCTGACCAAATGGAGACCTCAGAAACCAACCATTGACAGAAAGGATAAAATCCACATAAAGCAATTGCTTTGTGATTTAATTTTTCTGGGACCTCATTACTCCATGGTCAATCCTGACCAGTGGAGGCCCATACCATACTCTGTAGTGGGAGAATGTACAGAGTCCTTGTAGACAGTGGCAGACTCGAGTCCAGGTCACTGCCATTGTAAAAGCATCACACTAACCACCATGCCACCGTGCCCAGAACAAACACACAGAAAGAGCTGGTTCAACCCACACATTTGTATCAGTTGAAAATGTGCTGCCTGGCTGGGGTTACTGACACTACCACTCTCTCAGCAACAAATTCCAGATCCTGGCCACCCATACTTTCCCTTTGAACCCTCCTGTAATTACTTTAAATCTGCTGGTCTCATTTCTAAGATCAATAGATCTTTCCTATTTATTCAATGCCCCTCTAAATTGTATAGACTTGCTCATGGTTAAACATGCTTTAATCAGTCTCATCCTTCTTTTCAATCCCCTCTATGCAGCTGTCCCTTCCTCACCTTCTTCCAGGGTATCTCTGCTCCTCTACATCTGGCCTCTAAGTCACTCTAAACCTTGAACACTCCATCCTCAACAAGCCTTCCTCCATCTGCCCCAATCACAATCTCAGCAATTCCTTCCTTAAATCTCGTTACCTCTCTTCTTGCTGTGGATCTCCTCAAATATATGCCTCTTCATCTGTCCTAATAATCTCCTTGTGAGGTTCAGTGTCAAATTCTGTTTGGCAGCACTCCAGAGAAATGCCTTGGAACTTTATGAAAGATTGCGCCATGAATATAAGTTGCCCTTGCTGCTGTTGCAGCTCAGAGAGTTCTTAAGATATGCTATTATTCCTTCCTTAGAGAAAATTAGCTCATTTCGAATAAATCAGTTTTGCAGTAGGGTGCTGAAAGAGCCAAGAACAGAATTGTATGGCAATTCATTTTAATCACATATCTAGGTTAAAAATAATATTCCTTTTAACTTTTTGATATTGAACTTTGCAAAGTATTCTTTATTATCAATCATATGGTCTTGGAATGGTAACTAAGTTTTGTTAATGGGTCAATGCACAGCGACAAAACTAAATATTTTGTTTGAAGATCCAGTAGCATATGAGACTCAGGAAATTGAGTGAGACAAAACATACTTCACCCTTCTAAGGGCTATTCCTTCACATGCATGATGGAAAACAGGCAAGGGATGGGTTCAGATCCAGGCTCAGCTAGCCACAGATAGGTTTGGCAGGGAGAAGAGCCATAGCATGGAGCAGACCCTTCAGCCCAACTCATCAATGCTGTATCAGCTGACCATTTGCCCATGTTTAACTGATCTCCCTCTAAACCAAGGGCTCCCAACCTGGAATCCATGGACCTGTTGTTTAATGGTATTGGTCCATGGCATAAAAAAGATTACGAACCCCTTCTGTAAACCTTTCCTATTCATCTACCTGTCCAAATGTCTTAAGTGTGGTTATTGAATCTGTCTTAATTGCAGCTCCCTCTATATACATCACTATCTAGATCTGAAGACGCACTACAACAAAAATTGAAAAAGGTAAACAGAACTCGGATCCACAGCACCCACTACATCATCATGTGCCAGTTTCCAACCACCTAAAATTGAGGAAAAGCTTTGCTACAGTGGAGGAACTACCGCACGGAACATCCCCCCCAAACATACTGGATTGACCTCGGGCAACAAACAGAAGCCTAAACGCCACCAAACAATACAGTGCAAGACCCACAGAAATGTTGCCAGACCCCGGGGGCACTGTTTGACAGACAGAAGTGGTGCACTCTCAACAGAGCGACAGCAGGAGTTTGTGGGATGGGAGACAATATGGCGAAGTGGGGTTTAAAGACCACAATAAGTGTGGCGAAAGGGTGCAGAACAGTGAACATGTTCTGCACAACTGCCCACTCTCACCTGATTTAGCTGACACTGACCTGCTCAGCATCAACCAAACAAAAGTAGAGCGGCTGGCTGTCCGGTGTGACCAGCGATGACAAGCTATGATGATCACCATCTGGATGTATTAAGGAATTTTTCCTGAACACATTTAACAAACTCTTTCTCATCCAGCCCTTTAACAGTATGGGAGATCAAGAGGTGGGAAGCTGAAATCACCTACAATCATCACCTTTTGTTTCTTGCAACTGTCTGCAATCTCTACAAATTTGCTTCTCTAAATCCCATGGTTGTTGTGTGGTCTGTAATATAATCCCATTAACATGGTCATAGCTTTCTTAATGCTCAGTTCTACTAATAAGTCCACTAGAAAGGCTCTCCCATCTGTCCTATCTGTGCATGCCATGACATATATGTACTGTACAATGTCTTGTATAACTGCAGCATAATATGCCAATTTCTGTACTCAGTGCCCTGACTGATGAAGCCCAATGTGCCCGAAGCCTCCTTCACCACTCTCTCTATCTGTGACACTGTTTTCTGTTTATGTTTACTTCTAGGTTTCTCTGTTCTACAACACACTGTTCACTGTGAAGTTCTGCCCTGATTTAACCTCTCAAAACTCATTGCACTTATCTGAATTAAGATCCACTTTCCATTTCTCAGCCAACTTATCCAGCTGATCAAGATCCTATTGTAATACCTGATTACCTTCTTCAGTATGTTTTAGCGTCATCTACAAATTTGCTAACAGCACCTTATGGATTCTCACCCAACTAATTGATAAAGATGATAACCAGGCTAACGTACACTAGAACTTCTCCAGTTTTTCTCTCATTTGCCTCAGAGTGGGGGTAAGCTGGTCAGTTGCTCCACCATTTCATAAGAACGTTGCTGATCCAGACACCACTGTCCTCTTCATAACCTGCCTCCATTGTAATTTAAACATCTGTCAATCTTAATCTTAAACATAGACCACATATGGCTTGTTATATATGGTTATAAGACAAAGAGCAGAATTAGCTTCATTAGACCATTGAGTCTGCTCCACCATTTGATCATGACTGAGCTACTTCCCTCTCAACCCCATTCTCCTGCCTTTTCTCTGTAACTGATGCACCATCAGTAACTCTCACTGAGACGTAAAGGCGAGATATCGGCTTTTATTGACTAGAAGAAGGAACAAGCAGTGAGTGACAACCATACTACATCCTGGAGACTGAGAGGCCGGGCTCAGGCCTTGATCGCCTTTATACAGGGGTCTGTGGGAGGAGCCACAGGAGCAGTCAGCGGGGGGGGGGGGGGGGGTGCGTGTCCAGACAGGTATATGTAGTTCACCACAGTAACCCTTTCTTGTTCTGACCTCTCAAGAATTTATCAACCTCTGCCTTAAATATACCCAATGACTTGGCCCCCACAGCCACCTGCAGCAATGAATTTCATAAATTTACTACCTTCTGCCCTCTGCTGCTCTGGTATTTCTACGTCCATGAAAAATCAGAATTGTGTGATGAAGGCACTGTAACTCAACAGAGCATTAGCAATTAAGTGGTTTATAACATGGCCTGGTGTTGGCGTGTGGCCTAGTGGATAAGGCATTGGTCTAGTGATCTGAAGGTCACTGGTTCGAGCCTCAGCTGAGGCAGCGTGTTGTGTCCTTGAGCAAGACACTTAACAACACATTGCTCTACGACAACACCTGTGCCAAGCTGGTTGGGTCCTAGTGCCCTTCGCTTGGTGGTGTGGAGAGGGGAAGACTTGCAGCTTGGGCAATTGCTGGACTCCCAGGCCTGCACCCTGGAAACCTTCCAAGGTGCAAATCCATGGTCTCATGAGACCAACAGATGCCTATTACTGTTATTATAACATGGTTTTTAGGAGAAAATGCCTGAGTAAGAATGCATGTGCAACAACATGGGTGAAGCTCTACACAATTCCATGATAAAACAGATCAGTTAGGATCCCAATCGAACAATCCCTTCTCTGTGGCTGCAGTGTTGAAATTTATACAAGATCCTACAAAACATGGTGGATACAGACATGGCCATCATGGGTAAAGCCCTCTCCACTAATTGGCATTTCTACATAGAGTACAGTCACAGGAAAGCAGTATCCATCAAGGACCACCACTACTCAGGCCATGCTCTCTTCTCACTGCTGCCATCAAGAAGAAGGTACAGGAACCTCAGGATTCACACCACCCGGTTCAGGAACATTTATTACCCCTCAGCCATCAGGCTATTGAACCAGAGAGGATTTCTTCACTCACCTCAACACTGAACTGTTCCCATAACCTATGGGCTCACTTTCAAGGTCTCCTCATCTCATGTTCATTTATTTCCTGACGAAGGGGCTCAGCCCGAAACGTCGACAGTGCTTCTCCTTATAGATGGTGCCTGGCCTGCTGTGTTCCACCAGCATTTTGTGTGTGTTGTTTTCATTTATTTATTATTACCATTATATTTATTTTTTCTTTTCCACATTGGTAGTTTTTCTGTCCTGTTGGTTATGGTCTTTCATTGATTCCATTGTGTCTCTTGGATTTACTGTGTAAGAAAACAAATCTCAGGGTTGTATGTGGTGAATATATGTACTGAGATAATAAATTTACTTTGAACTTTGAGATATAACCATATAACAATTACAGCACGGAAAAAGGCAATTTCAGCCCTTCTAGTCTATGCTGAACGCTTATTCTCACCTAGTCTCACCTACCTGCACTCAGCCCATAACCCTCTGTTCCTTTCCTGTCCATAAACCTATCCAATTTTTTTTTAATGAGAAAATTGAACCTGCCTCTACCACTTCTACTGGAAGCTTGTTCCACACAGCTACCACTGAGTAAAGAAGTTTCCCCTCATGTTACTCCTAAACTTTTGCCCCTTAACTCTCAACTCATGTCCTCTTGTTTGAATCTCCCCTACTCTGAATGGAAAAAGCCTATCCATGTCAAATCTATCTATCCCCCTCATAATTTTAAATACATTTGTACCTCTATCAAGTTCCCCCTCAACCTTCTATACTCCAAAGAATAAAGACCTAACTTGTTCAACCTTTCTCTGTAACTTAGTTGTTGAAACCCAGGTAACATTCTAGTTAATCTCCTCTGTACTCTCTCTATTTTGTTGACATCTTTCCTATAATTCTGTGACCAGAACTGTACACAATACTCCAAATTTGGCCTCACCAATGCCTTGTACAATTTTAACATTACATCCCAACTCCTATACTCAATGCTCTGATTAAGAAAAGGCCAACACACCAAAAGCTTTCTTCACCACCCTATCCACATGAGATTCCACCTTTAGGGAACTATGCACTATTATTCCTGTATGTATCAGTCTGTTCTACTGCATTCTTCATTGCCCTACCATTTACCATGTATGTCCTATTTTGATTAGTCCTACCAAAATGTAGCACCTCACACTTATTAGCATTAAACTCCATCTGCCATCTTTCAGCCCACTCTTCTAACTGGCCTAAATCTTTCTGCAAGCTTTGAAAACCTACTTCATTATCCACAACGCCACCTACCTTAGTATCATCTGCATACTTACTAATCCAATTTACCACCCCATCATTCAGATCATTAATGTATATGACAAACAACATTGGACCCAGTACAGATCCCTGAGGCACACCACTAGTCACCGGCCTCCAACCTGAAAAACAGTTATCCACCACTACTCTCTGGCATCTCCCATCCAGCCACTGTTGAATCCATTTTACTACTTCAATATTAATACCTAACAATTGAACCTTCCTAACTAACCTTCCGTGTGGAACCTTGTCAAAGGCCTTAGTGAAGTCCATATAGACAACATCCACTGCTTTACCCTCGTCAACTTTCCTAGTAACCTCTTCAAGAAATTCAATAAGATTTGTCAAACATGACTTTCCACGCACAAATCCATGTTGACCGTTCCTAATCAGACCCTGTCTATCCAGATAATTATATATTCCATCTCTAAGAACACTTTCCATTAATTTACCCACCACTGACATCAAACTTACAGGCTGATAATTGCTAAGTTTACTCTTAGAACCCTTTTTAAACAATGGAACCACATGAGCAATGCACCAATCCTCTGGCACTATCCCTGTATCTAATGACATTTGAAATATTTCTGTCAGAGTCCCTGCTATTTCGACACTAACTTCCTTCAAGGTCCTAGGGAACATCCTGTCAGGATCCAAAGACTTATCCACTTTTATATTCTTGAAAAGCCCCAGTACTTCCTCTTCTTTAATCATCATAGTTTCCATAACACCCTACTTGTTTCCCTTACATTACACAATTCAATATCCTTCTCCTTAGTGAATACCAAAGAAAACAAACCATTCAAAATCTCCCCCATCTCTTTGGCTCCGCATGTAGCTGTCCACTCTGATTCTCTAAGGGACCAATTTTATTCCTCACTATCCTTTTGCTATTAATATAACTGTAGAAGCCCTTTGGATTTATTTTCACCTTACTTGCCAAGGCAACCTCATATCTTCTTTTAGCTTTTCTAATTTCTTTCTTAAGATTCTTTTTACATTATTTATATTCCTCGAGCACCTCATTTACTCCAAGCTGCCTATATTTATTGTAGATCTCTCTCTTTTTCCGAACCAAGTTTCCAATATCCCTTGAAAACCATGGCTCTCTCAAACTTTTAACCTTTCTTTTCAACCTAACAGGAACATAAAGATTCTGTACCCCAAAATTTCACCTTTTATTGACCTCCATTTCTCTATTACATCCTTCCCATAAAACAAATTGTCCCAATCCACTCCTTCTAAATCCTTTCGCATCTCCTCAAAGTTAGTTTTTGCAATGAGATACATTACAATTGCCAGCCCAGGATACTCAAGTAGCTTCTTTCCAGCCTTATTATTGAGAACAAGGACAGCAGACACATACAGTAGGAAACTTGGGACCTCTCCACATTACACACCATCATGAGCTGGTAATGTATGGATATTTATTTGTAACTTTTCTTGTATAAATCTTGTATCCACCATTATCATGGGAGTCCATCATCAGCAGCTCCAGATGATGATTCACACAAACCTTTTCAAAAGCAAATAAGGATAGTAATAACTGCTGATATTAACATATGGTCCCAAAAGAAAGAAGTTGAATAAATATTTTAAAATATCTGATGGGGTCAGTAACATGGTGTGCAATGCAAGAATGCAAGTCTACATCTTACTTCTGTTGAAATTGCAAATTCCACCAAGATTTGGCATTAGTCATACAGTAATAACTAATGTTTGCTCAGCCTTATGCACTGAGTGGCCGCCTTATTAGATACTTCCTGTACTTAATAAAGAAGCCACTGAGTGTATGTTCTGTTGTTATCCATCCACTTCAAGATTCAACATGTATGCATTCAAAGAGGCTGTACTGCACACCACCATTGTTACACGTGGTTACTTGTGTTACTGCCACCTTCCCGTCAGCTTGAAACACTTTAGCCATTCTCCTCTGACCTCTCTCACTAACAAGATGTTTTTCACCACAGAATTGCCACTCACTGGATGTTTTTTTTTGCACCATTCTCTCTAAAGTCTAGAGAGCGTTGTGTGTGAAAATCCCAGTTCAGCAGTTTAGGAGATTCTCATACCACCCCGTCTGGCACCAAAAATCAGTCCACACTCAAAGTCACTTAGATCACATTTCTTCCTCATTAGGGTGTTTGGTCTGAACAACAACTGAACCTCTTGACCTTGTCGGCATGCTTTTATGCATTGAATTGCTGCCACATGATTGGCTGATTAGATATTTGCATTAATGAGCAGGTGTACAGGTGTAGTTAATAAAGTGGCTCCCGAGTCAACATCTTACTTCTGATGAAATGGCAAATACCACAGCAATAACTAAAATTTGTTCAGTTTATATTTATAAATATAATATTAATGAAACAGAGCAACTGCTTCTCAGTAAAAATATTTCTAGCCAATTTTGCTTTGTGAATGGCCAAGCATGAATAGCCAATACTAGGCATGTTTGACTGGTATTCTACATTTACGTGAGCAAGCAAACAGAGCTTTTAATTCTAAAGAGAAGTATCTCTTTATATACACTTGTACGTCATCAAGCAGGCCATGATGTTGTATTGACCTTCATTCCAAATTATACTAGATGTTCCCCTCCTGTGTATCATCTAGATCACTCTATTCCTTTTATATATACACTATGTGTCTATCTAAAGCCCTCTTGACTGCCTGCTACCACCACTAATTAACATATGGTTAGCATATGAGGAATGTTTGATGACTCTGGGCTAAATTGGAGTTTAGAAGAATGAGGAGAGGGCTCATTGAAACATATCAAATATTGAGAGGCCTAGGTAGAGTGGACATGGAGAGGATGATTCTTATAGTGAGGGAGTCTAGGATTAGAGGGCACAGCCTCAGGATAGAGGGATATCTATTTAGAGCAGAGATAAGGAGGAACTTCTTTAATCAGAGTGTGTTGAGTCTATGGAATTCATTGCCACAGATAGCTGCAGAGGCCAAGTCATTTGATATATTTAAAGTAGAGTTTGGTAGGTTCTTGATTAGTAAGGGCATCAAAGGTTATGGAAAAGTTATTTTTCTTATGTGGACTTTGTCCTTTCTGTCAATTAAATAATTATTATTTTAATTCTAAGGTATATGCTTTGGGTCATGTTGGCTGTATAAGAGGATATTGGTACCTGAATAATTACTATTATCCTAGAAGACTTCAAAGCACTCTTTGCAATACAAGGAAAAAATTAGCAAGGAATATGAAGTGATCTACTAAAAACATTTTCTCCCAAAAGCACCTGTAGGAGTCAGGCACCTGTTCTCCATCTGCATTGTATTCCATATGGCATGTTTATTGTGGTAGTTCGTAATTTGGGTGAGGGCGTGGTTAAAGTGAAGCGAATCGGCTACGCATTTGGGCTTTGTTCTGGGGACTGCTGGGTGTCATATCTTCTGTTAATTGCTTAATTATGCTTAAGCACACTTCATTGCATTGCTTCAAGATAACATGTTTTGCTAGTTGCTAATAAAAGATGGAATACAGCTCTTCGACTTTTGGAACATCATTTCTGGGGTGACTGGAGGGCATGTCATATAAAAATAACAATCCATACTAGGTCGCCAGATTTAGAGTTAGAATTGGCTGCTACAGCACCCAAAACCCCACTTTGATCATTCAAAACAAATTGTAAGAGGCATTTCTGATGGCTTAAAGCCATTTACTCTGGCAGAGTAAAAAAAATTAATTGGGAGATATTTCACAAGCACGAAGTAGGACTGAAACTGAATATACAGTATTTACTGGCGCATACTGTGGGAAATGACAGTGATATGTACCAGGATCAAGTACTTTTCTCTCTGAAGAATTACACTTCAAATGAACTGCTTGGAATGGAAATCCCTTCAGAATTCAGAATAACTCAGAATTATTATGGCTTTTATTTTCGCCATTATAGTTTTATTGTGATACCTTTATGGAAATATGATGACATAATCTAGTGGCCTCACGATGATTAGGATAACCGCCACCTCTATTCCCAGTTATCTCTGAGCTGAACCCCCAAACCTGGAGGACCAGCGGACCACTCTTAGTCTGGCTGCTACCTTTTGACCTGTTTGGCATGGGTGGCCCTATTAAGAGCCAAAGTATAAAGCCCTGACTTCAGCCAACAGAGCTCTCTGGGCCATTGAGGCACACAAGCCTCCAAACCACAACAAGGTTGTAATTTTCTTGGCATTTTGACCATGACTGATAGAGATGAATTGCATTCTACATGCTAGTGCCCAAAATGTCCTTCATTCTTCATTGTTAAATATATCCTGAAGAAAGTTCAAATATCTCAGTATTTCAACCTTCTAGTCATTGTTGCCTATCATCAAAACAATTTGTTTAATATAATATTTCAAATAGGAACCATTTAGAGGCATCCAAGTTCAAGTTCAATTGTTATTCAATCATACACATGTATGCAGCTAAACAAAACAGCATTCCTCTAGGCCAAGGTGCAAAACACAGTATTCACGGTCACACCCAGTGCATAGCACATATACTTACAGCAGCACATACAGTCGCTGAATTTTATTTGTAGAAGTCCCTGAGTGGCATGCCATGAAGATTGATGTAGCATGGGATGTTGTCAATGAGCCGTGTTTCTTCGAGAACAAGCACGTAGCAGGTCCTCTTCTTGTGGAAGGCCAGCTGCAGACGAAGGCAATCCAGCTTGGTTTCCAGGGAACCAACACCAGAGTGCAGCACTGATGGGAGAGCTGGCCCGCACAGATTTCAGCGCCGCTATTGTGTCTCTGTTCTCTCCCACCTCTGGTGCCCCCTCCCCAGATGCCTGTAATAACGTAAACTAGGTCCTAAAACAAAGCTCAAAATGTACAGGACCTTTGAAATAAAAACAAAAATTGCTACAGATTCTCAAAAGATCGGTGAGTGTTAGTGGAAAGTGAAAAACAGAGCGGATGTTTATGGTCAGTAATCTGTAGTCCAAACAATGAAAACAAAACTTTCTTCTCAATACCTCTCCATTGCTCTGTCACTCCACCATTCTCCAGCCCAAACTCACTAGTTTCATTCAAATTTGGACTTTGTTTTTAGTATGTTTGTCTTTCCTGATGAAAATCCATAACAGATGCTGATGCACAATTCATGCATGGAAAATGAACTAAGAGCAAAACTGGATATAACCTATATCCTCGTGATTAGTTTCTCCTAGATAAATAAATAGAAGAATAAAGAAAATGTTTGTGCATATTTTATTCACTCCATACCCTTTTCAGCTTGTATTTACATCGCTTGACTCCATTCACATTCACTCTATTGAGGAGTTTCAACATTCGATAGGTTTCAATGATATTGCCCCTCATTCTTCTGAATTCCAGTGAGTACAGACCCACAGCCATCAAAGGCTCCTCATGTGATAAGCCTCTCAACCTCAGAATCATTTCCATGAAATCCCGGAATTATTTTTGTGAAATAATTTCCTAAAGCAGATTACCACACTCTGAAATGAACTACATGACAAAGAGAAGAAAAACTTTGGACTTAACCTTTATTTTTGACCATTTTCTAACCAGGTCCAGGGAATACAGCCTGCAATAACTTTTCTTTTGCTATTTAACAAGCATTTGGCATTCACCTTTAAAAAGGTCATTGGGACAAGTATCAGAATCAGGTTTAAATCACTGGCACATGTCATGAACTTTGTTATTATGCCACAGCAGTACATTGCAATATATAATAATAATGAAAACATTGTAAATTGACATAAGAAGTGTGTGCATATATAAAGTTAAATTAAATAAGAAGTGCAAAAAGAGAAAAGGAAGAGCAAAGTTAAGCGGCAACTCCTTTGCTTACATCTTTGGAAACAGCTCAATTTCCATCTTTGATAACTTTATCTTTCCATTTCAGAGTTCTTTTGAAGACCCTGACCTGGAGTTACACGCTGACTACGGTTCTTTGCAAGAATGGTCATTGTTTGGCATGCCAAGGGTTCGGCCTGAGAGTCCGGCACGGATTTGGAAGCCTAGGATCTTGGGGCTCTGGAGACGTGCGGATCGAGAGTCGGTGTCATGGCAGGATGCCCGTGCGTCGTTGGGGGAGTCAGATACTCTACTGCTGTGGGCCTGAAGACTTGGGATCTTTGCCATCTTCAGGCACAGAACTCCTAAAAAGCGACGTTATGGACCTTTAACATCGTGAACTAATGAGTTGTTTGTTAAGTCTCTCCACTCGCTGGGAAAATGGAGACACCCCCTTCTCCCTTACTAGGGAGAGAGAGATGTCGAATGCCGGGTGAAACGCGAAGTTGTTGGGGTAACTGCAAGTCTGTGTCTTTGCTATTGCTTTGCTCATGCGTGAGTGCTCAGTGACGGTGCTGATGCGTTTTTTTTGCCGGTGGGGGAAGGGGGGATTGTTGCTCGCTGCAGTTTATGTAAGGGAGGGAGGGGAGTGGGGGTCTTTGGGGTTCTTATGTTTAACTGTTGTTCATTCATTGGGGCACTCCTCTGTTTTTGTGGATGATTGTGAAGAAAAAGCATTTCAGGATGTGTATTGTATACATTTCTCTGACATTAAATTTGACCTTTGAACCTTTGAAAGTAGTGAGGCTGTGTTCATGGGTTCAATGTCCATTCCGAAATCTGATGGCAGAGGGGAAGAAGCTGATCCTGAATCATTGATTGTGTGCCTTTAGGCACCTGTACCTCCTTCCTGATGGTAGCAATGAGAAGAGAGCATGTGGTGGGTGATGGGAGTGGGGTGGGTTGGTCCTTAATGATGGATACTGCCTTTTTGAAACATTGTTCTTGAAGTTTCCTGGATGCTAGCATCCACAATGAAGCTGACAGACTTCACAGCTCACTCTGCAGCTTTTTCGATCCTGCGTAGTGGCCCCTCCTTACCAGACGGTGATGTAGCCAATTAGAATGCTCTCCACGGTACATCTGTGGAAACTTTCGAGTGTCTTTGCTGGCCTACCAAGACTCCTCAAGCTCCAAATGAAATATAGCCACTGTAGCCAATAAGTAGACAACATAGTCGTGATCAGTCAAACATTTCAGCTCTGAATGGACATTCATATTGCTTATTCTTCAAGGGGGAGGGGTTAAGGGGAGGGGGGGATGGGCAATATACTTTTTTTTTCCATACTTTTATTTTGTAACTACTTGAAATACAATAAAAAAGTTTATATATATAAAAATACACATGAAAACATTGTTTCTCAAAGAAACTATATCTTCACATCTTACACACAATACCTGTAGCCTTCACGTGACAAAACTGAAAACATAGACTGGTTGATCGGACAAAAGTGAAACAAAATTAAGATGATAGCCCTATTCTTTTTCACCATTTTGATATTAGTAGTCACGCACTTGAATCGTTTTAACTTTATGCTTCAAATTCACTTGCTTCTTTCCTGAAAGGAGAGATGCTGTTAACAAGGATCTTGCAAAATACTGTTCAAAATTGTAACTAAAAAGGCAAGAACAATGTGTCATTGTTCATAAAGTCCAAAACTGTCACCATTTTGTTATTAAATAAAATTACTCTGCTATGTTACAACACTACCTGTGGTTAAAATAGCCTCTATTTTACACTGTTACATCAAAGAGAAAGAAATTATTTTTCAGATAATGTTGTAAAGCACTGAAATCAGTTCAGCTATCCATAATGCATTCCTGGATTTCTGAAGTCACACATCTTAAATCAAAGGAGTATTAAAGACTGGGCCTTTGTCATTTTAGCCCATGGGTTATACAACCGAGAACATCCTTGGCTGTCCTCTTCAAGGTGTGATGGTTCATTACTCAATCCCACCTTCTCTGCTCACAGGAGCTCTGCGATTGATATAAGCCTCCTCGATTTGTAATATCTAATTGAACTTGCCAATTCTGCTGGTGGTGGTGGTGGTGGTGAGTGTGTGTGTGTGTGTGTGTGTGTGTGTGTGTGTGTGTGTGTGTGTGTGTGTGTGTGTGTGTGTGTGTGTGCGCGTGCGCGTGTGTGTGTGTGTGTGTGCGTGTGTGTGTGAGTGTGTGCGTGTGTGTGTGCGTGTGTGTGTGCGTGTGTGTGTGTGTGTGTGTGTGTGTGTGTGTGTGTGTGTAGAGAGGAAGAATTCATTAACAAAATGCTTGTTGAGAGCTTGGTATCTCTGAAAATGAAAGTTTGAATCATAAAATATAAAAAGGCTCAAGACGAGATAAAACTGTTTCAACAAAGTTATTAAATTGAATGACCATTATTGTAGGTGACGGGTAAAGATACATTTCTACCAAAAGAGGTGAAAGGCACTCCTTCCCTCCACTAGCCTGCAGATCACCCTTGGTGAAGGTGCAGCACCTTTTAGCCCCCCTGAATAGAGTCAAATAAAGCCATGGGAGCAGGTGCTGGATGGTCATACCAGCAGCTGGTGCATATCACAAGTCCGGGTTATGCAACCACTGCTGTCAGGCAGGCAATCTCTGTAGAAAATTTGCTAGCAATAATCATGGTCGGAAGACCTGATTGCCCACATCATACAATACAGCACATAATGATCATGATGGTGATGACGGTGATCATTATTCAGAAACGTTTATTTGATAGATGGAGGATTATAGGATATTGGCTTAACTAATCTCTGTTTAGCTTGTTGGTGTAAAAGGATTAAAGGCAGAGTAACTCCTCTGGTAAGTAGATTTGAGCACTAAGAATGTCCCTGGTATGTAATCCAAGTTAAAGTTCTACTCATGGCTGGAATAAAGCTGCTGTGGATGGAATGGGTGAATAGATCACGCATGTCTACATGATGCTAGGTTCACTGACTAACAAGAGTGCAATCATCTGTTGTACCTTCACTAAACTGATGCCTCATTTTTAGTTGCTGTTGGAGCTGAATCTGACCAGCCTTCTTTATGTCCTCAGGAATGGTCCCTTAACACCGATGGAGTGAGCAACATGCCAGCCTACGAGGGTACAGATAGTGGTGAAATTACCAATGCGGGAAATATTTCTGACTGCAAGCCTTTAGACCTGTTTTGAGATTAAATCAGTTAGTAAACCCTGGGGGTGAAAATGAGAGATTGCCTCCATAGGTACTGTGCAGTGCTCACTCTCAAACAGATGAGCATGAGACACAGCTGGATGTTAAACTGTTTGTTTCTGCCTGTTAGTTCTGATGAAGCCTGGGCTGATACGTAATGCCTTTTTGGATCCAGTCATTCAGTGACTGACATCGAAGTCCAAATCCAATACACGGTACGTGCCCATCCTTCCCTCAGTGACACTTGCTAGTAATGCTAGACAAGGATGATGTGACAGAGAGCACTCAGTAAACACACTCCTCACACATGCATATTCCCTCGCACATTAACACTGCCTTGTCGCTCTGCTGACTGATGCGAGAAATTTCTTCTTCATTATATTCTCATAATTAACCCATTGTTTTCCTGCCACATTGCTACATATGTTCAGAGGCAGACACCAACGTCTAGTTTAATTTCATTCTTTACTTATACTTAACTGGGATTGGGTTGAGCATTCTGCTGTATCATGTTATCATCTCCCAGAGGTCCCATGGTGCCCATTGGGTCCTAAACCGAGCTGGTGTGCTTTAGTTGGCTTTATAGTGCCTTTCCCACTATACAAGGTGGAATATTCCATTTCTTTAGTAATGGGGCTATGTGTGTATGTTGTTTGTACACAGTATATAAGGTACACAAGCTGTGTAAGGTAGACACTTTACAGTACCAGCGACCCGGGTTCATTTCCTGCTACTGGCTGTAAATAGCCCCACTGCATTGTGGGCAGCCTTGGGAGAGACGGAGGCTTCGGGAGTAAACACAGACAGCAAATCCAGAGTGGAGCCCCTAAGGAGGCTGGTGATCATAGAACATCCTTCCAGCAGCTCCTGTAGCCAAGCTGGTGACCATCGCTTTGCTTCATAAGCTTTCCTTTGGACTGCACTGGTGAGGCTGAGAGGGGGATCTTGACAACTGGCTTGTGATGATGATCACAATCACCCATTGTCCTTTGAGATAGATGGATGGAAACCTGTAGGGAGCTTATCTGTTCTCTCAGTGACTACATGGGTTTCCTCCAGTTGCTCCAGTTTCCTCCTACAGTCCAAAGACATATCCATTGGTAGGTTAATTGGTCATTATGATTAGGCTTGGATTAAATTGGGAGATTGCTGGGCATTCAGCTCAAAGGGCTGAAAGGGCCTGTTTCATACTGTATCTCAATAAATAAATAAACAAATACATACATACATACTTAAATAAACATTTTGCTTACAGTAACAACCAACACACTAGAAGGAGTGGTGGGGGAAGCCACAAGTGTGGCCATTGTTGTGTTACTTCTGTTTAAACTTACTGTGGGTTAACAGTAAAGAATCATATTCTGGAAGAATTAGGAAACTTTTATTTACAGTAATAAACAAACATGTCTTAACTCAGCCAGATGCTGGAACATTCTGGCAATCCCGTGCATGCTCGGTGTTCTGTCCAATCAGGTACTGGCCCATCATTGCACGTGTTATCACTACATCTTCCTTTCCTTAAAAAAATTAACAACATTAATCAAAGCAAATACATAATTCAACAAGTCTCTATTAGTCTCTCTGTGGGTTTACAAACACGAGTAGACCTCCTAAGTGGTACACACAGATCTTGTGTTTCCTTGTTATTATTTACATGTTTTGTCTCATCTGCATCCGTTAACTGAATCTCTGAAGTAGGCTCTTTCTTGAGGTCTTTGCGATTTCTTCTTACCACTGCTCCCGCCTCTGTTTCAACCATGTATGATCTGGGTTGTACTTCTTCAAATACTGTAGCTTTTTGTGTCCATGTGCTCACTTTGTCTTGTATCCTCACTTTATCTCCCTGATGCAGTTCAGGTGATGGACGAGAACGTCTTTCAAAGTATCTTTTCTGCTTTGCTTTGGGTTCATCTTTCCATCTTTTCTCTTGTTCACCTCCCTCTGTTCTCAGAAGGCTCTCATCTGTTGTCAGATTGGATCTCAAACAGCATCCCATCAAGAGTTGAGCAGGTGAAAATCCACATTCAAGTGGAGTACTTCAGTAGGCTAACAAGGCTTTATAAAAATCATTTCCACTATCTTTTGCTTTGTGCATCAGTTTCTTGACAATTCCTATCGATTTCTCAGCTAATCCATTAGACCGAGGGAAAAATGCACTAGATGTTGTATGAATAAAGACCCATTCATGAGCAAAATGTCTCATGCATTCACTACTGAATTGTGGCTCATTGTCTGTGAAAGCTTCATCAAGTCTTGAAAAAACTGATTTCATGCATGTAATTACATTTTCTGCAGTTGTTCTGCCCAGACAACGCACTTCAGGATACAATGAGTAGTAATCTGTTATTAATAGATAATCTTTGTTGTTAGTTATAAAAAGATCAACGCCTACCTTCTGATAAGGTCTATGAGGATTTGGATGTAGATACATTGGCTCCTCAGGGTGCTAGGTTGGTATTTAAGGAACATTTGACAAGAAGACACCAATTTTGCAATCTCTTGATTCATCCTGGGCCAAAGCATCTCTTCTTGTGCCCTTCTCTTATATTTTTCAATGCCTAGGTAGCCTTCATGAATTTTATCAAGCATTTCTTTATGGAGACTTTTGTATAAAATCCCATCCACAACGACAGGTCTGATTTGTGGTTCCAATAATCTTGTACTACTGAGGTGCAGTCATGCCTATTACCTGGCCACCCATCCAACACCACTTGTATCACCTGATTGAGAATTTTGTCCTTCTCTGTCTCAAGACGTAGCAGTTAGAACTTTTTGAGAGAAACTGGTACAGTTTCTATGGCCATATCAGTGAATACTTGAACATCAATAACGTTCCTGTGACTGCCTTTTGTTGTTGGATCCACAGCTCTGGAAAGTGTGTCAGCAGTGTACATGAATTTTCCAGGTTTGTATGACACATTTAATGCATATCTTTGCAATTTGATCAACATTCACTGAATTCGCAAAATTCGCTATGGACAGTCACTTAAAGGTTTGTTAAACAATGCAATCGATGGCTTATGATCAGTTTCAACATCAATAGATTGCCCTGACACAAACTTATGAAATCTCTCACAAGTAAACATAATGCTGAGCATTCTTTTTCAATTTGGGTATACCTTGTTTCTGGATTGGATAATGAAAAAGATGCATATGCATCTGGTAGCCATTCCTGATCATCTTGTTGGAATAATACTGCCCCTGAGCCCACTTGAGATGCATCACATGAGACTTTGATGGGGGTCTCAGCGTCATAAAATTTCAACGCAGATTCTTTTGTGAGAACTTCCTTGAGATTTTGCCATGCCTTCTCCTGTTCATGGTTCCAGCTCCATCCATTTCTCTTTTCTGTTAGCTGCCTCAATGAAGCAAGCTGTTCCAAGAGATTGGATATAAATTTTCCCATATAGTTAACCATTCCTATAAACCTCTGAACATCCTTTTTACATTGAGGTCTTGGCATGTTCTCAATAGCATTAATGTTCAATGGATCAGGACACACAGCCTCTTTGCTGATGATATCACCCACAATGTAAGTTCAGTCACTCTGAGCAGACATTTCTCTTTATTCAATTTCAGGTTAGCCTTGCGTTGTTGTCTCTAAGACTTGTCTGAGTCTGGCATCATGCTCTTGTTTAGTCGATCCTCAAACAATAATATCATCCATGGGTGTATCCACGCCCTCAATGTGCTCATATAACATGTGAATGGTTTTATGGTACACTTCAGGAGCTGATGCAATTCCAAAAGGAAGCCTAAGAAAACAGTATCTGGGAAAAGGAGTGTTAAAGGTACCCAATTTTGAACTCTGTTCATCTAGTTTAAGTTGCCAGAATCCGGAGGATGCATCTAATTTACTAAAATACTTTGCATTAGCAAACTGTGACATAATTTATGCACGAGTGGGCAATTTGAAATGCTCTCTTTTAACGGCCCTATTCAAGTCTCTTGGATCTAAGCAAATCCTCAGTTTTCCATTTTTCTTAACAATGACAAGCGAATTGACCCATATAGTTGATTCATCAATTTGTTTATGACTCCTAACCTTTCCATTCTGTCTAGCTCTGTTTTCAGTTGTTGATGTAATGCAAAAGGTACTTTTCTGCAAGGATCTATTGGGTTGCACTGTATTGTTGATTTTAATCAAGTGCTCTCCTGGAAGCCAACCAAGCCCTTTAAATAAGTCTTCATACTCTTTCATCAAGTCATTGTGTCGCTATCCAGGTCCAAAATTCTTTTCACCAAATTAAGTACTTCCCAGGCAGATAAACCCAGAATTGACTGTACATTTTTTGCCACAACCACAAATGAAAGCTTATGCACAATATTTTTGTGTGATACCTTTGCCACACATGTTCCTTTAACTGGAATGTCTGCACCTGTATACCCAGTCACTTCTATATTCATCTGATGTAACTCTGGTCTTGGCTTTAATGCACTGAACTCAGATTCTGCAAGAACATTTACTTGCACTCCAGTATCAAGTTTAAACAGAAAAATGTTTTGATTCACTTGTGATGGAACAGTCCAGTCATTCTTACTTTGTTTATTTTCACAAAGCACATCGATATAAAATTCCTCACGTTCATCTTCAAGCACATCTACTTGTTTCATTTTATTTTCCTTCTTTCTACTTTTACAACAGCATGAAAAATGATAAATCGTACTGCAGCCATTGCAAATTTTGCCATATGCAGGACACTGATTTGGGCAATGTTCCCATGCACAGCAATCACATGACTTTTTTCTTTCAAATGCCATCTTGCTGTCTGTCAGTTTTGCCGAAGTATTATTATATTTCTTGATATATTCGCACCTTTTTACAGTGTTTACATTGCAGTTTTTGACAAAAAGCTCTTCAGCCTACAATGTCACGGTCTCAGAAGCTTTGCAAAGCACCAAAGCTTTTTCAAAATTTAAATCTTGCTCTCTCGACATCCTTTCTCTCAGAGCATTATCTCAAATGCCACAAACAATTCTATCTCATTAAAGAGTCCATGAGCAATCTAAACTCACATGTTCTACTACACTTCCTTAACTCAGTAACATACTGATCAATTGTTTCAGCAGCTCTGCGCACACGTGAAGAATTTTTATCGCTCATATGTTTAATTATGCTTAGGTATACAAAGTACTTCAAATCTGTCCATTATTGATTTTAAATTGAAATTGTCCTCATCTTCAAAGACAAAATTATTATATACCTCTACTGCGTCATTCCCGATTACATGGAGCAGAAACGCAGCTTTGGTTTTTTCCGATTTTTCTTCATAATCGATCGCCGATAAGTACAGTTCAAACTGTTACTTGAATATCCTCCAACTCTCAGCTACATTGCCAGTCAGCTGAAGTTTTGATGGGGGTTGTAAACCTTCCATTTTATCGTTTACAGTTCGAACCTTTTTTTTCTTTCTTTTGATTATCTTCAATTCTTGATTCTCAATTCTCTCGTATTATTCTTCCAGGACCACTTCCAACACCATGTTATGTTACTTCTGTAGTGTTATCGCTCGGGTGTAAGAGAACGCCGAACTAAACACCAAGGTAAACCGTAGTCGATGAAAACAGGATCGCAGTAAGATTAACCATTTACTGTTCACTCTTCCTCATTAACATATGGTGAAAACTGTTGATAAAACAATAAAAAATTTGTACAGTATTTGTTTCCTTCTTGATATCACATTTACATCGTAAATACTTGCAAAAGTAAAACTACATTACATTAAAGTGCAGCATACAGTCAGAATCTACCTATGCCATTGACTGCTTTAAATACACGTCAACACAAACTATCCGCAACTCTTTAACTAACGAAAACATAAACCTTTTCAACCATCATTACTTTTAACAGAATCAACGTTAACATTTTAATTCAACATATCGATTATTTCATGAACTTACGGCATTGCTTTACTATGTTTCTAGTGCGTAGAAAGACAACTTTTCTCACGCTGATCCTGCACATGTGAGCCCACTCCTTCCCGTTTCTCCAAACCGGTATTTTCCCACAAGACGCGATGAAACCAGATGTGACATCATCGCATGCCGTGATATATCACAGACAATGAATTTACTTTAAACAATCCTAATTTTAACTAGAAAATGCTAACAAACGAATTACTAAAGCGAAAATATTATAAACTAAATAAATGCCATAAAGGCAACACAACTTCTGTTTAAACGTACTGTGGGTTAACAATGAAGAATCATATTCTGGAAGTATTAGAGAACTTTTATTTACGGTAATAAGCAAACATGTCTTAACCCAGCCATGTGCTGGAACATTCTGGCAATCCTGTGCATGCTCAGTGCTCTGTCCAATCATCATGTACTGGCACATTATTGCGTGTGATGAAACCACAACCACACATTCTAATGCCAACCTAGCATGCCCACAATGCTCCGCAGAACCAGACAGAACACAGCAAGCAGCAAAACAACAACACCAAGACTTGCCTCACCCATGTAGCTATATACACAGTCCTGTAGCCCCAGGACAGCCTATCTTATTTAGCTTCCAGCCTCCAGTGGGCTCAGATTTGGATTCTGGCTTGCAGACAATGGATTTCAACTTCCACAGCATAACTGCAAAGATTTGCAGTCTTGGAGGTCTGGCCAATGGGCCTCAACTTCTAAACATCTGATTTGACCCCCAGGCCTCAATCCTAGAACCCACTTATTACTAAACACTGAGCCTCGAATTCCTGTATCACAGATTCATGAACCCGGGGTGGGGGGGGGGGGGTGGTCATTGGTCCTTGTTTCTCCTCCCACAGGGAACTCCAACTCCAAAATCCAGCAAACACTCTCTGACATGAGGGTTTGGAGAGGGTGCAACTCCCGGGGGGGGGGGGGGGGAGGAGACAGGTGTCAGCCAGCCCAATATCTAACCCAACGTATCTGCTCAGCTGGCCTTCAAATACTGAGTGTAGGCTTAGGCTCTAGCCTGACCACTAATTCCACCACATTGCTGTTCCTAAGCCCCAACCTGATCTCTAACTACCCCCTCTGTCCCTAAACCATCTCTACAAACCTAAAAAGATAACTTAAAACTACTAAATCTGAGGTTGCAAATTGGCACCATTTTGGATCCTATTTGTTATGACAATTTTTACAATTTTATCATATCCCGAGGTATTATTAAAGAAGATATTGTAGAATTTGTTGTGTCTTTATGATGAGGAGTGCTAATGTAGGTGCCAAATAGTGTTTGTGCCTTTGTTTCTTCTTATTTTCCTTTTGTTTCATCTAGTTGAGACTGTTTCTAAGACTTGTTAATAAGTCAAACACACAGCTATTGATCCGATGTTGCACTTATGGGGGAAAGAGTAAGGAACTGCATAATATCACTGGTGCATATCACAAGTCCTGGTTTTTCCAGACAGACAATCTCTGAAGATTATCGATAATGGCTGGGGTCACCAGTCTTCTAAAGACACAGCCCAGGAGAAGGCAGTGGCAAATCACTTCTGGTCGTGGAAAGACCATGATTGTACATGTTATATGACAAGGGACATAGCGAACGAGTGAACGGTGGGTCCCTGAAATTCTGCTTAGTGTAGTGCTGGAGGCACGTAAGAAGCTCTTAGGGAGCCACGTGAGAGAATGGAGGGCTATGGAACATGTGCAGGTGGATTGGATAAGTTTAACAAGGCACCATTTGCTTTATTCGTCTATCACAAGATTGTTGGCTTAAAGGGCTGTTCTTATGATGTGCTGGTAAATGTTCTATTTTCTATGATGTCCCTGAACGTACAGTATATTATTTTCTCGACATCAGAATCAGGTTTAACATCAGTGCGTATTTTGTGTGTGTGTGTGTGTGTGTGTGTGTGTGTGTGTGTGTGTAACACCCAGGGCGATCGGCTTGAGTATGTCTAGGGGAAAATCTGTCCACCTGCCAAACCGTGTCTCCCGTTTGTGTGATGCTGTGAAATGCACACTGATACAAACTCACACACACAATTTCAGATGGCACACAATGTACGTTTACAGAGTACACTTTATAAATCTTACTGGAACTAGGTAATTAATAGCAATACAATATAAAAAGTAAAGAAAAAAAGCACCAAAATTTATCAGAGTTCAATCAATTTGTGCACAACTGTTGGAGCTCAATTAGCGAAACTGTTGGTTCACCATCCAATCTTCTCCGACCTTCTCGACCTGTTGCCTGGGACCAACCAGATTATAACCCAAACATTCCTACTAAACTGAGCATTACCTCATCAGTTACCCACAAAGAAGCCATTTCATTATAACTCTACAGAGAAGCCATTTTATATGCAGTTAACAGTTAACATTACAGTTAATAATCTGAGAACTATATATATTTTTTTTTAAAGTTAAATTAAATAAGTAATGAAACAATAGAAAAAATAGTAGTGAAGTAGTGTTCATGGGTTCAATGTCCAATCAGAAATCTGATGGCAGAGGGGAACAAGCTGTTCCTGAATCAACCTGTATATAAATTGTAATAATTTAACAAAATTAGTAAATTGTTTTGAACATTTTTATTGCTTTCTGAATAAATTCAAAATTTGAACAATCCCCCCGCTATCAAAATTACATTGTTTGTTCATTTTCAGTTTATTGTTGCCCAGGCGGTAACAGTAAGAGTGTATTATTTTTCCTCTCCTCTCCACACCCATTATATCACTTCTTGTTAACTGACTGCCCAATTTTTCCAGAGAGCAGATTGGATATCTGAAGTCTTTCCCCTTCCTTTCCAGTCCTGTTGAAAGGTCTTGACCCAAAACATCGATTGTTTATTCATTTCCATAGATGCTGCCTGACCTGCTGAGTTCCTCCAGCATTTTGAGTGTATATTGCTTAAGACACTAGAAAGCTTTTTTTAAATCTTAATTAATTTTGTGAAATTTGTTTTTCATTTTGGGGGGGGGTTTCATTTTCTGTTTATTCAAATAAATAAGTTCATACATAAGTAATTGTTTTATTTTGCTTTATGGACACAATGAATGCTTTAGGTATTCCTGGATTGGGAATGGATGAGACAGAATTGCAAACAGTTATTTAGCAGTTCCAGCTCATCTCTATTGATTTTCTGTTGAGCTCTGTTTTAGGAAGAGTGGTAACAATAGGTTCAATTTTCCATTATTTATGTCCAATATATATAAAGTTCCATAATTCATATTGACAAAGCCAGAAAGATGTGTATGTGGCTAAAGCATATAATGAGTTCATGATGCAGACTGAAGCATTGGGAGAGCAGGGTCAGAATATTTTGAGTGCATGTAATTTTTATAAATTGAGATGGTAGCCTCCCCACATTGCATTTTGATGAATCGAAAGGTGTTGATTTTCTGCCCCAGCTGACCTTGCATGCGAGAAAATATTAAACTTTGTGTACTGATTTATCATCAAACTCTCATGCTAAAAGTATTGGATCACAATTAGGGATGGAGGAGAGTAGAAATAATCGGACCATGCAGTTTGGTCCCTTTAAATGGCTCCTTCATTTAATTGGGTCATGGTTTGCGATTGCTGCAAATATCTTTGCTTAAAATAAACCTCGATAAACTCCAATTACTTGTGTATCTCGTTCTTCCTACAGCATAGGATCAGCAAACTGTCACTGCCTGTGTGAGAGCAACTGCTGAGCTGCTACAGTTCTGGATGCCAAGTAAGTGATGCATGCCACCAGATTTCTGCTGGGATTGTGAAGTCAGCCCAAAAACACATTCTAGACTAGATGAGATCCTCTTTCACCAGTGCACATCACCCTTTTATGTCTTCCACCTATTTATTCCGCACAATTATCTTATGATGTCTGCAAGACAGGCATTATATGGATATTAAAAATGTTCCATTAGGAACATACAGTTTCTAGATATTTTCTAAATTCAGCTAATGTACCATTATGTTATCTCCCCTACAAATGCAAAAAAATACGCGTCTGAAGTACTCAGTGAATATAGAAGCCATGAAGGGCAGAGACTGCCCCATCATTGAAATGTTTCCACAACCAATGGGCTCACTTTCAGGGACTCTTCATCTCATACTTGCAATAGCTATTACTTCTTTATTTATTATTATATTTATATGCTTTTGCCACTCAAGCAAATGGGCATCACCAAGCAGACTCATGTCTCAGTTGCTAGGAACTTTCGAACTATTCTAGTGGTTTTATTATTGTGGCTTTCTGGAGATTTACATAAATATTGTTTTGTTGGGCTAATTGGTAAATGCTGTTGTGCAGTGTCACTGGGATGATACCTGTTGTAAATATTGGCATTGGGATAATGTATACTCTGTTCATGGTCCATAGTATTTCAATTTCCTCTTTTAATTCTGCATATCTCTGGTGTTTTTCACTTCTTAATTTCTGTATGTTATTTGTGTTTGGAATGGCTATAAGCAAGTTCTTCCTCATTATTATTATTATTTCTTTTTTTTGTATTTGCACACTTTGTCATCTTTGGGACACTGTTGTACACCTAGTTGGTGTGGTCTTTCATTGATTCTGTTCTGGTTATTGGAGTTATTGAGCATACCCACAACAAAATGGATATCAGGTTTGTATACAATGACGTATATATACTTTGATAATAAATTTACTTTGAAGTTTGAACTTGGAACTCCTGTCACCACAGTTCCATCTTTTTCTTCCCCAGACATTCTGATCTCCTAAAATCCAATCCTACGCTTTCAACCATGCTCAGCATTTCTAATCTCTTGCCATTCCAGCCTTCAATCCCTTGGAGACAAGGCAACATTCCCTGGTTGTTACTTTGACAATTATTGAGGAGCGTGTTGCGGGGTAGAGATACATCTCTATCAAAGGAGGTGTAATGCGCTCCTTCCCTCTGCTTAGGCAAGGTGTAGAACCTATTTAGAAACTCCCCCTTTACAAAATTGGAAAGAAGTAAACCCTCCTACCACGTCTCAGTGGCTTTTTCAAATTATTTCTTATCTGAGTTTGGAAAAAATTAGGAGCACTATTTTTGACTCGTCAATTAAATTTGAAGAAACTTGGGGACCGTTCATCCGACATTTTCATATGAATTAATTTGGCCTTTCCCAGACCTTCTCTTTGTTTATTCTTGTTCAGGTATGGAGTTCCGGAGTTCTTTGACACTATCATATACTTATAAACTGTTATTATTGCCCATGTTAGTTTTAGTTTAGTGTTTGTTTCATGTATATATTTTCTTTCACACATTTCTAATTTTTTTTTCTTTTTCTTTTGATGATTAGTTTTGTTTTTTTTCATATATAATTATATAGACTTGATTGATTAATGTACTTTTTTGTTGTTGATGTTTAATAGGATATCATTATCCTATTATTAATGTAATCTTAAGTCTATTGTATTCATAACCTATTCATTATTATGTTATGTTTTTTTATATTTATATGAAACTCAATAAAAAGATTGAAAAAGAAAGAAAGAAAGAACTCCCCCCCCTCACCCCGATCAACGTCACATAAAGACACAAAGCCATTGGAGCAAGTGGTGGATGGTTGTATGAGCAGCTGGTGCATATCACAAATCTTGGTTATGCAGCCATTGACGCCAGGCAGACAATCTCTGAAGGATATTGATCATGGCTGGGGTCAGTCACCTTGTAAAGACACTGCCCAGAAGAAGGCAATGGCAAACCATTTCTGTAGAAAAAATTGTCAAGAACAATCTTGGTCATGAGTAAGGCCATAATTGTTTATGCCATATGATACATCACATAATAAATAAAAGAACTGAGGAGCACATTGTAGTACTCATCATTACAAGTAGCAATTCCAAATAACCTACCATACTCCTTTGTCAATCAACCTACCCATGTGCCCTCTGGGATTTAATCTTTCCAAACTCCTTCCTTTCAAATTTGTCCATCCATTGATAATCCTGTGAATCCAGGTTGAGGATCAGTCGTCACAATCACTTCTTTTCCCCTTTCTCCAAGAATCTCATAATATCCAGTATCAGGACTCCAGCAAAAGACATGACCATATACTTCATCATGCTATATTCCATCTGCCTTTTCTTTGCCCATTCTCCAATTTCCCAATTTGTGAAATGTTTATAATGGCGTTTTCAATGATTATAAAGTGGTTAAGAGCCAGAGATCTCCCTTCCTCTCATTTAAAATCCACTTTTGAGATAAGAAAAATGAAAAACTTCTCACTGATATATCCATCTGATTTTCCCCCTAAATCAAGCAATATTCCTGGGCAGTTTCAAGCTCCATTACAATTAGCCGATGCAAGAGACTGCAGATGCTGGAATCTGAAGCAACAAGCAATCTGCTGGAGGAACTCAGCAGGTCAAGTAACATCTGTTGGAGGAAAGATATTTTTAACATCTTGGGTCAAAAACTGACATCTATCCTGTTTATTACGGCCTATCCAGCATCTCCTTATAACTCAAAGTTGTGTTTATTCAGCAGTGGCTGTGGGAGGAAAGGAACTGTTGAATTTTAAATCACTGAGATCCTCTAGCAAATTGTTTGTTGCTCCCTTTCAATTCTCCTCATTCTCTCGAGTTCCCGATTCTTCACTCATCTCCCTCCCTGCATTTCATTTAAATACATAATTTGTTACTCAGTTAAAAAAAGAGCATAAGACTATTCAGCCCATCGAGTCTGTTCCGTCATTCAATCATGTCTGATTTACTTTTCCCTCTCAACCCCATATTCCTACCTCCTCCCCATAATCTTTGACACCCTTAGTAATCAAGAAGCTATCAACCTCCACTTTAGATATACCAAATGATTTGGCCTCCAAAGCCATCTGTGGCAAAGAATTTTACAGATTCTCCACCATCTGGCGAAAGAAACTTCTCATCCCTGTTCTAAATGGATGCTCCTCTATTCTGAGGCTGTACCCTCTGGTCCTAGACTCACTCACTACTGTAAAATTCCACTGCATGTCCAGTCTATCTAGGTCTTCCAATATTCAGTAAGTTTCAAGGATATTTCCCTCACAGCAGGGGAGCCTAGGACTAGAGGGCCTGGCCTTGGAATAGAGGAACATCACTTTAGACCAGAGAGGAGAAGGAATTTCTTGAGCCAGAGGGTGATGAATCTGTGAAATTCATTGTCACAGGTGGCTGTACAGGCCAAGTCCTTGGGTAAAATTAAAATGGATGTTGATGGGTTCTTGATTAGTAAGGGTTTCAAAGATTACTGGGAGAAGCCATGTGAGAAGCCACTGGCAGTGAGACATGATGGGCCGAAAAGCCTAATTCTGCTCCTTTATCTTATAGATAGGGTGACTAAGTCTTTTACACAGTACTGTATCTGCCAACATGGAGTAGACAGCAGTTTGTAAATTTGACAGGAGCAAAGGATGTTGGAAATGGCGAGAGTGAAGTACCACAAGAGGGATATGGGACGGGTTGCAGAGAAGGAATGCCATGGGTGGAGGTGGCATGGGGACAGGCACACTCAGCCTTAAGACACCAGGCAAGGTCCTGATTCCAAACAATCGGTTTACTGATCATTGCAGAATGTCTTTCTGGAGCTTCCCCCTTCTCCCTGCCCCTGTCCGCTTCCGACTCCACAACAGACTCTGTCCACAACAGAGACCCATATCAGAATCAGGCTTATCGTCACTCACATATGACATAAAATTTGCTTTTTTGCAGCAACAGTACAGGGCAATATATAAAATTACTACAGCACTGTGCAAAAGCCTTAGGCACCCTAGCTATATATATATGTGCCTAAGACTTTTGCACAGTATTGTATGTCTGAATTAAAATCGGATCTATCCTTCAACTGTAGTAGGGAAAAGAACATCTGTTGATTTGATGATTTTTGTTCAGTTTAATTTTGTGACTCAAATGTTTTCTCAAGCACCACATTGTAAAGGCATTCACCAATCTGCTATTTACACAGTAAACTGTCACGAGCGTCAATATAGGCAATGAAATCTGCTACTGAGCAGCTGAGTTCCTTCCAGTCCTCGGAAGGGACTACATTTCTAATTTAAATGGAAAATTGTGTATTTTGCCCAATAATTAATAGTTATTGGAAAGAATTATGTATTGGCTTTAAAGCAAATACTCTGTAAAATCTATTCATTGTCAAAACAAATTTATAAAAAATTATTTTTATTGCACAGACTGGCCAGAAGCTAGCTAGATTTACAGAACAAAAATCCATCCTTTCCACATTCCATAATAGTAATGTAGTAGTCCTGAAGAGCTCAGCACACTGTCATGATGAAAGGTCGTTGAACATGCTTATTAACTCTGTCTTTCCACAGATGCTGCTTGACTGCTGAACATTTCTGGCATTTCCTGTTTTTAGTTCACATTTCCAGCAGTCTAGATTTTTGCTTATTGGTTAACAATCTATCAAACTTCTGTTGATGTACTGCCGAATATATCTTGACTGGTTGCGTCATGATCTAGTATGGTAATTTAAAAGTAAGAAACCACAGAGAGCTGTAGACTCAGCCCAATACATGATTGGTATTTCCACCCCCTCAATTGGTAATAACTGCAACAGGCTTCACCTCAAAAGCAACATCCATCATCAAAGATCCCTATCTTCCAACCCATACCATTTACTTGCAGCTGCCATTGAGGAGGAGGTACAGAAGCCCGAAATGCCACCTTACAGGTTCAAGAACAGCTACTTCCCTTCAATCATTCAATTCTTGAACCAACCAATAGAGTTTAGCCACACTATGAATGTGTTCTTGTACTTACGGTCTTTCTTATAAAAAATTGGAAATAATTTTTTTGGTAAAATTTGTGTGTAATTTATGGTTAATTTTTGGTTAATTTAATTTATGGTTAATTTTTTTTCTTCTGAATGCTGTTTATATTATATTATGCTGCTGCAACTGTTTCTCATTGCAACTTTGCCCACGTGTAACAAGAGGAATTGAGTATAGGAGTAAAGAGGTCCCTCTGCAGCTGTACAGGGCCCTGGTGAGACCCCACCTGGAGTATTGTGTGCAGTTTTGGTCTCCAAATTTGTGGAAGGACATTCTTGCTATTGAGGGAGTACATTGTAGGTTCACAAGGTTAATTCCCGGAATGGCAGGACTGTCATATGTTGAAAGATTGGAACGACTTGGCTTGTACACACTGGAATTTAGAAGGATGAAAGGGGATCTGATTGAAACATATAAGATTATTAAGGGATTGGACACGCTGGAGGCAGGAAGCATGTTCCCGCTGATGGGTGAGTCCAGAACTAGAGGCCACAGTTTAAGAATAAGGGGTAGGCCATTTAGAACAGAGATGCGGAAAAACTTTTTCTCCCAGAGAGTGGTGGATATGTGGAATGCTCTGCCCCAGAAGGCAGTGGAGGCCAAGTCTCTGGATGCATTCAAGAGAGAGTTAGATAGAGCTCTTATAGATAGCGGGGTCAAGGGATATGGGGAGAGTGCAGGAACGGGGTACTGATTGTGTATGATCAGCCATGATCACAGCGAATGGTGGTGCTGGCTAAAAGGGCCGAATGGCCTACTCCTGCACCTACTGTCTATTGTCTATTGTCTATTGTGTACTTGTAAATAGGATAATAAACTCATCTTTTAACATTTTATATGGTTTTTGATACATCTTAAACTTCTATTTTATCTGCAGATTGCTACAGTGCAAGTATTGAAATGAAATACAAATTAAAAAGGAGACATTAGTGACATGCACCAAACTGACAGCATAAATGTACACTTGATCGGGTACATGTATACATCTGCTCATTAGTGCAAATATTTATTCAACCAATCATGTGGCAGCAACCGGACATATCAAAGCATACAGACATGGTCAGGGGGTTCAGTTGTTGTTCAGACTAAACATCAGAAGGGGGAAGAAATGTGATCTAAGTGACTTTGACCGTTGAATGATTGTTGGTGCCAGATCTGGATATCTGGTGATCTTTAGATTTTAAAGAGAATGCTGTGAGAAATAAAATACATCCAGTGAGTGGTAGTTCAGTTGTCAAAAATGCCTTGTTGGTATAGACAGAGTGGACAGCCAGCGCCTCTTCCCCAGGGCACCACTGCTCAGTACAAGAGGACATGGCTTTAAGGTAAGGGGAGGGAAGTTCAAGGGGGATATTAGAGGAAGGTTTTTTACTCAGAGAGTAGTTGGTGCGTGGAACGCACTGCCTGTGTCAGTGGTGGAGGCGGAAACACTAGTGCAATTTAAGAGACTACTGGACAGGTACATGGAGGAATTTAAGGTGGAGGGTTATACGAGAGGCAGGATTTAAGGGTCAGCACAATATTGTGGGCTGAATGGCCTGTACTGTGCTGTATTGTTCTTTGTTCTTTTAATGAGAGAGGCCTGAGAAGAATGGCTGGGCTGGTTCAAGCTGATAGGAAGGTGACAGTAACTCAAATAACCAGGTGATAGAACAAAGCTGCACAGAAGAGCATGTCTGAATGAACCTTGAAGTGGATAGGTTACAGCAGCAGGGAAGCATGAATGGTCACTCTGTGGCCATTTTATTAGGTACAGGAGGCACCTAGTAAAGTGGCCACTGAGTATAGCTACATAAAAATCTGAGTGTCACAGATACTGCATGCAACAAGGTAGAAATTGTAATGATTACATTCCAACCTGAAGAAGATCTTTAAAAAATGCATTGAAGGCTCAAAAATAAGTAAGCCAGCCAAATCATTAATTGAATTCAAATGTTGTTTATCTCAGATAACTTTAAACTCATAAAATCATTGCCAAACAACAAAGTTTGTCCAAAGAAAGCTTTGTTTTTTTCAAATGAAACTGGAGAGCCATCAGCAGTGGACTCCTATGGACTGTGATGAACCATGCAAGGAGACCAAGTGAGGTACTGTAGATTAGCAAAGCTAAGCCACTGCAGAGTTCAGAAATGACAATTCTTTAATTAATGTGAAGTTGATCAATGGTGCATTAAAAAACAGCTTATAACTAGAGGAATGTTTCATTGAATGAGCAAATGAAAGTGAGGCAAATGTGATTATTTGTAAATCGGGGAAGATTTATTTGGTAGCTGTAGGCTGCCTCTGCACTGTATTGATTGGAAATTATTTACTTTCCATCTCTGAGAGCAAAGCTGCTTAGGTGGGAGAGCTCAATCAATACATTTACAAAGGATTGTTGCAGGAAGAAGTGATTTTGCAAGTAGCCTTGATGGTTTCTCCTACTGTTTTCCCATATTTTTGTGAACAGGCAATTCAATCCATTAAGCCTATTTCAGCTCTCAGAGATAACTCATCAGTTTCACTCTCCCAATTAATTCAATTCATCACCATGTGTTTTGGAGTTATGTGAATGTAACATATATCAATTCAAATGCAAACCAGTCTTAATGTAAATTGTAAATTGAAAAAGCAAATTGAAGTCAAAAGCATAGGCTGGCCAACAGACTAAGAGATGTGGTTTGTAAAATAATGACCATTAGAGATTTCCGTATGCGTGAGCCAAACAGTCAGACAATGAGGTTGTGTGAATTGGTTTTTATCAAACCAGGCAACATGGGCTAAGTTATTTGCACCATTGTGACTGGAGTTGAAACTGGTAGACCAAACTGATTGGTGTCAATTAGCCTATAAAGCCTGGTCACAGGTATGGGCAATCAATAGCTTTTATATGCTTATCCTATTTGTATACTCAGAGACAGCCCTGACAACATTAATTTTGGGTTTCTGGGTTCTGGGTTCTCTTTCCCCAGATGCTTTTAGACTATTTGTGTGAATTTACTTTGTGACAAAAGTGTTTGAACATTTAGAGAAGTGTCCCACTGTAGATAGGTAATTCAAATGAAGCACTGTCAAACCCAAATATTGAAGGAAATGGTGTCCTTGTAACCACTGAATTTGTATTGAATTACTTGCTGTTGGCTTTAATCTTAAGAGCATTAAAATGTGATGTACTTCTGGATTTAGGAGACTCTACGAAGAGGTTCTCCAAAAGAATGCTTGTTTGATGTGATGAATAAAGGCATTCATATCACTAACTTAATATCATATCATAACATATTCATAACATTCATATCATTCATATCACTAACTTTGATCACAATCACTTGTAACTGAACATTAAAGACCATCTCCACTCATCTTAAAAATCACAATGGAAATGCTTTTCAAATTTCCATTCAGAATATTTTTGCCAATTATTCATTGTTTTTCAATTATTTGATTTTAATCTAGTGAATATTTCAAGAAGATCCTTTTCTATATTAAACTGGCCAAAACACATTAAATAATTCAAAATTCATTATATTTAGAGTCAATATTTTGCAATAATTTCAGCATTTGCCATTTCTGGTCTTTTTTTTCAGTCTGTGTCATATTAAAACAGCTTTATTCACTTTAGGTTTGGATTTAAAATTTTATGAATCTCTAAGTTTTTGGTTTGGCAAGCCACCAGACTAATTTTTTGTTTTGCTTGGAAAGTTTGCTAGAAGTAAAAAGAATTTTAGAGTGAATTCCAATATCCATGGAAAAAGGGAAAGCAGATAAGTGTGGGCTTTCAGGGGCCAAAGCTGGTTTAATAGAGAGGACAGGTTAGTTATTGGGGTGATTATCCATTCATCAATAAAAACATGAATGGCAGCACTTTAGCATTGTATATATTGGTCAATTCAATGGGGACCAACTTAGCAGAACAACATCCTGTTGAATATATTATTCAATATGTGAAGAATGCATTGATAATGTACAAGAAGAGTTAATGTTAAGAGACATGATGGATTTCAGAAGAAAGGAGTGGCATTTCACTAAAATCTTGCGACTACTAAAAGGCCTGGATAGAGTGCATGTGGAGAGAATCCATTGGTAGCAGAGTGTAGGACACAGCCCCATAGTGAGAAAACATCCCCTTAAAACTGTGATGAGAAGGAAGCTCTTCAGCCAAAGGGTAGTGAATCTTTAGAATTCTTTCCCATCAGGGCTGTGTAAGCCAAATCATTAGGTGCATTTTAGACAGAGGCTCTTGATTAGTGATGGGGTTAAGGGTCACAGGGAGAAGGTGGGAGAGGGGGTTTGAGATAAAAGTAGATGCGATTGAATGGTTTTTATACTGGGAAGTTTAGGACCAGCGGGCACAGCCTCATAATACATGGATGTCCCTTTAGAAAAGAAATGAGGAGGAAACTCTTTAGCCAATAGACGGTGAATCTATGGAGTTCATTGTCACTCATAGTTGTGGAAGCCAAGTCATTGTGTATATTTAAAATGGAGGTTGATAGATTCTTGATTTGTAAGGGTGTCAAAGGTAATGGGCTAAAGACTGGAGAATGGGGTTCAAAGGGATCATAAACCAGCCATGATTGAATGGTGGAGCAGACTCAGTGGGACAATTAGCCTAATTCTATTCCTATATCATGGTTTTCTGGTTTAATGGGGCAGCAGACTACATGGCTAAATAGCTTAATTATGTTCCTATATCCTATAGACAAAAGTGAAATTAGTTTGGGAGAAGAGAGAGATGATTATTACATATGTACGATGAGGAGGTTGTCTAAAAGCAAGGTGTCTACTACTCAGACTTCAATACAAAGTTTCAGTAACAGATAATGCAACTACAAGGTATCTGGTGCTTTGTGAGGAATTATGAGAATAGAAAAGCATTGAAAGGAGTACGGCATAGATATAATAGCATAAAACTTGGCTTGCAATGATTAATCAATGAGATATTCTCTAGATTTTAGAAAATTAAGGGTTATCTGATTGGATTTGCAATGATATTAGGAGGAAATTATGGTATGAATGGAAAAGAACTATTTCTACATATTGGAGAATCTAGAACAGTGGACACATCACATACATTACCATGCCATTCCATCAAATTCACATTCTAAATTGTTGATGCTACTCTTTTGAATTTAATTTAACATCTTAGGAAATATTTTACAATAGGACAGTAATGATTAACTGGGAAAAGTACCTTTTAAACCTTCCATTTGAACCAGTTTGCATAATCTGCCATTGTTAACTTACAGAGAACTGAGTTTATGAAGGGGAATGTCGGCGGGTAGTGTAGTATAGAGGACAACAGTGCTCTTTCACTCCCTCTCGCTCACTACTACCAGATGAAGATGCCTGTGTCTGAACGCTCTCTCTCTCCGTGTCTCCCTCTTGCTTGCTACTTCTGGAGGATGGTGCTGGAGTCTTTGTTTCGTGGCTGGCTGCAGGAAAGTGAATCTCAGGCTTGTAAATTATATACATACTTCGATAATAAATCTACTTTGAATCTCTCATCTGCAGCATTTTACACTAGCCTGGCTTTACTGAACCTCACAGGACTGATACAAACCATGAACAACACCAAATTTAATATTGTTGACAAACACAGTAAAATCCAGCATTTCTTCCAGCTTCTTATGTGACCACACCCATGTACGAAAATAAAAGCTTTTTGAGGGAGTGCAGCACAAACATAACAGAATTATACAGGACTTGGTTTGAAATGATGAAGTTATCAGGAGGTGTTCTCTAGAATTTAGAAGATGAAGACCTGCATGATTGGACATGCAATAATATTTAAAAGACTATGAGATAGTCACATGGATATAAGAAAATTGGAGGGCTATGGGCTGTGTATAAGTGGAGAGTTGGATTGATCATGAAGTAGTATTATCCACAGTACTGTGCAGAAGTCTTAGGCACATACATGGAGCTAGGGCACCTGACACATTTGCACAGTGCTGTAGTAATTTTACGTATTGCATAGTACTGCTGCCACAAAAATAAAACAAAACAATTTTCACGACATATGTGAGTGGTGATAGACCTGATTCTGATATGGGTCTCTTCAATAGACTGAAAGTGGGAAAGGGGCAGGGAAATGGGAATCATGATTGGGAAAAGGGGAGGGAGTGGAAAGCACCAGAGAAGCATTATGTAATGATCAATACGATTGTTTGAAATCAAATGATTTTGCCTGGTGCTGTAGGGCTGGGTGTGTCTGCACCCCCACCACTCCACCTTCTCTGTCGCCTGTCCCATTCCTTTCATTTGGTGCTTCACCCTCGCCATTCACAGCATTCTTTGCTCGCTCCAGATTTGCAAACACACTCTCTGCTCCACGTTGACAAATGCAGTACTGTGCAAAAATTTTTAGGTGCCCTAGCTATATCTATGTGCCGAATACTTTTGCACTCTGCAGAGGGTCTGCACGGCATTGTGGGCTGAAGGGCCAAATACTGTTCAAATGTTCTATCTTCAAAAATTGTTTCCCCAAGCTGAAATGGAGACAGATTAAGGAAACAAGTGCTTGTGATAATAAGTCAGTCAACCTTGATGGTTGGAGCAAGTAGGCCAGAGAACAACAAGGTTCCCTCTCGTTTATGTTCTAAGCCTACACAGTATCACTCCCCAACTTTTCCTACACTACATCAAAAACTGTATTGGTGCTGCTTCCTGCACCCATGCTGAGCTCATTGACTTAATCAGCTTTGCCTCCAACTTTCACCCTGCCCTCAAGTTTATCTGGTCCAGTTCTGACACCTCTCTCCCCTTCCTCACTCTCTCTGTCTCTATCTGTGGAGACAGCTTACCCATTGATATCTTTTACAAACCCACAGATTCTCACAGCTACGAGGACTATACCTCTTCCCACCCTGTGACTTGTAAAACTGCCATCCTCTTCCCTCAGTTCCTCCATCTTCGCTGCATCTGCTCTCAGAGTGAGGCATTTTATTCTTGAACTAATAAGATGTCCTCCTTCTTCAGAGAAAGGGGTTATTGTTCGTCCACCATCAATGCTGTCCTCACCAGCATCACTTCCATTTTGCGTATGTCTGCCCTCACCCCATCCTCCCACCACCCTGCTAGGGATAGGATTCCTCTTGTCCTTGCCTACCACCTCAGTAGCCTTCACACCCAACACGTAATTCTCAGTAACCTCTGCCATCTCTAACAGGACCCCACCACCAAACATATCTATCCCTCCCCTTCCACTTCCCACAGGATTCACTCCCTATGTGACTCCTTTGTCCATTCATGCCTGCCCACTGATCTCCCTCCTGATACTTATCCTTACAAATGGAACAAGTGCCACATCTGCCCCTACACCTCCTCCCTCATTACCATTCAGGGCCTCAAATAGTCCTTCCAATTGAGGTGACACTTCACCCGTGAGTCTGATGAAGTCAACTACTGTATCTGATACTCTTGGTGAGACCTCCTGTATATCGATAAGACCTGACATAGATTGGAAGACTGCTTTGCCAGAAAAAATTGGATCTCCTGGTGCCCACCGACTTCAGTTCTACTTCCCATTCCCATTCTGATATGTCAGTCCATGGCCTCCTCGATTGCCATGATGAGACACACTCAGATTGGAGGAAGAACACATATTCTGTCTGGGTAGCCTCTAATTTGATAGCATAAACATCGATTTCTCGAACTTCCAATAACTGCCCCCTTCCCTCCCCCACCCCTCTTCACCATTCCTATTCCTGTTTCCCTCTCTCACCTCATTTCCTTACCTGCTCATCATCTCCCGCGGGTCTCCTCCACCTTAACTTTCATTCATGGTCATCAGATTCCTCCTTCTCTAGCCCCTTATCCCTTTCACCTATCAACCTCCCAGATCTTTATTTCAACTTGTCTTCTCTCCTGGTTTCAACTGTCACCAAATACCTTGTAAATCTTCCTCCCCTCCCTCTACTTTCTTTCTCTCTTCCTTTACAGTCCTGATGAAGGGTCTTGGCCCAAAACATCAATTGTTTACTCTTGTCCCATAGATGCTACCTGGCCTGCTGAGTTTCTCCAGCATTTTGTGTGTGTTGCTTGGATTTCCAGCATCTGCAGGATTTCTCTTGTTTTTCTTTGGTTTATATTATTTCTTTCTTGCCTGTCTACTCCTGTCTACTCTTATGGTTTCCCATAAAAATGATAGGCGTCCACACTAGGCATATTTGAAAATATCTCTATCCATACTGAAACGGAGATTTCAGCAAATTTCCTCCTGCTGCGCATGCGCAGGACACATCTACCGAAAACAAGCAACATGTTGGCTGTCGTATCTCGCCGTAAAATTGCACATTTGTGTAGTTACAGACTAGAAAAACTTAAAACGATGGACAGCTGTTAGCTCTTGCGCAGGAGAAATTAAAACTAAAAAAAAACACATACGGTGGCAACCGACAGGGAGTTCACAGACAGATTGACCCGGCTGACGACGAACATTGTAAAACTGACTAACTCTGTTGCATTAATAAAGCACCTTGTTAAATGTATAAAACATGTCTTCATCAGTGTTATCTTGTATTTCCATACAATGTTACATTAGGCTGTTACACATCTGTTGTCAGAGAAGTACTTGCATAAATAGGTAAACCACCTTCATACGAGCAAGGACAGAAAATGGCAAAGTGAGTACAGTATACATATTTATTCAGTAAGTTATGGGTCAGGGTATTTGGTGAGTACATTTCTAACTCTTCTGGCTTCAGTGTCGTTACCGTCTGTTCTGAAATTGTTAGGTTGCATTCAAGAAAACAATGAAATAAAGCGCTGCCGTCTGATAGCGTTTTCAAAAGTCTCCCGGTTACCCCGTCCACACTGATCTGCCCCAGCAGCGTTTTCAAAAATATCCGGCCTAGAAAGTGTTTCCGAAAAGCTCCAGTTTCAGGAGATGAAAGCATTGTTTTAGTGTGGACAGAGGGTAAAAACGAAGAGAAAAAGCTTCAGTTACGGATTTATCTGGCGTAGTGTGGATGTAGCCTTAGGAAGAGGAAATAAATTCTGTGCTTGCAGCGAGGCCCAGATCCTGAGAAATGAATAAATTATACATATTCACTGGTCAACTCTGTCAATATTTACCCACAGTACTGTCATAACAAAAAAAAAAATCACTCCTTCTTCTGTCTTCTTCTATTCTCCACTCTGGCCTCTTACCTCTTCTCACCTGCCTGTCACCTCCCCTGGGTTTCCTCCTCCTTCCTTTTCTCCTATGGTCTACTCTCCTCTCCTATCAGATTCCTTCCTCTCCAGCCCTTTGTTTTTCCTACCCATCTGTCTTCACTTGTCACCTTCCAGCTACCCTCCTTCTCCTTCCCCCCATTTTATCCTTACGTCTTCCCTTCCAGTCCTGAAGAATGGACTCAGGCCGAAACTTCAACTGTTTATTCATTTCCATAGATGCTGCCTGACCTGCTGAGCTCCTCCAGCAATTTTTGTGTGTTACTCTGGACTTCCAGCATCGGCAGACTTTAGAGTCATAGAGTGATAGAAAAGTTCAGCATAGTAACAAGACCTTTGTCCCACTTGGTTCATGCTGAATCACTGTCTCATGTAACATGATTATTGCATGCCAATGTGATGTAACATTAAAAACCCTGGTGAGTTTTATTTATTTAGAGAGAGAGAGAGAGTGCAGAATTGGCCCGTCAAGCCGCACTGTCCACAGAGAAGTGCCATCGATGCATACCTGGGAGGGAACATACGATTTTGCTTACAAATGACGCCAGAATTGAAACTCCAAACTCTGATGTCCTGAGCTGTAATAGCGCCACACTAACCCCTACTCTACCGTGGCACCCCAATCATTGCTGCATATAGTACCGTGCCAAAGTCCAAGGCACATAGCTAGAGTGCCAAAGACGTTGGTACAGTACTGTATTTGTGAAGATGGACCGGAGAGAGCGTTCCTAAATCTGGCAGCAGCAAAAGGTGTTAGTAAAGGCGAACGTGGAGTGTCACTGTTAGGAATGGTGGTGGATAAGGAGTGCCAAGGACGGGGGCTGGTGTGGGTGCAGACCCACCCAGCCCTGAGCCACCAGGTAAGGTCATTTGATTCCAGACAATTGGTTTATTGATCATTACAGAGTCTCTCTGGTGTTTCCCACTCCCACCCCTCCCCCCTCCTCTTTTCCCAACCATGATTCCTCTCTCCCTGCCCCCTTCCCACTCTAAACCCACAATAGAGATCCAGATCAGAATCAGGTTTATCATCATTCGCATATGTCATGATATTTGATTTTTTTTGCAGCAGCACAGTGTAATACATAAAATTACTGCAGTACTGCACAAAAGTCTTAAGTACCCTAGCTATATATATACACACATACCTAAGACTTTTGCACAGTATTGTAAAATTACTATTTGTTGCTGGACCTGCTGATTTACACCAGTATATTTATGCTCTACAAGTCACCCCACCCTTCTTCACTTAAATCCTCAGCATTCAAAATTGCTAAATGCATTTGCATCTTTCCTTCTCGACTGCTTGCCCATGTGATTTTAAGAGCAGAGCTGTTGGGATTTTGAGAATGGGGGGAGGGTGAAAATCATTAAACTCTGCCAGGCACGAGGAATTCTACTGTTGAGTAGGTTTTTACAAGTGTGACAAGGGAGAAATTCCCCAGTGAACCAGGAGTCCACAGCTATTGGAGAGAAGTATATTGCTAATGAGGAGATGGTTCTATTTTAGTGTGTTGGGTTGAAAGCATCACAAACAGATTTAAAATAGAAGCTGATTCTGTGACCGTATAAACAACGAGAGTTCCTGAGCAGTTATAACTGTTTTTCAATCACTCAGATTTCCAAGAGCTCCAAAATCTTGGACAATGACTCCCATCCATTCCATAGTGTACTGGTTAGGCACAGGAGTACATTCAGCCAGAGACTCATTCCACCGAGATGTAACACTGAGCGGCATAGGAAGTCATTCCTACCTGTGGCCATCAATCTTTACTACTCCTCCCTCGGAGTGTCAAACATCTTGAGCCAATAGGCTGGTCCTGGACTAATTTCCACTTGGCATGATTAACTTATTATTATTTAATTATTTATGGTTTTATATTGCTATATTTCTTCACTATTCTTGGTGCGGCTGTAATGAAACCCAATTTCCCTCAGGATCAATAAATTATGTCTGTCTGTCTGTCAAAATGGGAATAGTAGTTCTAAATTGTTGGGAATTTGCCTTTGAACACTTCACTGAAGATGTATCATAGGAGCATTCTAACTGACTGCATCACTGTCTGCTGTGGTGGGGTGGCTACTGCACAGGATCAAAATAAAGAGTTGTAAAATAGGTCAGCCCCATCATGGGCACTGGCCTCCAAAGTATCCAGGACATCGTCAAGGAGAGATGCCTCAAAAAGGTGGCATCCATCATTAAGGACCCCCACCACTCAGGATGTGCCCTGTTCTCATTGCTACCATTAGAAAAGAAGTAGAAAAGCCTGAAGGCTCACGCTAAATGACTCAGGACAGCTTCTTTCCCTCTGCCATCTGATTTCAGAATGGACATTGAACTCATGAATACCTCTCTACTTTTTTAAAATTTTTATTTGTGCCCTACTTATTTAATTTAACTATTTAATACATATGCCTACTGCAATTCGATTTTGTTTCTAATATTATGTATTGGATTGTACTGATGCCACACAATCAATGTCACAACATATGCTGTTGATATTAAACCTGACTCTGATTCTGGTCTCGTTACTGGGTACAATATGTAGTATCATTTAGCTGAAATGAATGCTAAAGGATAACAGGTTTATTCTACAGGACTTTTGAAAGATGTTTGCATCCAAGTTATTGGTGGACTTGAAGAACAAACTTCAGGAAACACGATTTTATACATTACTAGGCTGAGCTGATCTTTTTACAATGAGCCAGAGGGTGTCCTGGAACTAACCTGTGAAGGAAAGCTTAGTAATGAGTAATAGTTTTATTAAAGTTTTCACGGTTCCAAACTAATGAAGTGATTTATCCAAATAAATGATTCAATACTCCTAAAATTATTTCCAGAGGGATCATTTCATTTACACTGGCTATAGAAGTCAATCTAGTTTAGATGCATGATATATACTTAAATGATCTTGGCTGCCATTAGTGATCTAGCTTAAAATTAACCACCATCCATAGGCTTTCGTCATGCATGCACAATATCATTGTAAAAGTGTTCCTGTGTGTTTAGGCTTGAGGCCAGTGCAAGAAATACAGTACTTCATAAAATAGATTGGCTTCATGTTTCGTACTCACAATGGTGGTGTTGGTTCAATACATTTGATGTTGTTAGGTTTTTTTTTATATTTCACATAAACATTTGGTTGTAAAAATTCCATAGAAACCCCTCAGAAACCCCTTCACATTTCTTTAAAAAAAACTCCATACTGGCATAAACAAATGCTCTTCTTTGGAATAATGAATGGTTTGACTTTACAAAACACACTACAATAACAACAGCCTTGGGACTGGGTGTCCTGGTTTATTTCCAATGTTTGTGAACACTCCCTGATGACTTATGCTGACTTTTGAGTTGATAGCAATTCTTTCAGAAACCAAATGGGCTATTTATAAATGATACCAGATAAGTCCAGATAAGTCTGTTTGCCTGGTTACAGGAAGGAAATCACCTAAGCTGGAAAGGATGCAGAAAAGATGCACAAGGATTTTAACTGATCTGGGGGACATAAGATAAAGAAGAGAATTGATAGGCTGGGGATTTTTTTTTCCCTTGGAACTTAGGAGGCTGTCAGATGGCCTTTAGAAGTATATGCTGTCAAACCATGAGGGAAGGTGATGAGGTAGATGGTCATAAATTTTCTTCCAGGCTAGAGAAGTCTAAAACTAAAAGGCAAAGATTTAATGTAAGAGGGAGAAGCTTGGATAGCACCTGATGGGAAAATTTGCGCACACAGAGAGGTATGTTTATGGAATAAGCTGTCAGATGAAGTGATAGAGGCAGGTACAATTACAATATCCAAAGGATTCATGGATTCAAAGTACACTTATTATCACAGTGTGTAGATAGTGAACAACCCTGAGATTTGTCCTCCCCACAGACAGACGCAAAATAAAGGAGAACAAGGGAACCTGTTAATGGAATAATATCAACCTCCCCCCCACTCCCATACATATGCAAAAAACACGCAAATAGGAACAAAAAAATTAGCAAAAACACAGAATATAAAACACAAAATCAAAAGGCATATTTCAGTTCAGTTCAGTGTTCATTACCTGCAGGCCATCCTGATTCAAAAATAGTCCAAAAATACCAAGTTGAGAAAGGACTGACCAGAACTAGAACACATCATAAAGGTGAACTAGATTTAATAATCCACAAACTGAGTTGATTAAGCTTTGCTCTGGCAGCTTCACCTGACAGCACTGAGGGGGAGAAGAATCACTCAATGCAAGGACCTTCTTTCAGCAGCAGTGAGCAAGAAGTTGGTAGACACTGTTGAGCACTCGCTCGGCCTCCATACCCTTCTCAATGATTTCAATCTTCCTCGGTGACTTAATCAGCGCAATCGGAGAGAGATGGAGTTGATCATGGGCCTGCATCTCACCTCCAGGCTTGCTGTGCTTGCAGCCTTGTGGAACCCTCTCCTGGGCAGCCAAGCACCAGATTGCCCAACTGGCCCAAAAACATACCATGCGATTGTATAAAATAGGCTCTAACACTAGCAGAACCACATCTGAAATAAAAAGAAGATGTAAAAGAAGTGAACATAGAATAGTACAGCACATTACAGGCCCTTCAGCCCACAATGTTGTGCCGACCCTCAAACCATGCCTCCCATATAACCCCCCACCTTAAATTACTCCATATATCTGTCTGGTAGTCTCTTAAACTTCACTAGTGTATCCGCCTCCACCACTGACTCAGGCAGTGCATTCCATGCACCAGCCACTCTCTGAGTGAAAAACTTTCCTCTAATATCCCCCTTGAACTTCCCTCCCCTTACCTTAAAGCCACGTCCTCTTGTACTGAGCAGTGGTGCCCTGGCGAAGAGGCGCTGGCTGTCCACTCTGTCTATTCCTCTTAATATCTTGTACACCTCTATCATGTCTCCTCTCATTCCCCTTCTCTCCAAAGAGTAAAGCCCTAGCTCCCTTAATCTCTGATCATAATCCATACTCTCTAAACCAGGCAGCATCCTAGTAAATCTCCTCTGTACCCTTTCCAATGCTTCCACATCCTTCCTATAGTGAGGCGACCAGAACTGGACACAGTACTCCAAGTGTGGCCTAACCAGAGTTTTATAGAGTTGCATCATTACATCGCATCTCTTAAACTCTATCCCTCGACTTATGAAAGCTAACACTCCATAAGCTTTCTTAACTACCCTATCTACCTGTGAGGCAACTTTCAGGGATCTGTGGACATGTACTCCCAGATCCCTCTGCTCCTCCACACTACTAAGTATCCTGCCATTTACTTTGTACTCTGCCTTGGAGTTTGTCCTTCCAAAGTGTACCACCTAACACTTCTCCGGGTTGAAGTCCATCTGCCACTTCTCAGCCCACTTCTGCATCCTATCAATGTCTCTCTGCAATCTTCGACAATCCTCTACACTATCCACAACACCACCAACCTTTGTGTCGTCTGCAAACTTGCCAACCCACCCTTCTATCCCCACATCCAGGTCATTAATAAAAATCATGAATAGTAGAGGTCCCAGAACAGATCCTTGTGGGACACCACTAGTCACAACCCTCCAATCTGAATGTACTCCCTCCAACACAACCTTCTGCCTTCTGCAGACAAGCCAATTCTGAATCCTCCTGGCCAAATTTCTATGGATCCCATGCCTTCTAACTTTCTCAATAAGCCTACCGTGTGGAACCTTGTCAAATGCCTTACTAAGATCCATGTAGATCACATCCATTGCACTACCCTCATCTATATGCCTGGTCACCTCCTCAAAGAATTTTATCAGGCTTGTTAGGCACTATCTACCCTTCACAAAGCCATGTTGACTGTCCCTGATCAGACTATGATTCTCTAAATGCCCATAGATCCGATCTCTAAGAATCTTTTCCAACAGCTTTCCCACCACAGACGTAAGGCTCACTGGTCTACAATTACCTGGACTATCCCTACTACCTTTTTTAAACAAGGGGATAACATTGACCTCCTTCCAATCCTCCAGTACCATTCCCGTGGACAACAAGGACGTAAAGATCCTAGCCAGAGGCTCAGTAATCTCTTCCCTCGCCTCGTGGAGCAGCCTGGGGAATATTCTGTCAGGTCCCGGGGACTTATCCATCCTAATATAACCATATAACCATATAACAATCACAGCACAGAAACAGGCCATCTTGGCCCTCCTAGTCTGTGCCGAACCCTTAATCTCACCTAGTCCCACCTACCCACACTCAGCCCATAACCCTCCACTCCTTTCCTGTCCATATACCTATCCAATTTTACCTTAAATGACACAACTGAACTGGCCTCTGCTACTTCTACAGGAAGCTCATTCCACACAGCTATCACTCTTTGAGTAAAGAAATACCCCCTCGTGTTTCCCTTAAACTTCTGCCCCCTAACTCTCAAATCATGTCCTCTAGTTTGAATCTCCCCTACTCTCAATGGAAACAGCCTGTTCACGTCAACAAATGTTCACGTCAATGTATCACGTCAATGTATTTTAACAACTCCAACACTCTCCCTTAATATCAACATGCTACAGATCATCAACCTCACTCGTATGAGTGATTAAGTGGCTCTTTATATGAGTGATAAGGAGTGGTTTTGTGAACCTTCTTGAGGACATCGCCTATAGTAGCATTGTTCGCTGGTTCTATCTTCTTCCGGAGCCATCAATTACAGTTCAAATGCAATTTTAAAGATTCAGATTTATAGAAGTTTAAAAGATGTATGGACAAGTGCATGGATAGGAAAGGTTTAGGGGTGTATGCAGGAAAATGGAACTTGTTCAGGTTGCCAACTTGGTCTGCATGGTTGAGTTGGGTTGAAGGGCTGGTTTCTGAGTTGAATAACTCTATGATTCTGAGTGACTATTTCACCTCTCTCACTTGTTTCCAATCATAATGGCATGGAAGAAAGCATCCAGTTTAAAAGATTTTTAATTATTTTTATTAAAATATAAAATATTGTTAACAAAGGAAATAATACAAGTGTGTAGCTTAATCTGAATTGTGCTTAAAATTGTACATGGACATCTGGTAAGGGAACATTTCAGTGAAAAGACTTTACTATTTATATCCGATAAATTAATTCCCGTTCACTGAATACTTTTAGCAGTGAATTTTTTAATAAATATTTTACATCTTTGGAGCCCAGTGTTTGCATAATACATCTCCTTCCTTAAATCAATGCCCACAACACTTTACTCTTTTTATTTTTGAGAGAAACTGAATATTTTGCTCCAGGCAATTTTTAATATGACCACTGGCTAGATGCAGACTATGGTAATACAACACAACTGAATTGTATTTTTAAAGGCTTTTTAAAAAATGTTCTTGTTTTTACACAGCCTGGATGGCCACCTAGGGTCAATTAGAAATGGGTAATATAGACCGATTGGCCAGAGAGATTCACATTTCAAGTGTAAATTGAAAGATTTAGATTGACAGAGTTTGCTGGTAGCTGAGTGCTGAGGATGAAGAACACAAACAAGTATCTGAAGATAATGGCATGTTGGTGGGTTACAGCAATTAATGATCTTGACCATGCAATGGGCTCATTGGAGATTTTTGCTGCACAGAATCGTTAGCTTGGGTCCTGTCAGCTAACGTTAGGGCATATTTTGGAGATGCAATATAGCAAATATTAACCTTCATATCTGAATATGGATCATAGATTCAATTTAAAATTCAGCTCTGTTGGGAACTGCAGCTCAGAACATGAAACATCCAATTGGCTTGAGATGTCTGCATATGCATGAATACAATCAACACATGAACAGGACTCAGAGACCACTGTAATTAACATTCATTTTGGGTGTGTTGGTGGGAAGATCCAGGAATTTGAAAAAGTGCATTTAATTCAAAAGAAGCATTACGAGGGCATTGTAACTATAGAAATTGCCCCATTACCTTTGTTCCTTAATATATTAAAATGTGCTGTAATGTTGGATCATGAATCAATCTCTCTGTCTCTCTCTCTCTCTCTCCACATCTCCCACTCTCATTCTTTCCCTCTCTCTCTCACTCTCTTTCTATCTCTCTCTCTCTCACTTCCTCTCTTCTTCTCCCTCTCTCGCTCTCTTTCTCCCCCTCTCTCTCCCTCCCTCCTCTCCCTCTCCTCTCTCACTCTCTTTTTCTCACTCTCACCCTCTCTCTCCCTCTCCTTCCCTCTCCCTCTCTCCCTCCTCCTCTCTCTCTTTCTCTCTCTCCCTTTCACTCTCTCTTCCTCTCACTCTCTCTTTCTTGTGACTCTGAAGGCTGCCAATTTGTGTGTGTCCCAATTAAAGGTTTTTATGACTTGCATATCTACCAGCTGCGTGTCTCTAGTGACTTTGTTCACAGTTACATTAGCAAAAGATTGTCTAGAGACCATATAATGCACTGTGTGCTAAACGTGTTACTCTTCCGCTCCCCATTCATGAGCAGAACTTTCTTCCACATTGTTTCTTTCTTTCTTTTTCAATCTTTTTATTGAGTTTCATATATACATATAGAAAAAACATAACATAATAATAAATAGGTTATGAATACAATAGACTTGAAGTCGCATTAATAATAAGATAACAATATCCTATTAAACATCGACAAAAGAAAATACATTAATCAATCAAGTCCATATGATTATATATGAAAAAAACAAAAATAATCGTCAAAAGAAGAAAAAATTTGAAAATATGTGAAAAATATATATTGAGAAAAAAAAACACTAAACTAAACTAACATGGGCAATAATAATAGTTTACAAGTATATGATAGTGTCAAAAAACTCTGGAACTCCATACCTGAACAAGAATAAGCAGAAAGAAGGTCTGGAAAAGGCCAAATTAATTCATATGAAAGTGTCAAATGAACGGTCCCCAAGTTTCTTCAAATTTAATTGATGAGTCAAAAATAGTGCTTCTAATTTTTTCCAAGCTCAGATAAGAAATAGTTTGAGAAAACCACTGAAACGTGGTAGGAGGATTTACTTCTTTCCAGTTTTGTAATATAGACCTTCTGGCCATTAATGTTACAAAAGCAATCATTCGTCTGATTGAAGGGGAAAACTGATTACCATCCTCATTTGGTATACCAAAAATTGCAGTAATAAAATGAGGTTGTAGATCGATATTCCAAATTGAGGAAATGGTAGTAAATATGTCCTTCCAATAGTTATGTAAAGTGGGACATGACCAAAACATATGGGTCAATGAAGCCACTTCTGAATGACATCTGTCACATTGAGGGTTAATATGAGAATAGAATCGAGCAAGTTTATCTTTAGACATATGAGCTCTATGTACAATTTTAAATTGTATTAAAGCATGTTTAGCACATATAGAAGAGGAATTAACCATTTGTAAAATTTTTTCCCATTTATCTGTTGATATATTATATCGAAGTTCTTTTTCCCATTCTTGTTTAATTCTAACTGATATTTCTGGTTGTATCTTCATAATCATATTATAAATAGCTACTAATCCCTTCTGACAAGGATTTAAGGTAAAAATCAAATCTGAAAAATCCATTGAAGTTGAATTGGGAAAAGATGGTAGAACTTTATGTAAAAAATTTCTAATTTGTAGATATCTGAAAAAGTTAGATTTAGGTAATTTAAATTTGTTGGAAAGTTGGTCAAAAGACATCAAAGTACCTTCAAAAAAAAGATCACGAAAACATTTTATACCTTTCCTTTTCCATATGCTAAAAGCTTGATCTGTCAAGGAAGGTTTGAAAAAAAAATTAAGTAAAATAGGGCTATCAAGAACAAAGTTTTTCAGAGTAAAAAACTTACGAAATTGAAACCAAATTTGTAATGTATGTTTGATAACAGGATTAGATATCTGTTTATTGAATTTAACTAAATCAGTAGGAAGAAAAGAACCAAGAACGGAGAATAGAGAATATCCCTTTACCTCATCACATTCCAAATTTACCCACTGTGGGCACAATGGTGAATCCAAATCTAATTTCCAATATATTAGATTACGAATATTATTCGCCCAATAGTAAAATCTTAAATTAGGTAAAGCTAAACCACCAACTTTTTTAGATTTCTGTAATTGCCTTTTACTTAACCTGGGGTTTTTATTTTGCCACACAAATGAGGAAATTTTTGAATCAATGTTGTCAAAAAAAAATTTAGGAATAAAAATTGGTAAGGCTTGAAATAAATATAAAAATTTCGGTAAAATCATCATTTTAATAGCATTAATCCGACCAACTAATGATAAGTATAAGGGAGACCATCTTGTAGTAAGTTGTTGAATTTGATGAAGCATAGGTAAGAAATTCAGTCTAAATAAATCTTTATATTTCTTGATAATTTTTATACCTAAATAGATAAAGTTATCAGTAACAACTTTAAATGGTATCCTATCATTCAATAAAGTTTGCGCATTTAAGGGGAATAATTCATTCTTATCCAAGTTTAATTTATAACCAGAAAAACTACCAAATTGAGCCAACAAAGATAAAATAGCGGGAATAGATCTGTCAGGATCAGAAATATATAACAGCAAGTCATCAGCATAAAGTGATAACTTGTATAACTTCTCATTACGGGTAATACCAAAAATATTAGGAGATTCACGAATAGCAATGGCTAAAGGTTCTAATGCGATATTAAATAATAAAGGATTTAATGGACAACCTTGTCTCATACCACGAGATAATTGAAAAAAAGAGGATCTGTAATTATTTGTAAGAACAGAAGCAACAGGTTTATAATATATTAATTTAATCCATGATATGAAATTAGGGCTAAAATTAAAATTTCTCAATACATTAAATAAGTATGTCCATTCAACTCTATCAAAAGCTTTTTCAGCATCTAATGAAATAATACATTCTGGGGTTGTGGGTGATGGAGTATAAATTATATTAATCAATTTTCTGACATTAAAAAAGGAATACCGATTCTTAATGAAACCAGTTTGGTCTTCTGAAATAATCTGTGATAGTACTCTTTCTAATCTAATGGCTAAAATTTTTGTAAGAATCTTAGAATCTGCATTTAATAATGATATAGGGTGGTAAGATGCACATAAATTAGGATCTTTATCTCTTTTAAGAATTAGAAAGATAGTAGCTTCATAAAAAGATTGAGGTAATCTCTTCTTAGCAAATGCATCATTAAAGATTTCACATAACCAAGGGGAAAGCAAAGAAGAAAAAGTTTTAAAAAATTCTACAATATAACCATCAGGGCCAGGAGCTTTCCCTGAGTTCATTGATGAGATAGCCTCTCCTATTTCAGCCATAGAGATGGGAGCATCGAACAAGCTACCATCTTCATCTGTCAGTTTAGGAATAATCAAATTGTTAAAAAAATTATCCATCATGGACAGGTCACCATCAAATTCTGATTGATATAAAGATTTATAAAAATCTTGAAAAGTGTTATTGATTTCTTTATGATCAGTAGTTAGATTACCGTTTTGTTTACGAATTTTAATAATTTGTCGCTTAGTTGAAATAGCTTTTAATTGATTAGCTAACAGTTTACCAGTTCGATCACTATGAATATAGAATTGAGCCCTGGTCCTAATTAATTGATTTTCAATTGAAGAAGATAATAATAAGCTATGTTCCATTTGAAGCTCAAATCTCTTCTTATAAAGTTCTTTGGTAGGAGTCTTATCAATTTCCTTAATTTTATCCACTAATAAAGCAATATCTAAATATCTTTGTTTTCTTTTACCAACGGAATATGAGATAATTTGTCCACGGATAAAAGCTTTAAAAGAGTCCCAAAGTATTCCTCTGTCAATTTCTTCAGTATAGTTTGTTGAGAAAAACAAGTCAATTTGCTGTTTTATGTAGGTGATAAATTCTGGGTCTTGAAGCAAAGTAGCATTACGTTTCCAAGATCTAGTATTATTGGAAAAGTTCGAAAACTTAATAGATAACTTCAAAGGTGCATGATCCAAAATAGTAATAGAATCATATTTACAATCAATAACATCCGTTAATAACCGATGATCAATAAGGAAATAATCAATTCTAGAATAACTATGATATACATGTGAAAAAAAAGAAAATTCTTTATCTTTAGGGTTCAAAAACCGCCATATTTCAGTAATTCCCGAATCAACCATGAAAGAATTAATAAGTAAGGCTGATCTATTCGGAAGAGTTCGGATAGGTTTAGATCTATCCATCGAAGGATTCAAACAACAATTAAAATCTCCACCCATTATCAACATATATTCATTTAGATTAGGAAGGGAAGTAAATAAACGTTTAAAAAATTTTTCCCACATTGTTTCAAGTTCAAGTTGAATTGCCATTCAATCATGGATGTGTATACAGCTAACAGAACAGTGTTCCTCTCAATCAGGGTGAAAAAAACACACTACATACAGTGGACACAGCACATACATCACAAAAATAACATTAACTCACGTTGCTGAGTGGCATGGCCTGAAGAATGATGGGCTGTTGCCTTGAAGCCACGTATCTGCTAGAACAGATCTGCAGCAATTCCTCATTTGGCACTGTAAATCCAGCTTGACATCCAGGGAACAAATAGCGGAGACCAGCATCAACAGGAAAGCCGGTCTGCAGGGAGCAACCCCCAAACCAGCGCTAATTCCAGTGTGCCCACCATCCCTCTGCTCTCTCCTGGGTGGCCATAACAGGTACCGCTCCTGGAACAGACTGATTCACAGTCCTCCATCTGGACCTGATGCAAACACAGTCGACACCTTTTAATAGGTGCAGGCTGCCGCTCTTTATGTGTGATTAGTCACATATGAGTGGGCCTTCTGATAAGGCGGAGTGACAATAAGCTGTGAGCTCAGCTCAGGGTAGACAAGCAATCACGTAAATGAGAAAAGCACTCTAAGTTACTGATGCAGCCTTGCAGTAGAAACCATTGGTGAAGGATAATGTGGCACGAAGATCCCCAGGACTCTTTTCAGACTCATCGCCATCATCATGAGATTCCATGTCATGTGACGTAGGCGGTCATAGTCTTGGCCATGACTGCCCTTGGCAACATTTTCTACAGAAATTGTTTGCCTTTGCCTTCCTCTGGCCAGTGTCTTTACAAGGTGTGTGACCCCAGCCATTATCAATAGAGACTGTCCGTCTGGTGTCAGTGGTGGCAAAACCAGGATTTGTGATCGGCACCAACTGCTCATATGACAATCCACCACCTTTCATGGCTGCTTCACATGATGCTGATTGGACGGCTAGGTAGGTGACACAACTTGCCCGAGGGTGACCTGTAGGCTAGCGGATGAGAGGAGCATCTTACACTTCCTTTGGTAGAGACTTATCTCCACCTTGATACCCAATCTTTTCGGCCTGTTCTGACTAGCAACATAATTTTCATGTTTGTTATGTGTATGCTGTTTAATTACACAAAATGACTGCTTTAACTGCAAAGCTTTTTCTTATCAAGCTCCTTAAATATATGTAGCATTTCACGAAAGGGAAAAGGGGATGGTGGAGCAGGATAAACCAAAGAAGGGAGGGAGACTGTAACAAGGTAAAGTGATGGATTTTTTAAGCTGTTTTCCAACTAAAGGAGAGAGACGGGGTTGTCTTAATGAATCCATATCTGTTGCACTTTGACCAATAATTTCCCAGGGCTTTGGAGGTAACCTTGTGCCGCTGGTGGGTAGTTAGTTGCCTAGTTACTGCACAAGAAATTGGGGTTAAAGGGTAGATAATTGACTAAGACAATGTGACTCGTGTTGTTCCTTGAGGATCTGTTCTGGGCCACCAGCTTTTTATTCAATATTAATTTTGTGGATGAAGAAAGTGGAAGAAGACTTGAAACTGCTCCCCCGAAGGTGGATACTGGTGAATTGAAATATTCAAAAATCATTTCTACATATATTTTTTCTTGCAAGTCTCTTAAGGATAGAACTCAACTGTGGGTAAATGGAAATGCATAGTAGGACAAGCTCAGAAGCTGCATAGTGTACTCTCCTTGCAAGTGTAAATTATTTCTCACTATAAAAGCTTTATTGTTGTCTCATAGCAGATCTAGGCTGCATACTAACATTAGGGAGGGAATAAACTACACAATTAATGTGAAGATTAATTGTGTGGACAGCTGAATAGGTATCAAGGTTAGTCACTATTGATCTGCATTATGGAGTGTCACACATTCAATTCTTCATCAGAATGTTTTGGGTGGACTTGAATTGAGAGTTTAAGTAGGGCATCACATAGAATAACAATCATTGTGAACTGTCTATCTAACTTTCATTTCAGAGGGGGGATTCTGGAAAAGCAGCCTTCATTAAGGACCACCCCCTCATCCAGGACATGCTCTCTTCTCACTGCTACCATCAGGAAGAAGGTACGGGAGCCTTAGGTCTCACACCACCAGGTTAAGGAACAGTTATTAACCATCAACCACCAGGCTCCTAAACCAACATGGGTAACTTCACTATACTAGAACACTGAACTGATTTCTGATCATAACCTATGGACTCACTTTCAAGGACTCTACAGCTCATGTACTCAGTATTACTTATTTATTATTATTTTTCTTTGCATTTGCACAGCTTGTCCTCTTTTGCACACTGGTTGCTTGTCAGCATAGTTTTTCATTGATTTCTATTGCATTGCTTTGTTCTACTGTGAATACCTGCAAGAAAATGAACCACAGTATTGTACTTGGTGGCATATTGGTACTTTAATAATAAATTTACTTTGAACTGTGAACTTTGAACTTTAAAAGATGAAAATGAAAATGTGAAATTCCCTGCAGATAAATCAATAAATAAAATGCTATTGTGCCACAATAAGTGCCTGTTTACCTGTCTACATGCACAATACTCTCTCTATCATTGTGACAGTATATTTTATATTGAGCTTTTTTTTCTTTTGTACTGTCTCAATGTACTTATATCTGGACATCTGTCTGGGTGGCATGCAAGCAAAAGCTTTTCACTGTATCTCTCTGTCTTTACTAATAATTAACCAATTCTATTTCCAATTGCACTTGCGTCCCTGATGGATATAACTAGTTAATGGCCAAGTGATAAACCAAGTACACTGACTCAGACCAGTCAGTGAAAACACACTCTAAGTTCAAAGTATTATCAAAGTATGTATACCTTATACAACCTTGAGATTCCTCTCCTAACAGGCTACCATAAAACAAAGACAGAACTCCAACAAGAAACATATATATAAAAAAGATAATTGAACGCTCAATGTGCATTGAAAAAAAAATCATGTGGAACGTAACCGCAGGGAAAGTAGTGTTTCTGAAATGAAGTCCACAAGAGAGCCAGATAATTCAGTACAGAGTCGAGTACACGTGGTGGAGCCACGATCGGAATTGGCTCATCTCTCGTCTTGGGTTCTGACACCCTGACCTTTACAATCTGGCCTGGTGCTTAAAACTCTGTTCAAACAACAGATTCTGCTGTTTGGATACACTGGATTTCGCCAGTCTCCATCTGAACATTGTGCTCAGTCACGTGAATACACTCTGGAACCCGGACACTGCGGCCTCGATTTGGCCGGTGCCCACTCTTCTATGTTCTTGCTGACAAATCCACTGCCTCTCCTCACCTCGGTTCTGCCACTTCGAATTGTCTCCAAGTACAAAGGGAAGATACAGACAATTATTTGTGATGATCATTTGCCAGAAAAAGTGTGGCTAACAAAGCATTTAGTTGCTCTCCTTGTTTCGTTAGCCACCAACCAGAAGTCACTGAAGTTCACCAGCAGCATTTTAAACCAGAAACGTCATGGATTTGTGGGTTCTAGTATAATACCTGACATTTGATCACTACATCCAGAATAATGTAGATTTTGGATGAAATATTACGGTGAAGAGCTGTGCATCCAATCCTACAAATGTTTAAATAACCTTGGTCATTTTTTTTTCTTCAGCGGTTTGAACGGGGCACAACTGCGCAAGTGCATGGAGGTCATCCAGCGAGAACAGCGAGAAGAGCTTAAAAAGAAGACAGATTTATACAGCGAGCGTCAGAGTAGAGGGAGACAGAGTAGGAAGGCTTTGGCTCAATGGGGCTTCAGCGATAAAGGGTTGAGGCGAGTTAGGTTATCCGTGTAGAATACAGACAGGAAATATGTGTGTGAGGCCGGTGTTCTGTGCTCGGTGTCAGAAGTGGGAAGTCTTGGAGACTCCCAGCCTCCCAGATGGCCACATCTGCACCAGGTGCATCAAGCTGCAGCTCTTTAGGGACCGGGTTAGGGAACTGGAGATGCAACGTGATGACCTTCGTCTGGTCAAAGAGTGTGAGAAGGTGACAGAGAGGAGTTATAGGTAGGTCACGCTGGGACCACAGGAGATAGATAAGTGGGCAACAGTCGGTCAGGAGAGGGAAGAACAAGAGAGGAAGAGGATGGCGGCAGTAATAGGGGACTCTATAGTTAGGGGGGAATACAGGCGATTCCATGGATGCAGAAAAGAAACACGGATGGTAGTTTGCCTCCCAGGTGTCAGGGTTAGGATGTTTCTGATCGCATCCATGATAACTTGAAGTGGGAAGGAGAGCAGCCAGAGGTCGTGGTACATATTGGGACCAACAACATAGATAGGAGAAGGGAGGAGGTCCTGAAAACAGACTGCAGGGAGTTAGGAAACTACTTGAGAAGCAGGACCTCAAAGGTAGTAATCTCAGGATTACTGCCTGTGCCACACGACAGTGAGAGTAGGAATAGAGTGAGGTGGAGGATAAATGCGTGGCTGAGGGATTGGAGCAGGGGGCACGGATTCAGATTTCTGGATCATTGGGACCTCTTCTGGGGCAGGTGTGACCTGTACAAAAAGGACATGTTACACTTGAATCCCAGGGGGACCAATATCGTGGTGGGGAGGTTTGTTAAGGCTATTGGGGAGATTTTAAACTAGAATTGCTGGAGGGTGGTAACTGAACTGAACTGACAGAGGGCAAAGGGAGGTTGGCTCACAAAGAGACAGTCTGAAAGGGAGGATAGGCAGGTGATAGAGAAGAGACGCGCTCAGACCGATGGTTTAAGATGTGTCTATTTTAGTGCAAGGAGTATTATGAACAAAGCAGATGAGCTTAGAGTGTGGATCAGTACTTGGAGCTATGATGTTGAGTCCATTACAGAGACTTGGATGGTGCAGGGGCAGGAATAGCTACTTCAAGTACCCGACTTTATCTTTTTCAGAAAGGACCGGGAGGGAGGCAAAAGAGGTGGGGGCGTGGCACTGTTCATTAGGGATAGTGTCACGGCTGCAGAACAGGAAGAAGTCATGGAGGGATTGTCTACGGAGTTTCTGTGGGTGGAAGTTAGGAACAGGAAGGGGTCAATAACTCTACTGGGTGTTTTTTATAGACCACACAATAGTAACAGAGACATCGAGGAACCATAGAACATTACAGCACAGTATAGGCCCTTCAGTCCTCCATGTTGTGCCAACCTATATAATCCTTAAAAAAAAGTATTAAACCCACACTACCGCATAATTCTCTATTTTTTTTTCATCATGTATCTGCCCAAGATTCTCTGAAATACCCCTAATGTTTTAGCCTCCACCACCATCCCTGGCGAGTCATTCCAGGCACTCACAACCCTCTGTGTAAAAAACTTACTCCTGATGTCTCCCCTAAGCTTCCCTCTCTTAATTTTGTACAAATGCCCTTTGCTATCAGTGCCCTGGGAAACAGGTACTGACTATCCACCCTATATATGCCTCTCATAATCTTGTAGACCTCTCATTCTTCTACACTTGAAAGAGAGAAGTCCCAGCTCTGCTAACCTTGCTTCATATGACTTGTTCTCCAAACCAGGCAACATCCTGGTAAATCTCCTCTGCACACTCTCCATAGCTTCCACATCCATCCTATAATGAGGTCACCATAATTGAACACTAAGTGTGGTCTCACCAGAGATTTGTAGAGTCGCAACATGACCTCTCTACTCATGAACTCAATCCCCCTATTAATGAAGCCTAGCATCCCATAGGCCTTCTTAACTACCTTATCAACCTGTGCAGCGACCTTGAGGGATGTATGGATTTGAACCCCAAGGTCTCTTTGTTCATCCACACTCTTAAGAAACAGACCATTAATCCTGTACTCAGTCTTCTGGCTTGTCCTTCCAAAATGCATCACCTTACACTTATCCAGATTGAACTTCATCTGCCACTTTTCTGCCCAACTTTGCATCCTGACTATATCCTCTTGTAACCTTCGACCACCTACAGCTCCATCCACAACTCCTCCAATCTTCGTGTCATCCGCAAACTTACTCACCCATCCTTTGGCCTCTACATCCAGGTCATTTCTAAAAATCACAAATAGCAGGGGTCCCAGGACAGATCCCTGCAGCACTCCATTAGTCACTGACCTCCAGGCAGAATACTTTCCTTCCACAACTACCATCCACTTTCTTCCTTTAAGACAATGTTTTTTATCCAAGTAACATCCAAGTAGGAGTAGATAGGGAGACAGATTCTAATAATAATAACAGGGCTGTTGTGGTGGGGGATTTTAATTTCCCAAATATTGATTGGCATTTCCCTAAAGTGAGGGGTTCAGGGTTGAGTTTGTTAGATGTGTTCAGAAAGGTTTCTTGACATAATATGTAGATAAGCCTACAAGAGGAGAGGCTGTACTTGATGTCGTATTGGGAAATGAACCTGGTCAGGTGTCAGGTCTCTCAATGGGAGAGCATTTTGGAGATAGTGATCACAACTCCATCTCCTTTACCATAACATCGGAGACGGATAGGAGCAGATAAATTAAGAAAGCAGTTAATTGGAGTAAGGGGAAATATGAGGCTATCAGGCAGGAACTTGGAAGCATAAACTGGAAACAGATGTTCTCAGGGAAACGTATGGAAGAAAATGTGGCAAATGTTCAGGGGATATTTGCGTGGAGTTCTGAATAAGTATGTTCCAATGAGACAGGGAAAGGATGGTAGGGTACAGGAACTGTGGTGTACAAAGACTGTTGTAAATCTAGTCAAGAAGAAAAGAAGAGCTTATGAAAGTTTTAGAAAACTAAGTAATAATAGAGATCTAGAAGATTATTAGGCGAGCAAGAAGGAGCTTCAGAATGAAATTAGGAGAGTCAGAAGGGGCCATGAGAAGGCCTTGGCAGACAAGATTAAGGAAAACACCAAGGCATTCTACAGGTATGTGAAGAGCAAGAGGATAAGGCATGAGATAATAGGATCAATGAAGTGTGACAGTGGGGAAGTGTGTATGGAACTGGAGGAGATAGCAGAGGTACTTAATGAATACTTTGCTTCAGTATTCACTACAGAAAAGGATCTTGGCGATTGTAAGGATGACTGAAAAGCTTGCGTATATAAATACTAAGGAAGAGGATGTGCTGGAGCTTTTGGAAAGGATCGAGTTGGATAAGTCACCAGGACTGGATGGGATGTACCCCAGGTTCTGTGGGAAGCAAGGGAGGAGATTTCTGAGCCTCAGGTAATGATTTTTGCATCATCAATGAGGACGGGAGAGGTTCCAGAGGATTGGAGGGTTGTGGATGTTGTTCCCTTATTCAAGAAAGGAAGTAGAGATAGCCCAGGAAATTATAGACCAGTGAGTCTTATTTCAGTGGTTGGTAAGTTAATGGAAAAGATCCTGAGAGGCAGGATTTATGATTATTAGGAAAGGTATAATATGGTTAAGAATAGTCAGCATGGCTTTGTCATAGGCAGGTCGTGCCTTACCAAGCTTGACTGAATTGTTTGAGGATGTGACTAAACACATTGATGAAGGTAAAGCTGAAGATGTAGTGTATATGGATTTCAGCAAAGCATTTGATAAGGTACCCCATGTAAGGCTTATTGAGAAAATAAGGAGGCATGTGATCCAAGGGGATATTGTTTTGTGGATCCAGAACTGGCTTGCCCACAGAAGGCAAAGAGTGGTTGTAGACAGGTCATATTCTGCAGTGGTGTGCCTCTGAGATCTGTTCTGGGACTCCTATTCTTTGTGATTTTTATAAATGACCTGGATGAGGAAGTGGAGGGATGGGTTAGTAAATTTGCAGATGACACAAAGGTTGAGGGCGTTGTGGATATTGTGGTGGGCTGTCAGAGGTTACAGCGAGACATTGATAGGATGCAAAACTGGGCTGAGAAGTGGCAGATGGAGTTCAACCCAGATAATTGTGAGGTGGTTCATTTTGGTAGATCAAATATGATGGCAGAATTTAGCATTAATGGTAAGTCTCTGGGCAGTGTGGAGGATCAGAGTGATCTTGGGGTCCGAGTCCATAGGACACTGAAAGCTGCTACGCAGATTGACTCTGTGATTAAGAAGTCATACGTTGTATTGACCTTCATCAACCATGGGATTAAGTTTAAAAGCCGAGAGGTAATGTTGCAGCTATATAGGACCCTTGTCAGTCCCCACTTGGAATACTGTGCTCAGTTCTGGTTATCCTGCCATAGGACGGACGTGGAAACCATAGAAAGGGTGCAGAGATTTACAAGGATGTTGCCAGATTGGGGAGCATGCCTTATGAGAATAGGTTGAGTGATCTGAGCCTTTTCTCCTTGTAGTGACGGAGGATGAGAGGTGACCTGACAGAGGTGTGTAAGATGATGAGAGGTATTGATCATGTGGACAGTCAGAGGGTTTTTCCTGGGGCTGAAATGGTTAGCACAAGAGGGCACAGTTTTAAAGTTCTTAGAAGTAGTTACAGAGGAGAAGTCAGGAGTAAGTTTTTACTCAGAGAGTGGTGAGCATGTGGAATGGGCTGCCGGTGGTGGAGGTGGAAATGATAGGGTCTTTTAAGAGACTCCTGGATGGGTACATGGAGCTTAGAAAAATAGAGGGCAATGGGTAAGCCTAAGTAGTTCTAAGGTAAGGACATGTTCAGCATAACTTAGTGGGCTGAAGGGCCTGTATTATGCTATTGGTTTTCTATGCTTCTATGTCATGACTATCTGTAAGAACTGAATGTATCATTATAGTATACCCCAATACTCTTTTGCCCAAGATCCTGCAATTTGGTTGAGAGCTACTAACATCAATAAAGCAGATCATATATCCAGTTTTATAATGTTGCTAATGGGGGTTTATTATATGCAAATTAACTGCAATAATTCCTACAACAGAGGGAAAATTCCATAAATGGGAATTCATCTGGGGTGTTCCCAATCATGAAAGGTACCATGCAAATGCATTTTAATGGCATACAACAGTATATTCACAAATGTGTTTACATTCATCCATTCTGTCTTATAAATCAGGTGATTCTTCCTTTGTTATGACAGTTTCATCCTTGTTTACTTCTGCTCCCACGAGCTGCCATTGAAAGAAAACTGAGCCTCATTGTGCCTTCTACTGCAAAGTCACAAATATAATTCCCCAGTCAATTATTGTAAGTCTTTTCAGTTTGCAATGGGAATCAGCACTCTGGTCCTTTGGATGGCAAAAAAATGCTTTATCCTTAAATCTCATTTGAATCTGCATTCCACATCAGAAAAGTATTGCAAGTAGTTGATAAAATTCACCTCAGGTTTCTCTGAATATCTTTGCTCCTGTTGTGGCATTATCAAAAGAATACTAAAAAATTAAATCACTGATCTGTCAAGAGACTTGTAGGTAGGTATCGCACTGATACTGTTGAATGGTTTACAGCAGCAATTTTTTTTTGCTGTCTCTGTGGGCTCCCAAACTTTTTTACACCTGGAACCAACACCATTAAGCAAGTGGTCTTTGCACCTCATGTTTGGAATTCCATGACATGACCAGGATTTGATAAAGCTGCAGAAAGTTGCAAGCTCTACTAGCCTCCGTGGTATCCCAGACATCTTCAAGAAGCAATGCCTCAGAAGGCAGCATCCATCATTAAGGAGCCCCATCACCCAGGACATGCCCACTTCTCACTGCTACCATCAAGAAGGAGGTACAGGAGCTCAAAGACACACACTCAGCATTTCAGGATAAGCTTCTTCCCCTCCACCATCAGAATTTTCAATGGACATTGAGCACAACTTTGGTAATTTTTCCCTCTTTTTCAAAATCTATTATACAATAAAACTTGACAAGCTATACAGTTTTCACATCACTATACACGAGTTATCAAAGTTCAAAATATATTTATTATCAAAGTATGTATACATTATACAACCTTAAGATTTGGCTCTTTACAGGCAGCCACAAAACAAAGACATCCAAAAGAACTCATAAACAAGGATGAGATTTCCATGTAGTCTTTTGTAATAACACTAGCTTTTTAAGTTTCTTTTAAACAAAAAGACTGTCAAACACCCAATGCATAGAGAGAAAAAACAACAAATTGTGCAAGCAATTAAAGTAAGCAAATAGCATTTAGAACGAAACTGAGTACTCAGACATGAAGCCCAGAACTTTCACTAAATAATATAAATACCAAATTGTTTACTTTTAAAACAAAAGCAAAGGACAATTATCTTGGATCCAAGTTTTGCATCTGTGGTGGACATATACCTCTTGCCTCCAAATTTGGAAAGACTTCCTCAATGATAATTTTGTTAGTGACAATTCCCCTCTTCCAATCCCTGTTGTAATTTTATTGAGATACAACACGAAATAGGCCCTTCTGGTCCTTCGAGCATGCCACCCAGCGATCCCCTGATTTAATCCTAGCCTAAACACATGACAACTTACCAATGACAATGAGGCCCTTGGACTGAGGGAGGAAACCAGAGCACCCAGAGGAATCCCATGCGGCAACGGAGAGAACGTACAAACTCTTTACAGGCAGTGGTGGGAATTGAACCCCAGTCATCTGTACCGTAAAGCATTGTGCTGACCACTGCACTACCACGCCATCCATAATTAGGGTCTCTAACCTCCAGCAATTGTGATGTCATCAACAAATCAACTTAAATGAAACCAAGATAGCTCGATTTTTAAAAAAAGTACATTGACCTCCATAAAATATCTAATTTCCAAATATGACTAAGTGAAGGCTGCAATATCAAAAACAATTTAACAGATTAAAACTAATGACATCCATTATACTTTAAGGTATGGTGGAAATAAAATATTCATAAAATGATGCTTTTAGAGCTAAGCAGTAAATGTGACAGTATGCTATTAAAATTTCAATCATAGCTTATTTGATTTTCGCAATATTTAACAGTGAGTCAAATTCTTAAGGTTGCTGAGGTCAAATGATCCTTACTTCCCTTGGAGAGGAATGGCGAAGTGCAGACTCCGGAGGAGGAACTTTCCATGAAACTCCGAACGAGTCTCTATGTGTTTATGCAGTAATGTGCTGACAATAACAAATCCGTAGAGGAGATCACCCCATCCTGACAACTCTCTGACATGATTTTTGCCAACCAAGTACTAGTTCAAGAACTCTAAACTATTGAGTATAGTATGGGATTCATGACGAGACAGACAAAGCAGGAAGAGTGGAGATTCAAGAAAACTTCCTGCAGGTTTCAGGTGTAACTTCAAGTGTCTTGGAGAATTTTGACTTGTACTCAAATTGTTTGGTGAGGTCTGTCAGATAAGAATATTACACTTTTATCACATCATTATCCACACTATGATTTCACAATTTTTATTTGAAAGCTGGTGATATTACAAAAGGCTACACTGAAATCAGATAAATGTTTAAAAAATAACCAAACCGACTGATATCTCAGGCAGAACAGAAGACTTTAAACAGTGATACCCCTCGTTAGTGAAGACAGTGACAAATATGTTTGGATCTTTACATTTTATTCTCCTCTATCTTCTATTGCAAATGTAAATTCTGTATTCACTGAACAGCTTTCTGCTGCTATCTGATTAGATAACATCGACAATGGGAACTGGCTCAAATGCAAAGCTGTTTTATTTGGTCGAGCCCTTCACACAGATTAAATATGGGGATTAATTACCCTCCCTGATCCCACTGACTTACTGCTCTTCCCTGTTCTGGAATGATGGGAAGGATATGTTGTTCTTTCTTCTACTTGCATGCTAGAATTTGCCTGCAAAATGAATCAAAGTCATTCAAGATTCAAAGATTCAGAGTACATTTCCAATCCATGGAAGTATAAATTGTACACCTTGAAATTTGTCTGCTTACAGGGAGCCACAAAAGCAAGAAACCCAAACAAACCAATTTAAAAAAAGACCGAAAACCACTGTACAGAGAAAGATGGGAAAAAACCCGCACATCATGCAAACAATACAAGCAAGCCAACAGCATCCTGAACCAGAATGATACCCAGATCCATTCCGCAGCAGCTGGAGTAGGCCCAAGCCTCAATCCCCGGTACACTGCGCCAGTGGGCCACAAACGCACAGCAGCCAGATCAGGTCACAGCCTCATCGCCATTCAGAAAGGAATAAACACTTGCGGGGAGTGAGTGGAATCAGCCTGACCATTGCTTCTGTACCCGACACCTGGGCTTCCAATCTATCTGAGCCGATGCTTATATTGTCCAAGCACTAGGTAGTGACACATTTCCGGACCCAGATCCAGACACCCTGATTGCTTGGGCCACCCAGCCCAAAGCCGTTCTCCATCTCACCCCCTCACACCCAGGTTAGGTGGAGGGCTATCGAAACTCCTCCACATCGATTCCTCTCCAAAACGCTCACTGTGTCACTGGCAGTGATACGAACTCCGTCTACGACCCCAGCTCAAACACATTGCCCCTTGCAATGCCTCAGCATGGCCTATCCCCCAAACCAGCCTCGCCTCTGCTTGCCTCCTCACTGTCTGCAGCAATAGTTCACCACAATTTGCTTCAGAAAAGATGCTACAAGTAATGTTCTTAGTCGAATCTCTTGCCTTACGATTTACCAGTAATTTGTCACACACCTTTGGTAGCGACATCTTAAACTAGCAGCCAGTTGCAGGTTTCCCGTTTGTTTGCTTATTTAGTTGTTTATTGGATTACAGTGTAGAATAGGCTCTTCTGGCCCTTCAAGCTGCAGCACACAGCAGCTCCTGAGTTAACCCTAGTCTAACCACAGGACAATTTACAATAGCCAATTAACCACCTACCAACTGGTAAGTCTTTGGACTGTGGGAGGAATCCGGAGCTCCCGGAGGAAACCCGAGCAGTCAAGGGGAGAACCTACAAACTCCTTACAGACTGAAGTAAGAATTGAACCCCGGTCGCCTGGACCGCACAGCATCATGACAACCACTAAGCTACTGTGCCACCCCTGTTAGGCCAGACCTCCTGAGAAATGGATCATGGGACCAGACAGATGAGTAATTCAATTTCATTTTAGGCTTTCTGACCTCTGCATCTACGGTGGAAAGTCTCCCTTGCCTCAGGCCTCCTCCTTCAACCATGTCTGATCATGAACAGTAGCTGTTTCAGCACCTGCATGCCTCTCCAGTTTCGGTGTACTGCTCTCAGAAGTTGCACAACCTGCCTGTTGTCTTGATTATGATCAGCCTGGCTTTTAGCTAGGTGGGGTGGTCTGATATCACAGCAGGTTTTCAGGATTTTTACAATGAGGCCATTTCATAAGTAATTTCTTTTGGGGGGCGTATTGCCTATGGACGAGTACTGAGTTTCTGTCAGAAATTTTGCATTTAACTCTGTAGGAGTCTTTGTGTGTTTGCAAGATTACAGAGTGCAATGCTGACAATAATACATATTCTGAGGCAAGACTTGGGGAAGGGAAGTGACAAATCATAGTGTGGTGAGGGGATTGATGGTGTGTGAAGAAGTTCAAGCCAAATGGTAATCATGCCTGGTGTCAGAGGCCAATGTTGATTAAGGGGAAAGTTCAGTGATTGGACACTGAAAATTGGGGCAGGATTATTGTGTGGGGTTGGATCTGGAGGAACATGTCCAAACTCACAAGGAATGGATTAAAAAAACACTTTCAAGGCTTCTCCTTAATTCTGCATTTCTCTAAATACCCAAAAAACCCCACCCACAGAAAATAAAGAGAGAAACTTTCTTTAAATGAAGCCACGTCCTTAAAGGAGTTCAACTGCTAACTTGTCTCTGGAGAAAAAAGTTGCTATGCGAATTTCATCTGACAAGAACGGGGTTTAAAATTTTTAATGCCTGTATTTTGTTGTATTTTTGACTCAAACCCTTAGCTGGTTAAAACTTCCTCTACAAATTATTTTACAGCCCTTTGGGGATTAAAATTTATTGTCAATAAGATTTTATTTATTATTTAATTTGCACTGAACATAAGAGCATTGCTGAAATTCTTACAGTACTCGCCCACCCCCCCCCAAAGCCAACTTCAGCCCACACAGTTCCTAAACGTGCCAAAAGAAAAAGAAATATTATGCTCAAACCAAGAATGACCACATATAAAGCTTGTTTTTTTAACATTTGAACAAATCATGGATTCTTTTTGGTTGAAAAAATTTGAGTGAAGCCAAATTTCTGTGATTTCTTCCTGCATTGAATTTCACCAACAAGGACAAGACATGCTCAAGCACAAATATGAAAGGCTTAGTGCTGTAGGAATTGTACACTCTTTGAAAGCAGTGAGCCCGTTCTGCACGTTGCGTTTAGTGATGGATCTTATCGGGCAAGCAGTACACTTCATAGCAGCGATTCATTTCTGATTCTGTTAATGCAACTACATATGGGTCAGCTGGCTTTGCAGTCTATTGCGAGCCTAATGGCAGGGTTACGCAACTAAAGATGACAGTCTCTTCTGGTGTGAGAATGATTTATTATTCTTATTAAAACAGGCTGTGAAATTCTGAGGTTTCTTTGGAAATTGATATCTAAAAGCTAGATATAAGGAAATGAATGTTATGCAGTTTGATTCAGAAAAAAAAGAGAAAATCTTTTTAAACCATATTTTACAGAAATGAGCTAAGCTTTTCCTCACAACCCTCAGTGTATCCCTGATCCAACCAGATGCTGCATCTTCTGCCAGTGTTAAATACACCAACCTGTGCATTAAATAGAACAGAAACAGGGTTAATCTTTCAATTCTAAGTCCTTTCATCTGACTTCAAGCATTAGTTAAGTTTCTCTTTCCACCGATGCTGTCTGGTCTGCTGAGAAATTCTAACATTTTCTATTTTAATTTCAGATTTGCAGCATTTGCAGTTTATCTTTTTGTTTTGAATTTTAATTTTTGTTCTGCATTGTCCAAGGTTTATCGATTCTCTTTCTCCATTTGATTAATCTTCCTACTTGCTTATTTCCCAGTCAACACTTTTTATTTTGATCAAGCGTTTTGGTTGGTCAACCACAGCTACAAATGCCTTGATATCAAAACCTTTGCAGTCACTTACAAACTTCTTGTCTCCACCCACTCCTGCCTCTGCAATGTCCTGGATACCATAGTCCACATGTTCTTCTCCTTCCTTCTTTGCTTCTTTCTCTCCTTTTTAATCTCCCTATTGTGACACTGCTTGTATTTTGGAATACGAGTTCTATCTGCTGCTGTCTCAACAGAGACACAGTAGCGTAGTGGCAAGCAAAATGCTTTACAGTACCTGCGACTTGGGTTCGATCCCTGCTGCTGCCTGTAAGGAGTTTCTACGTTCTCCCCGTGACCACATGGGATTCCTCCAGATGCTCCGGTTTCCTCCCACAGTCCGAAGAAAGACTGATTGATAGCTTAATTGATCATTATAAATTGTCCTGTGATTAGGCAAAGGTCAAATTGGGGGGGGGGGGGTGTTGCTGGGCAGCAAGGCTCGAAGGGCCGGCTCTGTGCCATATCTCAATAAATAAATAGATCTCTTCCTACCTTTAAAAGTCTGTTAAAAGCATCGGTTTATCCACTCAACAAGGAAAGCAACTAAATACTTTGTTAACCACACTTTTCTGGCAAACAATCATTGTAAGTAATACTCTGCAACTTCCCTTTGGACTTGGAGCAATTCAATGTGGAAGAAAGGAGGCAAAGCAAGGCGGCGGGCCGGTTGCCGAGAGCGTGGAAGAGCATGAAAGATCTGGCACAGGCTGAATCAAAGCTGCGGAGTACAGGCACCAAACGTGACTGAGCACCATCTGCAGATGGAGATTCACAGGCCAAAGAGAAGTCCGGCTTATCCAAGTGGCAGAACCTGTTGTTCAGATGGAGAGGTAAGCATTGGTCCGCATAGGAAAGGTCAGGGTGTCGGGGCCCGAGGCGAGGATCACCGCTCCACGATGTTTACTCAGCCTTACACTGAACTATGGGAATCTCTTTTCAGACTTCAGTTCAGAAACACTATTTGCTTGTGGTTACCGTTTGCATGAAGTTTTTATTCCATTGCACATTAGGTGGTCGACATTGGGTCTTTTTAATTCTTATTCTTTTATTTTCTTATGGACATGATGTGGTTTTTTTTCTGTGTACATTGTGTCTACATGGGGTTTTTTTTTATCGATTTCTTTGCTTTGTGGCTGCCGGTTAGGAGAAAATTCTCAAGGTTGAATAATGTAGACATTCTTTGATAATAAATGTACTTTGTACTTTTTTACTTTCTTCTCCTTTTCCATATTCTATGTTGCAGAGCTCTACCCCACCTGTAAGGAACCAGGGACGCAATTATTAACAGATAGTTACAACTTTGATACTTTGTTCCCTCTTCTTTTGAAATCTACAGAACTGGAAATATTTGTGACTGATCAGTTCAGTGACTAATTTCCATTGTCCAAGTTCACAGAGTTTTGGAAACCATTAGATAGATAGCCTTAGATTAGTGTGGTGACATTTTATCAGTAACATCACTTTCTTAAATGATTTCCATCATTTTGTAAAAGGATCCCAGCTAATAAAGATATATTTCCTGTTTGGTTTCATGAGTTTATGTATTAGATATATATCTTCCCCATCCCTTGGGACACAAAAGCCAGATGTTTGTAATTTATACCAAGCAAAAACAAAACTCGTTTAACATTTTATTCTGGAAATTCCTAAAGTATAAAGTAAGACATGATAAATTCTTGTGGCTTAAAACTGAACAACAAGACGGATATTTCTGTTTAGATCATTGAATAAGATAAATTGCTGTCTTTTCTTTTATATTGGTATTAATGCTTTGAAGCAAAGTTTTTATGTCCTAAAGAGATATATGAAGGGTACTCTTCTGATTGTTAAATTAATGTATTAAATCTGTCAATAAAATCCTTTGCTTCCTTTCTCTCTCATTAAATCATTATTGCCTTCTCAATAACTTCTGTACTTATTTTAAGTTTATCCCAGATTTGGAGTTTGCCCAAAGGAGACTCATGGCAAGAAAGCAGGACAAGGCTTATTGGTGTTTGTAGGAACTAAAAAGTAAGTGCAAACTCACAGAAAACTTTGTTAGAGGTGAGGTGCAGCTGGTTTCACGATGGCATGCAAATTGTGACCCTAACTAATGAATCTACCACAGAGCCTGTTTTAGCGAACACCAGAGTCAAATAAAGCTGCGTCAGCAACATAGGCTTCCTCTGGGTGCTGCGGTTTCCTCCCACATTCCCAAGAATGTGCAAAAGTTCTAAACACGTAAATAGAACCAAAGTGCCTAAGACTTTTGCACAGTACTATATCTGCCAACATGGAGCTGAGAGTGAGTTTGTAAATCTGGCAGGAGCAAAGAATGTTGGGAATAATGAGGGTGGAGCACCGCGGGTGGGGTGGACAGGTGGCAGATTCCCCTCTCCCTGCTGTCTTCCCACTCTCAGTCCACAATAGAAACCCCTATCGGAATCAAGTTTATCATCACTCACAAATGTCATGTGGCAGCAGTACAGTGCAATACATAAAATTTCCTCAATACTGTGCAAAAGGTTTCGGCTCCCTAGCTATAGATATGTGCCCAAGACATTTGCATGGTTTTGTATGATTAGAGTTGGTGAGTTGTGGGCACGCTGTATTGGTGCCAGCAATGTGGTGACACTTTGCAGGCTGCTCCAGCAGAGTCCTTGGACTGCCTCACCTCCCATGGACTTCCGACAGGACTGTAGTTGATCCTCGGTTTTAGTGGGAAAATGTTTAACCGGCAAGGACTTCTCTCCAGAACTAAGGTCCCCTGAATCTCCACCCCGATAAACATTAGCACAGAGACAAAGAAAAAGATGATTATCTCAAGAATCACCCTCTAAAGATGAACGTTGCCAGCTTTGGGCCAATTGATGAATAGGGTGTTTCAAGTCAACACTTCAACCTGGCACACTACTGATGGTCCACTGAACAGTAACGATGCCTGCCTGGGATTTGAATAACTTATAGCAGACACCCCAAGGCTGAAGAAAAATGCCACAAGTACCATTTCCCCAGATTCCTCCGAAGTCTGGGAAGGATGAACAAACTGATGGCAGTGCTCGTTGCCAGGCCAATATCACCAGCACTAAAGCTCTACTGGCTAGGTCGCAACATTCACATGCCCACTGCCAGAATTCCAAAACAAGCATTCTCCTCTGAGCTCTGTCACGGCAACTGTTCAATGTAATGTCAGAGAATTATTACAGCATACAACCTGAAATTTTTACGCTTCGCAGACATCCTCAAAACAGAATAAAATGCAAAAAATGAATGACAGAAAATTGTTAGAACACCAAATTGCCCTTACCCCTCATGCATAAGCAGCAGCAAAAGCACCAACCCTCTCCCCTCCCACTCCCTCCATTTGCTTCAGCAGAAGCATCAACCACCCCCCCAACAGGCAGCAATAGCAAGCCCCAAAGAGACCATGATCTAGAGTCCATCAACAACTACTGTCCGTCCCACCACTTTAGCATCTCTCATTCTTTTGCAGATGAGGGAGAGGGAGATATCGCTCCTGCGACAGTGAGAGGGGAGACCAACAGCTCGCTGTTTCCATGTTACAATAGCTTGACCAAATGGACAGAGGAAGTTATTCACGGATGTATTTTCTGATTCATGAATGATGCCAATTCCTTCATTTCACCTGACAACTTAAAACCTGTGATCATTTAAAGTGGAAAAGGGCATTTGATTTGATACCCTGAGGAAATGGAAAATATCCTAATTAGACCAGTGCTTCAAAAGCCCTGTGTATGCAGAGGAAGAAGTGTACCACCTCAAAGACTACACCCACCTTTACTGTCAGATCCTTCCTGACCCATGGATGGAAAAGGCTGCTGTTGTCACATTGGACTTTCACTCCCTCCTCTCAAAATATGCAAACCCAGACAAAATTCAAATTATCCTTAATCCCAAAGGGCCGCTTAAAAGGAAGTTTCTAAATTCTCATCACAGATGTTCTTGTTTCCATCTTGTGAATGAAACTATTCTAATAGGATTGTTCCCTGCAGCTGGTGGCCCAGTATCATCTCATTTCATAACCTACCTTGCCTCCCAATTCAATCTCAACAGTTTTTCTCGTACCAGCAGCTCATTACGTATATATAATCAGGGGAAAATCACAAAGCTATTGAGAAATTTCTGGTAAAGTCTTTGGCACCCTAACTATATATACCGCATGTGCCTAAGACTTTTGCATATTACTGAGTTTGGTAGCGTGGAGCAGAGAGCGAGTTTGTAAATCTGGCAGGAGCAAATGATGTTGGGACTGGGGAGGGTGTGGGACAGGTGGCAGAAAAGAGTACCAGAGTGGGGAATGATGATGATGATGATGTTGATAATAATAATAATAATAACAACAACTTTATTGTTCCCAAGTGGGGAATTCTTTCATTACAGCAGCAACATTTAAAAACACACTTAGCAGTGTACAGACTTAACTAATAATAAAGTACAGAATAATAATATATATACAATGATAAGACACCAGGCAGTAGGTTTATTGATTATTACAAAATATCTCTCTGGCACTTCCTGATCCCTCCCCTTTCACTTCCATTTACCCCAAACATGATTCCTCTCTCCCTGCGCCCTTCCCACTCTTAGTCCACAATAGAGACCAATATCGGATTCAAGTTTATCATCACTCGATCACTCACGTATGTTATAAAATCTGTTTTTTTGCAGCAGTAGTACAGTGAAGTTACATAAAATTACTATAGTATTCTGCAGAAGTCTTAGGCACCCTAGCCATATATATAGATTTGTGTTTGTGTGTGTGTGCCTAAGACTTTTGGACAGTATTGTAAAGTATATCACCAATGAGCCCATCACTTAAAGTTAAAATAAAACTAAGACGTATTCTCCTGGGTTCCTGTCTTTCTCTTTCAATTAGTTTTATGTTTTGGAGTTACAAAACGTAATATCTTGTGTCTCATCTGTAAACATTTTATCTTCAGTGTTTGCTCCTAAATGTGGTCAGTACATTGAATGAACTCAAATAAAACATGAATGTATAGTTCGTTTGTTTGTTTTATGCCTTGTCCTATTACGAGGTCTTTCCATGACCGTGTTTGTTTTTGGCAAATGTTTCTACAGAAGTGGTCTGTCATTGTCTTTTTCTAGGCAGTGTCTTTACAAGATGGGTGATCCCAGCCATTATCAGCGATTGTCTGCCTGGCATCAGTGGTCACATAACCAGGGCTTGTGATATGGGTCATATACCCATCCACCTCCTGCACCCATAGTTTCACATGACCCTGATGGGGGGGGGGGTGTTATGCAGGTGCTACACATTGCCTAAGGGTGACATGCAGGCTAGTGAAGGGAAGGAGTGCCTTATATCTCCTTTGGTAGAGACAAATCTCCACCCTGTACCCCCACCCCAAGAATGTACAGTGCCACCAGTAGTGGGACAGCACAATAGCACAGTGGTTAGAACAACGCTTTTACAGTACAGGCAAGCTGGGTTCATTTCCCACCACTGTGGTAAGGAGTTTATATGTTCTCCTGTGACCGTGTGGGTTTCCTCCCACTGTCCAAAGACACACCGGTTCGTAGGTTAATTGGTCACTGTGAATAGGGTGGGATTAAATCAGGAGACTGCTGGGCGGTGTGGCTCAAAGGGCTGGAAGGGCCTGTTCCACACTGTATCTCAATCAATAAATAAAAGGATACTTGATCAGTACCTGATCCTTGGTCCTACCTTGGAGTAGTTGGTGAAACAACCTACTTTAACCCAGTCAGCTGTCAAAGCAGGCTTACCACCTTCACTTGGTCTACTGTTTAATATTTACCTTGTTGGGATTTCATACAGCTCATGATAACTATCACACACCACATCTCTCCTTCTGTTCCATGCTTCCACTACACCCTGCTTTGTACGCACTCACTCTCTATCATGTCATCTGCATCTTTCAATGTGACTTTTCACCTCTAGAACCATTTAATTCTTCCCTTCACTAATAGGATTAAAATCTCCTCTGCCAGCTTGATGCTTAAAGCCATTCATCAGTATAATTGATTTGTATGAAAATGTTGTTCATTATATCTGTTTATTCTGTTATGTCTGTAAATAAAAAAGTTATGCACAACTTGTTTCATCTTTTGCCTTATGGAAGAAGAGGGGAAAGAGAATGTCTCCCAGGTTCAAAGAGAGCTTGTACCCCTATTATATAACTCAAATAGTTTTGTTGTGGGAGAAATTGGACCCTTGACCTCACAAAATATCTTGTTAGATCTTGCACTTTATTGTTCACCTGCAGTAATTTCTCTGTAGCTGTAGCACATTCTTCTGCACTATTATTGTTTTACCTTGTTCTACCTCAGCGCACTGTGTAATGATCTGAACTGTATGAACAGAATGCAAGACAAGCTCTTTACTGTATCTCACCATTTGTAACAATAATGAACTAATTCCAAACATTTTCCTGGGTCCCACCATTTATTTATTTGACCACTGCAATCAGTTTCTAATCAATGAAAATCACTCAGACATTATTGATTACAGCCATGAAATTGGGCCTCAAATTACTACAAAACTTTTGTCTGAAATTTCAGTCTTTTTTTTAAGGAAGTCTTGGCCAATTTAAGGTAAAAACAAGCCATAATTCTACATTCTACAAAATAATTTCTAGTTCTATGTAGGTTTTATTTACTGAGAAAGCTAGATGCTATGAATAGCTAAATGAGTAAAAGGCATAAAGGCATAAAGTTAAAGATGACATATTTATTTAATACTTTAAGCAAGATTATTTTTTAATTTTTTTTGAAACTTTTAGAGTTTCAAATAACAAAAAAGGAAAAGGACCCAAAGCAAAAGTTTGGGCACCCTGCATGGTCAGCACTTAATAACACCCCCTTTGGCAAGTATCACAGCTTGTAAATGCTTTCTGTAGCCAGCTAAGAATCTTTCAGTTCTTGTTTGGGGGATTTTTGCTCATTCTTCTTTGCAAACAGCTTCTATTCCTTTGAGATTCTTGGGCCGTCTTGCATGCCCAGCTCTGTTGAAACCTATCCACAGATTTCCGTTGATGTTTAGGTCGGGGGACTGTGAGAGCCATGGCAAAACCTAAAGCTTGTGCCTCTTGAGGTAGTCCATTGTGGATTTTGAGGTGTGTTTAGGATCATTATCCTGTTGTAGAAGCCATCCTCTTTTCATCTTCAGCTTTTTTACAGATGGTGTGATGTTTGCTTCCAGAATTTGCTGGTATTTAATTATTTCTTCCCTCTATCAGTGAAATGTTCCCCATGCCACTGGCTGCAACACAATCCCAAAGCATGACCGATCCACCCCCATGCTTAACAGTTGGAGAGGTGTTCTTTTCATGAAATTCTGCACCCTTTTTTCTCCAAACATACCTTTGCTCATTGTGGCCAAAAAGTTCTATTTTAACTTCATCAGTCCACAGGACTTGTTTCCAAAATGTATCCAGCTTGTTTAGATGTTCCTTTGCAAACTTCTGATGCTGAATTTTGTGGCGAGGATGCAGGAAAGGTTTTCTTCTGATGACTCTTCCATGAAGGTCATATTTATGCAGGTGTTGCTGCACAGTAGAACAGTGCACCACCACTCCAAAATCTGATAAATCTTCTCTTCCTAAAGGTGTTTTGTAGTCAAAAGAGGGTTTTGATTTGCCTTTCTAGCAATCCTATGAGCAGTTCTCTCAGAAAGTTTTCTTGGTCTCCCAGACCTCAACTTGACCTCCACTGTTCCTGTTAACTGCCATTTCTTAATTACACTACGAACTGAAGAAACGGCAACCTGAAAACGCTTTGCTATCTTCGTATAGCCTTCTCCTGCTTTGTGAGCATAATTTATTTTAATTTTCAGAGTACTAGGCAGCTGCTTAGAGGAGCCCATGGCTGCTGATTATTGGGAAGTCAGGGTATTTATAAAGCTTTGAAATTCGCATCACCTGGCCTTTCATAATGATGACTGTGAACAAGCTATAGCCCTAACAAGCTGCTTAAGGTCTGAGACCTTGGTAAAAGTTATCTGAGAGCTCAAATCTCTTGGGGTACCTAAACCTTTGCATGGTGCTCCTTTCCTTTTTTTCCACTCTAAAATTGTACAAAACAAAAATAATACAGTTGCTCAAAAGAATGTTTCATCTTTAACTTTATGACTTCTGGAGATGTTCATCTTCTACTCACTCAACTATTCACAGCACAGAAATTTTGACTGAGGTGCCCAAACTTTTGGTAACATATATGTTTTACTCACTGGAGGATATTCTGCAATCTATTTTGGTAATACCAAATGCTGCATTATTTTTCCTTTTGTACTTCCTCAATATACCTATGCATGCAGTGATCTGTCTTGATGGTGTGTAAAGAAAAATTTTTCACTGCATCTCAGTACATGTGACAACAATAATAAACCAATTATCAATACTTAAATTTCTAATGGACAGATCAAAGGATTTGGCTAACATTTTCTGTGTAAGAGTTTGACTGGGGAATGGAACCGGAACCGGAACCTTTACCAATTCTCTTGCTTTCACTTAGGCAGACTGGACTACATTCATGATTCAGATTCAGAAGTTCAAAGTATGTATACTTTACACAGCCTTGAGATTTTTATCCTACAGACAGCTACAAAACAAAGAGACAAGTCTCAACATTGTATAAGATATATTTACTTTGATAATGATAATAATTGTTGACCAAAATCTGAATCACGACCGTGGTCTCTAGCATCAAGCAGATCAAGCAGAATCTGTGGGAGGAGAGAAACTGTCAATACTTCAGCTTAAGATTCTGCATCAGGACCATCAATGTTATGGGTAGAGACCATGCATCAAGATTTTGACCCAAAACCGGACGGCAGTATTTTGTATCTCAAAGGTTATCTGGAGCTGAGTGGGTAGAGTCAGTCACAAGTGGGCCCAAGTATCTCAACCAAGTTGGTCATTGACAGGAGTGTGTAGTATAGTGATGTACCGGTCTCAGGAAGTAGAACACCTGTGAAGAGTAACTTATTTCCACGTATCCATTGTTAACCCATTCAACTTGACTCTCGGGAAAATCCAGCTCTCTTCCATTGGTCCTGAGCCCTCTGCTGAATGTACATCTGACAGGATGGTCAGAAGTAATTCTTCTTGGCTGGCTGGTTGGGCACTTGGTTCATGATAGAATTAATTAGGAATTTGCTTTAAGGCTAAATCAAAGTTTCAATGTTTGATGGCCATCTATGATTAATTGTGGTACTGAAAATATGACACAATTTATATGAACGCTAGAGCAATTTCATGATATTTTATTCTCTGCTATTTTATAGAAGAATTGGCCCATTTAACACAAAGTGCATTGGGATGCACAATGTAATTTCTGGCTCTATACAAATTTAATTTGCTGGAGGCATAAAAAACATTTTATGTATATCTTGTAGATTTTATTTAGCTCTGTTTGGTTATTGTAAGAGTAGTTGTTATAAAGCATCAAACTGTGACAGCTGCTCTGAAGATTGCCATATTTGTAACAGCTGGAAGCATTAATGAAATCTATTATTAGATATTTAGTACATATGTCTTTCAAAATGAACAGAAAAAGAACAATATAAATAGTTGCCATTCAGTTGTAGGTCATCACATTGTTTGATATGAATGCATTGACCACTTCTGTTTTGAAATCTTTTCTCAGCATTCACATTCTCCATTGTTTACCCACGAAAAGCACATCGGAGAAGGTTGACTATGCCCACAGGTCCTTTCTGGTTATATTGCAACATGTAATGGGATCATAAAGGAATTGCATTAGAAGCATTGAGGAAATGCCAAGTGTACTATTTGAGATTGTACTACCGCAGTTCCATTTCACAATATATTTAAGTGCAAATGTTTCCTCAGTTTGAAAATTTACTGCATGTCCCCTCGTTTCAGATAGATCAGGAGATTTCTGGGATGAAGAGTTTGTAGATATTGTTCTGTAATGCAGAGATCCGTTTTTAATGAAGTTATTGTGGAGCGGTTTCATTGTCAACTAATCATACCTTAAGGCAAAATAGTTAATGTGTGTGCAATTCCCAATAGATATTGCGGTGAAGAGCAGAACCAATATGTGTTTTTTTGGTGGGGGGGGGGGACTCAAATCCTATTCTGAAAACTTATAAGCAATAATGGGTCAGCTGCTCCTGACCAAAATGCTGTTGTAGCCCTGCTGAAGGGTCTCGGCCCGAGACTTCAAATATGCTCTTTTCCATAGATGCTGCCTGGCCTGCTGAGTTCCTCCAGCATTTTTTGTGTATTGCTTGGATTTCCAGCATCTGCAGATTTTCTCTTGTTTGCTGTTTATAGTATGTATTTTATCAAATAAGACTGTTGTCACAATTGGAGGCCATGGATTAAATGGGCCTGAGGTAGTTTTAAATATCTGAAACAAAGAAAATGCAAGCTATGGGGAGAGGGTATCAGATTGAGGCTAGCTCTTATACAAAGCTCATATAGATCGAGTGGGTTGAATGATCTTTGTCTCTGTTGAAATCATTATCATTTTATAATAATATTAATTTAAAGAGGACCACAATCTTGGTGTGTAATGGAAGTCTGCGTGCCACAATGACCCAGAGGGCTATGATGGCTGGAGTTAGGGCTTTGGCTCTTGGTAGGGTTACCCATGCCAAACAGATCAAAGGTTAGAGGCCAGAATAAGAATGGTGCACCAGTCCTCCAGGTTCCAGGATTCAGCTCAGGGCTAACGAAACAAAACTGTTACAGAAACAGTAATGAAAAATCCTTCTACATCTGAGTGTGACTGTATTCCTGAGTCTCCACCCAGGACTTGCCTGACTGACTGTAGAAAACAACTGAAAGGAAGCCACTGACATGATGAAGGAAGCCCTGAACACCGCCAGAGATGGAGGGCTTTCGTTGCTGCCCTAAACGCCAGTGGTATAATGAGCAGTAAGTCAGTAAAATATGGGGCAGTGGTTAGTGTAACACCTTCCAGTGCCAGAGACCAGCGTTCAATTATTATTTAATTATTTATGGTTTTATATTGCTATATTTCTTCACTATTCTTGGTTGGTGCGGCTGTAACGAAACCCTCAGGATCAATAAAGTATTTCTGTCTGTCTTTCTTCCCACTGCTCTCTCTAAGGAGTCTACACATTCTCCCCATGACCACGTGGGTTCCTTCCGGTTGCTCTAGTTTCCTTCTGCATCCCAAAGACATACGGCTTACTAGGTTAATTGGTCACGTGGACAGTGCAGAATCATTGGGTTGGAATGGCCTGTTACCATGCTGCATCTATCAATAAAAATAAAATAATAAATAAACAAACACGGAATGAGTAGAGAACATTTGTATCTTGTTGATTTTTCCAGTCACAGTACTCTTAAATGACTGGCCTGAGCAAAGCTATTTTCTTTCAAGGTAGAATGTTTGAACTAACCTGTTACAAGCGGGACTGCTGAAGGGTTTCAGGCTGAAATGTCGACTGTATTCTTTTCCATAGATGCTGCCTGGCCTCCTGAGTTCCTCCAGCATTTTGTGTGTGTTGAACTAACCTGTAAATAGTTGGAACAGACAGAGCCTGGATCTGAATCAACTTCTTTCAAAGCCCCTCCATATTCCAGAAAGTTACTCAGCTAAAGAACATCTTTTGAAGTGTCCTTCTGGAAGTTACACTGTTTCAATAAACAACAATTACTGATATCAATCAGGAACACAGCCCTGTTCTGTTTCAAATTGCATCTTGGGATTTTTATGTGTCAAATTCATAGAATCGTTCAGCATGGAAGAAGGCCCTTTAGCACAATTTACATGTATATCTGTGCTAAAACCATTTCCCTGCATTTGCATTGTGTACCTGCTTGGGCAGAGAATTCCAGACATTCACTACTTCTGTGAGAAGAAATTACTTTGTACCTCAATTTCAGAGAACTGTTGTTTACTTTTTCAATGTGTCCTCTTGTTCAAGATTCTTTGTGTTTCCATGTAAATGATTTTTTAAGTTCTTAAAAATTGGCTTCACCATTCTCCACAGACAGGACAGCCTAGTCTGTTAAAGGCAGAGGAGGTGGTGGATGCTTTATGATTAACTCACCATGGTGCACAGACGTGGCAGTTCTGTCTCAGTTTTCTTCACCCCTCCTGGAACTTCTAGCGGTCAAGTGTCATCCATGTTATCTGCCAAGGGCATTTCCCACCATCATCCTGGTACATTCCACCTCAGGCCAATGTCAGCTAGGCACTGGAGGACCTGAAAATTGTGATTGCAGGCACGAAATTGCACACCCTGATACCTTCATTATCATTGTGGGAGATTTCAACCAGGCCAACTTGAAGAAGTCTCTGAACAACTATGGCCACTATAAAACCCTTAGAACCAGAGGAGCCAACACACTGGATGACTGTAAAACCACCATCATGAATGCTTCCCGTCCTGTCCCACAGACACACTTTGAAAAGTCCGATCATGAGGCTCTACTTCTTCCAGCATATAGGTGGAGATCAGACCACAACACCAGTGGTGAAGACCACTGGATAGTATCTCAGCACTTTCCCCTCTCTTGTTGCACTAATTTATATATATATATATATATATACACACACACAGACATACATATATTTGTAATTTATAGTTTTTATTATTATGTATTGCATTGTATTGCTACTGCTAAACAACAAATTTCATGACATGTGCGAGAGAAAGAGAGAGAGAGAGAGAGAGAGAGAGAGAAAGAAAGAAAGAAATTAAAGTACTCTGAAAATGCATTAATTCTGCAGAAATAAGGTAATTTTAGTCAGGGCCTTAATGTATTATTGAAGAGTTAGAAAAGATCCTATCACTCCTTATAAACATGCATAAGGAATAAATTTTAGATAATTCAGTACTCTGGTGGCAGGAATACAAAATAGTGATATCAGTCTTTCCATTCACATTGACTTGTGTGTACTCAACAAAATACCGTCTGGATTGTAGAAATCGCGATGGAAGGACCATCTGACGTCTATTTAAGAAACAGATCATATCCACAATCTGCATTACTTCTATACTTCCTTAATACTGTTTTAATGCAGACAATGTATGCATACCCTTGTGAGATTTTTCTGTATCTTCCCCTTAGTATAGACTACCACTTAATCTGAAAATTTGTCAGAATGAATGAACGTACAAAATCCACCATGGCAGTATTTTTCAAGAAAAATACATTCAGTGGCCACTTTATTACGTACCTCCTACCCTAACAAGGTGGTCACTGAGCATACGTTTGTGGTTTTCTGCGGCTGTAGTCCATCCACTTCAAGGTTCAACATGTTGTTCATTCAGAAAAGCTCTCCTGCACATCACCACTGTAACACTTGGTTATTTGTGTGACTGTTGTCTTCCTGACAGCACGAACCAGTCTGGCCATTCTCCTCTGACCTCTGTCATTAGCATTTTCACCCACAGAACTGCCACTCACTGGATGATTTTTTGTTTTTGTACTGTTCTCTGTAAACGCTACAGACTGTAGTGCATGAAAATCCCACAAACTCTGCAGTTTCTGCAATAGACAGTAGACAGTAGGTGCAGGAGTAAGCCATTCAGCCCTTCTAGCCAGCACCACCATTCACTGTGATCATGGCTGATCATACACAATCAGTACCCCGTTCCTGCCCTCTCCCCATATCCCTTGACCCCGCTATCTATAAGAACTCTATCTAACTCTCTCTTGAAAGCATCCAGAGACTTGGCCTCCACTGCCTTCTGGGGCAGAGCATTCCACATATCCACCACTCTCTGGGTGAAAAAGTTTTTCCGCATCTCTGTTCTAAATGGCCTACCCCTTATTCTTAAACTGTGGCCTCTAGTTCTGGACTCAACCATTAGCGGGAATATGCTTCCTGCCTCCAGCGTGTCCAATCCCTTAATAATCTTATATGCTTCAATCAGATACCCTCTCATCCTTCTAAATTCCAATGCATACAAGCCTAGTCGCTCCATTCTTTCAACATAGGACAGTCCCGCTATTCTGGGAATTAACCTTGTGAACCTACGCTGCACTCCCTCAATAGCAAGAATGTCCTTCCTCAAATTTGGAGACCAAAACTGCACACAATACTCCAGGTGGGGTCTCACCAGGGCACTGTACAGCTGCAGAAGGACCTCTTTACTCCTATACTCAATTCCTCTTGTTATAAGGCCAGCATGTCATTAGCTTTCTTCACTGCCTGCTGTACCTGCATGCTTGCTTTCATTGACTGATGTACAAGAACACCTAGATCTCGTTGTACTTCCCCTTTTCCTAACTTAACTCCATTTAGATAGTAATCTGCCTTCCTGTTCTTGCCACCAAAGTGGATAACCTCGCATTTATCCACATTAAACTGCATCTGCCATACACTCGCCCACTCACCTAGCCTGTCCAAGTCACCCTGCATTCTCATAACATCCTCCTGACATATCACACTGCCACCCAGCTTTGTGTCATCGGCAGATTTGCTAAATGTTTCTTTTAATCCCTTCATCTAAATCATTAATGCATATTGTAAACAGCTGTGGTCCCAGCACCAAACCTTGCAGTACCCCACTGGTCACAGCCTGCCATTCAAAAAGGGACCCGTTAATCGCTACTCTTTGCTTCCTATCAGCCAGCCAATTTTCAATCCATGTCAGTACTCTGCCCCCAATACCATGTGCCCTAATTTTGCCCACTAATCTCCTATGTGGGACTTTATCAAAGGCTTTCTGAAAGTCCAGGTACACTACATCCATTGGCTCTCCCTTGTCCATTTTCATAGTTACATCCTCAAAAAACTCCAGAAGATTAGTTAAGCATGATTTTCCCTTCATAAATCCATGCTGACTTGGACTGATCCTTCTACTGCTATCCAAATGTGTCGTAATTTCCTTTTTTATAATTGACTCCAGCATATTTCCCACCACTGACGTCACACTAACCAGTCTATAATACCCTGTTTTCTCTCTCCCTCCTTTCTTGAGAAGTGGGACAACATTAGCCACCCTCCAATCCACAGGAACTGATCCTGAATCTATAGAACATTGCAATACTCACACAACCCTGTCTGGCACCAATAATCAGTCCACGGTCAAAGGTCACTTAGGTCACATTTCCTTCGCATTCTAATGTTTGATTTGGACTGAACCTCTTGACCATGTCAACCTCTTGACAATGCTTTATGCATTGAATTAATGCCACATGATTGGCTGAAAGATATTTGTAATAACGGGTAGGTGTTCTGGTGTACCTAAAAGAATGGCTATTGAGTGTATATCACACAAACAGTGATTAAGGGCAGATGGTAGATCCAATTAGACTACAGCTATATCATTATGAGTGAATAGAATTGATAAGATAGAAAAATTCAAGAAATGTTATTGACCAGAAATATCAACTCTATTTCTCTTTACATCAATTCTGCCTGACATGTGAGCAGCTTTAGGTCTCATAATTTAAAAAAAAGTTGTGCTGGTTTTGGAAAGGATCCAGAGGAGATTCACAGGAATGATCCCAGGAATGAAAGGGTTAACATATGCGGAGCATTTGATGTCTCTGGGCCTGTACGTACTGGAGTTCAAAAGAATGGAGTGGGATGGGAGGTGGGGGGGGGGGGGTTGTATTTCATTATAGCCTATCGAAGATTGAAAGGCCTAGACCAGTCGTTCCCAATGTGGGCCGTATGCCCCACAGGGGGGTAATTTGATTTTTAAGGGGGGCAATTCGAGAATGAGTTATTAACAGTGAATTTTTTCTAGTAAGTCTGTGTGAGTATGTGTGTGTGCGAGTTAATACGTATGTGTATATACAATATGCATACATAAAAATACTTGTGTGTATGTACATGTGTAATTCCGTATGTACTGTATATATAGTGTATCACCATCATTACAACCATCAAATGACTTTCATAATTAAATTAATGAATTGGCTGATGTAGGAAGGAACGAATGAACAAGTCCAAACGCGTAAGAAACTCGTACGAGGTCGCACCAATGCTGCTTTTTGCAGTAGCTTTCGGTTTTTGGTGGTGTGAAGGTGTGTACATTGCGTCATCTCTTTTAAACAGTGTATCTGTCTTTGTATGCTGTAGAAACGAATCGGCATTGTTTTATTTATTTATTATTATTATCATTTTAATATCACTTAATGTTCTTTTTTTTACAATTTCTTAGAAATTTCTTCCTCAGAACTTTAACAGTCCTTTGGTTCTTTTATTTTTCTCTTTCATGAATGCCATGTTCTTTGGAAGCTTGTTTAAACCAAGTTAATGGTCTTTTAGGCTCCCTCCAGGTGAATAGGAGTTCACTTTTTGAATAATAAGAATTATATATCACCACAGGGGGCATCAGGATTTTAGAGGTGATTAGATGGGGCATGGCCAAAAAAAGGTTGGGAACCACTGGCCTAGACAGAGTGGATGTGGAGAGAATGTTTCCAATAGTGAAAGTGTCTACGACCAGAGGGCGCAGCCTCAGAACAGAGGGACATCCATTCAAATCAGTGAGGAGGAAAAAATTTCTTTAGCCAGAGTGTGGTGAATCTGTGGAATTCATTGCTAGGGAAGGCTATGCAGGCCAAGTCAATGGATATACTTAAAGCAGAGGTTGATAGGTTCTTGATTAACCAGGGCATCAAGGGTTACAGAGAGAAGGATGGAGAATGGGCTTGAGAGGGATAAAAATCAGCCATGATGGAATAGAGGAACAGATTTGATGGGTCGAATGACTTAATTCTGCTCCTGTGGCTTATGTCTTATGCTAAGAGTTTCTATTTTCCTTCAGACTAACATTATTTCCATTGTACTGGTTCTGAGGAATTGCCTCATTTAGACAACATGTGTGAATCAGACAGACCAAGACATCATGTAGTCCCAATTAACAACTGAGATTTCCTCAGATATTACATTTCAAATTTAAATTAGGAGAACCCTCAAATACAGCTTCAGGGAACAGCAGGGATGGGGAGAAATCTAGTTGATGGGAAGGAGGAGGTAATACTGGATTGCTATCAATGAAAATATAATAGATTGGGTCTAAAACCAATATCAGATAAGTTCCACGTAATCCTTTGAGCTCCTGCCGAGAGAGTTCATGTAAAGTTCCACCCCTAACTTACTGGAACAACGAGATTGAATGGGATGCTGTTTGCTATGGTAGGTGAGTATGGGAGTATGAGCGAAATGGGTTTTGTCTTAGGATCTATGTAACATGCAGTATCGGTTAACCAGATTGGATTAATCACCGTGTGCTAAGTTCTTGAAAACATTAGCTCCTTAATGCAGATTTCCTCGTGTTTGCCTTTTAAATTCACTACTGTGAGGCCTCTGCCAGTGATGTCTACACTGTACAAGTTTAAATCCCCTCTTCAACGGGAGTTCAGTGAAACCCTCTCTCACTGCTCCCCATCTACAATTTCTTCGGCCCTTCAACTTTTCGATCATATTTTAACCCAGACCCGCTATTACAGCCATATATCCTTCCTTGGAATGAGTCTCCACCACTAACCAACTCCAGTTGTCTTCAGGATCCGTTTTCGAGCTTCTCAATTTGGACCTTCTGAGGATCCCAGGTACTCACATTTAATTGACTCTGCCTCCCGTTGTTTCTCCCGTCGAGCTCTGAGGGCGACACTCTCCGCCATGAGAAGGTACCTGGCGTCCCTAGCACAATCCCTTCCACGCCTCCAGAACACTTTTTTCTCTGTTTGTAATGGACCTGTCCATTATTTTATCCTCCATCAGATCCATGCGTGCAATCTCCGTTTCTCTGACTTTATCATGTCCTGAAAGGATTGCAAGATCTTCCATCTGCAGACCCCAGAGATTGCTGGCTCCACCGCTAGCAGGCATGAACTTTGGATTGTTGTCTCAGTTGTCAATCTGGGCTGCCCCAGCAACCCAGGGCATATTCAAAGCCCGGACTCCAGCACCATCAACGTGGGTTCCAACGACCATGGACCGCTTCAAGGCGACTGCGCAGCCTCCAACTGCGACTCCAGCCTTGAACTCCGGGCCGGGTCATCACCTGCTGCGATTGTAACTCCTGTCTCCCCTTTCCCCACTACCACTCTGCCATCCCCTCTCCCTCAGATCCCATCGTCAGCTCCTGGGCCCTCAGACGTTCCATTTTCCTCTTACCCCAAAGCTTCGCTCTCCACCGATACCACCAGCCTCCCTCCCCCCTCTGATCCTATCTCTCATCCGTGTCAGGTCTTTACCATTCCCTCTGACCTTCAACTCTCTGAGGCAGAATGCTCTGTCCTCAGTAAGGGCCTCAGCTTTGGCCCCCTTCGTCCACACCTCAGTGAGTTCCGCATACACCATGACGCTGAACTCTTCTTCCTCCGGCTCCGTCTCTGAGCTACTTCTTCGGCAAGGACTCTCCCACCCCCACCGATGACCCCTTCTCCTGTCTTCAACCCTCCTCCTCTTCACGGACACCCCGTCTGGTCTTCTTCTGCCTGCTCTGGATCTCTTTATTGCTAACTGCCGACGCAACATCAACTGTCTCGACTTCACCACACCTTGTTCCACTTCCAACCTCACTCCTGAGTTCTGATGAAGGGTCTCGGTCCGAAATGTCGACAGTACCTCTTCCTATAGATGCTGCCTGGCCTGCTGTGTTCCACCAGCATTTTGTATGTGTAGCTTCTTAATGAAATCGTATTCATTTTTGCCTTTAGGTTTTTACTGATTTTTTTACTTTTGAACTTCAAAATTCTACATTTTAAGCTGTGATGTGAAATCCTAACCAAGTCAAACACAATAAGAATAACCCTTGCTGTAAATTACCTAGCCTGGACTTGTATTGCCAGCACACCATTAATGTCAGTGACAGATACACTAGACTGCCTGGCAGCTTTTGAATGAATTCAGATCAATCAGGCTACTAAAACTGATCTACTCCCTGTTGAAGCTCACACTGTATTGCAGCTTTTCACGTTGAGTGATGAAAAGATATCAATGTCTAATAATTTAGAACTAAGTCTGTATACAGCTTTAAAATTTCAGCTGACTTGAACCATATGACCACATACATCACGAATATGTTTGGCATATTAGATAATGGAAAGGATAGTGGCAAAATAACATTGTGTAGCAGGAACCAACTATGTTTTAGAAATTGACCTTGCTGGCCTAAAGCACAGCAAGACTTGAACAGATTCCTTGTAGGCAACCATTATAGATACTTAATGCTCCAGTGACGCTATTTCAACAAATGACTAAACTGGGCTCAGAGATGCATACCCTCTCAGAGGAGCTGTCAATCTGAAGACAGTTGAAAATTTAGTCCGCTCCATCATGGGCTCTACCCTCCAGCACATCTTCAAGGTGTGATGCCTCAAAAAGTACCCAGTCACCTAGGTCATGCCTTGTTCTCATTGTTACCATCAGGTCCAGAAGCCTGAAGGCACACACTCGAAGATTCTTCGCCTCTGCCATCTGATTTCTGAATGAGCATTGAATCCATGAACATGACCTCATTATTTTTTATTTCTATTTTTGCACTAATTTAATTTAACTATTTAATATAGATATATTCACTGTAATTAATATTTTGTATCATTATGCATTGCATTGTACTGCTGCCACAACAAATTCCATAGCATATGCCAGTGATGTTAAACCTGATCCCGATTTGAGAGAGGGAAGCAAGCGGTTAGACATGGAAATACCAACAGGGCTTCGGAGGCACGACCGAGCAACACTGCGTGACAAATCATTCTCCACAAGCACAAGGACTCCAGTCCAGCCTACATGCTTTAAATAATCATAGATTGCAGGAAACCCATGCCAGTCACAATTAGCTTGACAAGAATAAACAGAAAGCACGAGGGATTAATGACTCTCTTTAAGACAACAATGAGTAAATCCAGGTGCTGGGGAAACCCAGAAGCCCTTTGCTCTCCGACAAGCTGCAGAGGCCTTCAGGGCTCATGAGAGGGGCAGGTAAGGAATCGTTGACACTTCAGGGTTCAAACGCTTCATCAGTAGTGATGAAAGGATTCAATCTGAAACGATGATAATTCTTACTAACCCACTCCCCCACAAATGCTGCTTGGCCCACTGAAATCCAACAGCTGATTGTCTTTGCTCCACATTCCAACATCTTCAGACTCTCACGTCTTCATTTAGTCTGACATTTCATAAAGTCATATCCATATCAGTGATCTAATTAACTGCAAATCTATAATGTTCCTGGATTGGAAGCTTCACCACCCATACAACGAAAGGAAGCATTTCTACAGGCACCTGCAGGGAGAGGTCCACTGGAGACTTCATGACAATGCATGGACAAAGCACAAGGATCTAAAACTGGTTGACAATTGTAACTTGTACATGTTCTATTAAGACCATAAGACCAGAAGAAGTACAAGCAGAATAAGGCCATTTGACCCATTGAGTTTGCTCCACCATTTCATCATGGTTGATCCAATTTTCCTCTCAACCCCAGTCTCCTGCCTTCTCTCTGTATCCCTTCATGCCCTGCCCAATCAAGAATCTGTCAATCTATGCCTTAAATATACATAAAGACTTGGCCTCCACAGCTGCCTGTGGCAAAGAAAGCCACAGATTCACCACTGTCTAGCTAAAGAAATTCCCCCTTATTTTCATTCTAAAACGACACCCCTCTATTTTGAAGCTGTATCCTCTAGTCCTAGACTCTCCCACCATAGGAAATGTTCTCTCCACATCCATTCAGTCAAGGCCTTTCAACATTCTATAGGTTTCCATGGGGTTACCCCTCATCTTCTGATTTCTAGTGAATATAGACCCAGAGCCATCAAATGCTCTTCATATGACAAGCCATTCAATCCTGGAATCACTTTCATGAATCTCCTTTGAATCCTCTCCAGTTTCAGCACACCCTTTCGAAGATAAGGGGCCCAAAACTGCTCACAATACCCCAAATGAGGCTTCACCAGTATTTTATAAATTCTCAACATTACATCCTTGCTTTTATATTCTAGTCCTCTTGAAACGAATGTCAACATCAAATTTGCCTTCCTTACCAGGCTCAACCTGCAAATTAACCTTTAGGGAATCCTACACAAGGATTCCCAAATCCCTTTGCATCTGTGTTTTTAATTCTTTCTCCATTTAAAAAATAGTCAGCCCTTTAATTTCTTCTAACAAAGCCTATGACCATACACTTTCTGACACTGTATTTCATCTGCTGTTTCTTTACCCATTCTCCTAAACTGTCTAAGTCCTTCTGTAGCCTCTCCACTTCCTCAAAGCCACCTTCCTTCCACCTACCTCAGTACCGTCTGCAAACTTTGCAGCAAAAACCATCAATTCCATCATTCAAATAATTGTCATATAAAGTAAAAAAAGTGGTCCCAATACAGACCCCTGTGGAACACCACAAATCCCTGGCAGCCAACCAGAATACTCTCTCTTTATTCCCACTCTTTGTCTCCTGCCAATCATCAACAGCATTATCCATTCCAGAATCTTTACTGTAATACCATGGACCTGTAGCTTGTTAAGCAGTCTCACGTTGTGGCACCTTGGCCTTCCGAAAATCCAAGTACACAACATCAATCAATTCTTCTTTGTCTATCCTGCTTGTTATTTCTTCAAGGAATTTCAACATATTTGTGAGCTAAGGTTTTCCCTTGAGGAATCCACGCTGGCTATGGCCTATTTTAACATGTACCTATAAGTACCCTGAGATCTCATCCTTAATAATTGACTCCAACATCTTCCTAACCACTGAGGTCAGACTAACTAGCCTACAGTTTCTTTTCTTCTGCATCTCTCCCTTCTTGAAGAGTGGTGTGACATTTGTAATTTTCCAGTCTTCCAGAACCATTCCAGAATCTAGTGATTCTTGAAAGATCATTACTAATTTCTCTACAAGACTTCAGCTAGCTCTTTCAGAGCCCTGGGACGTAAACCATCTGGTCTACATTACTTATCTACCTTCAGACTTTTCAGCTTCCCAATAATCTTCTCTCTAGTAATGGTAATTTCTCACATTTCATGACCTGTGAAACCTGAGACTTCCACTATACAGACAGAGTCTTCCACAGTGGAGGCTAATGCAAAATACTTACTCAGTTTGTCCACTATCCCCTTGTCTCCATTACTAAATTTCCAGCTCTTCTTACTTCCCTCATCACACAAGCAACATATTGATTCTTGTCTTCAATGTTTTCATCAAATGAACATCAACCACTGGGGTAAATAATTCCAAAGATTTTCTCCCCTTTAAATGAGGGAATAAAGTTCTTATTTCAGTGCTAAGCAATTGATTTCTTACTTGAGTTCAAGAATCCCCAGCCAAAGTAAATATTTTCCCGGCTTCTGCTCTATCAAGCCTCTTAGGAATTTTACATCTCTCTGTAGGTTTATCTTCTATTCTTCTAACTTAAAGAGAATACAGGCCGATTCTATTCTGTCTTCTTTCAGAAGACAATTTCCACTTGCCAGGAATGAGTCTAGTGAATTTTCATTAGACTCTTGGTAAGTTTGCATATAGTTTTAATCTCCTTATTTAACAAGTCCAATTTGTAATCTTACCATGGCTCCTACATATTTGCATTAAATCTCCTTCAGTCCCTTTGTAGTAAATATTAACATGCCACTTGCTTTCCTAATTGCTTGTTTTAGTTGAACATTAATTTTCTGTAATGCAAGTACACACATGCTTCAAATATTAAAATATTACAGTCTCACACCATTTGAAAAATAGATATTTTTTTCTAATTTTGCTGACAAACTGCAGATTTTTTCACATTATATTCCATCTGCTACATACATGTCCAATCAGTTAATCTGTTAATATTCCTTTACACCTTCCTGATAGTTTACCATTGCACTTTGCTGTATATCATCAGCAAATGTGCACAAGATTTACTCAATTTCCTCATCTATTGCATCTTTACAGGTTCTAAATAAGTGAAGCCAGATACACCACATCCATTGAATACCCTCTATTCTGCCTTGCCAGTTTACCTTAAGACTCCCCATTCTGTTGCTTCTGCCTTATCATTTTATGAAGCTCTGATTTTGAAAGTTTTTTTTTATTCCTTCCCCAAAAATAGATGCAAGGTTTTTTTTCCTACCATGCAAGCCCATAAGAGTCTGCTCTGCCATTTCATCATGGATGATCCACTTTCCCTCTCAGCCTCAATCTCCAGCCTTCTTCCCATATCCCTTCATGCCTTGACCAATCAAGAACCTTTCAACCTCTGCCTTAAATATACTTAAAGACTTGTGCTCCACAGACCCATGTCAACAAATTCCACAGACTCACCACTTTACGGCTAAAGCAATTCCTTCTTATCTCCATCATAAAAAGATGTTGCTCTATTCTGAGGATGTGCCCTCTGGTCCTGGTCTCTCCCACCATAGGCAACACCCTCGCCACTCCACTCTATCAAGACCTTTCAACATTCAATAGGGTTCACTATTTCAATTTTTACTTATTTTTCATTTATTTCACTATTTCAAATTTCAAATTTCATTCAATAGATCACCCCTCATTCTTCGGAAATATGGTGAATACAGGGTCAGAGCCATCAAACGCTCCTCATATGGCAAGCCCTTCAATCCTAGAATCATTTTCATGCACCCCCGTTGAACCCCCTCCAGTGTCAGCACATCTTTTGTAAGATAAGGGGCTCAAAACTGCTCACAATTCTCCAAGTGAGGCCTCACCAGTGCTTTATAGAGCCTCAGGATTACATGCTTGATTTTATATTCTAGTCTTCAAAACGAATGCTAACATTGCATTTGCCTTCCTCACCACAGACTGAACCTGCAGATTAACCTAGGAAATCCTGCACAAGGACTCCCAGGTCCCTCTGGGCTACAGATTTTTGAATTTGCTCTCCACTTAGAAAATAGTATACCTTTTTATTTCTTCTACCAAAGTGCTTGACCATACGCTTCCCAGTACCGCATCCCATCTGCTACTTCTTTTCCCATTCTCCTAAACTGTCTAGGTCCTTCTGTAGTGTCTCGACTTCCTCAAAACTATCTGCCCCTCCACCTATCTTCCTATTGTTCCTATTTGGAACAAAGCCATATATTCCATCATCCAAATCATTGACTTGTAATATAAAAAAGAAGCAGTCCCTACACAGAACCATTAGTCACTGGCAGCCAACTCCTTTTAGAACAGAGAAAACCTACAGCACAATAAGGGCCTTTTTTTATTTTCACTCTTTGCTTCCTGCCAATCAGTTAGAGCTTTATCCATATTAGTATCTTTTCTGTAGTACCACGGGCTCGTAGCTTGTTGAACTTGTTTGGCATCTTGAAGGGAATGGCCACAGATGTATTCTGCACTGGCTGTGCATTTCCACTGCTACTCCTGACCGTCATCAAGTTACCTGTCTCCTGCAACCTAGGGGTGACTACCTCCCTGTAGCTCCTACCTGTAACCTCCTCATTCTCCCATATGAGTCAAAGCTCATCGAGCTGCAGCTCCAGTTCCTTAATACGTTCTGTCAGGAACTGCAGCTCAGTGTGCCTGGTGCAAGTTTGTTTACTCGGGAGACTGTAGGTCTCCCAGTCTTCTCACATCCCATGCACAGTACAAAATACTGCCACTGGAGCCATACTCCCTGCGCTACTATGCCTTAACAGATGAGGAATGAACAAATAAGAACACAAAGAGAGAAACTTACCGGATACTTTACCTCACCCAAGCATGATGAGCCAAAGCCACTCTAAACACTGGCATATGGTATACAGTCGGCCCTCATCCATGAGTTCTGCGTGCAAGAATTCAACTGACCATGAATCAAGAAAACCCGGAAGTGCTCTTCCAGCACTTGTTGTTCAATCCTTCGATGGAACGAAGCCTTCGTGTCACCTGAGGGGTAACAACATGCCTACAGCCACAGCAAGATTTGTCTGATTTGTTCAAAGAAAAAGAAGAGACAGCTTCCTATAACAATGTTTCTAACTAAAGCAACGGCAGTTCTGAAGTCTCGATGTTCAATGCTTGAAGATCCTCAGCTCTCAACCTCCACAGTTCCTGACTTAGTATTATTGAGCCTCCTACAAAGCATCCTTATTCCCTAAACAAGACAGTGTAACAACCACTGTACAGGTATTACCAGTTTTACTCATTGTTTGATCATTGATCGCCTCACATCTCGTTCGTTCGCTGCTTGTGTTGTGAGCGAGAGGAACATGTATAGTTTTTTTCTTGTAAATATTCCCTAAACAAGGCAGTATAACAACTATTCACATAGCATTTACATTGTATTAGGTATTATGAGTAATCTAAAGATAACAAAGTATACGGGAGGATGTGCGTAGGTTATATGCAAATACTATGCCATTTTACATAAGGAACTTGAGCATCTGCGGTTTTTGGTATCCACGGGGGGTCCTGGAACCAATCCCTCATGGATAAGAAGGGCTGACTGTATACTCAGTGTCCACTACTTTATATGCACCTACTCATTAATGCAAATATTTAATCAGACAATTATGTGGCAGCAACTCAATGTATAAAAGCATGCAGACATGGTCAAGAGGTTCAGTTGTTGTTCAAACCAAACATTAGAATGGAGAAGAAATGCAATCTAAGTTACTTTGACTATGAAATAGTGCCATACGAGGTAGTTTGAATATCTCTGAAACTGCTGGTCTCCTGGGATTTTCATGGACTACAGTTTCTAGAGTTTACAGAGAATGGAGTGTAAAAAAAAAATCCAGTGAGCATCCAAAAACATCCAGTGAGCATCCAGTGAACATCTGTGGGAAAAAATGGTTGTTAGTAACAGAGGTCAGAGGAGAATGGCCAGACTAGTTCAAGCTGATGGAAGGCAGCTTCAGGAACTCAGATATCCACGTGTTGCAAAAGTGTGCAAAAGCGCATCTCTGGCCATGCAACACAGTGAAGTGGATGGGCTACAGCAGCAGAAGACTATGAACAGGTGTACAGGTGTACCCAATAAAGTGGCCACTGAGTGCATGTACCCCCTCCTTTCCTAATTGCATTTGTTACCTGCCAGTCAGCGGAGACTATTCTAAAACCTGTTGAATTCTGGAAGATCAAAGCCAATGTAATTATCATTTCTGTGGTTACCACGTCAAAGCTCTGAGATATAGGCCGTCAGGTGCCAAGGATTTCTTGAGATTTTTGTTTTAGCAGAGATTAATTTGTCTAAGTTTCTTTCCTGTCTCAGCTCTTGTTTCCTTTTCTATCATTTCTTTACTATTGTGAAATAATATCTTCTTATCTACTTTATTATTGACTCAAGGTTACTTTTGCTAAATCTCTTTTCCATTTGGAAACTTGTGGAAACTTTTACAATCTTTGTAATGCTATTTTTTGAGTATTTGGTAAATCTTGGTTGATTTTAAAATCTTCTTATCACTGGGCTAAATTGAATTTTTGATAACCTATTCTTTTAATCTAATAATATTTTTAGCTTTTGTTTCCAAGCACAGTCAGACCACTTTTCCTTTAGTGTTTATATTCCTTAAGGTAATGCATATTCTTTGTGAATCATGAACTATTTCTTTAACTATTTGCCTCTATCACTCTATAATCAAATCCTTTAAACTAGCTTCAAAATCTTTCAATGTCATCTTGACCTAGTTCTCTTTGACATCACTCCCAGGCGGGATAAAATACTAATAAATTAATACTACCACAGCATTAATAATTAACTTTCTTCTCACTGCAGAGCTCTAGACTTAATATTGTATTGAGATATTGATCGATTAAATGGTAGCATTGCAGTTAGAGCCTCGCTGTTATAGCTCAGCGCATCAAAGTTCAGAGTTCAATTCCAGCGTTCTCCATAAGGAGTCTGTACATTTTCTTCACGTGGAATGTGTGGATTATTTCCACGTGCTCTGGTTTCCTCCCACAGTCCAAAGATGTACTGGTTAGTAGGTTAATTGGTCATTGTAAATTGTCTTATGTTTTGGCTGGGGTTACATCAGGGATTGCGGTGCAGCATAGATCAAAGGGCTGGAACGTAGTTCAATAAATAAATAAAAACTGTAAAGAATCCACTTCGTGAATTTTATAACTATAAAAACAAATTTTAGTTTTCATAGTCTGCATGATGATTATTATTACCCATGATTAGTTTATTAACCTTAATACAATCATATGTAGTTTCCACAGTCCTCTTCTAACTGATCCATTACCCATTTGGTAGTCTGTAAGCTATCCTCAGCATGTTTTTCTGCTCTTTATTTCTCCCCTTTAACTGATTTTATGTTTTGTTCCGTCAAGCAGAGATATTTGCTTTCTCTGTTATTATCCCAGTCTTTAACATCAATGCCACAATCCACCACCCCTGTGTCTACAACTGCATTTTAGACTCATTACTTACCTGCTCGTTACACTGCTGGCATTGAGGGCAGCAATGAAGGTCCTCCATTTCTGTCTGTCCATACAGTTGCACACAGGAATAGAAGGATTCTTCATTGCTATTTCGGTAACAATTTTTTTTTTGCTGTCAGGGTTACTTGCTCTGATCTGTACCCCCAAAGCTGGAGGACTGGTGGGCCACTTTGTGTCTGCCCTCTGCCCTCTGACCTATTTGGCATGGGAGACCACAAGGCACTGGCTTTGGCCAACATAACTGGCTGAGTCTTTGAGGCACGCAAGCCACCAAACCCTGTGACAAGATCGTGGTCCTCTTGGAGGTCAAAAAGTTATACAGCACAGAAGCTGGGCATTCGTCCCATCATGTTCATGACAATTGTTTCCCCATTTACACTAAGCATACAATAGGCTTATAGCCTTCTCTGCCATGCTTATTCAAGTGCCTCAGACATAATGTTTTTGTCTGTATCCTCAAGCAGCTAGATCCAGATGTCAATCCCTCTCTATGTGAACAAAAGTTTCCCTCAAATCTCCTTTAAAGCTGATCTTTTTCACCTCAAACCTTTGCCCTTTTGTTTATGACAATGCATCATTGGAGTAAGATTCTATCTATCTACCTTCTCTGTGCGTCTTGTAATTTTACATATCCTTCTGCCCCCTTTGTGCCAGGAAAAGCAAGCTCAACGTATCAAATCTCTCCTTGTTACTAAATTCCTCTCATTCAGTCAACATCTTGGTGAATCTCCTCTGAACTCTCTGCAGTCCCCTCTTACAATCACTCCCTCCCTACAGTGTTGTGTCTGAAAATGCTCACAATATTCCAAGAGCAGCCTAATCAGTGTTTTGTATAGTTGCACACATAGAAGATTTTGTAAAATAATTGAATGTCTGTCAGGTCAATGATAACTTAACTCTTTCTGAAACTTGCAGCATATGAAGTTTGTTAATATCTGTAGAACATTTCTGATTTCTGGTTCCTTAGCTGGATTCTTCCTTACCTCAGGCTTATTATTGATATGTAAATTTTAATGTACTCTGAAAGCCCAAGGAATGTAGTGCATCCGGACATGAGCGAATGTAATAACAATGAGTAACCATTAAAATACAAATTTATAAAAGGCCCTTCCAGCCTTTTTGGATTTGGGCCTATTGCTTATACAGTATGTGCAAACTTTAATGTATGATGTAAGCCCAAGGAACGTTGCATCTGGACATGAAGGAATGAGAACAAAAGATCAAAGTGTTTGACTGTCTCTCAATGACAAGAAACTTGAGTATATATTGACCTGCTTTTTGAGATTTTCTTTGGGCTTTAGCCAGGCCAGAAATCATGACTGGTGCCTAGGACCCAGGGATGTTTTCATGAACAAGTAGGAATTTTGAGTTCTGCTGACAGCAACAGCCGAGTGGAGAAGGAACAGTGAGCCCAGAAATCTTGGTGACTTGTTACATGGTATTTTGTCTGGATTATTTGTGCAGTCTATTTTTATGATAATAGGTTAGGTTTAAGTTCCTTTGCTGTGCTTGTGCGTGTGTTACCACATCTCCTGAACATTCAGATTTTTGGGACTGATGAACCCAGCCCATTGCAGTGACTCTGTGCCCTGAACTATGAAGGCAAGCATGTTATGTGCTTTCTACACCACTCTGTCTTTCAATTTTGCTCATATCAAGGAACAAAGGACATGTACCTAAGCTACAAGATTATATTTTGTATTTATATTTATATTTTCTTTTATATTCTTCTACCTCACATAAAAGAGCACAGAAACAAGTCCATCAGCCACTGTTTCCATGCTGATAAGGCCTGTACTAATCCTATTTTCCACCGTTAGTCTGTAAGCTTGTATGTCTTGGCATTTGAAGTGCTCCATCCAGATACCTGTTAAATGTCACAAGAGTGATTGCATTCTTCACCCACACAGACAGTGGTTTACAGAGGATATTCTTTCCATGGGATAAAATGTTCTTCCCAAATTCTTCTCTAAACATCTTATCCTTTGCCCAAACCAATGACCATTCATTTCAGGTTCCTCTGTTAATGGGAAGGTTTCCTGCAGTCTACCTACTTATGCCCTTCATAATTCTCTACACCTCTGTCAGCATTCCCAGTTGCACCCTCCACATCATAGTTTCCTGGAATAGTTTGTCTCCAACATAAGACCATAAAACTATAAAATATCGGAGCAGAATTAGGCCAGTTAGCTTATCAAGTCTGCTCCACAACTTATTATGGCTGATCCATTTCCTTCTCAGCCCCAGTCTCCTGCCTTCTCCCCGTATCACTTCATGTCTGGATTAATCGAGAATCTATTAACCTCTGCCTTAAATATTCAAAATAACTTGGCCTCCACAGCCAAATGTGGTGATGAATTCCATAGATTTACTACTATCTGACTAAAGAAATTCTTTATTATCTTATTTCTAGATGGCTGTCACTCTATTCTGAGAATGTGTCCTCTGGTCCTAGATACTTCCACTATAGAAAACAACCTCTCCACATCCACTCAATTGAGGCCTTTCAACATTCGGGAGGTTTTAATGAGATCCCCCTTATTCTTCTGAATTCCAGCATGTACAGGCCCAGAGTCATCAAACGCTTCTCATATCATAAGCCTTTCAATCCCAGAATTATTTTGTAAACCTCTTTTGAACCCTCTCCAATGTCAGCACATCTTTTCTTAGATAAGGGGCCTAAAACTGCTCACAGTACTCCAAGTTGCATCCTTGCCTTTATATTTTAGTCATCACTAGTTAATGTATAATATGACTCTATAATGACCATCAGATTAATAAACACAGTATTTCATCTTATTTATTGGGAATCTGATGCATATTTTGATATGGTGCCATTTAGTTGCAATATTTTTGTTAGGATGTTGTTTTAGTCAACAATACCCATTAATCTTTACAAGATCTTATTCCCTTTCTGACTCACAATTCATTTTATTGACATTGCTGTTACAGCTTTGACCTTTCTTTAAGTGCTTTTGAATTTACTTTACCTGAATCTTCCCATGACTCATTCCATCTCACCTCTATTGTTTCAAAATCATACTTACTGCTGTAATAATTTTATTTTCCAGGATGCTGGTGCCAGTTTCATAAGAATGAATTTTGTTCAATACAATTCCTAATTTCTCTGGAACTCGTGCTTACATCACATTCATTACACCCTTTGCTCTCCACACTATTCTTTTGGCAATGCATTAAATCTTAAATTTGATTGTTCTTGCACCACTTTGCATCAGTTTCAGGCTATGAACCAGAGTTCATTTTTGTTTTAAGTAACCCTTAATTAAGCATGCAGCAACATTTAGAAATCACACCAATCATCAACATTTGACTGTCAAAATGCTTTGCATGGATGCTTAATTGAAACATTACACAAAGTTCAAAGTAAACTTATGATCAGCATATGTATACCGTATACAACCTTGGGTTAAATTTTCTTGCAGGCATCCATAGGAAAATAAAGAAATACAATAGAATGCATGAAAAAGCATGTATATCAAAGGCAGAATTCCTGAAAGTGAGTCAAATTTCTGAGCATTCCATGAACTCATGAATTCAAGATATTCCATGTTATTCCTTTTTACGCACTATTTATTTATTTATTTATCCATCTATTTATTTATTTATTTATTTATTTGTTTGTTTGTTTTGTGATTCATGATAATTTTATAACTTTGCACTGTACTGCTGCTGCAAAGCAACAAATTATCTGCAGCTAGTGGAGTGGGAGTGAGTTGGAGAGAGTTCTTTGTGAACTTTACATACCAGTTTTAAAAAGCAAGGGGAACTTGTCCAGACTTGTCTGTGGACAAGAGGTTGCTGGAGTTGTTAGTATCTAGGGTTAATTAGCAAGGGCCAATAAAAAGAAATGGAACCATCATTGGAGTGACCATTGTGTGAGTGGGTCAGTGTTAGAATGGTCAGGCTTTGGCTCAGCAGGCTCAGGCAAGAACAGGTGCAGGCTAAAACTTAAGTTTGAGAAGTTAGAGATATAACAAGTGTAGGCAGGATGGTAGTTTAGGTGGTGGAAGTTCCTCCAGTGAAATACAGGATTTTAGGGTATCTAATGGTCTCCCTGATGATTACATCTGTAGGGGATTCACCACTAGGTGCTCACGGAGTGAGGTTGGATCCAGCTTCTCTCCATTACCGTTATTTTTTTTTAACCCAGGATCACCCTTATTTAACCTACTTTTATGTACACTAGAAAACTCTTATTCTTGAACTTTTTCTAGGGCTTTGGTTGAGAACTTTTGAAGAAACATGCACAGAAATGAGAATGATGACCACAAGAGCTATAGGGACTGATTCAAAAGACGGGAAAGATACCGATGGGAACGGTAAGAAAAAAAGAGGTGAAACTGTGCAACCTGAATTAACTTACAAGACAATGTTGGATCTTTTGAAGGCACAATCTATTGAACTATGCCAAAATATTAAAGAAGATTTTAAGGTACTTCAGGACTCTCTGGCTGCACTCGATCATGAAGTTTTGCAACAATAATTTGAAATCGCAAAACTACAGGATGGCACTTGGAAGAAAGATCAGAAAAATGATTGTTTGCGACAAACTCTGTCTTCAACAGTTAAACAGTTGGAGGGTTGCAAATCCGAGATCATTTATCTTGAAAATCGATCCAGAAGACAGAATCTACGTACAATCAGGCTCCCTGAAGATATTGAGAAAGGGGACCCGGTAAAAAATTTTTCTCAACTTTTAAAGGATGCGTTTACCTCTGTATTTCCAAATGAAACCCCATTGCTCTTTTCCCCGATACTTGAGCTCTGGGGGCAAACTGAGAGCAGTAATTGTCCAGTTCCACTATGTGCATATTAAAGAATATCTTCTCCACGTCGCTCGTCAATGAGGCATGACCCATCATCAAAACTATCAATTCCGTCTTGTGCAGGATTATAGCCCAGAAGTAATGAAGGCACGATTGGCTTTTAAACCTTTGATGTCCGAATGTTATGAAAAGGGTCTCAAACCAGTGTTACTCTACCAGCGCAGCTCAGAATTACAACCCCTGAAGGGTAATGCCAGGTTTTTCTTACTACAGCTGCCACTCGAAGTTCTTTGGATTAACACTATCCATCTGCTTCGGACACTCATTTTTAATTAGTCTATGGTATCGTAGTCCTGGTTTTGTGCTTATGCGCCTTCTTTTTTTAAAGCCTATAATTTTCCTATGAGGTTTGACTTTTATGAGCCAGTGTAGTGATATTTTACATTTTAATCATAGTTTTTTTACTCAAAATACTTGTTCTTTTCTTCTCTCCTTTTAAATTTCTTAATCTTTTGTTTAATTTTTTGATTTTTGACTTTTTATTAATGATCGACGGGGATTTTTTTGGATGGATATCTTGGTTCTCTTTTAGTTTTGTGTAATGAAGACGGCAGTTCGTTGCTCTGATTTCATATTTCCTTTTGTTCTTTCAGTCTGCCATTTTTTCTTCTTTTTATATTCTCCTTCCCATAATGCCTTTGTTTTTTTTAAATGTAATTTTTAATTACTTATATGCCTTTGTTTTTGATTTATAATATATACTGGGATTTACTTTTTCTTTTCATTGTCAGAAATTACTTTATGAAGATTGTTATATTATAACCTTTATTTTTCTGGATTTTGTGTGGTCCTTATTTTAACATATATTTTTGGAGTTGCCTTCTGGAGAAACGGGGTAGATTTAGTGTTATTTCTTTTTCTGGCCTTGTTTAGACTCAGTTTGGGGGCTTTGTGGGTGGAGGGTAGAGGATCTTTCAATTTTTTCAGTTTTCTTTTTTGGGCTGATTTAGAACAAAGATGTACAGTGTCGCCACCTCCGGTTCCTCCATGAGCTTTTGTTTCTCTTCCGGGTTCATGAGTTTGCATTATGCTTAACTCTTTACATACCAAAGGGTTGATCTTATGTAATTATGGCTCAGATTATTAATTTTGTCTCTTGGAATACAAATGGTTTAAACCATTGGCTTAAACGGAAGAAGACTTTTAAAGTATTCCAACTAAATGCTCATATTATTTTTATACAAGAAACTCATGTAAGGAAAGAGGATAATCAGCATTTTTTCAGGTTTTGGAAGGAATATCAGTTTCATGCAAATTCACAGGCTAAAATAAGAGGTGTTTCAATTTTTATTGATCTCTCAGTTACATTTGTTCATCATGATACTGTTTCTGATCTGAATGACAGGTTTTTATTTATTACTGGGTTACTTTTTAATAAAAAAGTAGTTATGGATAATGTTTACTCTCCAAGTGTGAATTATCCCAAATTTTTTAAGAATTTATTTACTTTTTCCTGATCTAAAGGAATATATGTTGATAATAGATGATGATTTTATTTGTTGTTTGAACCCTTCGATGGATAGATCCATATCTACTCAAGTCTTACCAAACAAGGCGGCTACTCTTATCAATTCCTTCATGAATGACTCTGGAATTTGGAGATTTCTACACCCCAAGGACAAAGTGTTTTCATTTTTTTCACATGTATATCATTCTTACTCTAGAATTGATTACTTTTTTATTGATTCTTGTCTCATCCCATCTGTGATTGACTGTAACTATGACATTATTGCAACTTCCGATCATGCGCCAATGAAACTTTCTATCAAATTAATGGATTCAGTTCCTAGCAGTAGACAATGGTGATTTAACTCCAATTTGCTTCAAGACTCGGATTTTGTTGAGTTTATGAAGGAACAAATTGATTTCTTCTTTTCAACTAATTTTACAGAAGAAATTTCCGATGGGACACTTTGGAACACTTTTAAGGCATATATCTGAGGTCAGGTTATTTCCCATTCTGTTGGCATGAGGAAAAGTATTAAGAATGAAGCATTATTATTGGTTGATAAGATCAAAGAAATTGATAAGAAATGTTCCATTGTTCCTAGTAAGAAGCTTTATAAATAGGGAGTTGAGCTTCAAATGGAATATAATTTATTACTTACATCCTCGATTGAAAACCAATTAATGAAAACCAGAAGAGAGTTTTACATACATAGTGATAAATTGGGTAAATTATTAGCTAATCAATTGAAAACTGCCTTGGTTAAATGCCTAATCATTAAGATTCATAAACAAGATGATAATTAGACAGTTAATCATGATGAAATAAACAAATCTTTTCAAGATTTTATACCACTTTATATAATTCTGACTTTCCAAATGAACTCAATACTATGTATGACTTCTTAAGGAAATTGAATTTTCCAAAATTATCACCCGAAGAACGTTTAATATTAGAAACTCCTTCAATGAATTCATTCAATGAATTCTGGTAAAGCACCAGGTCCAGACGGTTATACAGTAGAATTTTTAAATGTTTTTCTTCTATTTTCTCTCCTTGGCTAGGTAGAGTTTTTAAAGAACCAATTAAATTGGGTAAATTACAACAATCATATTATAGGGCTTCTATTTCCTTAATATTAAAAAAAGAATAAAGACCCTACTGAGTGTGCATCATATCGACCAATATCTTTGTTGAACGTAGATTCCAAGATTTTTTCAAAGATATTGGTGACTAGGTTAGAGAAGATGCTACCTCAAATTATTTCTGTGGATCAAACTGGATTTATTAAAAACCAGTTCTATTCTTTTAACATTAGGAGCTTAATGAATGTTGTTTACACTCCTTCATGTAGTACTTCAGAATGTGTCATTTCATTGGATGCTGAGAAAGCATTTGACAGAGTTGAATGGCCATATTTATTTACTGTATTCGAGAAATTTAATTTTAGTTCAACATTTATATCTTGGGTTAAATTGAAATATCATACCTCAGTAGCTTCGGTTTACACTAATAATCAAAGATCTCCCTTTTCTCATTTATTTTGGGGCACCAGGCAAGGTTGTCCTCTCAGTCCATTACTATTGGATATTGCTCTGGAACCTTTAGCAATTGCTATTCAAGAATCATCTAATACTTTTGGTATTACCCGAGGGAATGAGATACATAAACTATCATTATATGCAGATGATTCATTATTGTATATTTTTAATCCTGAGGAATCCATTCCCACAGCTTTATCTTTGTTGGCTCAGTTTAGTGATTTTTTGAGTTACAAACTGAACCTTAATAAGAGCGAACTATTTCCTCTAAATACACACTCCCAATATATGGACATTTACCTTTTAAATTGGTTACCGACTATTTTATATATTTAAGGGTCAAAATTACCAAAAAACATAAAGATTTATTTAAGGCTAACTTATTATATTTAATTGATGAGATTAAACAGTTATTTACAAATTGGTTGCCAATGTCTTAGTCATTGATAGGCCAGATCAAAGCTATCAAGATGTTTATATTACCCAAATTTTTATATTTATTTCAAGCGGTACCAATTTTTATTCGGAAATCTTTTTTTGCTAATGTTGATTCTAAAACATCTTCTTATATTTGGCAGAATAAAAATCTGAGGCTAGGCAAAAAGTACTTACAGAAGCCTAAAAAGGAGTGTGGTCTGGCACTGCCAAATTTTAGATTTTATTATTGGGCAACTAATATTCGCTTTTTGAAATTTTGGTTATGGGACTTGGATATAACTTAAGCCCTCACTGGGTAAACCTTGAATATAACTCAGTACAAGGGTTTTCATTGGGTTCTATTCTAAGGACTTTACTTCCCTTTGCTCCTTCTAAACTGTATAAACTATTAGATAATCCAATAGTTAAGTATACTATATGAATATGGTTTCAATTTCGGAAATGTTTTGGGTTAAATCAATTTATTCTAGCAAGTCTTATAAATCTAACTATTTTTTCTATCTAAATCAAGCCTATCTGATTTGGAAAACTAAAGGCATTTCATGATTTTGTGATTTATTTTTGGATAATTGTTTCATGTCTTTTGAACAATTACCTAACAAATATAATTTACCTAGATCTCATTTCTTTAGATATTTACAGGTTAGAAACTTTTAAAATACCATCCTTCCTACTTTCCTGAACTTATGCTCTATGGATAGTTTGGAAAAAATGTTAGATTTAAATCCTTCTCAAAAAGGTGCAATAGCATCTATCTACAACAGAATTATGAAAATTCATTCAGATGCATCTAATAAAATTAAAAATGATTGTGAAAGGGAACTTAAGCTTACCTTTCCTATCAAATATTGGAAAAAAAATTTCAATTAGTTAACTCATCCTCTATATGTGCTAAACATTCGTTGATACAGTTCAAAAGTAGTTCATAGGGCCCATATGTCTAAGGATAAATTAGCTCATTATTATTCTCATATAAGTCCAGTATGTGACAGATGTCATTCTGAGACTGCTTCTTTAACTCATATGTTTTGGTCATGTTCTGCCCTGAAAAAATATTGGGAAGATATCGTTGATATTATTTCAACTGTTTTGAATATTGATTTGCAACCTCATCCTATTACAGCAATTTTTGGTTTACCAATGATAGAACCACACCATTTAACCTCGTCAGCACATCAGATGATTGCATTTCTCACATTAATGGCTAAAAGATCAATTTTGCTGAATTGGAAGGAGATTAATCCTCCCACCACATTTCATTGGTTCTCTCAAACTATATTATGTTTAAACTTAGAAAAAAATCAGAAGAGTTATATATGACCCTTCTATTAAATTTAATCATACTTGGAGGCCTTTTATTCAACACTTTCATATAATGTGATTTGACCTCCTTCCAAACCTATTTTTGTGCTAATATATGTAGGGAGATTCCTGTGTTATTTTTGATGCTATAAACAACCCATGTTCTTTTCTTTTCTTTTTTTTCTGTTAGGTTAGTATTGGTTAGTTTAGCTTTTTGGGGGGCGGTATTTTTTTTGTCTTTTTGGATATGTTAATCCTTTTCCTGTGAACTCTACATTTGAACATTTTTGGGACGTTTATTACCTTTGTACTAACTGAATATATAACTATATATGTCATCTATTAACAATGTAATCCCAAAATTGTGTAACAATACTATGTATATCCATTATTTTGATAGTAATAAAAAGATTGAAAAAGAAAGATTACATCTGTAGAAAGTGCACCCAACTTCAGTTAATGAGTGACAAGGTCAAGGAACTGGAGCTAATGGACCCAGGATCATCTGGAAGGCTGAAAACTTCATAGATGAGTCTTTTATTAAGGTGGTCATTCTCAGAGTGAAGGCTTCAAATAGTAGGTGTGTAACCACCAGGAGACATAAGCAGTCAGTGTAGTTTTCCTGTGACCATTTCGCTCAGCAACAAGTACATCCCTTTGGATACTGGGGTAGTGGAGGGGATGACCAGTAAGGGTACAGCAGCAGAAGCCATGCCAGTGGCTCTGCAGCAGAGGGCAAGGTCAGGTAGTGCAGTAATGTTAGGTGACCCAGTAGTTAGGAGGATGGATAGGAGGTTCTGTGGCCGCAAAAGAGAAGCCAGGGTGGTGTTTGCCTCCCAGGTGCTAAGCTCCAGGACATCTCAGAGTGGCTGTAGAAGATTCACAAGAGCAAGGCAGAGCTGCAAGAGATCATGGTGCACATTGGCACAAATGACATGTGTATAAAGGAAGAAAAGATCCTGCACAGTGAGTATAGGGAGATAGGGAAGAGGCTGAAGAACTGGTCTGGCAAGATCGTAATCTCTAGATTATTCCCGGTGGCCCGTGCAAGTTAGGGTAGGAATAGGATGAGTAAGTGGTTATGGAAGAGGTGCAGGTTACATGGTCTCAGGTTTCTGGATGTCTTTTGTGGAAGATATGAGCTGTACAAAAAGGATGGTTACACTTGAACCTGAAGGGCCTCGAGGGCAGGTTTGTTAAAGCTTTTGTGGAGGGTTTACACTAATTTGATAAGTGAATGGGAATAAGAGAGACAGGGCTGAGGATGGGGCAGTTGGTATACAAGTTGATACAGTTTGTAGTGAGACCGTAAAGATGGACAGGCAGATGATAGGGCAAAATTGCAGTATGATAAGGTGAAGTGTAACATGAGGGCAAAATCAAAAAGGGTAATGAATACAGGACTGCAGGCGTTATATCTGAATGCGCACAGAATAAGACAGATGGTCCTGTAGCACAGTTAGAAATTGGCATGTATGATGTGTGAGCATCTCTGAGTTGCAGTTGAAAGAAGGTAAGAGTTTAACATCCAAGTATACACCTTGTATCAAAAGAACAGATTTGGTTAGGGATTTTAAGGTTAAAGGAAACAGAGATCTCAATATGATAGCATTCACCCTGCAGTTTAAGACAGAGGAGCTATGTCAAATGTATCAGTATTACAATGGTGTAAAGGGAATTACAGAGGCATGATAGAGAAGCTGGCCAAAGTTGATTGGAAGGGAACACTAGCAGGGATGATGGTAGAAAAGCAATGGCTAGAGTTTCTGAAGGCAATCTGGATAGGTACACCTCAAAGATGAAGAAGTATTCTAAAGCTAAGATGAGGTAATTGTGAGCAAAAAGGGATGTCAAAGACAGCATAAAAGCAAAAGAGAAGGCATATAATATATCAAGTAGTAGCGGGAAGTTAAAGAATTAGAAAGCTTTTGAAAGCCAATAGAAGGTAACTAAGAAAATTATAAGGAGTGAGAAAGTGAAATATGACAGTAAGCTAGCCAAAATGCCAAAGAAGATACCAAAAGATTTTTTGGATATATAAACAGTAAAAGTGTGGTAAAAGTGGATATTGGACTGTTGGAAAATGGCACTAGGGGGCAAGGAAATGGCAGAGAAACCTCATAAGTATTCTGTGTCAGTGATCTTTGTGGAAGACACTCTCAGTATGCCAGAAATTCAGGTGTGCCCAGGATCAGAAAAGTGTCGTTGCCATTACTAAAGAGAAGATACTTGGAAAGCTGAAAGGTGGATAAGTCAGCTGGACCAAATGGACACCCCAGAGTTCTGAAAGAGGTTGCTGAAGAGCTTGTGGGGCCATTAGTAATCATCCTTCAAGAATCACTAGATTCTGGAATGGTTCTGGAGGACTAGAAAATTGCAAATATCATTCCACTCTTTAAGAATGGAGGAAGGTAGAAGAAAGGAATTATAGGTCAATTAGCTTAATTTCAGTGGTTGTGAATTTGTTGGAGACCATTATTAAGGATGGGGCTTTGGGGTATGGGAGGCCCATGATAAGGTAGGCCAAAGTCAGCATGGTTTCTTTAAGAGGAAATCTTGCCTGACAAGTCTGTTGAATTCTTTGAGGAAATAACAGGCATGATAGAGAAAGGAGAATCAATGGATATTGTTTAGTTTAAGTTTCAGAAGGCCCTTGACAAGGTGCCACACGAGAGTGGTAAACAAGACAGGAACCCATGGTATTACAGGAAAGGTACTAGAATGGATTGAGATTCCACTGACTGGTAGAAGGCAAGGAGTGGGAGTAAAAAAGGCTTCTTCTGGTTGGCTGTGGATAAATAGAGGTGTCCTTCAGGGGTCCGTATTGCATCCACTTTTTTCATGTTTTATATCTGTGACTTAGAGGTCAAAATTAATGGCTTTGTGGCGAAGTTTGCAGAGGATGCAAAGGTAGGTGGAGGGGCAGATAGTGTTGAGGAAGCAGGGAGTCTGCAGAAGGACTTAGATAGATTGGGAGAATGAGCAAAGAAGTGGCAGATGGAATACAGTTCAGGAGAGTGTATGGTAATATACTTTGGTGAAGGAATAAGAACAAAGACTATTTTCTAAATAGGGAGAAAATACAAAAATCAGAGGAGTCTCTGTGTAGAATTCCCAAAACGTTAACTTGCAGGTTGAGTCAGTGGTAAGCAAGCAAATGAACTATCAGCATTCATTTCAAGAAGGCTAAAAGACAAGAGCAAGAAAGTGATGCTGAGGTTTTATAACACATTTGTTTGACCATATTTGGAGTATTATGAGCATCATTTTTGGGCTGCTTATCTAAGAAAAAATGTGCTGGCATTGGAGAGGGTCCAGAGGAGGTTCTTGAGAATAATTCTGGGAATTAAAGGGTGAACGTATAAGGAATGCTTGATGGCTCTCAGCCTACACTTGCTGGGCTTTAGAAGAACGGAAGCAAATAAAATACAGAAAGGCCTATTCAGAGAGAACGTGGAAGGGCGTTTCCTGTAGCGGGTGAATCTAGGACCAGAGGAGTGCAGAATAGAGAGTCATCTATTTAGAACAGAGGTGAGAAGGCATTCCTTCAGTTAAATCTGTGGAATTCACTGCCACAGAGACTGTATATTTAAAGCAGAGGCTGATGGGTTCTTGGTTATTCAGGGTGTCAAATGCAGGAGAATGGAGTCGAGAGGGGTAGTGGAGTGGCAGAGCACTCAATGGGTCAAGTGGCCTAGTTCTGCTCCTGTTTCTTATATGCCTGTAAGATGATGATTATAAACCTGATTCTGTTTCTGACTCTGATTCTAATGAAAATGGAGATAAAATCTTATCCAGAATTCAATCACAATTTATAGTTAGAATTACACAGTTACTGTTTCTTAAAGTAGATCAGATTCCTTTTTCTGTTGTTTGACTTTATTTCTACTCATTTACACATTAGCTACCATGCATTCAGTCACTTTATTTCTGTCATTAGTATGGATTGTATATAATGAGGACCAGGCAATGCTTCCTGTGGCACCCTGCTAGTCACAGTGTGCCAACCTAAAAATGATCCATTATCTCAACTTCGTTCTCCATTAGTCTCCTAAACCTCAATCCATGCTCTCAATGCTACAACTCTTATCTTGAAAAGTAACCTTTTGAAATGCTTTTAGGAAACTTAAAAACATTCTGTAATGGATGTTAGACTATATCTACTTAATTCCCCTTTGCCCATGCTGTATGTTACATCTTCCAAGAATGTTACTAAATATGATTTAGATAGATAGATACTTTATTGATCCCAAAGGAAATTACAGAACAACAGTGGCATTACAATTGCAAAGATATATATAAATATTAGAAGAGAAGTAAAAAGAATAAAACATAAGTTACATCAAACAGTCTAACAGGAGGCGGTTATCACTTCCCCGGCTATAGATTGACTCATTATAGAGCCTAATGGCTGAGGTTAAGAATGACCTCATTTAACGCTCTTTGGAGCAGCGCAGTTGTTTTAGTCTGTTACCAAAAGTGCTCCTCTGTTCAGCCAAGGTGGCATGCAGGGTGAGATACATTGTCCAGAATTGCCAGGATTTTCTGGAGGGTCCTTTGTTCTACCACAGCCTCCAGTGTGTCCAGTTTGACTCCTGCCACAGAGCCAGACTTTTCAATCAGTTTATTCAGCCTATTGGCATCACTCGTGTTGATGCCATTGCCCCAGCACATTACTGGATAGAAATTTGTACTGGTGACAACAGACTGGTGGAACATGTGAAGGAGAAGACTGCATACACCAATGGACCTCAGTCTCCCCAGGAAATAGAGGCGACTCTGCCCCTTCTTGTACACAGCCCCTGCATTTCCCTTTACTCAAATTACATTAATGGCTTTCCCTGCTGCTTTTCTTTCACAAGCAGTTCCAGCATGTTTCCAATGCAGAAGAGAGACAAACTGCCCCTTAGTTTCTTGCATTCTGTATCCCTCTCAAAGTGGAGCAATTCATTTACCGTTTTTGAATCTGCCAGGACCTTTCTAGAACCAGGGAAATTTAATAGATAACAATCACACATCCTCAAAGTAGCTGAGATAAGCAAGTGTGGTTATACTGAATTGAGTCTGACAGAATCATATGTAATTACCATTTTAATTCAATAAACTTTTTTTTTGTATTGCAGCACCACTTAAATTCACTCCAAAGTCAAAGATTCAAAGGTTCAAAGTACACCTACTATTAAAGTATGTGTGTGGTATACAAACCTGAGGTTCATCTTCTCCACAGACAGCCATGAAACAAAGAAACACCATGGAAACTATTCAAAGATAAATATCACCCCCCCCCCCACATGTGCAAAGTAAAAGCACATAAATAGCAACAAAAAAAGAGAAAAATACACTGAAGATAGAATACAAAATCAAAAGAGTCCAGGCATATTCAGTTTTGCTCAGGGTTCATTATCTTCAGGCCACCCTGATTCAAAATTACCCAAAGTAGCAACAAAAAAAGGAGTGACCAGGAACTAGAGACTCATTATAGTGGGAACTCCAGCGTCCAATCCACAAACCTTGTCCAAATCCTCTGACAGCACTGAGGAGAAAAGAGACCATTCAAATGCAGGGATGTTCCTTTGGGAGCAGGAAGTGAAAGGAAACATCCTTTCCACATCCTCGATAGATTTCAATGAGATCCTCCTCGTTTATCAGTGAGTACAGGCACTGAGCCATCAAGTGCTCCTCATATATTAACTCTTTCATTCCTGGAGAAGAGAAGATTCTTGTGAATCTTTTCCAATTCCAACACATTTTTTCTCAGATAAGAGGCCCAGAACAGTTCATAATGCTCCAAGTGCGGTCTGATCAATGCCTTATGAAGCCTCAGCTTTACATCCTTGCCCTTATATTCTAGTTTTCTCAAAATGAACGCTAAATTGTATTTGCCTTCCTTAATACCAACTCAACCTGCAGGTAACATTTAGGGAACCTTCTGTAAGGACTCCCAAGTTCCTTCGCACCTCTGATTCTTGAATTTTCTCCCCGTTTAGAAAATAGTCTATGTCTTTACTCTTTCTACCAGATGAACGGCCATACACTTCCCTACACTGTATTCCATCTGCCACTTCTTTGCTCATTCTCCCCATCTGTCCAAGTTCTTCACAGTCTCCCTGCTTCATCAACACTACCTGTCCCTCCACCTATCTTTGTATCCTCTGCGAAGTTCACCACAAAGCCATTAATTCCATCATCCAAATCATTGGCATAAAATATGACCCAAAGTGTACCCAGTGCCAGCCCCTGCAGAACACCACCAGTTATTGTAGGCCAACTAGAATACGCCCCTGTTACTCCCTGTCTTTACTTTCTGACAGTCAGCCAATCTTTCATCTATTGCTAGTACCTTTCTAGTAATAGCATGGGCTCTCATCTTATTCAGCAGACTCATGTGTGAGTCATGTCAAAGGTCTGCTGAAATTGAAATAAGCAACATCCACCATCTGTATTTTGTTTATACTGCCTGTTATTTCCTCAAAGAATTGCAACAGATTTATCAGGCAAGATTTCCCCTCAATAAAGCCATGCCTACTTGTGCCTATTTTGTCAAGTGCCTCCAAGTATCCCAAAACATCATTGTTAATAATGGACAGCTACATATTTCTAACCACCAATGTCAGGCTACTGGCCCATAATTTCCTTTCTTCTGCCTCCCTCCCTTCTTAAAGTGAGGAGTGACATTTGCCATTTTCTAGTCCTCTGGAATCATTCCAGAATCTATTGATTATTGAATGCCTCCACAATCTCTGCAGCTACCTTTTTCAGAACCCCGAGGTGTGGCCCATCAGGTCCAGGTGACTTATGTGCAGTACCTTCAAATGTTTCATCTTCCTAAGTATCTTCTCTTTAGCAATAGCAGCTACACTCACATCTGCTCCATGAAACTCTTGCATTTCTGCACGACTGCTGTTTTCTTCCACCAATACAAAATACTTATTAAGCTCATCTGGTATTTCTTTGTTAGCCATTACTACCTCTACAGCATCATTTTCCAGTGGTCCGATATTCACTCTCACCTCTCCTTAGAGTGTGCAAGTAGTGTAACACACAATTGGGTACTACAAGTGGTAATAGGCTTCTGACTCTTGTAGGTTTTTCTGTATCCCAGTAACAGGAGGCATTATTTATTTTATTTTCTTCCAATATAAGTGGACAAAGAAAATCAATTTGTTCCAGAATTACATAACAGAATATGCTACATTATTTAAGGGTCTGCTTCATAGGAGTTTTATACGTTACCAAAGACTTTTGCAAACTTCTACAGATATACAGTGGAGAGCATTCTGACTAGTTACCTTGCAGACTGCTATGGAGCCTCTACTGCACACGAGTGCAAGAGTTCACAAAGAGTTCTGGAGTCAGACTGTTCTTCTACAACCCTCCCCACTGTCAAGGTTATCTTCCAAAGGCAGTTTCTCAAGAAGATGTCATCCATAATTAATGACCCTCACCATCTGGGAGATGCCCTTTTATTACTGTCATCTGGGAGAAGGTACAGGAACCTGAGGGCCCACACTCAATTTTTTAAGAAAAACTTTTTCCTCTCTGCCATCAGATTTCTGAACAGTCCATGAACCCATAGACACAATCTTGTTGTTTGCCTTTTGCCGCATGCATTTATCTTTGAAACTTATGGTAATTTTTATGGATTGCTGTACACTGTTGCTGCAAGCCAACACATTTCACAACATACGTCAGTGATAATAAAGCCAATGCTGATTCTGAATTCAATTCTCAAAAATAATATAAATTCTATTTTTGTTTAATTTGATATTTCCAATGCCATCAGTATTTTGCTGGTACATGATGCCTGCTCACATCTAACTACCTCAGAAACGACAGCCTGAACATTTCTGGAAAAGCAGATTTTTAAGAGTAGGATTAAATTGACATCAACAATATAATGCTTCACATTTGACAGATGAGTCAACTGACAGAGCAATTATAAGAGAGTAATAAACTACAGACTGCTTGAATGGTAGAGTACTTGGTATTGTGAATGCAAATTGTTTGCATCTACATTCAATTCTTTTCTCCCACACAATCAAACGAGCAAAGGAAATTATATAGCAAAATGTGTCATTGAACCAGATACAAAATAATGGTCACTGCCCCAAACCATTAGTAGGTTGGTGATGCGTATTTAACTGACCTTACAACATTAAAATGAAAAGCATTTGGAATTCTCAATGGCCTGCAGACAAATGTTGCTGCATTACATCTCTCCTTTATGTGTAGCTCTTTCAATCTGGGAAGCTATTGGAATTAAAATTATACAATAAAACTTGACAAGCTATAAACTTTTCACATCACTATACACAAAATATCAAAGTTTGAAGCACATTTATTATCAGAATATGTATAAATAATACAACCCTGAGATTTGTCTCCTAATAAGCAGCTATGGAGCAAAGAAACACACAAAAAAAACATAAAATAGAAGAGCAGCAAATGCCCAATGTGCAGAGAAAAGAAGAAAAAATCAAATTCTGCCAGTAATAACTGCAAGCGAATATCATTCTGAACAGAAGTCCACAGAGAGTGGAGGACCCATATTTCAGAGGAGAGCAGAGCTAGACCTTGCGGAGCAGCAAGCTGAACCAGCCTGCTCCTCTCCTTGTGTCCCAACTCCCTGACTTTTTCAGTCTGGAGACCACAGACTGGATTTAGCCTGTATCTGACCTTTCCATCACTTAAAATCATTGTCCAAACATAGACAACAATGTTATACTTTGTAATTCTGAAACACAAAAACTAATTGAAAAGAAAACAAGAGAGATGAAAGATAAGTTACCCACTTTATTTTTGCTTTTAAATGAGGTGCGCACGTATCACATGGTAGTGTCATGACATGTACATTTTACAAATTTTTTACATATAACCTGTAATGAGTTATTTGAACAAATGAGAATGTTTACTCAAACAATACATTCACAAATTTACTCAAATATTACTGAAATACAACTACTATATACAGAAACAAAGAAACCCAAAAAGACACATAAAAAAGAAAACCGTCAAATGTTTGCTGGTTGTTGTATTTCAGTTTTACAAATATCATTGCCATAGGACTTATCTATTCTTTTTTTTATATTTTTTTATATTTTTTAGTTTGATATTTGTAAGCTTCAGTTTAGTATCTTTAAAGTGTGATTTAAACTCATGTTGTGGAATGACTGAAACAGCTGAGCTAGTGTCCAATTCTAGTGTAATCAATTTGACATTCATTTCTGGTGTAGCCCATATTGCCTGTCTATTATTAGTTTTCACACAGTAAATCCCAAGGCCTCCCAGTCCTGTGCAACACATATAAAATGCTGGATGAACTTCCTGACTGTAACTCAGTTGCATCTCTGTCTGCCTTTTCCATTGATACAGGAGTTTCAACTGCTCTTTTAAATGTAAGTTATGCTTCCATTAGGAGCCATTTTTGAATGCTTTCTTGTAAGGTTCCACTAACTAAACAATCTCTCAGTGCATCATTAAATCTATTAATGAATTGACAATGATCAGACAATCACTTCCACTCAACCACACATGCTGAAGTGGACTCCCCTTCCTTTTGATTCCACTTAGTTAACCAAAAGTGTTATGCAATCAACCATGGTTTTGTTTCAAACTGTTCTTGCATTTCTTTCACAGTATCAGTAAAGTTCATTTCGGCTGGTTTGGTTGGAGCAGTTAACCTTCTAAGCAAACAGTATGCCCTTACATTCAATGCACTCATTTCTCATTGGCTATTTCACTTGTTCTAAAATTTACTTAAAAACCTGTTTCTGTACCATTAAGAAGACGACTTGTGTGAGCCGTTCCAATGGAAACCTTCAAATATTCCTGTTTTAGACTGCTACAGCTGATAAGCCACAACCACAGCCATGGATAACACTGGAAGCAACATTGTTTTTATTTAAGGCATTTAAAAAAATCGATCTCTACTGAAAGTCGAGAAATCTCAGACAGCAGTCTGGCCGCAAGTACGGTTCCACTTTAAGGCAACAGAAAAGAAGAGGCTGTGCTGGATTAAAAGTTCGTTCAAGGAGATGGTGGTTCTGACTTCCATGTCTGTCTATTCTGCTGGCAAATGTACACTCTCAGGAAAATAAAACCAGAGACCTCAGAGCAAGGTTGCTGTCCCAGAGGGACATCAGAGGCTGTTGTGTTTTTTGTTTTACGGAATCTTGGCTATCCACTGCCCTTCTGAATACATTCATACAGCTCGGTGGCATTACACTTCACTGCCTAGATAAGACTGCTGAGTCTTTCAAAGGCAAGTAGAGATGGAATATACTTTATGATTACCTCCTTATAGTGCACAAATGTGGTGGTTCTGTCCCAGTCCTGCTCACCCAACCTGGAACATCTAGTAATGAAATGTCACCCATTTTATCTGTTGTGGGAGTTTTCAGCCATCATTTTGGCAGTGGGATATAAACAGGCTCTAGATGAATTGAGAAACATAATCAACTGGCATGAAAGAGCACACCCTGAAGACTTACCCATCATCTTGGGAGATTTTAACCAGGCCGGCTTGAAAAAGTTCCTGAGTAACTATCATCAACATATCACTTGTGGAACCAGAGGAGTCAGCACACTGGACCACTGTCATACTACCATCAAGAGCACTTACCATGCCATTCCACAGCCACACTTTGGAACGTCTGATCACCTGGCTGTACTTCTACTCCCAGAGTATAGGCCAGGACTGAAGACTGCAGCACCAGTAGAGAGAACTAAGAAGGTATGGACAAGGGAGGTGGAGGAGCACTTACAGGACTACTTTGAGTCATTAAAACTTGCGTGGATGAGTGCCTGCCTACAAGAATATACTGTACACATCCAAGTCAAAAAGCATGGGCGGACCATGAGATTTGTATTATTCTGAGGGCTAGAGCTGTAGCATTAAAGTCTGGTGATCCAAAACTGTACAAGAAGGCCAGGTACAACTTACAGAGGGCTATCTCAAGAGCAAAGGAACAATTCCAGTTGAGGTTAGAAGTGGAATTGGATGCATGTTAATGCTGGCAGGGTTTGCAGGCCATTACTTCCTTCAAAGCAAATCCTAACATGAGCTGCAGTGATGCTTCACTCTGAGATTAGCTCAACACCTTTTATGGGCACTTTGAAAGGGGGGAATAGAACTGCAGCTATGGAGATCCCTGCAGCACCCAGTGATTCTGTGCTCACTGACTTGGAGGCTGACGTCAGAATGTATTTCAAGAGGGTGAAACCTCATAAGACAAAAAGCCCTGGTAGGGCTCTGAAAAGCTATGCCAAAATACATCTTCAGAAGCTCCCAACTGCTTCAAGTGGCAACAATCATACCAGTGCCCAAGAAGAGCAGAGTGAGCTGCCTTAACAACTGTCAGTGAGTAGCTCTCACATCTATGGTGATAAAGTGCTTGGAGACGTTGGGGATAACTGGAATCAACTCCTGCCTCAGCAAGTACCCGGACCCACTGCAATTTGGTGTTCGCCCCAACATGCCGACAGCAGATATGATCTCATTGGCTCTTCATATGGCCTTGAACCACCTGGACAATACTAATACTTAAGTCAGACTAACACGAGGAAATCTGCAGATGCTGGAAAGTCAAGCAACACACACAAAATGCTGGTGGAACACAGCAGGCCAGGCAGCATCTATAGGGAGAAGTGCTGTCGACATTTTGGGCTGGGACAGTTGCTTATTGAGTACAGCTCAGTATTTAACAGAATTATTTCTACAGTCCTGATCAAAAAGCTCCAAAATCTAACCTTCTGTATCTAACCTAACACCACCACTGCCTCAGAAGCTGGAGGCGAGTGAGAAGGGCCAGTGTCCTGGTGAGGCTGAGACAGAGTGATTATCGGTCACCGTTCCCTAGCACACCCCTGGACAACAAGCTGTGCCAACTGAGAGCTAGAATCTCCTATCAGTGGGAAACAAAGGAATGTAACGTTTTGTGCTTTGTGGAGACCTGGCTGACAGAGGAGATACTGGACCCTGTTATCTAACCCTCTGGGTTCTCCCTGTTCAGGCAGACAGGTCAAGAAGCCTCCCTGGGAAGAGTAAAGGAGGCAGGGTATGCTTCATGGTCAACAATTCTTGGTACAATCCCCAGAATGTGCCTGCCCTCAAATACTTTTTTTGCCTAGACCTGGAATACCTGGTGCTGCTGTGCAGACCCTCCTGGCTGCCTAGGGATTTCACGGCTGTTATCACCACAGTGGTGTACATTCCACCACACGCTGATACTGACCTGGCTCTCAAGAAACTATACAACTGGAGACTGCACATCCAGAGGCTGCCTTCAGCGTTGCCAATGACTTTAATTGAGTGTCGCTGACGGAAGTCTCCGAAATTTTGTCAGCACATCCAGGTGAGCACTCATGGAGATAACACACTTACTTCTTTTGTTGGAAAATCAGATCACTCTTCGATCCTGCTTTTGCCAACGTACAGCCAGAAGCTGAAACAAGAGGCAGCCATAGTTAAAACCGTCCACTGTTAGTCCGAAAATCAGACTCCATGCTGCAGGACTGCTTCAATGACGTCGACTGGAATGTCTTCCATGATGAGGAGGTCTCCAAGTCCACTGATGGAATCATGTGCTTCATCTGGAAGTGCATCGATGAAGTTGTCTCCAAGAAGTCAGTCAAGGTCTTCCTGAGCCAGAAACCCTGGATCAATAGTTCTGTGCAAGCAGCACTTACAGCATGACATTGAGCTTACACTGCTGGCAATCAGCAGGAGCTCCAGAAAAACAGCTACGATCTGCACAAAGCTATCAAGGCTATGAAATAACAATACAGGGACAAGATTGAGTCAAGATTCACAACAAATAGCACATGTGACATGTGGCGAGGGTTGCATACCATCGCAGACATCAAGGCCAAATGTAGTGGTGCTGACACCATTGGGGCCTCTCTCCCAAACGAGCCCAATTGCTTTTACGCTCGGTTTGATGTTGCTAACTCTGAGCCTCCGAGGAAAGCCACCGCTACAACAGACAACCTGGTCATCTCTGAGGCTGAAGTACGCAGCTGTTTCCAATGGGTGGACAGTTGCAAGGCTGCGGGACCAGACGACAACCCAGGGCGAGTACTCAGGCTCTGCGCAGCACAACTGGTAGGGGTGTTTACAGACATTTTTAATCTCTCCCTCTCCCAGTGTAGAGTGCCCTCCTGCTTCAAAACAACCACCTTTGTTCCTGTACCAAAAAGACCAAGGTAATATGCTTGAATGATTGGTGTCCTGTCGCACTCACCTCAATAAGCAAATGCTTTGAGATGCTGGTCAAACACTACATCTGCAGCATGCTACCACAGGAACCCCTCAGGGCAGGGTACTAAGTCTGCTCCTTTACTCCCGTTATACCCATGACTGTGATGCCACCCACAGCTCTAATCTGCTAATTACATTTGCCGATGACATTACATTGATTGGCCTAACCTCAAACAATAACTGGGTGGCCTACAGGGAAGAAGTCATCTCTCTGACACAGTGGTGTCAAGAAAACAACTTCTCCCTCAATGTTGCAAAAACAAAGGAGCTGGTTGTGGATTACAGGAGGAATGGAGACGGGCTAACCCCTATAGACATCAATGGATCTGGGGGGTTGTGAGGGTAAACAGCTTTAAGTTCCTTGGTATTCACATCATCGAGGACCTCACATGGTCTGTACATACCAGCTGTGTGGTGAAAAAGGCCTCTTTCACCTCAGACAGTTGAGGAAGTTTGGGATGGGTCCCCAAATCCTAAGAACTTTCTACAGGGGCACAATTGAGAGCATCCTGACTGGCTGCATCACTGCCTGGTAGGGGAACTGTACCTCCCTTAATTGCAGGATTCTGCAGAGAGTGGTGCAGACAGTCCAGCACATCTGTAGTTGTGAACTTCCCATGATTCAGGACATTTACAAAGACAGGTGTGGAAAAAGGGCCTGAAGGATCATTGGGGACCTGAGTCACCCAACCACAATCTAGGGACCAATAGGCTTCAGGACAGCTTCTTCCACTGGGCCATTAGACTGATTAACTCACGCTGATTTGTGTGTAGTTCTATGTTACATTGACTGTTCTATTTATTGTAAATTATAAATTACTACGATTGCATATTGCATGTTTCGAGGGAGACGTAACACAAAGATTTTTATTCCTCAAGTATGTGAACGATGTAAGAAATGAAATCAATTCAGTTTAATCCCCCTGCAACTGGATCCACAGCTTCCTCACTGGAAGACCACAGTCTGTACAGATTAGAAATAACACCTCCACCTCGCTGACAATCTACACTGGTGAACCTCATGGATATGTGCTTAGTCCACTGCTCTAAATCGCTCTACATCCATGACTGTTTGGCTGGGCACACCTGAAATGCCATCTATAAATTTGCTGACAACATGACCGTTGTTGGCAGAATTGCAGATGGTGACGAGGAGATGGACAGGGGCAAGATAAATGTGCTCGTTGAGTGGTGTCACAGCTATAACCTCGCACTCAACATTAGTAAGACCAAAGCATTGATCGTGAACTTCAGAAAAGTTGTCGAGGGTATACACATACACACACCAGTCCTCATTGAAGGATCAGAAGTGGATACGGTGAGCAATTTCAAATTCCTGGGTGTTAACATCTATACTGGACCCAACATATTGATGCAGTTACAAAGAAGGCACGACAGTGTCTTTATTTAATGAGATTTAGTATGTCACCAAAGGCTCACACAGATTTCTGCAGAAATACTGTGGAGAGCATTCTAACTGGCTATATTACCATCTGGCTTGGAGGGGACACTGCACAGCATCAAAAGAAATTGCAGAAAGTTGTAAACTCTGTCAGCTCCATCATAGGCACTAACCTCCCCAGCATCCAGGACATCTTCAGGAAGTGATACCTCAAAATGATGCCATCCATCATTAAGAACCCTTGTCAGCCTGGACATGTCCTCCTTTCATTGTTACCATTAGGGAGGAGGTACAGGAGCCTAAAGACACACACTCAGCGATTCACAAACAGCTTCTTCCCCTCTGCCATCAGATTTCTGAATGGACGCTGAACCCATGCACACTACCTCAGTATCTTTTATTTTTTTTTCTCTTTTTTGCACTAATTTAATTTAACTTTAATATATATGTTATATATTATCTATCTATCTATATTTAATTTAACTTAATATATATATTTTATTATATATATACATACATACACACACACACATACTTCTTAGTGTAATTTCCAGATTTTGTTATTTTGTTAATAGTATTACAATATACTAAATTTTACACCATATGCCTCTGATATTAAACCTGATTCTGATCCCGTTCAATTAGCTCAGTACACAATATCCTATCACCTACTGAGAAATCAAATCCGTCCATGTCTCTGATGTAGCCAGCCGTTTCTGCTCATTTTTTGTGATTATTACCACCCGATACTCATTGTTTATGAACCTATGAATTCTTCTGTTTCCTGCCTTTTTTAAACTCGTCTCTCTCTCTGCACGTGTTGCACTGCGTTTTTTATAACACAACTTATCTACTGTGCTTTTTTTTTCTCGATCATTTCTCACTGCACTTTTTAAAAACATCTCACTATGCTTCAACTGGTAGGCAGTTGTCTCGGGTTCATTTTAAAAATACCTCATTTTGTAATTCCAAAACATTAAACAAATCCGAAGGAAAACAAGAGAGTCAAGAGATAATTCATTTTTGCTTTAAGTGAGGCATGCAGGTATCACATGGTAGCGTCATGGCATATACAATTCACATATTTTTACAGGTAAGCTTTAGTGAGTTATTTTAGCGAACAAGATTGCTTAATCAAACAATATTTTTCCAATTTTACTCAAAGATTACTGAAATATTAAAAGCAACAACCAACAATCGAATCTATCCTATCACATCCTAAAACTCTGTCATGCCTGTCTGCAAAGACTCCAATCTAGTGGACAACATGCTGTAATTAGTTCTTGATTCTTCTTGCAAAGCAATGTACCCGCCCCGTAATTAGTTCAAGTATAATTTTTCCTTCTTCCTGCTCCTCTTTCAGACTCCTATTCCAAAATGCGTTTTCGTAGTTTTGATTCTCTTCCAACAGACTGAATTTTACCCTTCAATACTGCACTTTTAACCAGGTGATTGGATCAGTTGCTGACAATTTCTGATATGTTGTTCATTTGGAGTCTACTTACTCTATGCCCTCCAACCTGATTTTTATTCTACACCTCTTCATGGCATGTGACTTGGCTCTGGAGCTGTCTGCATACGGTGCCAACTCATCTTCCAGCTCAGTAACCATAAGCTGAAGAGAACCGAGGCAATGCCATCTATTGCATGCAAGTTTTTTGGGTTCATTCTTGCTAGCCAGAACTCTCACATATTGCAGTAAAAGTGCACTAAGATCCTTGCTATGCATCAACATACAGAGTTTTCATTTACTTTTACTCTGTCATTTATTTCCTTCGCATCATAACTTACTTACTTACTGCCTGTTATGCCGTTGGTGTTTAAGGCAGCAATGGAGGTCGTCCATCTCTGTCTGTCCATACAGTCACACACAGATGTAGAAAGATACTTCATTGCTGTTTCCTTCTGAATTGTGTTTGGCCAGTCAGGGTTGTTAGTCCTGATCTGTACTCCTCAGTCTAGAGGACCGTTCCACCACTCTTAATTTGGCCTCTACCCTTTGACCTGTATGGCATGGATGACCCTACCAAGAGCCGAAGCAGAAAGCCCTGAGCCCAGCCAGCATAACTCTCCAGGTTATTGAGGCATGCAAGCCTTCAAACTCAATGACAAGGTTGAGGTTCTCTTGGAGTAACTTGCATTGAGCACTGGATAAAATATTCTCTTTCTACTATCGTAAATTTTCATGAACACCATAGCTAATACAAACACAAAACATTCTATGCTTTACCCTCCTTGCCAAAATGTCACTCAACAACTTGTCAACTTTACAATGAAAATAAAAACCCTAATTGTAAAAGTATGTGACTATTGTCAATGGACTTTAATGAATAAATGACATCTAATATTTTCCAGGTGATGAAATTGCACTAACCTATTTTCCGTAAAGTTAAGTCATAAGCAATATGAAGTATCACAGAGGTTCCTGTTTGACTTTTAATGAAGGTGCTTCAGACTGAGTCAGCGTGTTCCTCTTTATTGCACTTGTCAACTCCAAGCTGACAGGATAGAATTACCCGAAACTTCACAACAAATAAGCTGCGTTTGATCTGGTGTATTATGTGTAATTACTTTAGAAACAAATAATTGACTTTATCACAGCACCAGTGGGATTGATCAGGGTATGTATTCAAAAGATATTGTCAATTTAATTTTATATATAATGGAAATCAGCAAACATTCATCCTGAATTATCTTCTATCACAGCAGGCCTTTCTCAATATCATTAAATGCCATGGACTCCATTAATAAGGAAGGACTCATAGTGTTGCAGAATCATAGGCACAGGAGGACCTTCAGCCCATCAGGTCTGCGATGTCCATGGAGTATTTACACTGATCCGCTACCAATCCTATTTGACTCTCCTTACTTTCCCACCAAATTTTCCCAGGTTACCTTGTACATACAGAAAGTTGTATATGGTATACCTGCACACTAGGGGCAATTTACCATGATCAATTAACCTACTGACCTAGAGCTGCAGATGTTTTAGAGTCAGGAGCAAAAAAAGATAAACTACTGGAAAAGCTCAGCAGGTCAAGCAGTGCCTGTGGAGACAAATGGATGGTGAATGTTTTAGGCTGAGATCCTACCTACTGACCTGCATGTCTTTGGGATGTGGGGGAAACCCACATGGTCACAGGGAGAACAAACTCCACACAGACTGCGTTTAAGGTAACAACACTACTAGCTGTGTCCTATGTCCCCTGCGGAATACTCTCCACAAGTTCAGCTGCCAACTCCAACTTATTTACATTTTACGTTTGCTCCACAGTTCCTTACAAGCTTTAATTCTAACCCATGATGTCTCACCAGACATCAGTGCAATTCAGGGCTCTGTCATTCCATGAACATTGTTCTTCATCTTTCTTGTGATGAACTTTCCATGGAGTCGAGCTGAGCTTCAGAACTAAATTGTTCAATCTACAACAACCGCAGACCAGAAACAATATTACAGGTAGTCTCTGAGACATTAGATGTGTTTAAGAATTTCTTAGATGGGCACATGAATGATAGAAAATTGGAGGTAATGTAGGGGGCTAGATTGCTCTTAGAGTAAGTAGAAGGTCATCACAACCTGCAGTGCTGTAACGTTCTATGTTCTATACGCTCAGTAGTCAAGCTGAACAAGTTCAAGTTCATTGTCCTTCAATGGTGCACATGTATATCGCCAAATGAAACAATGCTCCCCCAGATCAAAGTGCACAAGATAGTGCCTATAACTCACACACAACATATTAGTAATTTATCACAATTAAACTAATAAAGTGCATTTAGATAGATAGACAGATAGATAGATAGATACATTATTGATCCCAAAGGAAATTATAGAGTCACAGATATAAATATTAGAAGAGAAGTAGAAAGAATAAAAAAATAAATTACCTCTAACAGTCTAACAGGGGGGTGGTCATCATTCCCCCCCCCCCGGTTATAGGTTGACTCATTATAGGACTCAATGGCCAAGGGTAAGAATGAGATCATACAGTGCTCTTTGGAGCAGTCCAGTCTTCTTAGTCTATTATTAAAAGTGCTCCTTTGTTCAGCCGAGGTAGCATGCAGAGGGAGAGAAACATTGTCCAGAATTTTCAGGATTTTCTTGTAGGGTACTTTGTTCTATCACAGCCTCCAATATGTCCAATTTGACTCCTACATCAGAGTCAGCCATTCTAATCAGTTTATTGAGCCTTTTCGCATCACCCATGTTGATTCCATTGCCGCAGCATACCACCACATAGAAGATTATACCAGTGACAACATACTGGTAGAACAGGTGAAGGAGAGCCCTGCATATTCTAAAGGATTTCAGTCTCCTCAGGAAGTAGAGGTGACTCTAGCCCTTCGTGTATACTGCCTCTGTGTTGGTGCTCCACTCAAGTCTCAAACAGGTGCACCCCCAGGTACTTGTAGGTTGTCACCACATCCACATCCTCGCTATCAATAGTAACAGGCTTAGTCTTCCTGAAGTCCATCACCATCTCCTTTGTCTTACTGATGTTGAGCTGCAGACGATTCAGCTTGCACCATTCGACAAAGTCGTCCACCAGGGCCCTGTATTCATCCTCCCATCCTCCCTTTATACACCCAGCGATTGCTGAGTCATCAGAGAATGTCAGCAGATGACATGACTCAGTGTTGTATTTAAAGTCTGAGGTATACAGTCCCCTGTGGGGCTCTAGTGCTGCTTCTAGCGATGTCTGACACCAAAACTGTGGTCCGCAAGTCAGGTACTTCATTATCCAGGATACAATGAAGATATCAATCTGCATTGAACAAGTTATGATACAAGATGCAGAATAATCAGTGTGTTGCTACTGGTGCTTCATGTGTGATGAGACCTGGGTGGAGGCAGGGAGTTCAGTAGTCTCACTGCCTAAGGGAGGAAGCTGTTTCCCAGCCTAACAGTCCTTGTCCCAATGGCACAGTACATTAAGTCCTGCCCGCTATATGTGCTATATGCAGATGATGCCAGCATTGGAGAATTCTTGGATGTTGAATTCATCAGTGTCATCAGTTAATTCACTGAAGCATTCAGGAGGTTGTGCAAGATCAAAGTCCTCTACCAAACTACCCTACTGAATCCCCTAACCCTCCAACAATAAAGGCTGGCCGGTGGCGTAGTGGCATCGGCTCCGGACTTAGAGGCAAATGGTCCCGAGTTCAAATCTGGCCGACCTTTTGTTGGGCATTAATCTAGCAACTCGCCCTCGTAAAAAAGTTATACCAAAAATAATGCTGCCTGATGCACCGCAAAGGGCAAAAGGAACATCAACAGTAAAGGCTCCTGGCAAGATCCTACCTGCCCTATCTGTGGAACACAGACATTGCTGCTTTCAATATAGCTCGATACAGTCAATTGAGGAAGCTGCCAGAGCTTACGCAATACTCATGGTTTAGCAGAAAGCTATGATCCTTGTCCTCATATCAGCTTCTGAGACCTGGACTGCCTTCATCAGGCACCTGAAGCAACTGAATAGTTAAAATAAAACTGTTTCTTCGCAATTCTTCAGATTCACTGGAAGAATAAGTGAATCTATGTCAATCATCCCTACTTTGAAATTACATTGAATATGACGTGTTACACCCTTGCCTTCATGTGCTGACACCAGACTCTCAAAAGAGACATTTCATTCCAGGTTCTGTTATGTGAAAACATATCCACTCAGGTGGAAAAATGTCTCAAACGTGTGCTTAAATCCTCCTTATAGAGATATAACATCCCTCCCACAGCTTCCTGCTAATCTCTGATTCATGACTGCACATGACACCTGCTGCCGCCTTGAGGCACTATCCTTTTGAGGCTGTCCTTGATGCTGGGGAGGCTTGTGCCCATGATGGGCCTAGCTGAGCCTACAGCCCTCTGTTGCCACCACAAAACAGAAGTTAATACCTTCGTATTGTCATCTAGTTAATAATTTTTCTTTCAAGCCACTATTGGCGACAATACAACCTTCTGCAGAGGACCTGCAGAGGACCTGCAGTTGCTGCAAAGGACCTGACCTCTCCGGGTCGAGTGGTGTCAGGGCCCCATGTTACAATCCCTTGCCTTGAACCTCTGTGTTTGTACAGGGAGTGGTGTGTGCCTAGAATGTGCTGCCTAGTGGCAGAGGTTGACACATCAGGGATATTTAAGGGACATGTAGATAGGCACATGAATATAAGGAAAATAGAAGGATTTGGACATTGGAAGGATATGTGTAACAAAAAGAGATTAGTTTAGTTGGCCGTTTGATTTTTAATTTAATCAGTTTGACACAACATGGTGTGCTGTACTGTTCTGAGTTCTATCTTCTAAGACCATTAAGTTTTAGCCAGATAAAGTACATCTTTTACCAAATTGCTAATGTTCCAATAACACTTGATGTCTGTCTCAGCCTGTGTCCCCAGGAACAGCCAGTTCTTCAGAGAATCCTTTGATACCTAACTGCTCAGAATGAACCTTGGCAAGGAACCTTGCATCCTTTTCCAAAATTTCTGAGCAAATGCACAATCCATATCAGAGCCATCTCGAGGACAATGTGCATCTGGGAGAAATTCTGACTGCACAAGGAGGATCTAATAGGTAGGGAATCTCACACAGCCAGTCAAGCAAGGTCTTGGCACTCTGCCAGATGCTTTTCAGGAAGCCATCCAGAAACATCCCACGGGGCCCGAAGGGTGCTCTGTGCTGAATACTACCTGATGGATTATGTAGTCAAAGGCATGTTTTGGAAGGAGACTCTCTGTGAAGAACAGGTGGTGTGGCAGTGTCCACCTGAATGGAACATTACTGGCAATGAGCCAGGCCCATCCTTCACAATACCTGAAAAAGGTACAATCCCAACACATGGTGACTCTTGGTATTCGTGAACTTCGGGTCTGTGCACACTCCGACAGGACAACGGCAGTCCGGGCGCACTGTGCCCTTTATTCTCTAGACTTGGGCATCATCACTTATCAGACTCACTCTACTTTGGTTCTCTAGATGAAAAATGATTTGGTTGACCAGAGTGTCAGTGAAAACCTGTGCTTCAGCTACCCAGAGAGCATCCCAAACCTAATGACCAAGCTCCCGCCCGCTTTTGAGAGAGAAATATTTTCCTAACTTTTCTTAGATTTTGTCTGTCCTTTTTGGTTAAATGATGCAGCATGTTTACTATTTTTGAATACTAATTTACTTGGTTCAGTATAACGTTGTGGGGCAGAGAGCTTGTTCCTGTGCTTTACTGGTCTATGTCCCAGTTGCTCTGAACTAGAGCCCCTGCACCTTACAGGTTTTCAGACATGGCAGTGAAGGGCCCAGAGGTCTGGTCAGGCCAGTTACTGCAAAGCACAGCCTCATTCCTCCAGGAGTTAACTCAAGTCTCTGTGGACAGCTTAGGCTGGCTATCAATGCTAAGGAATCTGCAGAAAAACCTTGGATCCAAGCGTTAGGCAGTGACATTGTCCACTTCCAAGGAAGCTTTGAGCTACTCTTATACCAATGTCCTTCCTGATGGATTTGCCAAAGGGTTCAATGCGCCATAAGCAAGGCAGGGGGAGTGGGGCACTCATACCTGCTTCCAGACTCAATCAGGAAGCCTTTTGTTTCCCTCCCATTGACTTGGACAGGATGACTGATGTCTATGTAGAGCAGTTGGATACAATTTTTGACCCTGTCCTTGGAGAACGTCCATTATGTACATGCGAGATATTCTGTCCAAGGACTTTTTATGATCAAGCTGAACAGGCAGGAGCCCACTTCTCTGTTTCATACATAGGTGATCTTATCCCTGAGCAGTGCAAGGCTGTGAGAGATTTTCCTGCCAGATAAGGTACAAGTTTGCTCTGTGGGAAACATCTGATCCAGACAGACTTGATCCAATTGATAATGATCTTGGATGGCCTCATGTAATCAACAATGTGGGTCACCAGTTCCTCTTTCTCTCCCTTCAACATGGAACTGAGGGTGATGATGTGATTACTCATGGATCCTGCCATACTGTCAGCTAGAGACACGGCATTGTCCATTTTCCGTAGGTCTGAGTGTGACCATTCCACTAGAGGCACGGACAACTCAGCCATCACTTTTCAGAGTTTAGTTCTGCTTGAGCTCCTCCAGGGTCAGTGGCTGATCCAGACTCACCCACTTGCTGACATCTAACTGCTCCCTGGCAGATGACAGGAAGCTCCGTGAAGCTGTGCTGTCTAAACACTGCAAAAAGTAGTGCTCAAGAAGACAGCATCCATCATTAAGGACCCTCACCCTCCAGGACATGCCCTTGTCCCTTTGCCACGATCAGAGAGGCAGTCCAGGAGCCTGAAGGCACACACACAATGTTTTAGAAACAGCTTCTTCTACTTCACCATCAGATTTCTAAATGGCCAATCAACATGTGAACACAACCTCACTTTTTGATCTTTTTGTAACTATATTATAACTGTATTACTATACTGTAACTTACAGTACAGTAATTTTTATGTATTGTACTGCTGCACAAAAGTTCAAGTAATAATAATAGATAAGAAATAAATATCAAGAACATGAGATGAAGAGTCCTTGAAAGTGGGTCCATTGGTTTTGTAAACAGTTCAGTGATGGGGCAAGTGAAATTGAATGAAATTATTCTCTCCGGTTCAAGATCCTGATGGTTAAGGGGTAATAACTATTCCAGAACCTGGTTATGTGAGTCCTGAGGCTTCTAGATCTTCTTCCTGATTACAGCAGCGAGGAGAGACCCTGGCCTTTAATTAAATACTCCAGCTGTAACAAGGTAGCTTGCAATTAGTATGGATTGTTTTATATTCTTACTAACTTCAAAGTTCAAAGTAAATTTATTAACAAACTGTGGCGATCCATTTCCTGGCGCATCCGAACCGGCTCACAATTAGATAGCCTACGGGGGTTTGCGAGCACAGAGCTTTGGAGCCTCTGCGCCACGGGGGACAGGTCAAGAGAGGCTTAAAAGTGAGGCTGAGGATTTCGAATAAAGTTTTTTCCTTCGACTGCAGTTACCAACTCCGTGTCGTAATTTTAGCGCTGCGTGTAGCACACCGCTACAATTGGTGACCCCGACGGTCCAAACGATTTTTGGACCAGAAATGACCGACGCCGCCTCTGTTCATGCGGTTTCGTTGAAACTGCCGGGTTTCTGGACACAGCGCCCGAACCTATGGTTCCAGCAAGTCGAAGCCCAATTCCACGTTCGCTGGATCACCTCAGAAGACACCCGCTACTACTACGTGGTGAGCTCCTCTGCGCCGACCCCTGGTGGTAGAAGCACCAGTGTTCATTGGGCTGGGGGTTGGCGGGCTCTGCGGCCGGGCCTGGACTGGTTTGCTGCCGGGAGCGTGGCTGGGAGATCTGCGCGATGGACGCCCCGCTCACCTTTTTGGCGTTCCACAGCAAGTCCGCCCGGGCTGCCACCTTCCGGGGGTCAGTGAAATCTGCGTCGGACAGCAGCAGGCGGATGTCCTCGGGCAGCTGCTCCAGGAATGCCTGCTCAAACATGAGGGAGGGCTTGTGTCCTCCGGCCAGAGACAACATCTCATTCATTAAAGCCGATGGAGGTCTGTCGCCCGCCCTACAAAGTTCCCGGGAAACGCCAGGGCCAGCCGCCGCTGATGGCTACGGCGGCTGGCCATCGGGATAGCCTCCTGTATGTGTGGGCTAGAAGGTCGGGACGCCAGTTTTTGGTCAATACTGGGGCTGAGATCAGCGTTTTACCTCCGACAAGTTACGACACCCGCAGCAGGGCACCGGGTCCCCCCTTGAGGGCCGTGAATGGCAGCACAGTAAGGACCTATGGCACCCGTCAGGTGCAGCTACAATTCGGCTCCAGCCAGTTCACGTGAGACTTCACACTGGCCACCGTAGCCCAACCACTTCTGGATTTTTTGCGAGCTCACAGCCTACTGGTCGACCTGCCCAGGAAGAGACTGGTACACGCCGAGACCTTTCAGACGTTCTCCCTGGGTGCAGCCCAGTTGCCAGCCCCTCACCTCGGCTCCATCACGCTGTCCGACAAAAACTTCACCAGGGTCCTGGCAGATTTCCCATCGGTTCTGGCACCGCGGTTCACAGCGGCCATGCCCAGGCATGGCGTACAGCACTACATCCCGACCCAGGGACCACCCCTCCACGCCCGCGCTCGGCGGCTTCCCCCGGACAAGCTCCGACTGGCGAAGGAGGAGTTCCAGAGGATGGAGGAATTGGGGATCATCCGGCAGTCCGACAGCCTATGGGCCTCCCCCCTGCACATGGTGCCCAAAGCGACGGGAGGCTGCAGACCGTGCGGCGACTACCGCAGGCTGAACGAGGCTACCACACCGGACCGCTACCCTGTGCCCCACATTCAGGACTTTGCAGCAAACCTGCACGGGGCACGGATCTTCTCCAAGGTAGACCTCATCCGAGGGCACCATCAAATCCCGATGCATCCTGACGACGTCCCCAAAACGGCTCTCATCACCCCGTTTGGCCTTTTCGAGTTCCTCCGCATGCCGTTCGGCCTGAAGAATGCCACACAGACGTTCCAGCGGTTAATGGACGCGGTGGGACGGGACCTGGACTTCGCGTTCATCTATTTGGATGACATCCTCATAGCCAGCAGCAGTCGTCAGGAGCATCTGTCCCACCTCCGTCAACTCTGCGCCCGACTGAGTGAGTACGGTCTTACAATCAACCCCGCCAAATGCCAGTTCGGACTCGATACCATTGACTTCCTGGGCCACAGGATTACTAAAGACGGGGCAACCCCTCTGCCCGCTAAGGTAGATGTGGTCCGCCACTTTCCCCGACCCACCACGATCAAAGGCCTTCAGGAATTCGTAGGTATGGTCAATTTCTACCGCCGCTTCCTCCCTTCAGCTGCCCGAATCATGCGCCCCCTGTTCGCCCTGATGTCGGGTCCGAGCAAGGACATTACCTGGGACGAGGAGTCCGCCGCCGCTTTCGTTCAAACGAAGGAAGCTTTGGCGAACGCCGCAATGCTAGTACATCCCAGAATGGACGCCCCTACCGCCCTCACAGTGGACGCATCTAACACGGCAGTCGGTGGGGTGCTGGAGCAACTCATCGCAGGTCGCTGGCAACCCCTGGCGTTTTTCAGCAAACACCTGCGGCCACCTGAGCTCAAGTACAGTGCTTTCGACCGGGAACTGTTGGCGCTCTACCTGGCAATCTGGCATTTCAGGTACTTCCTAGAAGGTTGGCCCTTTACCGCGTTCACGGACCACAAACCGCTTACCTTTGTGTTTACAAAAGCGTCCGACCCCTGGTCGTCCCGCCAGCAACGCCACCTGTCCTACATCTCTGAATACACGACGGATGTCCGGCACGTCTCGGGTAAGGACAATGTCGTGGCGGATGCGCTCTCTCGCCCTACCGTTCATGCCCTTTCCCAAGGGGTAGACTTTGAGGCACTGGCAGAGGCGCAGCAGGCGGATGAGGAGATTCCGAGTTACAGAACCGCAGTCTCCGGTTTGCAGCTCCAGGACCTCCCCGTAGGCCCGGGTGAGAGGACCCTACTCTGTGACGTCGCCACCGGCCAGCCCCGTCCTGTCGTCCCGACAGCCTGGCGGCGCCGTGTTTTCGACTCCATTCATAACTTGGCGCATCCCTCCATCCGGACGGATGGTTTCCAGCAGGTTCATTTGGCACGGACTCCGCAAACAGGTCAGTGAATGGGCCAGAACGTGCATGCACTGCCAGACGGCCAAGGTGCAGCGGCACACCAAAGCCCCACCGCAGCAGTTCCATCCCGCCCACCGGCGTTTCGACCACATTCATGTGGATATCGTGGACCCCTGCCAGTGTCGCGTGGAGCGCGGCACCTCCTGACTATCGTGGACCGGTTCACGAGATGGCCAGAGGCGGTCCCGCTCACCGACACCACTTCCGAATCTTGCGCCCGAGCCCTGATCGCCACCTGGATATCTCGCTTTGGTGTACCGGCCCACATTACCTCCGACAGAGGCGCCCAGTTCACCTCCAGCCTGTGGTCAGCTATGGCCAGCCTTTTGGGGACTCAGCTGCACCACACCACTGCCTACCACCCACAGTCGAACGGGCTAGTGGAGCGTTTCCACCGTCACCTGAAGTCGGCCCTCATGGCCCGCCTGCGAGGAGCCAACTGGGCGGACAAGCTTCCCTGGGTCCTACTCGGCATCCGCACAGCGCCCAAGGACAACCTGCACGCTTCGTCGGCCGAGTTGGTATACGGCGCGCCCCTGGTCGTCCCCGGGGAGTTCCTACCAGCCCCACGGGGGCAAGAGGAAGATCCCGCAGCAGTCCTGGGCAGATTACGCGAGAAGCTAGGTAACCTGGCCCCCATACCCACTTCACAGCACGGGCGGCACCCGACCTGCGTACCCAAAGACCTACAGAACTGTAAGTTTGTGTTTGTACGAAGGGGCGGGCATTGGCCACCGCTGCAGCGGCCATACGAGGGGCCGTTTATGGTGCTCCGGAACAACGGGTCCACGTTCGTGCTGGACGTTGGGGGGAAAGAGGAGGTTTTCACGGTGGACTGCCTCAAACCGGCCCATGTGGACCTGGTGCAACCGGCCAAGTTTCTGGCACCTCGGCGCAGAGGCCGACCTCCCAAGCAGGTTCTGGCCCAGACTGTGGACATTGGGGGGTGTATCGCCGGTTCTGGGGGGGGTTATGTGGCGACCCATTTCCTGGCACATCCGAACCGGCTCACAATTAGATAGCCTACGGGGGTTTGCGAGCACAGAGCTTTGGAGCCTCTGCGCCACGGGGGACAGGTCGAGAGAGGCTTAAAAGTGAGGCTGAGGATTTCGAATAAAGTTTTTTCCTTCGACTGCAGTTACCGACTCCGTGTCGTAATTTTAGCGCTGCGTGTAGCACACCGCTACTAAACTACATATATTTCACCATATACAAACTCAAGATTTGTTTTCTTCCAGACATACTCAGTAAATCATGAATCATAATAGAGCCAATGAAAGATGGCACACAGCAGGACAGATAAACAGCCAGTGTGCAAAAGACCATGCACTGTGTAAAAGCAAAAGAGAAAAAGAAATAGTAATAAATGAATCTGACCTGATGGGGAAAGTGAAATTGAGTGAAGTTATCCCCTCTGGTTCATGAGTCAGTGATAATAAACCTGATTCTGATTCTGTTGTCTTTCTCTCATTTGGACAAATACAAAAGGATCTCCAGATCCCCAAAATAAGGCTATTACTGTGCCATCTTCTTCCTTAGGCCTGTGGTTCACAGAGCTGCTGGCACTTAAGCAGTAAAAATCTGTACTACACCCCCACTTTCCACACAAACACACACACACCTATTAAAAAACTAGTACTTTCATACAAAATCTGATTCAATGTTTGAAAATGGTGTGACAGTGCCACCATTGGTGGGAGGGTGGAATTAACATGCAACATCTCATGTGCAGCATCCAAAAAAGTTTGTGGGCATAGAAATCTGGTGGAATCTTTCCCTTCCCCTCCTTTCTCCTTTTCTTGCCCACTCTGGCCTCTTACCTCTCCTCCCCTGGCTCCCCCCCTTTCCTTTCTCCACTCTCCTCTCCAGCCCTTTATCTTTCCTACCCATCTGGCTTCCTATCACCTTCAAGCTATCCTTCTTCCCCTCCCTCCACCTTCACATTCTGGCTTCTGCCCCCTTTCTTTCCAGTCCTGAAGAAGGGTCTCGGCCCAAAAAGTTGACTGTTTATTCATTTCCATAGATGCTGCCTGACCTGCTGAGTTCATCCAGAATTGTGTGTGTGTGTTGCTTTTAATTTCTATTCGATATTAGGTGCTGTAGGTATAGAATGGACTCTTCCATTTTAAATCTGGTCACAGTGGCCAGAAAAACATGATGATATTATTGTAGAAAATCACTGCATCAGTTAAAGAATTCCTGCTTACATGTTTCTGTGTTATCAGTGCTTTAATGTTCAGCCTTCAATCATGTATACTCAGGCATACCTTGTCTTAAAGGGACAAAGTCACGCAAAAGTTTTTATTAGAGTTATAGATCCATACCGTAACATTATGAGTTATATACTGTAATAATGAGTATACATTATTGCAAACTGAACATTGAAGCACTGGTAACACAGACACATAAAAGCAGGAGATATGAGTGGGATGCTTGTCAATCAAATGTGCCACATACAACACTAGTCCATCATTCGAGCTGTATATCACCATTAATAAGAGATTAAGAGATTAGCTTTATTTGTCACAATTATATCAAAACATGGAAACATACAGTGCAGTGTGTTGTTTATGTGAACAAGCCACAGCCCACAAGACACACATTCAATGTTTATGGTTTTGGGGCCACCATAGCGTGCCCTAACCTATACGGAAGGAAACCAGTGCACTCAGAACAATCCCACTCAGTCAAGAGGAGGAGGTAGAATCTTCGCAGGCAATAGCGAGAATTGAACTTCAGTCGCTGAAGTAAAGCATTATGCTAACGGCTGTGTTACAGTCAAAGTCCAGCATCCTCTATCTGTAAAGATAAAGAATGTTAAAGCATAATAATTCTTCTCATATTTTAGATTCCTTCTTCCTTATTTCTTTATCTTTTCCACCTATCACTTCCTACCTTCTGATACTATAGATCTTCCTCCACTCACCCTCATTCCCCTTTACCTGGTCTCAGCCATCACCTACCAGCTCAGACTCCTCTTCCCTCCCCCTTCTCATTCTACCTTCTGCCCCTTCCCATTCCAGACTTGAGGAAAGGGCTGTGACCTGCAGTCAATGAATGACACAACGCCAAACCTGACATGAAATAAGTTAAACCTTAGGAATGTTCCTGGACTGTTTGATATTTTATATTCTGTGTTTTTCACTCATTTTTTGCCGTTTGCATGATTTATCCTTTTTTTGTGCATGGAAGTTTGATGTTTTCTTTGAAGGGTGTTTCCTTGTTTTGTGGCTGTCTGCAGGAAGACAAATCTCAGGGTTGTGTACTGCATACATACTTCAATAATAAATGTACTTTGAATCTTTGAAAGTTTGGATAAAGGGTCTAGGCCTGAAATATTGACTGTTGATTTCCCTCTATAGATGCTGCCTGACTAGCTGAGCTTCTCCAGTGCTTTATGTGGGATTGCTCAAGGTTTCCAGAATTTGTGGAATCCCTTGCATCCATATTTCTTATTGTTCTGTTCTGGAAATTCCAAGAGCAAAATTTTCTAAAATGGAAGCTATGTGCAGCAGTTATGTCTCAACAGTCTCTCATGGAATTTTCAGAAGAATTTTGAATCAACCATCAAATATTCTACCCTTACAATATTCTGCCTCTGAAAATATGGAGCCTGGAGATGCTGACGGAAGCAGGCATTTCCAGACGCTCAGCAGTTTGAATGTCCGGGAATTCAGTGCATATGTGTCAAAAGTGGAATTTGCAAACTTACACAAGATGGTGCCCCATCTGTCAGTAGGCTCCTTGGCTGGGCAGTTCATGGAGCTGAAACTTGCTGGATGTATGGATATTGATATCCAGCCAAGCCAAATTACTGTACAGAACCCTGAAGAGGGAGGTAAAACTGGGGATATTATCTCAGTCATAGTCATGATGTTTCTGAACCTACATAATAATTTTTCCATATAAGTCATAGGAGCAGAATTAGGCCATTCAGCCCATTGAGTCTCCTCTTTCATTCCATCTTGCCTGATCCTGGATGCTTATCAACCCCATACACCTGTCTTCTCACCTTTTTGCTTTACCCTTTGATGCCCTGAATGGAAACGATCAACTTCTGCCTTAAATATAAGCACGGACTTGGCCTCCATTGCAGTCTGTGACAGAGTATTCCACAAATTTACTACTCTCTGGCTAAAAGAATTTCCCCCTTACCTCTGTTCTAAAGGGTCGCCCTTCAGTTTTGAGGCTGTACCCTCTAGTGTTAGATACCCCACCATAGGAAACATTCTCTCCACATCCACCCTATCCAGTCCTTTATTACCTATTCCCTTCCTGCTGCCACAAGAAAGCAGCATCCATCATCAAGGACACACTCCACCTCCAACACCCAGACCATGTTCTCTTCTCTCTGCTGCCATCAGTCAGGAGATACAGGAGCCTTAGGTTCCACATCATCATCATTCGTATGATGTAAGTGATCATGGTACCATGATTTGCTCCTCACAAATTTTTCTACAGAAGTGGTTTGCTATTGCCTTCTTCTGGGCAGTGTCTTTACAAGACGAGTGACCCCAGCCATTATCAATACTCTTGACATCAAGACATACTCTTGACATACTCTTGACTCCTGACATCAGCGTTCATATAACGTGATATATACTAGCTGCTCATACGACTATCCACCACCCGCTCCACTGCCTTCGTGTGACCCTGATTGGGGGACTAAGCAGATACTACGCCTTGCCCAAGGGTGTCCTGCAGGATAGCAGAGGAAAGGAGCACCTTACACCTCCTTTGGTAGAGATGTGTCTCCGTCCTGCCACTCATTAGTCCCACACCAGCATTTACTACCCTTCAACCATCATGGTCTTGGACCAGTGCAGATGACTTCACTCACCTCTACACTGAACTGATTCCACAACCTACGGACACACATTCAAGAACTCTACAACTCACATTCTCAGTATTATTTGTTTATTATGCTGAGGATTATTATATTTTTATACTTGCACAGTTGTCTTCTTTGGCACATTGGTAGTTCGTCAGTCTATGTCGGAGATTTTCATTCATTCCTTTGCACTTCTTTGTTCTCCTGTGCATGCCTTCAAAAAAATCAATCTCAGGGTAGTGTATGGTGCCAGATGTGTGGTTGTTTGGTGTCACCACAAGTCTGGGTGGAAGGTATGGAGATCCTGAGATGCCCAGTCATCAAGATCCCCCTCTTAGTCTTCCCAGTGTAGTCGAAAGGAAAGCTTATGAAGCAATGCTTTTGGCACCAGTTTGGCTGCAGGAGCTGCCAGAAGGATGTTCAATAACTTCCAGCTGCCTCAGGGGCTCCATTCCAGATCTACTGTCTGGGTTTACTCCTGTAGCCTTCGTCTCTCCCGCAGTGGCCCACGAGGCACTGCGGCTATTTACCTACAGCTGGGGATCTGTTTCATGAGCACCAGGGCGTGTCTACACACCCGTGGGACTGTGTGCTACGTGTGCAGTGGCCAGACTTCACGCTCATCCTCTGTTGTTCAGCCTGAGTCCAAAAGGAGCTCAATCTCCACCTGTCACCAGCGAGGAGCCACTACCTGAGGCTTGCTGTTGGAGAGGCTGTGTACCGGCAGGGAGAGACTTAAGCATTCAGCTCTCCTTTTCACAAGAGTGCTGGCCGGCCACACATTTACCTTGCTAATAAATTTCCTCTCAGCTTAGATATTTTTGAGAGATGCTTTTAAACTCCTTCGCGCACCTGAACAGCCCATGCATCCTAGACGATTGCAACTTGTGATGAAAAGTATGTTGCTTCAAGTCAGCTTTGATGCTAATGCACCCCATGTAAGATCATTATACTTTTATTTTGATACTTCTCTACAGGTGACAGTTGACTATGAGTAAGGAGAAAGCCTTGTCCTTTCAGAGAGTCTTCTGAATAAAAAAAGAACAGACAGCCATAGTCTCTTGAAGTCTTCCTGTCCAAGTTTGTACTGTTAAGTGGAACATAGAACAGTACAGCACAGGAACAGGCCTCACGGTCCACAATGTTGTGTCAAACCAATTAAATTAGTAATCAAATGGCCAACCAAGCTACTCCCTTCTGCCTGCACAATGTCCATACCCCTCCACCATTTTCCTCACATTCATGTAACTATCTAAATGCCTCTTAAAAGTCTCTAACATATCTACTTCTACCACCACCCTGGGTAGTTTATTTGAGGCATTCATCACTCTCTTGTGTAAAAAAACTTGTTAACTTCTCCTTTGAATTTATCCTCTTTCACCATAGATGAATGCCCTCTGGTTATTAGACTTTTCAACCCTGGGATAAAAGGGGGACGTCACATGATGACGTAGGATCGAGACGTGGAAATCCAGCTCTCCAGTAAAAAACCAGTAAAATAATGTTTAAGTGAAGAAAAGTTAGTAAATACTTTTAAAAAATTACTTATAGACTATTTAGGATTGTCTTAAGATATCTCTCCTAAACAGAAACAGAAGAAAACTACTACTTTGAAGACAACACAAGTTAGAAAAGAATCAAGGCCGGCTGCCATGAAAGAGCCTCGGCGATACAGAACAGGAAACTACGGCAACATCAACCGTTTCCAAAAAAAAGAGCAACCAGAATTGCGCATGCGTGAAGGAAGGGGCATGTGCAAACACGAGCAACCCAAACTACAAATCCCAGCTATGATCGGAACTGAAAGTGGAAGTGAATATGAGGTGGAATCAGATTCTCTGGATAAATCAGACAAAAATGAAGAGGTAAACAAAGAAGAGCAACAGGAAGAGGTTGGAGGTGATATTGGAGACATAAAAAAAATCTCTGGTGCAAATAATGCATGAATTAAAAGCATTAAAAGCAATAAAAAGATATTAAAAATATGAAGATTATGTTTGATAAAATGATGAAAAGACAGGACAAAATGTACAAGAAATTTAAAAACTTGGAAGAAACTATGGGAGATACCATTGATAGAGTGAATAAAATGGAAGATAATATTTCTGCCTGGACATCAGAAAGAAAATGGTTGTTGGAAAAAGTGGATGTACTTGAAAATTTTAGTAGATGAAATAATATTAAGATTGTTGGACTTAAAGAAGGTATAGAGGGAGAGAATCCAATAATTTTTTTTCAAAAATGGATTCCGGAAATTTTGGAAATGGAAGAAGGAACCCAGTTAATTGAAATTGAAAGGGCTCACAGAGCCTTAAGATCAAGACCTTAAGTTGATCAAAACCCACGATCAATCTTGATAAAATGCTTAAGATATCGAGATAAAGAAAAGATCCTGAAGGCGGCTGCCCAACGTGCCATAAACGAGAAACGGGCCATTGATGTTAGAAGGGAAAACAGTTCTTTTCTATCCTGATATAAGTTACGACCTTTTGAAGAGAAAGAAGGAATTTAACCCAGTGAAAAAAATTTTATGGGAAAAGGGTTACAAAGTTATATTGCGACACCCAGCAACCCTGATCATTTTTTTGGATGACGGAAAAAGAAGATCTTTTGCTGATTATCAGGATGCGGAAGAATTTGCACAAGAACTCCCAAATATTCGCTAACCACAGACAAAGATTTAAAAGTAAGATGGATTCAAGATGAAGACAGGGACAGTGAATGGAGTTGATGGATGTTTAAGGACAGAAGAATATTTAAATATATTCTTAATTATATGATACAGGGGGAGAAAGGTAAAAATTTGAGAAATATTAATCGAGAGTAGTGATTTTTTTTTCTTCTCTTATATATACTTTTGTATGTTATCGGGGAGCTGGGGGAACCGGATCGATTGCTACGGGATTCATGTGTGTAATCATGGCGATTGCCATGACCCGTACAACGGAGGGGGGGGGGGTAATGTTGTGTTTTTTTTAATTCACAACATTAGTAGGGGGTATTTTGTTATTTTTTTCTTTATAAACTACTTTTCTTTAATCTTTCTTTCTTTGCCTGGACAATCGGGGGTGGGGGGGGGGGAGACACATAGAAGAATTTTAAAAAGAGTCCCCAAGGTACTATGAAAGTTGAAAAGTTAGGTATTACTATAGACTGGCGTAACCCTGTTAAAAATAATGACTCATTTACTGAATTTTTTGTTTTAATGTTAATGGGCTTAATGGACTGGTGAAAAGAAAAAGAATTTTAGCATACATTAAGAAAATGAAAATAGAAATAGCTTTTAGCTGCATTCCATTTGAAAAAAATACTTATAATTTAAGAGATAAATATGAAATATTTCTGAAAATTTGGCACGCTTGTTTACAAAAGATAGGATTAAATATATAGGTGCTCCAAAGATAAAATTATTGGTTATTTGGGGAAATAAATAAATAAATAAATAAATATGTATATATACTAAAGCTATTATGAACTCTGCGGAGTATGTGGGGATCTTCCGATATCCAGGCATTCTTTCTTTCTTTCTTTTTTTTTCTCTTTTTTCTTTTCTTTCTACAGGGATATGTTAGGGGGAGGGGTGAAGGGGAGGGGGGAAGGGTTGATAATTTTTTTTCCTTCTGTAACCATTTGAAAATTCAATAAAAAAAATTTATATTAAAAAAAACCCTGGGAAAAAGATACTTTCTGACTACGCCTATGATAATGTTATAAACCACTCTCGGACCTCCCGTCAGCTTCCCCACCTCTTTCTACATTATGTCGGCGACTGCATTGGCACTGCTTCCTGCATCCATGCTGAGTTCATCGACTTCATTAACTTTGTCTCCAACTTCCACCCATCCTCAAATTTACCTGGTCCTTTCCGACACCTAACTCTCCTGGCCCTATCGCTGGAGACTGTTTATCTACTGATATCTTTTACAAATCCACTGATTCTCACAGCTACCTGGAAACAGAGAGAGGCGATACTTCACCTGTCAGAATGGTGGGGTCATCTACCTTATCCAGCACCTTCAGTGTAACCTCCTGTGAATCAGTGAGACCCAATGTAGATTAGGAGATCACTTCACTGAGCACCTTCGTTCCATCTGCCACAAAAAATGGAATTTCCTGGTGGCCACTCATTTCAGTTCTGCTTCCCAGTCCCATTCCAAATGACAGTCCACGGCCTCCTCTACTGCCACGATGAGGCCACACTCAGGTTGGAGGAACAGCACGTTATGTTCTGTCTGGGTGGCCTCCAACCTGAGTGCATGAACAACGATATTTCAAACTTCTGGTAATTGTCCCCTCCCCTCACAACTCTCCATTCCTGTTTCGCTCTCAAACATTCTCTTCCTACCTGTCCATCATCTCCCTCTGATGCTCCTCCCCCCTCCCTTTCTTCCATGGTCTTCTACCTTCTCCTATCAGTTCCCCTTTAAATCTCTTTCACCAACCTACTTTCCAGCACCATTCCCCCTTTCCCGGTTTTGCCTATCACCTACCACCTTGTACTCCTTCCTCCCGTCTCCCACCTTCTTAGCTGGACTCCTTCCCCTTTTGCTTTCAGTCCCGCTGAAAGGCCTCAGTCCGGAACATTGACTGTTTACTCTTTTCCATAGATGCGTCCTGGTCTGCTGAGTTCCTCCAGCATTGTTTGTGCATTACTTTGGATTTCCAGCATCTCGAGTTTATGGTCCCCTCAGCCACCACCACTCCCATCTAATCAAGCCTCTCATCCAAGTAGTCACTGCTCCCATCTCATTGAGCTGATGCACTCTTACATAAAGCACACTAATTTAATTGTTGTGGCTTTCTGTGTTTGCTAAGGTTTTTCAGAGCCAGGGTGAATGGAGAATGCCAGGAAGGATATCACTGCTCGTGTAACAATGCGTAACTCTATCAAAATTGGTCAAAAATATTGTAATTTTAAACACATAACTTATGCTAATTACAAAGGCTGTATCAGCCTGAGAACATGTGTATGAGCTGTCATTTTCATTCTTTCATACTTAATTGACCATAATGGCTTTGTCCTATCTGTTCCCGAGCATTAATAAGACGTTGCCATTAGCACATATTTTATACACTGACAGCCCAGGTTTTTAACTCATTTCCACTGATAAATTTCCAAAGAAATTCAAAGAACCATGACTGTAATGATAATAGTAACAGTCAAATGCCTCTTAGATGCTTGCCATTATAGAGCCAACAATCACTGTGTGACATAAATACAAGGGGATTAACTGATGCATTGAGTTAGAATGAATTTCCCTGTGTAGCCTGAGGGTCAAATCCAACCATGGCACATGAAGGGAATGTCTTTGTTTTTACTGATCATTGTAACGGGTAAGCAAAGTAGCTTCGAACTGTCTCGTTCAATTCTGTTCCCAGTGGAAGCAGCCATGTAGAGCTCAGCTAAACCTAATTCAGAAAAGGTTTGCTTGCTTTGTTCAAAGGGGGCCAGAAGCTGGGACAAATTAAAATGCCAGACTGGTGAAACGTAGTTTTCTTATTAGGTGGAGCAACACACACAATGTGCTGGAGGAGATCAGCAGGTCAGGAAGCATCTCTGGGTGAGGATCAACAGTCATCACTTATTGACCCGAGGAAGGGTCTCGACCCGAAACCTTGACGGTGTGTTCCCGTCATAGTTGCTGAGCTCCTCCGGCACTTTGTGTGTACGTATTTCCTGCAATACCTCTTGTGTCCACAGTTGAGTCAGAGATTCTGTTTCAGAATCAGAGTCAGAATCAGGTTTATTATCACCGGCATGTGACGTGAAATCGGTTAACTTAGCAGCAGCAGTTCAATGCAATACATAATCTAGCAGTGAGAAAAAAATAATAGTAAGACGTAAACAAGTAAATCAATTACATATATTGAATAGATTATAAAAAAATGTCCAAAAACAGAAATACTGTATATTTAAAACAAGTGAGGTAGTGTCCAAAGCTACAAAGTCCATTCAGGAATGGGATAGCAGAGGGGAAGAAGCTGTTCCTGAATTGCTGAGTGTGTGTCTTCAGGCTTTTGTACCTCCTACCTGATGGTAACAGTGAGAAAAGGGCATGCCCTGGGTGCTGGATGTCCTTAACAATGGACGCTGCCTTTCTGAGACACCATGCCCTGAAGATGCCCTGGATACTTTATAAGCTAGTGCCCAAGAAGGAGCTGACTAGATTTACAACCTTGAAGTTTCTTTCGGTCCTGTGCAGTAGCCCTTCCATACCAGACAGTGATGCAGCCTGTCAGAATGCTCTCCGTGGTACAACTATAAAAGTTTTTGAGTGTATTTGTTGACATGCCCAACCTCTTCAAACTCCTAATAAAGTATAGTTGCTGTCTTGCCTTCTTTATAACTATGTCCATACGTTGGGACCAGATTAGATCCTCAGGAACTTGAAACTGCTCACTCTCTACACTTCTGATCCCTCCATGAGGATTGGTATGTGCTCCTTCCTCTTACCCTTCCTGAAGTCCACAATCAGCTCTTTCGTCTTACTTGAGAGCCATGTTGTTTCTGTGACACCACTCCACTGGTTGGCATACCTCACTCCTGTATGCCCTCTCGTCACCACCTGAGATCCTACCAACAATGGTTGTATTGTCAGCAAATTTGTAGATGGTATTTGAGCTGTGCCTAGCCACACAGTCATGTGTCTATAGAGAGTAGAGCAGTGGGCTAAGCACACACTCCTGAGGAGCGCCAATGTTGATCGTCAGTGAGGAGGTTTGATGGCAAGAAGTCCTTATCTAGCATAAACCTATTTTATCCCTGGCTGTGCTGTGTTTGACTCTCCAATAAATCACCCGTCAGGGTGGCATCATCAGTGTGCAATTGTGACTGGTGATGAAATGTTGGCATCCTAACCTCCAGGTTCAGGGAACAGCTCTACAGACAAGCAGCCAACCCCAGCTACCAATCTTCCGCTTCACTACAGTAAATGTCAGAAGAGTGGAAGAATAATCCTTAGTCCTTATATCTCCCTCTCCTTGCTAAGTTTTAACCAAATTAAGTAACAAGTCACAAAAACAGCAAACGTGCTTCAACAAAGTATATTTGGGGTGGCACAGTAGTGAAGCAGTTAGCATAACGCTGTTACAGTGTCAGTGACCCAGTTTCGAGTCCCGCCACTGTCTGTGTGAGTCTGTACATTCTCCCTGTGTCCACATGGATAGTCCAGTTTCCCTCACAGTCCAAAGACTTAATAGTTAGTCGGTTAATCGGTGCTATGGCCCACTGTCCTCTCCTATCAGATTCCTTCTTCTCCAGCCCTTGACCTTTTCCACCCATCTGCCTTCACCTATCACCTTCCAGCTAGACTCTTTCTCTCCTTCCTCACCTTTTTATTCTGGCATCTTCTCCCTTCCTTCTTCATCCCAAAGAAGGGTCCCGGCCTGTAATATCCACTGTTTATTCATTTCCACATGTGCTGCCTGGCCCTTTGAGTTCCTTCAGCAATTTGTGTGTGACAATTTGGATTTCCAGACTCTGCAGACTTCCTCATGTTTCTCACTGGGAACGCTTCTGCCTTTATTTTGATCAGATTTTCAGTTCAGACTAATGAAATTTAATGCACCTGAAATTTGCCTTAATATTGTGAATGTAGGACAGAAATGCCAAGGGAGTAAAATTTAAAAATGAAATCATATGTGTACATTTCTAAATAATTATTGTAGTTATTATTTTCTGTCATACTCCAAAATATTGCTTGTAAAGTTAATATTAGTTAATAAGGAGAGTCAGGCTGAGATCCACTTATGAGAGTGAATTTTCTTTGTCTTCTTCTGTGTTTAATTACTTAAGGTAATAAAGATATTAAAGTTCGCTGTTCCACAGAAGCTCGTGAATCCTCTCATTTACAGGAAGATGTAATTAAATCCAAATCTAACAGAGGCAGATGGCATGACACTCCCCGTCTTTGAAATATGCTATAATTCTAAGATGGATGAATATGGCCAGTTTTAATCCATTACCCGTGGGACTGGTGCATGTAGAAGCAAACAGGCCTAATTTGGAATGAATTAACACTAATCTGCCAATCATGCTTTGGGAAGTGGGGGGAGAAACAATAGATAAGACACTGAAAATATAATGGTGGTGTGGCCAAGAGCCTATTGATATTTGTACAAAGTCATGGGTTACTTGATATTACCTTGTACAGACTCATTTTTGAACCCCCCGCATGGCGCACAGGGATTTCCTGTCTGTATCTCATTGCAGCAAAGTAATTCAAAATCATACCAGAATATATACATCAGCAAACAATGTCAGACAGAAATACAGATGAGGATAGTTATGGCATGACATCAGATGATTTATTGAGAACCTGTTATAATTAAGTGCCAGGAGATTTGAGCCCTTTAGCAAACTAGTATTGGGTAATTAAAATCAATGCCTCTAAAGGATTTTTACTTTTTCTTTCTTTAAAGGGATTGATGTATTGGTTTACCAATACACTGAAAATTTTTGGATTTTTGAAATTTCTGTAAGTAGTCAAAATGGCTAAATTGCCTCTTACCAAGCTCCAAATTTCTTTCACTCTTTACAAATGACTTTAATTTTTTTCATCGGATGTGAGTATTTGTTTTTCATCCCTAGTTAACTCCCAAGTATAATGGCTGTGCCATTCCAGACAGTGAATCATCTTGGTGGGTCTGTAGTCACATAAATACCGGGCTAGGGTAATGATAGATATCCCTCCTTGAAGAGAATGAATGATTTTTACACAATGACGCTTGCAACTATTGTTATACCATTTATGATTAAAGCTTAATTTTTATTTAATTAATTGTATCTAAAATCACCAGTTGTCTTGATGGGTTTTGAAAATGTCTCTGGTTCACAATCGGAGCTGCTTGTTGCCTATCCACAGAGGTTGTCCATCAGGAAGTCTGAGTTCAAAGTTCAAAGTACATTTATTATCAAAACATGTATTCAGTGTACAACCTCGAGATTTGTCTTCTTGCAGACAGCCAGAACACAAAGAAACACCACAGAAAATCTGCAGATGCTGAAAATTGAAGCAACACACATAAAATGCTGGAGGAACTCAGCAGGGCAGGCAGCATCTATGGAAAAGAGTAAACAGTCGATGCTTTGGGCAAGACCATAGAACCGGATTAAAGAAAGCCCCACACAAGACCAACAGATGTGCAAAAGAAAGAGATTAGAAGTAGAATTTATTTAAGTCTTGCATTCATCCCACAATGTGAGGGAGTAAAAATCATTGCGTTATGACTTTGTTGCAATGTACAAACGTGTGAATTTATGTCTAATGGCTTGTAGGAAGAAGCATTCCTGCAGCCTGTTGGTTCTGGCTTTAATACTGAGGTACTGTTTGCCAGACAGAAACAGCTGAAACAGTTTGTGGTTGGAGTGACTGGTACCACCAATGATCTCAGGCCTTCTTTCTGCACCTGCTGCTATAAATGTCCTCAATGGAGAGAAGTTCACGTCCGTAGATGCACTGGGCTGTCCGTATTACTCTCTGCAGTGCTCAGCAATCAAGGCTTGCACAGTTCCTGCACCAGTCTGTAATCCAGCCAGTCAGTATGCTCTCAATGGTGCCACCATAGAAGGTAATGAGGATTTGGGGCTTATGCCGAACTTCTCCTGTCGCCTAAGGTGTAAGAGACTTTTGTTGTGCTTTCTTTGACACAAAGCTGGTGTGTACAGTCCAGGTGAGATCATCGTGATGTGGATACTGAGGAACTTAAAACCACTCACCCTCTCAACTGCAGTCCCATTGATGTTGATTGGGCCGAACCTGTTTCCGTTCCTCAAGTAATCTACAATCAGCTCTTCTATTTGTTTGGACATTGAGAGAGAGTTTGTTATCCTGGCATCATTGTGCAGTCTGTCTCCTCACTGCTAGAAATAGGAATAGGAGTAAATAACAAATAATTTGTTATTAAATAATAACAAATCACACAAACAGCAAAACGTGAACAAATAACACAAAGAACATTAAGCATCAAACTGTAGATTCCCCAAAAGCAAGTACACAGCCACGAGCAGTTAAGGAGAGTAAAGCCAGTCCAGGAGCTGATGGCCAGAGCGACAGATACCGAGATAGTCAGTTCAGTGCTTCAGACCACAGTCGCAAATCCAGTTCCATGCTGAAGCACCTTGATCAAATCATGCAGACAGTAAAGCACATTCAGCATTGAGGACGTCAGACCACAACCACCAAGGTGATCGAGCCTTGTAGCGTGGGACCGAAGACTCCAGCACTTTCCACCAGCAGCAGCGAGAGAGAGAGAGCAGTTTAATGCAGGCACACGGCACTGAACACCTGTTCAATTTCCGTTCTCATCCTTGTCGAATTTAATCTTGCTCAACGCTTTAATGGATGGGGAGTAATGGAGCTGACCACAGGGTCAGATGCTGCCATTAGAAATTTGATGCAGCGTACATCCCCAGCAAGTCATAGCTGAGTCCATGCCAAATCCCCCAGGAGATCGCAGAAGCACCTGATTGTTCAGTTGGCCCAAAAATACATTCTTAAAAGGGAAATTACAAGCTGCAATTGATCCCAGTTCAGGAAAAGACAAAGAATATCTTGAAGAAGAAATAGAGTATCTAGTAGTTTTGTATGATGTCTGCAAGATGTCACCATTGGTCACTGGGGATATCTTGCTAATCTTGTCAATGTTTGAAATTTGGGATTTGTGTATCCTGTGCACCCTTCAGGGTGTGTTCAAGACTGGTTTGATAGGTTCCAACAAGAAACAACCATCTTCCTCTTCCTCCTCACTTTGACCTCTTCACTATCAACATGTTTGGCATCAGCTTGTAATAAAAGTAATTAAGTTGCCTGTAATCTAAATAATCTGTAACATCCCTGTTGGAAGCTAAAGGGGACACGGTTTGGGCATTGAGGTAGAAGGTGAAACAACAATAATGCGCAATAAAGTGCAAGAGCTACAGAGAAGTGCAGTGCACGTTAATGATAAAATGCAAGATCATAATGAGTTTGATTGTGAGTCCATTTTATCTTACAGGAAGTCTGGTCAACTGATACCAGAGGGAAAGAAGATGTCCTTGAGTCTGGTGGTTTCAGGCTTTTGTATCTTCTCCCTGATGGGAGAGGGAAGAAGAAAGAATTAAGCC